>NC_058087.1:150568427-151189080 GCF_014858855.1 Bufo gargarizans | reverse complement strand
TGGCTGTGAAAGTGGTGGATAGCATTGGAAGGAAAAGGAAAGATCTTGAGGCTGCATAACCTCACTACCACTATATTCCATTTTCTCAAGCTAATTTAGACTATTTCTGCTTCATCATGTTTTAACTCTTGATTTTAAGGTTGAGCTTTGGACATGGTGAGGGTCATTTACTAAAGAGCAGCGTTTCACATGCTGGCTTTAATAAAAACCCTACTGGAGGAATACATTTGTTGCATCTTCTGCAGGTCTGTTCTCCAGGACAGTGATTCACTCCAGCCAGGATTTGTGGTGTAATGTGCAGACATTTTCTAACACATGTTGTTAACTAAATTGGGCCACAGACTTTTGGAAAAGTGGTGAGGGTGTGGGAAAAAGGTTTAAAAAGTTGCAAGTTTTGTCACAAAATGGCACTTTCTACACCAAAAAACTGGCATAGAACATCATGTACATTACTTATGTTTATGGTATACTAGTTTGTAGCGTGACCTTGCATGTCTGTTGAAGCTCCCAGTTTGAGTTACTGCAATTGCACAAATTATATTTGAGCAAACAAAACAATAGCTGATGTAAGGGAAATAAGAGTCTCAACAAAGCAATCCAAAGGGCAAAGCTCCCTGGGAAACAGTAATATACAAAGTTATGGGTCTACAGTGAAAGCCAGATACCCCTCCAGGGAAGGAAAACCAAGCAAAGGGTGTCCCCATCAGAGAGATCACCAGATCCACTATATTAAGTGGCCCCTATGTCGAGATCTCTTACACGTCTTAAGGGAAGAGAAAAAACCTAAGCCAGTCATCCATCCAAAGACAGCTGTTTCGGGGTGTGGCGTAGGATTCTGGCTAACCGGGAGCAATGCCTAGGAGACTACTCAAACAAAACAATAGCTGATCTTAGGGAGACCAGCTACAAAAAATTATATCTGGCAAACATCTGAGGTTTGTTGGAGTAATAATAATACAAACCGGACACTAAACAAATTGTGAATAAAAACTGAATGCAATGATGTGGAGATGGCAAATGTCAATATTTTATTTGTAATAGAACGTAGATGACAGATCAAACGTTTAATCCGAGTAAATGTATCATTTTAAAGGAAAAATACGTTGATTCAAATTTTCACGGTGTCAACAAATCCCAAAAAAGTTGGGACAAGTAGCAATAAGAGGCTGGAAAAAGTAAATTTGAGCATAACGAAGAGCTGGAAGACCAATTATCACTAATTAGGTCAATTGGCAACATGATTAGGTATAAAAAGAGCTTCTCAGAGTGGCAGTGTCTCTCAGAAGCCAAGATGGGTAGAGGATCACCAATTCCCACGATGTTGCGCAGAAAGATGGTGGAGCAATATCAGAAAGGTGTTACCCAGCGAAAAAATTGCAAAGACTTTGCATCTATTATCAGCAACTGTGCATAACATCATCCGAAGATTCAGAGAATCTGGAACAATCTCTGTGCGTAAGGGTCAAGGCTGTAAAACCATACTGGATGCCCGTGATCTCCGGGCCCTTAAACGACACTGCACCACAAACAGGAATGCTACTGTAAAGGAAATCACAGAATGGGCTCAGGAATACTTCCAGAAACCATTGTCAGTGAACACAATCCACCGCCGTTGCCATCCGCCGTTGCCAGCTGAAACTCTACAGTGCAAAGAAGAAGCCATTTCTAAGCAAGATCCACAAGCTCAGGCGTTTTCACTGGGTCAGGGATTATTTAAAATGGAGTGTAGCAAAATGGAAGACTGTTCTGTGGTCAGACAAGTCACGATTCGAAGTTCTTTTTGGAAATCTGGGACGCCATGTCATCCGGACCAAAGAGGACAAGGACAACCCAAGTTGTTATCAACGCTCAGTTCAGAAGCCTGCATCTCTGATGGTATGGGGTTGCATGAGTGCGTGTGGCATGGGCAGCTTGCATGTCTGGAAAGGCACCATCAATGCAGAAAAATATATTCAGGTTCTAGAACAACATATGCTCCCATCCAGACGTCATCTCTTTCAGGGAAGACCCTGCATTTTTCAACAAGATAATGCCAGACCACATTCTGCATCAATCACAACATGGCTGCGTAGGAGAAGGATCCGGGTACTGAAATGGCCAGTCTGCAGTCCAGATCTTTCACCTATAGAGAACATTTGGCGCATCATAAAGAGGAAGGTGCAACAAAGAAGGCCCAAGACGATTGAACAGTTAGAGGCCTGTATTAGACAAGAATGGGAGAGCATTCCTATTTCTAAACTTGAGAAACTGGTCTCCTCGGTCCCCAGACGTCTGTTGAGTGTTGTAAGAAGAAGGGGAGATGCCACACAGTGGTGAAAATGGCTTTGTCCCAACTTTTTGGGGATTTGTTGACACCATGAAATTCTGATTCAACATATTTTTCCCTTAAAATGGTACATTTTCTCAGTTTAAACTTTTTTTTTCCGTGATTTATGTTCTATTCTGAATAAAATATTAGAAGTTGGCACCTCCACATCATTGCATTCAGTTTTTATTCACGATTTGTATAGTGTCCCAACTTTTTGGGAATCCGGTTTGTAATATTGATAATAATAATAATCTTTATTCATATAGCGTCAACATATTCCGCAGCTCTTTACAATCAGAGTATTTCTGTACAAAACAAAATGATACTTTACAGAGTAATACACACGTCAACATTTAAAACAAGAGAAATGAGGGCCCTGCTTGCAAGAGCTTACTGTAATGGTGGTTGCTGACTGCTGATGTTCCCCTACTCACGACCGCAGTCCCCGGCTCTGTGCTCAGGCGAGCACTGTCCTCGCTGGCCCCTCCATTATTGTCCACGTCCAGCCGCATTGTGGGGTAGGTATCGACGGTAGTCAGCTGCTAGTGTCTTCCTATTTACTTCTGCGGTCCCGGGCTCTGTCCTTGCAGGTGCCCTCCTCCCTGGATGCTGCCACCTAGGTTTCCTTCCAGCCTGCTTCCTATAGCACATTTGTTTAAGGGCAGGCACATGTCACTTCCTGATTTAAGGGTTAAGCACATGTAACCTGCACTGACCTTCTGACCAATCCCAGCCTTCCTGCACCTATTTAAGTGGTCTAGCCCCCTTCCCAGGTGCCTGAGCGTCAAGGGTCCTTGTTTCCTGCTAAGGTTGGTTTCATATGTGCTTGTCTTTCTGAACTCCTGACCCGTGCTTATCTTCTGGATTCCCCTGCCTATATGATCCTTGCCTGCTCCATCTTGACTCTCCTGTTGCTAATCCGGATCGCCTGACCTGTATCTGTGCCACCTGCCCTGTCCCATTGCTTATACGACTTCTCCTTTGCCTCATCCTTTGGTCCTGCACTGTCGCTCCTGGTTATGACTCGGCCTGCTGACTACATCCGTTACTTCTGGTTCCTTGCACTGGTACCCCCTGGTCCGCTTGGGCCAGCTGCTTCGTGTGCCAACCTACCTCAAAGGGTAGCGACCTGTGTTCTCCTCGGGAAAGTCTATCCTCAGCATCAGGGGTGAAGAATGAGGGGTTCACTTAGACAATGCCCTTAGAGGAGGTTGGTCATGTGGCACTGTGGGTCCATACCCGCTGGTTTGTGACACTTACAGTCTATTAGGCGAAAGGGGTTACTGAAAAGGTATAAAGTGCTTGCAATGGTCCTGCCATCTTAAAGTGTAACTACTATTTTTTTTCTTCTACTGTGTATGGACAGTGATCGGGAATTTTTTTTCTAATACACTTTATTTAGAGAACTTGTACATTTATATGAGAAAACGTGCCCTGAAATGTCCCTTAGCAGCAGTCTCTAAATGAGTGTTGCTAAGGCATGTCCGTCTAAACAGGACAAAGCAGCGCTCACTGTGAAAACCACTGGGGTTAATTCTTTTTCCCTCCCTTCTGGCTCCTATTTATTTCTAGAAATGAACATCGGTACTATGCATATATATTTGCTATGCCCTTCTGCTATATAGACACTGATCAGGGTGGCCAGAACTGACAGTGAATACTCCTCCTTCTGTATCCTCGGCATAATGAGTATCTAACCAGCCGCTAGGCGATGCGGGGCAGATTGTGCAGTCAGCACCGACTGTTGAGGAGGAAAGACCTGGAGTAGCTGATTTACAACATATAGGGACAGTACTATACTATAGAGATTAGAGGATGTGATAGGCCACACTAAAAAGATGTGTATTTAGAGAGTGCCTAAACCTGTGGACATTGTGAATTAACCTAATTGTTTGGGATAGGGCATCCCAGAGGATTGGTGTAGCTCGGGAGAAGTCTTTGAGATGGAGTGAGAGGTAGGAATTTTGGTGGATGGTGGTAGAGATGTAGGGTGGTGCAGCACTGTGGAGAGCTTTGTATGTGAGCCTGAGGACTTTAAATTGAACCCTGTACAGTATGGGCAACCAGTGCAGTGACTAGCACAGAGTGGAGGCATTGGATTAATGGTTAGACAGATTGATGAGCCTGGCTGCTGCATTTCCGATAGATCAGAGAGGGGAGAGTTTACTGTGGGTAAGACCAATTAGTAATGAGTTACAGTAATCCAGACAGAAAGTATCAGGGTCACAATGAGAGTTTTTGTTGTTTCCACAGTAAGGCTACATGCACACGACCGTGCTGTTTTTTGCGGTCCACAAACCACGGATCCGCAAAAAAACGGAAGCCGCCCATGTGCCTTCCGCAATTTGCGGAATGGAACGGGCGGCCATTGATATAACTGCCTATTCTTGTCCGTTTTGCGGACAAGAATAGGACATGTTATATTTTTTGGGCGGGGCCGCGGAACAGAGCAACTGCGGCTCGGATGCGGACCCAAACAACGTCCGTGTGCATGAGGCCTAAGAAAGAAGAGAATTCTAGAGATGTTTTTGAGGTGCAGGCCACATCAGCGGGCGAGAGATTGAGTATAGGGGTAAAGGAAAGAGAGTAGAGTATAGTAGAGAGTAAAACACACAGATTTTGAAAGCAATTTTCACGAGTGATAATACAACATGATATGTGGATTTGTATAAAAGACTGGGATGTTTATCCTGCAAGCAAAAGAAATGAGGTCGGAATATCATTAACTTGTGTGTTACAAGAGCGGCCTCAAAGCGACAAAAGCCGAGTCATGAATAATGCAGCGCATGAATCTTAAGTCTCAGCACATAAAAGAGCCAATACTTCTGCTTCGGTGCTGTGTGTGCCAGCGGAGCCCTCCAGAGCCATCAGACACAGGAAATAGGCTTAGACGCCCACTGTGCTCGGTGCCACTTGTGGCGAGGACAGTCATCTCTCTGTTTCATCCCTGTGCTATCAGCTGTGAAGAGCCAACGTGATTCATAATCGGCTTCTAATGAGAGAGGGGAAGAAGAATGCCAACATACCGCAGAATAACCCTCTAGTCCTATTACACAATAAAGAACCTCCACGTTCCTGCTCTTAGATTTATTTTTCACTTTAGTCCCCATTTATTTGCCATATGTGATACACCCCCCCCCCCCCCCACGTTACAATAAGCATTCATCAAAGCAGCAGGAAAGAATTGCTAAACCAAGATGTCCTGACTCACACCACGTGAAATCCGAGGGAACAAGGCAAAACAGATCACGAGTTGAGTGATTTATATGGCACACAATTTATCTTGCTGCAAACTTCTGGCTTTATGGATTTCAGTTTCCGCCTGTAGAGAACGTGGCACAGTATCCTCCACAGTGCCAACCACCCTCTGAAATGCCGGCCAATCCATCTGCCAAACCATTGGCAGTAAGGCCATAGGTCGACACATTATCTATAACACTTCAATAGCTGTATTTTCAATAAGTGACCATCAAACCCAGGCAACAGGGTCCCAGAAGATATACAGGGATCAAGTCCATCAAAAGTCCAATGGTAAAAAGGATTATTCTTCTATTATACCACAGGCAAATGTGTACACCAGACATAGCGCACTGAAAATGCAATCTGTACAACTACCAAACAAATGGGGACTGAAATGGTGATGGTAAGGGGTCGCAAGGATATGCTATACATGTCTGATAGGTGCGGGTCCCACCTCTGGGACCTGCTTCTGCCTCTAGAAGTGGGTCCTCCAAAGTGAGCGCACCGCGCATGGATGGGGTCCTCTTTATGTACTGCTATGCCACTCCCAAAAGTAGCCAAGTAAGCGCACTCAGATATTTTTGGAAGTCACATAGTAGTGAATAGAGAGCAAGCTGCACAAGCACTACTACCTTACCACTCACTTCTATGGGACTTCCAAAAATAGCTAGTTTATTTTAGTATACAAAGCCCAAAGGCTTTTTTATGTGCAAGTTTGTAACTTATTAATTGTAAGTACAATAAATTTCCTACCTTTGAAGTTACCGAGGGTATTGCACCATCTGTCTTATTCCTTTTGAAGGTTCGGTGTTTGGATTCAGAGGTTGGATATCCAGCACGAGATCTGTGGACCGGCAGGAGGTGTTTGTGATCCCTCTTTCGCATAACTAACACGTTCCAGCAGTATTTGCCTCTCCTATTTGGGTTCGGAACTTGGTCATAGTTGTGTGAGACTCAGTATGCTACCTATGGACCAGTAGCAGGAGAACTGTGCTATTTACACATGAACATTCTGGTTCAGTGAATTCCATCTTTGATAACTGGACGAGTTTCCCAATTTTCTGTATTTGCAGGAGTTAGTCACTGACATTTATTGTTTATTTAGAGCGCGGTTCCCGCACCTTTTGATTTTGTTATTAGCCGTTGTGTAGTAAAGTGAGAAAATTAAAGCCCTTTTTAGCGTGTATTAGTGGCAAAAAAAGTATTATTTGACGTTTACGCCCGCAGTTACCGGTATATGTTCTAAAGCCCTTTTTGGTGTGTATTAGTGGTGAAAAAGAAAAAGAGCTTATTAGCCGTTGTGTGTTGAAGTGAGAAAATTACAGCCTTTTTGGTGTATATTAGTGGCAAAAAAAATAACTTTATTTACCGTTCACGGCCGCAGTTATATGGTCTAAAGCATTTTTTTGGCGTGTATTAGTGGGGAAAAAGAAAAAGAGCTTATTAGCCGTTGTGTGGTGAAGTTGGAAAATTAAAGCCCTTTTTGGTGTGTATTAGTGAAAAAAAAATATATTATTTGCCATTCAGCGAAGTTCCATTGTACTACAGCCATTTATGGGGTGTATTAATAACATAGATAAATACGTCCTATTAGCCGTTCTGCGGTGAATTGTGATTGTTATATTATTATTTTTTGGGTGTATTAATAGGAAAAAGAATACGTCTTATTAGCCGGTCTGCAGTGAACCGACATTGTTATACAGCCATTGTTGGGGTATATAAATGGGAAAAATAGGTACGTGTTATTAGCCGTTCTGCGGTAAATTTACATTGTCATACAGACATTGTTGCGCTGTATCGATAGCAAAAATAAGTATGTGTTATTAGCCATTCTGCAGGGAATTTACATTGTCATACAACAACTGTTGGTGTTTATTAATAGGTAAAATAAGTACTTCTTATTAGCCGTTCTGCAGTGAATTTACATTGTCATTCAGTGGTGAAAATTTTTGGTAAAATTGGTCTGTTAATGTAGATTTTATTCTCTAGGGACTGAGCAATTGCGCCGATTAGCCATTCAGTAGTGACTTTTTTAGTGATACAGCCTTTTTTGGAAAAATTGTTGGGTGATTGTAGAGTATCTTCCGTAGGGACTAACAATTCGTCGATTAGCCATTCAGTGGTGAAATTTGTTTGTGATACAGCCTTTTTTTGGAAAATTGGTCGGTGAATGTAGACTTTCTTCTGTAGAGATTGAGTAATTGCATAGATTAGCCATTCAGTGGTGAAATTTGTGATACAGCCTTTTTTGGGAAAATTGGTAGCTGTAACTACGGTCAAGGACAATATACTGTATGTCCTTTATGGCCCACTGGATAAATGTGGTTTCTGCCCAGCCACACCAGCAACTTGGCAAGGTGACGCCGCTACCGCCTCCACGTTCCCACACCGTTGGTCCTACGACAATGTCCACCTCTGCCTCCTCATCCTCCACCGTGTCCTCAGCCTCCACTGCAGGGACAATTCACAGTGCTCCTCCAGCATACAGTACCACATGTGCAGGGCACGGTGGTGTCACGCTGTTCTACACCTCGTTTGCCTGGGAGAACGGAGTCACACAGGGGAAGAACTGCACCGTGTCGTTCATCAAGAAATCAAATCCTGGCTTTCTCCGCGACAACTCAAAATCGGAACCATGGTGACTGACAATGGGAAGAACATGGTGTCGGCTCTGCATCAAGTAGGGCTGCGCCTTGTATGGCACACGTGTTCAATCTGGTTGTAGAGCGGTTCCTTAAGTCTTCCACCCATCTGCATCCTAAAAACTTTGCATGCACTTCAGCCACTAGTACACTGCCAAGCACACCCTCCTTGAGCTGCAGCTGCAGAACGGCATCCCCCAAAATAGGCTGATATGTGACGTTTCGACGCGTTGTAATTTCACCCTCCATATGTTGGACCAACTATACGAACAGAGAAAGGCCATACATGATTTCTTGATGATCCAAGCGGACAGAGGCTAGCCAGTGGCAGCTCATGCGTGACAACTGCCGTTTGCTCAGGCCCTTTGAGGAGGCCACTTTATTTGTCAGTCGGCAGGACTACAGGATGAACAACTTCATTCCACAGATTCATATCCTGGAAAAGATGCTGGTAAATCTGGCTGGTCAGGGGACTGGAGACGTGGCGCCTACATTTCACGGCCACAAGAGCCCTGTGGGGGCTGAACTGGAGGAGGAGGAGGACATTGGAGCACAAGCAATGTGTAGCGAAATGGGTGGTTTTTCTGCATAGGTGACAGGAGAGGAGGAGCAGGAGCAGCTGGAGGAGTAAGAGGGAGATTAGGAAGATGACCCAGGCACACCGTGGCAGTATGCAGTGGAGAAAAACAAGCTCTCATATGGCTATATGAATTGAAAAATAAAAATGTTAAAATTTTCTGTTGACCCATGCAAGAGCCAGGAAAGGGAGCTTAAATATACTATAGTTCATACATCAGACATTTGTGTAGTTGTCTCCACTTTATATGTACAATACATACATTTTTATGCTGTAACATCTACAGTAAAAGTTGCAGTGTCCCTCAACTAGCTCTTTATCTTATCAGCCATGTGACATTCTTGTTATCATTTTATCATTTAGTTGATTTTCCTTTTGCTCATCATGTTATCTAACATATATTATTGGACTGTAAAGCACATTTTACATGATAAAAATAGCCCATTTGGTTATTATCTGGGGGCTGTGCACAGAATAGTGCACAGAATATGGATTAGCCTGACTGCACAGCACACATACTTAGGGTCCATTCACACGTCTGTAGGTGTTTTGTGGTCCGCAAATTGCGAATCTGCAAAACACTGACACCGGCAATGTGCGTTCCGCATTTTGCGGACCGCACATCGCCGGCACTATAATAGAAAATGCCTTTGCAATTGCGGACAAGAATATGACATGTTCTATTTTTTTCGGGAACGGAATTGCGGATCTGGAAGTGCAGATCCGGAAATGCAGATGCGGACAGCACATAGCATTCCGTTCCGGCCCCATTGAAAATGAATAAGTCAGCAAAATACGGAACGGATCCGGAAAAAAATTGCGGACGTGTGAATAGACCCTAAGGGTTCATGCACAAAACTGTGGAACGCACACGGCCGGTATCAGTGTTTTGCGGATCTGGACCGCAAATACGGCTATAGCTGTATGCATGAGCCTTAAGACTAAGGCCAGCAACTTACTGCAGACAACACCAAATTCTTTTTGTACTTTATGACCATCCAGAGAGCCATTAAGCCTCGTTTTAGAACACCATGACCTGCTTAATAAAAAAAAGAATTTTTCTCTGTGCCCAGATGATTTCTCTGTCAGGAATAAAAGTTCCCTTTCCTTTTATCTAGTGAGATGATGGGTGTAGAAGCTCTTATTTGAAATTACGTTAACCAAACGAGTCTGCATTTTACTAAGGAACAACAGGGACAAATTTAGACAAGATGAGTAGCTGGGTGGAAATGGACATGTTGTCCTGTTGTTCACTATACATTTTGGACGTTTCTTTAATGGGTATTGTCAGGGATGTTTTTTCTTTATCTAGCCCAAAAAGTTAAAAGAAGCTTCCTCTTCACTTTAATGAAAATGCTAAAAGTTGACAGGCACTTGATGAATGAAGGACATTGCCTCAGGCAGATAGTTCGCCTTGTCTCCGTGCACCACTGTGTACGTTATACAGTAGTGTGTAAGAGTCAGAGACTGAGCTTACAGCTAATTCCTAGTTAGGCTGGCAAATTGTAGCCGTATTTGATTCTCCGTTCTCTAGATGTAACACCTGAGCCCTTGCAGTTCTACAGAACCGAGCTTACTGGATCGTGAGGTTTTCTCATGAATACCAGAATGGTGGGGGTTTGACATCTGGCTGAGAAACTGAAAAAAAACACCTATTGAATGCCAATCTGTTCTAGCGCCAAGGCTCCTGCTGAGCACATGACTAGGTGGGCGCTTCATGCAAAAGCAAACACTCATTATTCATAAAAATTAGAAGCTCTTTGCGCACATTTCTGATGAAACTTGTGTCAGGCCCATCTACCAACGGCAAGGTGTCTGCTACAGATGGGAACCTACACTATGAGGCTTGCCTCTCCTGGGCTTAGGTATACAAAATTCAGGGCATTGTACCATTCAGCCTTGACGCTGGAACAAAGTGAAATTCAAAAGAAGAGTTTTTTTTTGTTTTTTTCAGTTTCATGACCCTCACTATTTTTGGGGTGGGGGGGGGCAGATAACCACTTTAAACGGGTTGCCTAGCCTAAATATTTTTTTAAAAACTGCTTTGAATGTTGCCGTTCTTTCTGTTCCCATGAAGACGTGTCAACACGACATATGACCTCTGTGGCCAGTGATTGTCTGCAGCACTTATATGTTGTATGGTCATGTCATCAAATGTAGAAAGAACAGAGACTGTCGGAGCGTTGGAACAGGAGCAGCAGGGGATCAGGTGAGGATGACTTTTAAAATTATTTTACAGCATTCTAAGCATTTTTTTTCTTAGATGGCTCATTTAATGAATGTTTTATTTAGAAGGCTGAAGGCTTAGGAAGCACATGTCCTGTATTCTCAACTGATAATTCTTGGCAGCAAAGGCATCATTTCAATCTATATTGCATCACCTAGTCCTCCCACCTAAACGTTGACAGCTGTGTATTCTGGTATATGCTATAGAATGAACAGGAGTGCATGGTGAGAAACTTCTATATGGCAGGGCTTCTCAAAATGTGAGGTGGGCAGGAGTGCCTCACTGGTGAGGCACTCACTAGTTGTTGGTGAGGCACATCAGGAACGGCAGTTTTCACAGGAGTGACTATATGCTGCTTGGTTCTTTCTCTGGCTACAAAAGTTTATCAACCTTTTTACTCCTTTTTATGTCTGGATGCAGGAGACAAATGGAACTTTAATTAAAGGGGTTATCCCATGATTGTTGTAAAAAATAAGGCACATAACAGTCTCTTTCTAACAAAGCTAGAACCAGCCCTGTTCCACACATTGACCCAGAGATCTCCTTCATTGCTCTGCTAGATTTATATAAAGCTGGCAGCTCAAGGGGAGTGTCCTTTCTGCTGCAGCTAAGGAGGTGTGTCTCAGCTCTCCCTATTACAACTCAGGAGGAAGTTGAAGTATGAAACTGAGCATGTGCGGCCTTCTGAGTGAGCCGGACAAAGAAAAAATAAAGAATAAACAGCAGGTGGCGCTATACAGATATATGTTATTGAATAACTCAGTGACTATGCTAAATTTCTAAATACATGCAATTAAAAAAAAATTCTGATCCAGGTGCTGGTTTTAAAACTGTAGAATCTTTTTTTTTTGGGACAACGCCTCTAAGACAAATTCTTAATTGTGGCATGAACTGAAACCTCTGGTGAAGCCCGATTTTACATGATAAAAATAGCCCCTTTGGTTATTATCTGGGGGCTGTGCTCAGAATATAAATGGTCTAGCCTGACTGCACAGCACAAAGACTAGAACTAAGGCCAGCAACTTGCTGCAGACAACAATTGAATTCTCAGAAAATGAACCTTTACGGCAATCCAGAGAGTCATTAAGCTTCTCGTTTCAGAACACCATGACCTGCTTAATAAAAAAAAGTATTTTTCTCTGTGCCCAGATGATTTCTCTGTCAGGAATAAAAGCTCTTTTTCCTTTTATCTAGTGAGATAATGGCTGTAGAAGCTCTTATTTGAAGCTCCGTTAATCAAACAAATCTGCATTTTACTAAGGCTACTTTCACACTAGCGTTCGGGCGGATCCGTTCTGAACGGATCCGCTCATATTAATGCAGACGGAGGCTCCGTTCAGTACGGATCCGTCTGCATTAATAACTTTAAAAAAATTCGCAAGTGCGCAAGTGCGAAAGTAGCCTGCGCGGATCCGTTCAGACTTTCAATGTAAAGTCAATGGGGGACGGATCCGCTTGAAGATTGAGCCACATTGTGGCATCTTCAAACGGATCCGTCCCCATTGACTTACATTGAAAGTCTGGACGGATCCGCACGGATCCGCACGCCTCCGAACGGCCAGGCGGACACCCGAACGCTGCAAGCAGCGTTCAGCTGTCCGCCTGTCTGTGCGGAGGCGAGCGGAGCGGAGGCTGAACGCCGCCAGACTGATGCAGTCTGAGCGGATCCGCCTCCATTCAGACTGCATCAGGGCTGGACGGCTGCGTTCGGGTCCGCTCGTGAGCTCCTTCAAACGGAGCTCACGAACGGAAACCCGAACGCTAGTGTGAAAGTAGCCTTAGTAACCAAAAGAACAAATTTGGACAAGATGAGTAGCAGGGAAGAAATGGACATGTTGTCCTGTTCATTATACAATTTGGAAGTTTCTTCAATGGGCATTGTCAGGGGTAGTTCTTTCTTATGCAGCCAAAAAGTGAAATGAAAAGCCCCTTTCGCTATAATGAAAATGATATAGGCTGGATGAATAAAGGACGTTGCATCAGGCAGATGGCTCACCTTGTCTCAGTGCACCACTGTGTAAAGGCCCCACTAGATCAGTGTTTCCCAACCACCGTGCCTCCAGCTGTTGCAAAACTACAACTCCCAGCATGCCTGGACAGCCTTTGGCTGTGCGGGCATGCTGGGAGGTGTAGTTTTGCAACAGCTGGAGGCACACTGGTTGGGAAACACTGCACTAGATAATCGCTAAAAAACTTTCATCGCTCGTTAGCGATTATCTGCCAGTGTAAAGGTGCTGCCGATTACCCGATGAACGAGCATGATCATTCTTTGGGTAATATGATCGTTTGTGGGGTCACCAAAATCGTCCATCTAAACAGCATCTCCTGCGTCAAACAATGATTCTGTAGGGGATGAGTGATGGCATTAGCGATCGCTCCACCCCATACTATGGAGGAGATGCAGCGGCCTCCTTCACTGACGAGCAGACGCTTGTCAGGAAGGAACACTTTGCTCCCACTAGATTGTCTCAGTGTAAAGGGGCCTTAAATTGTGCAGTAGTGTGCACTTATAATTCATTCCTATTTAGACTGACAAGTTGTAGCCATGTTTTATTCTCCGTCCTCTAGATATAACACCTGAGCCCATGTAGTTCTACTCAATCAAACTTCCTGGAGAACAGAACTGCTTGGGGATTGGTCATTAATATCAGAATGGTGGGGGTTTGACATCTGGCTGAGAAACTGAAGGAAAGTTACAAAAAAAAACTATGCCGCTCTGTTTCAGAGCCAAGGCACCGACTGAGCACATGACTAGGCGAGCGCTTCATGCAAATACTCACTATGCATAAAAATTAGAAAGCTCTTTGCACACATTTGTAATGCCCCGGAGTGCCATTACCACTCCTTTTGAAACCTTGCTACCATTTCCTATGTGCTAACGTATAATATCTAATGTAACCTGGCCTACCAACAGATTGCGGCAACATTGGCAGTATTAATTTCTCTGGAGAGGAACCTTCTGCTTCCTCCCAGCCCTCTGTAGCTAGAGGGAGATGTTCTATGTTAGGGAGAAGTTAGTGGCAGTTCAGCCTTCCCCTGCTTGGGTTCGTGTCTAGTCTACCCTCCTCAGGGAGAGATTGTATGCTGGCTAGCAGAGCACCGCCTGCTCTGATAGGCTTGCAGGCCCTGCCTGCGATATCTACATGGTTGCTTGACCCCTCCTGGGCTTGCATTGCCTTTACCCAAGCTGAGCCAAAGCTTAAGGTACTCTAAATCCAGGACAAGAAGTTCCTAGGACTATAAGTAAGACACAGACCACAGACTACAGCTAACTTAAGTTCCAGCAGAAGAGAAAAAGTTTCCTATTTATCCAGCCAAGCATTGCAGAGCTGAGAGAGCTACTGCATAGCAGAGCTGAGATTGTTGCAGAGAAGGATTTGCCTGCTAAAGTTAAGCCAATACCTGCTGATGACCAAGATATCGTTTGAAAGCTGTTTGGATTACCAATTTATGCCAAGTAAAAGCAACTGTTCAACTGTACTACAAAATCTGGACTCCATTTATTCCACTTGTTCATCATCCTAGTTCAACTACCCCCCCCCCCCCTTTGCATTGCTTCGGACCACATCACATCTGGGATCCACGGATAGCCAGGTAGAACCACTGTGATACGTGTATATAACATCCATAGAGATTGTAGGCTACCCTGCACCACTCTGGCAATCCTACCTCTGGGTACCAACATTACCATCTACAAAGGGTGCCTTGTGCTTCCGCTGCTTAACCGCAGCTGGTGTCACGTTTACTTGCTCTATAAGAGGGACATATTTAGTAGAAACCTCCTAAGGGGCAAGGGATAACCCAGGCGTGGCCTTAGTGGGCCCGTTACGTCATTTGGCGTCACGAACAGGATTCGTGAAATGTTAAAAACTGTGTTCCATAAAGAACAGGATGCGAATTGTACCCCACTCTGTGCCGCATTCTGTTATACTAAATAACAGGAGTCAAACAACAAAATTGTGTGCCTACCAACTTTATTTGCCTGTTGTATTTACAAATCTGTCTTTAAAAGTGACTTTAGTGACTTTGTTGCGGAGCGACCGGGGCAAAATGCTGCGATCCGGCGCCCAAAGAGTTAAATCGCCATTTTTACAGTCTATGGTGCAGCATCTTCTTCATGCCCAGAGGCGCAAAACTGAAGGAACGCCCCTCCCTGAAGTGTGAAAACCTAGCCCAGCCTACAGGTAGCAAGACTGTTACATGATGAGTGAGAAGGGAAGCTCCGCCCCATAGCCCCTCCTTCATTTCCCATTTTAGCCCGTGCAACAGATCGCAAGATGGTGACTGAGCCGCCCAGCGAGGAAGAAGATTTCCTTCCAGAACCCCTACAGCCGGAGGTGTTGGATCCCTGCGGGATGAAAGGCGCCACAGCTGCTTACAAGCAGAGAGTATCAGCTACAGCCAAAGAAGTGACCACCTGGTCGGTACCTGATCTTACCACTGGAGGGCAGTGGTGCACCACTACCCAAGCCCAGCTAGAGTACAGGAGGCAGGACAGACCCCTGATGTCTTTTTCCAGCTCAAGCAGTGAAGAGGATTTCTAGTCACTGATCTAAGGAGCTTGACTACCTCCATAACTATCTCTGCAAAGAAAAGAAACTGACTTTGGGAGCCATGACGTGGACTGATCCTGCACGGTGAGAGCCTCTTGACCATGTTCTCTTGTTTTTATAGGTTGCATTTTCTTGCCTCACTTGTCTGGACATGTGCAGTAAGGACTTCCCCCAACTACAAATACCTCCAAGTTGCGCTCAACAGCGCCACCTACCTTTATTTCCTTTTTTCCTTCCTTTTCAGGTTATCTGGGAGCCTATTGCTATTGGTTCTCATGACTTGTGCTGCTACGCTATTATTACCTATGTGGATTACAAATGACTATGTACATGGTGTATTACAACTAATGACATTGTTCCCATGGATTACAATTATTTCCCTTCGATTACAAAAATAACTTTTATTGCACTTAAAGTGACAGTGTAATGCACTTTGTCTTCAAGAACAAAATAAAGAGACTCTAAAGTGATTTATTTGCACTACTTTATAGCACTATGTATTTGCATTATTAAAAATGTTTTACCTTTTCAGCAACGTTCAAGAAATGTGCCTATTGTATGCATTGTTTTACAGGTTCCGCAATATGTTTTATTATGCACTTATTATACAATTTATGCATCTTACCATGTTAGCTATGTGGTCAGCACCTTACTTCATTGCTCACAATGGACCGAGTGCGTCTGGTACGTTCCAAGCACGTCTTATATTTTATTGCTCAATAATGTTTGCCTCTGAGTACAATTTGAACTAATGGTTATAGACCAAGTGGTTATGTTCCAAGCAAACTAAACACCATTTAGGGTGGACAGCTGCTATTATCTCTGGAGTTGTAGGAAAAAAATTTCCTCCTCCTAAATTACTGAATTATTGGAGTATTTCCAAGTATGACCAGTCACTCCTCCTAGTTTGATGTGTCCTAAGGCTTTAGGCCTCGCCTTATGGAATAATATTTGCTACCTGTTCTAATCATCAAGGTGACATAGCGTAAAGCATAATTAGACCTTGTTGCCAGAAGGGGCCCCCGGATAATGCCCCCCTTCTTTCTGTGGGTGTTTTAATTGCATAGTGGTGAGTTGATGGAGTGAAGTCACCCCTGCGCTTTCTTTGGTATTAGTGGCCCGATGCACATTGTTAAGATCTTTGACCCATGACACAGCCATCAGGTGGTACAGGACAGCCAATTGAGACGTTTCAGCACATGGACACACCCTCTACCTTATAAATAAACCTGATCTGAACGCCATTTTACATTCAGTGTTTTGCCAGTGTAGGGAGAGGTTGCTGTGTGGAGCAGGGACAGACTGTTAGGGACAATAAACGCTAGCTAATAGGGCCACAAAAGTCCTTTTAAGGACTGGTATAGGTGTGCTATCGATAGGTGTGACTTACTGAGGGGTGTAATATACTTATAATATACTTTCTAACATAGAAAGTATATTATAGTGCATTTGTATTGTGCAGCAGTTGTGTGCGGTTCTGCTGCGATACCGCAGCTACACAGAGTGACAAACACTATTGGAACAAATAATTTCTACTGGTGTCATATACCAGTTGCCACCCCCCCCCCACAAAAAAACTGATTGAAGTGGGGTGTTATATACAAATACTTTCTATACAGTGCATTTAGGTAGTGCAGCATTTGTTTGCGGTTTAGCTGTGTTACCTCAGCTACAGATAGTGACAAACGCCATTGAAACAAATAATTTCAACTGGTGTGATATACTGATATACCAGTGGCCCCCCCCCCCAAAAAAAAACTGATCGAAGCAGGGGTGTTATATAACAATTATATACTTTCTATATATTGTATTTGGGTAGTTCAGCATTTGTTTGCGGTTTATCTGCTTTACCTCAGCTACAGATAGTGACAAACGCCATTGGAACAAATTATTTCTACTGGTGTGATATACTGATATACCAGTTGCCCCCCAAAAAAACTGATTGAAGCAGGGATGTTATATACCAATTATATACTTTCTATATAGTGCATTTGGGTAGTGCAGCATTTGTTTGCGGTTTAGCTGTGTTACCTCAGCTACAGATAGGGTCAAACACCATTGGAACAAATAATTTCTGCTGGTCTGATATACCAGTTGCCCCCCCAAAAAAATAATTGAAGCAGGGGTGTTATATACCTTCTTCCACAAATACTGCTCTTCTATAGGGACTTTTGTCACAGGATAATTTTGAAAATTACAGGCAGAAGACGAGGCAGGCCATTCCGCAGGGGTGGTAGGGGTCGGGCAGGTGCACCAGGCCGGAGCCTAAGTGGGAAGTTGCAGAAGGTACGTGCGATTACGTCAAAGGACGCACCAGACTTGGTTGAGTGGTTCACTTAGCCTTCCGCTTCTGCACCCTCCTCATCCTCTCTATCTGCACCCTCTTCAATCTCTGCTGTGTGCACCCCCAAAGACACCACCACTACCACCACCATATCCCCTCCGCTCGAGTTAGAGGAATTATTTTCACATCCATTACAAGACCTTACTGATGTGCAGCCATTCTTGGCATTGGATCAGGAATAGGAGGTATCAACAGTCGCCATCCAGCAGTCTAACGGCAGTACCAAAATCAGCCCAAGGAGGGCTCTAATGTCAGTGGTGGTGAAGGGGACGATGATGATGTGTCTATGGACGTCACGTGGGTGCCCACAAGAGAGGAATAGGAGAAGAGGAGGGGAGTTCAGAGGGAGAGACGGAGCAGCATAGAAGGGGAATGAGGAGAAGCAAGCAGAACTTACAGTGCACAGGAGGCAAAAAGCAGACTGCTAATGTATCTGGAACGAGCCATCCACCATGCACGGTCACATCTAGCGCTCCCAGGACGCCGGCACATGGCTCCGCAGTGTGGGCTTTTTTTTTACTTGTCTGCTGCTGACAATAATGTTGCCATCTGCAGCCTGTGCTGTCAACGCATAAGTCGCGGTAAGCCCAACACTTACCTAGGGATGACCTCCTTAAGAAGGCACCTGGCCTCCCATCACTGAGCCCAGGGGGAGCAACATTGTCAGAACCCACAAAGACACACTCCTGGTGCTCCAAGTCCTGCCTCTTCTCCTTCCCCTTCTCCTCTCTCCTCCCATTTTTCCTCCACAACACCTTCCACTATGCCGTCGTCGCGTTCATCTGGCAAAAGGCAGCCTTCTGTGGCCCAAATGTTCGAGCGAAAAAAGATGATGACGCTGGATAACCCTCTTGACCAACGGCTGACCGCCGGCTTGTCGGAACTGCTAGCCCACCAACTACTGCCATATAAATTGGTGGACTCGGAGACCTTTAAAAAATGTGTGGCCATAGGCACACTGCAATGGAAGGTACCCGGAAGGAAATATTTCCCCCAGAAGGGCATCCCGGAGCTATATGGCCACGTTCAGCAACAAGTGAATGTATCTCTTGCACACAGTGTCGGTGCCAAAATACATCTGACCACAGACACGTGGTCTAGCAAACACGGGCAGGGAAGGTACATAACTTTTACTGCCTACTGGGTGAACCTTCTGATGGCCGTCAAGCATGCAACCCGTGGCACCAGTGTGGATTTGGTGTTACCGCCACGGATTGCATGCAGGCCTGCCTCTTCTTCTCCTCCTCCTACTCTATCCTCCGTCTCCTCCTCAGCTGACTCCTCTTTTTCCACTGCTACCGCCTCTTCCGCTGCGCCCCCCAAGCTCCCCAGAACCTATTCGACGTGCCAGGTGAGACGTTGCCATGCTGTGCTGTGGCTGTTGTGCCTGGAAGCCAAGAGCCACACTGGTCCTGCTCTCCTTTCAGTTTTGCGGTCACAGACCGAACAGTGGCTAACCCCGCTTAATTTGACAGTTGATAAAGTGGTGTGCGACAACGGTGCCAATCTGCTGAGCGTGCTGAAACAGGGCAAAATGACACACGTGCCGTGCATTGCACACGTCCTGAACTTAGTTGTGCACTTCAAGATGGTGTCCTCACTACGCTGGAACATCAGACCCGAGGCAACAGGCGTCACAGATACACTCTGGGAAGAGATCTACCATCGGCTACAACAAGGATCGAAACAGAACAAAAACCCAAAGAGCAAAGAAAAAGACCCAAAGCCCAAGCAATAACATAAAGTCTTCTTCACTACACACGGCGGAGTATATGATGCCATAGCTTAATATAGAATGAACAGGGTAAGGCCGGGAAAAGCTTCTTGATGAAAAAATAAATAAAAGTGGGGAAAGTATAGGAAATGTTATGCAGGGTTGCCCCGAGCTGCCTCCCAGTATCTTCTCCAAATACAGCCTTATAGGTGGATGTCTCTCGCTTTGTGTGCCCTGGTAGAAGGAGAGGAGGACATGCTGGGAAGAGGTGAGGTCCGATCCTGTAGTCTCATAGGATTGTTACTTTCAAGTTATGTTCGGAGGTTCAGTTTACTATGTTATGAGGGAAATGTATGCTCATCTCAGAGGTCATGCCAAACATTGAAATGTGATTCCTTTGCTTGCATTAAAAAAAAAATTGCTCCAGGCTCTTTACATGCCGAAAATCATAAGATGAAACGTCAAGGGCCTGAAGTCCCCACACAAGCGCTTAATGGTGCTGGGACACCTATAATGTTTAAAAGCAGATATTGCTTTACTCCAAGAGTCACACCTGACTAGAGAAGATTTCTTTCAAATGCAAAGATTATGGGTGGGTAGGGTGCTGGGATCACCTTCTAGAGGTTCTAAGGGAGGAGTATTAATCTTGCTCCATAAAAATCTGATTCACACAGTAACATCATTTACTGAAGACCAGAAAGGCAGACTAATTCATATCCACCTCAGCTCTCCATCAGAAACCCTGAGTATATATATTCTTTGAGAAGCTGATAAATATAACACCTAATGATTCAACGTCCCTTCAGATAGAAGCGGGAGACATGAACGCGGTGATGACCCATGAGGAAGACCGTTGCACCATCAAAAGCCTAAAAATAGCACCCAGACACAGAGACAAAACTCTGGTGAAGGTGGCTTTAGAAATAGGCCTACACGATGTCTGGCACCAATTTTATCTAGAGGGGAGGGAATACACCCATTTTTTTTTAGCAGTACATGAATCATGGTCACGACTTGATTACCAGAGGGTTAAAAAAAAACAACACTCGCTAAACTGAAAGAATTGACCGACACACTCAGGAACTCATACACACAGTTCCAATTAAACAAAATAAACTGAAATGGATAGAAGCAAAAGCAGAATATGATAATTGGCATAGGCAGAAAGAGGAATTAAATGGAACTAAGAGAGAGGCCCATCTAATAGAATTTGGAAACAAATCAGGTAAACTCTTGGCCTCCCTGGCAAAGGGAAACAAAAAACGCGCCCATTATCGCCAAGCCCACCGCCGCCCCGCTGTTAATTATTCACTGCTGTCCTCGTCTTTTTTTTCTTTCTAAGTGCGCCGTAGTCTCGCGCATGCGCTGATGTTACTCACGTCCGGGCGCATGCGGTGTCCTGGCAGCAGCCTCAAGTAGTGTAATCACGCATGTGCCAGCTTTCTCCGCTTTCTGGCGCATGTGCGATTACATTACTTGAGGCTGCTGCCAGGACACCGCGCGGGCCAGCACGTGAGTAACATCGGCGTATGCGCGAGACTACGGCACACTTATAGAGAGAAAAAAGACGAGGACAGCAGTGAATAATTAATAGCGGGACGGCGCTGGGTTTGGCGATAATGGACCCAGCTGGGCACAAACGGCCGGAGGGACAGCCCTTTGGGCACGTTAGGAAGGTAATTTTCATATAAATAAAAAAGATTTTTATCAAAAATAAAAAGGACAGGTGGGGGTAATAATAGTATATCAAAAATTGGGCGGGGGGCTGGGGGGACCATACAAAAATTTGCTTTGGGGCCCAGGCACTTCTAGTTACACCCCTGTCCAGAGGGTAATTAAACAATCTGAAAATGGCAAAGCCCAAGGACCAGATGGCTTTACAAATGAGTTTTACAAAGTGTTAGCCCCCAAAATTTTACTGACTCTCACGATCCTATACAACCAAATTTTACAGGGTCAGCCAATTCCTTCGGATATGAACACAGCTCTCAAACAGTTCTCCCTAAACTGGGCAAAGATAACACCTTAGCAGCATCATATCGCCCGATCTCTCTAATAGATAATGACCTCAAATACCTCTAAAAGATATTGGCAGACAGATTATCCAGTATTTTTACTTAAAGTAATATCAGCCCATCAAACAGGTTTTATACAGGGCAGATCTGCGGTGAGCAATATTCGCAAAGTATTGGCGGTATTGGATCAAATGAAGATAAACTCGCATCTACATCCATCTTCAGCCCTACTCACCATCGACGCAGAAAGAGCGTTCGACAACGTGAGCTGGATGTGGTTGAATGAGGTACTGGAAAGTATGGGTTTCTCTGGGCATTTTAGAACATACATTACATCTCTTTACAGTTACCCATTGGCTAGGATCTTTATACCAGGTCACTTGTTCTAGCCTTTCAATTTACAGAAGGGCACTAGACAAGGATGTCCCCTTTCACCTTTACTTTTCAACTTAGCCCTAGAACCACTATCAATAGCACTAATGAGGTCTGACCTTATCAAGGGCATTGCCATCGGTAAACACCCCCTTAAACATGCTTTATTCGCAGATGATTTGTTAATATTTTTGTCACAACCACAGACAGAGCTCTCAGAAGTATTTGACCTTCTATCTAGATTTGAGCTAAATTCAGGTTTCAAAGTAAACATAACAAAATGTGAAATACTAGACCTATCACCATCCCAGATTCTACATAAAAATCAACTTTAAGACACCCCAGTCACTATAGTAACCTACTCAATAAAATGCTTAGGAATAAAAATAGGTAAAATTCCGGAATAACTGTATACATTAAATTAACCTTAATTATTTAAGAAAATTATATCTGACCTTCAATCTTGGTCAAGCTTTCCCATCTCATTTTTAGGTCGATGCCATCTACTGAAAATGATGAGCTTCAGTTAACTTCTATATCCCATGCAAACATTACCGATCCTACTGAAACACACAGATACACAATTACTATCAAAGGCATTTCGTTCACTCATTTTGGCAGTCCAAGAGATCAAGAATATCTCTTAACACTTTATCCAGACAAAAAGAGAAGGCATCGGATTCCCAAATATTAGACACTATAATTTAGCAAGCTTGATGAGCTAGATTGGTCACACAGGACTTCCAACTACTCGTTCTTACCCATCGAAGAGGAATTGGCTCTGTAGCTAGAGGGAGGAGTTTAGTTAGTTAGAAAGCAGTTCCAGTCCACCCTCCTTAGGGAAAGGTTGTGTGCTGGCTAGCAGAGCACTGCCTGCTCTGCTAGGCCTGCAGGCCCTGCCTACTATATCAACATGGTTGCTTGTCCTCTCCTGGGCTTGCATTGCCTCCTTCCAAGCTGAGCCGAAGCTTGAAGTACTCTAAAGCCAGGACAAGAAGTTCCTATGACTATAAGTAAGAGACAGACTACAGACTACAGCTAACTTAAGTTCCAGCAGAAGAGGAAGAGTTTCCTATTTATCCAGCCAAGCATAGCAGATCTGAGAGAGCTACCGCATAGCAGAGCTGAGATTGTTGTAGAGAAGTATTTGCCTGCCAACGTTAAGCCAATACCTGCTTATGACCAAGATATTGTTTGGAAGCTGTTTGGATTACCAATTTATGCCAAGTAAAAGCAACTGTTCAATGTTATTACAAAGTCTGGACTCCATTTATTCTACTCATCCACCATCCAAGTTCACCCCTTTTGCACTGCTTCGAACCACATCATGTCTGGGATCCACGGATATCCAGGTAGGAACATCGTAACACGTGTACATAACATCTACAGAGACTGTAGGCCACCCTGCAACACTCTGGCAACCCTACCTCTGGGTACCAACATTACCTTCTACAAAGGGAGCCTTGAGCTTCCGCTGCTTAACCGCAGCTGGTGTCATGTTTACTTGCTCTATATTTCATAGAAACCTGCTAAGGGGCAAGGGATACCCCAGAGGTCGGGCCTAACCAAGCACTGCAAATCAATTGCCATCCTGAAAAACACTTTACCTTAAAGGGACCCCTGGCCCATGTCACCCATGGTCCCCTGCATGTCTTATAACCCCTGTGGGTCAGTAAGAAATAGAACGAAAGCAGCACTTCAAACCCTCAACAGGGTTAAAAAGACTCCCACTAACCAGGTACCTGATCATTTAGGGTAGCTCGATGCACACAGTGTTAGATCCTGCAGCACTCATCCACTCATCCAGCAATCATTTTCAAAGTCTTATCAAGTCGAAACATTGCTATATTTGCTGTTTTTTGGTGAAATAAAATAACCATTGCTTGAAGTGGACGAGCGCTGCAGATATTCTCTTTTCCCCTGTGGGTAAGCAGTCACTCGAACAGAGACTACTCCAAGAGGTGAAAGCCTGGTGGTTCCCCTGCAGCAGAATCCAGATCCATGTACAGGGGTTTAAAGGTGAAGACCATGGGGCCTACTTAGATAGTGAGAAGAAGCCCCAAGCCAAATCTGTTCAAGTGACACAGCAGAACCACATCCGCTTCAACAGAATCTTTCTGGGGGGGGAAAACAGCAGTTGACCAAGGTTATTGTTATTATAAAGGAGTATTCTTTAAAAAAGTGAAAAAGAAGTGAAAACATCCTACATACAGTTCACCTTGATAACATCTCATTTTATCAGTAAAGCAGCGCGGTCTTCTTATACGATTTACTGGATTCTGTGATTTTAACCCACATCACATCGAGGACCTGCAGCGCAATAAGTACAGCTACGTATCTACAGTAAGTGACTTTTTTCATTGAGACTTCCTTTTATCAGTGTTTTATACTCTCATCAACCATCATTATACTGCTAAATCCTCTACATTGTTGGAGACTCATAGGTTCCCCTTCTATTGTTCTCCTGAGGTAATGTTCTTTATTTATAGACAGCTTGACATATCTAAAGACCGAGATGAAAGCAAAGAAGAATAGTTGTTAAGAGGTCTCTTGAGACATATTTATATATCATATCCGTGCTGTGTCCCAGCCAAGTACTAAACAAGCAAGTATTGAATTTTGACGGACTTCCTATTTGTCAATGTGGAAGTTTTTACTCAGGAAGTATAACTGATTGTACAGGACATCGTCTTGGACACATGAGCCTTTGGACTTTTGCCATAAGACAAGCTGTTCTGATTTCATTGTTCTCTTATTTATTCTTATTTTTTTTTTTTTTTGTAATTTGCATTGTGGATCATTTATATAAAGCCTGCCTGTCTAATGGTCCTATGACATTAACAATTCTGAACTATTTATGAATTTGTAAGAATTATGAAGATAGCCTATGCAGAAAACACTTCACAGTTTACAGTTTTACTACTGAGAAGACAACAGCAGTATTCTGTGTATGCTGCAGCGTATTCCTTAAATGCTCTACTGTCATGTATACTACTCACACTGCACTAATGTCACATACTGACATACCGCTCAGTAGTGTTATCTAATGTGCCCCAATGTCTGCTCATCGTTAGGGGGTCAATGCAGACTTTGTACTGTGTCCTGTTAGCTTTGATCTGTCCTTCTTTTGTATAGATTTTACCACCATATGGTCATCAGGTCTCCAAACTAATTTTTACACTACCATGGTTTTTATTTTTTACCTCATTTGTCTTGCTCTGTGGAAAGGGGAAGATTGGGAACTAAAAGTAAGCCTGGAGAAAAAAAAGTTGCCCCATGTTAGCAATACCATAGTGAAGCATAAAATGTTGCCCCAGCAGAACCGGATACCACAATGCACCAGAACATACAGCCTGAGAAGAACCAAATCACTACTATGCACCACTACATACTGCCGCACCAGAACTACATACCACCCCAATTGCACAAAATGCCACCCGAACAGAAACAAATACCATTGTGCAGCACAACATTCTGACCCTGGCAGAACCAAATTCTACAGTACAGCACTAAATACTGCCCCAGTAGGACCAAATATTAGTGCAGCACAATATACTGCTTGAACAGAACCAAATACCACCATGCCACGCAAAATACTACCCCTGTAGAACCAAATATTCTAGTGCAGCACAAAATACTGCGTAAAAAGAAATACTGCCCCAAAATAACAAACAGAACCAAATACAACAGTGCAGCACAGAATACTGCCTCAGCAATACCAAATAGCAGCACAAAGTACCTCCCTAAAGGCTGCCAATGGGACTGACGGAAATAGCTGAGCGCTGTATTTGCTATCTCCTGCAGTCCCATAGATAGTAAATGGAGCAGTAGGGTGCATTCTTGGCCTGCCACTTCATTGGGACAGGAACATAAGCTACCCAATTTTGGGACTGGTGGGTGTCCCAGTGATCAGATACCCACCAATCAGGTATCCCCATCCTGTGGATAAGGTATAACTTTCATATCTGGCACGATCTCTTTAACACTGGCAGCGTCAGGTCATTATGTACCTAGCTGGTGGCTGTGAAGAGGGATGCTGGCATCTCGGACAGCCTCCAAGGTATAGGCCCACCAGGAAGATTCCCAGTGGGGTTTATGGGCAGTCTGCCCCTACTTTCGGACAGCACATTATTTTTTAGAAGGGTCTTCTGACTCTATAATGTTGACACTTTGTGTCCCGCTGTAGGGAACCCCAGTGATAATCTGTAATCTATAGGGATACCTGGCTATAAGTGCTCAGTCCTCCCGCAGTGCTGCCACATGAGGAATGAAGTCGTGAAAATTTCTATTGAAATCAATGGGCTGTTTTTGAAATGAATAGACAGATAGTGTCTTTGTAGCTGCTCTCTCCACTCTGGCTACAAGATAAGTGTCCTGAGCTGGGGATTCCCATCTCTTAACTTATAATCACCTGATAGTGTAGTATCCCACTACGTAAAGGTGGGCACTACACAAGGGTCAATTGGGTCATGTTGTTCTCCACCTCCTGTGGAACATGGTCATGGTATTTTGTATTGCATTGTAATGTGTATTTTCCTGTTATCTCCTGTGTACCAGGCTGGCTAGGGGTGTAGTTTCTCCTCCCTAGCTGTAGAGGGAGATAGGGAACCCCCTAGTATATATAGACAGGTCCAGTCCAGGAGAGGGGTGTGTGGTTAGAAGCCAGTGTTTATTTTAGCCAGGTGGTATCTGAAGATCAGCTTCTAACATGCAGCTAGATAGCCCAGTTTCCTAACCTGCGTCTAGGAGAAGTTTTCTCTTGAAGGGATCCTGTATCTTGCAAAGTACAGAGCAGAGCCAATCTTATCCAGCCAAGTAGAAAGCTGAAGGGCAGAAGTATATTTACAGCAAGAGGATTTATACCAGAGGAAGGTTTCCCTACCCAAGGATAAAGCCAGCTATTAGGCATACGGGCGTTGGAGAAAGCCAGACAGGATTCTGCAGAAAGTACAGTCTGATCTGTGAGTTTATTCCCTCTGAGTTATCTTGCTAGGATTCTACCTGCCATTTATGTAAAGCCTGCCTGATACCAATATCCTTCATATGGAACTGTCTGAAGCTTGTACATAGTTGAACTGTTCAGTAAAGAGGAATTCTAATTCACTACAATCGTGTGTACCTCCATTATTCCTCCTAACAATCGGTGTGCCACCGTTACCGGCACTGGCGTCACGAACTGAAAGGGATCTTGCCGCAAGCACGCTAAACCTACAACAACCAGGGCACCTCACCAATCACCCGGCCTGGTCCCTATATCTAGAGAGTGCCCCAGAGGATCTACGTGCCAGCCTCTTCATCACTGCTGTACGCCTACCCAGGGTATACAAAAAAATGAGTGTAGGTACTAAGAGGAACCCTCGGTCTGTTAACTGACCCTCGTGACCTCACATTTGCTCACCCTGAAGGACTGGCGTACTGCAATAGGGTATATGAAAATTGACTTTATAAACCGGACAACTCATTTAAGAATGTCTTAAAGGGGTTCTGCAAGTGAATGGAGCTTAGCCCCGCCCTGGCCAGTTGATACTAGTCGTGACGTCACTGGGCCAGCGGTAAACAGTGAGAAGGCCGCGGCGCTGCTGGAGTGCCGCTGCCTCCTCAAACAGCTGATCGGCGGGGGTCCCGGGTGTCGGACCCCCGCCGGTCAGATGCTGATGATCTATCCAGAGGATAGAGCATCAGTTTAAACAAACTGTAGAACCCCTTTAAGCATAACTTATTTCTCCTCCTACAGCCTATGAGGCATCTCATTTCTCCTCTGTTGACAGATACTGGTGCTGAAGAGTATGCTTTCAACCATATGTTATTCATCCTCTGGAAATTGTCTTGTGTGCCCCCTATCTATACTCTGATACAATACAACCTGCGTGATCTGCCCTCCCTGAAGACTTGGATGTTTTCCCTCCACTCCACACTCTGATCAGCTTTAAATAACCTCATTCCTCTTTCTGCTGTTATCACCAACACCAACAGAAAAAAAGAGAGAGCAGAGAGAACTAACACAGCCAGGAGCAGTGTGTTGTCTGATCCTATGTTAGAAGGTGAAGACAGACAGCTATGTACTGGAGTTGCATTGAACGTACAGCAACAAAATGATAAATTATGTTTACGTGTTTCCAAGTTGCAAGCAGATTTGCGCTGAAGGAGACAGGTTAAGTTGGGTGACAACCATTGACAGCCATATTAATTATCACTCAGCTTTCCTAGAGCTATAACAAAGAAAAGCTGATATTCTTTTAAAGGTAAAATACTCTTTAAACTATAAATATCTTTTTCTTTCTAGAAGAGGTGAAAAGAGTTATCCTGCCCCTCTCTCCTGCCCGATCTGACATTGACATTGATTATGGAGTGATGCTGCTCCATGCTGGGCAGGACAGTTGCCGAGGCCCAGAATAGCACACGTGTATATTATTTGCTAGTCGGCAGATGGTTATCCTTAAAAGAACTGTCCCAACTTCCTGCCAGGTGTGGAGAAGAGAGTCTCTTCAGGTCTCCAAAGCAGAAAATGGCAAAGAGGGAGAGAAGGCACTCATAGGGTGAGTATGTCAGATTACAGTGCTCTCGTATAGGGGAGAAGGCACCAAATTAGGCGCAACCACAATGCAAGCCAAATGGAAATAGTTACTGGTTGGTGCAGCCAAACTTGTCTGATAACCTTGTGCGGGAGCCAAGCCGCCACGTGTACAGAGAACGCTCCACGTGCCGACACACAGCAGCCGTGCATTTGGTCCAGCTGATCACAGTAAGACTTGATAAAGGGGTCATGCACCCCGAAACGCATTTTCCTTGAATAAATCAGAACTTACTTGACTCTTGGTTGTGGTTCTGCGCCCTGTGTTGTCCTCAAACTCGCTTGACTCCTATGGTCCAGCATTTCGTTAATATTCAGGTCCAAAGCAAGAGAGGAGCTGGAGACTTCCATGAATCATGCATAGCTAACTTAAATCACAGACTGTACCCCAGGGGTGGCCAACCTTACAGGCACAAAGAGCCCCAAAAATAAATGTATGACTACGAGGAGCCACAAACTATACATTTACACACAAGTCACTGTATTTTTCACCCTACAAGATGCACCTAGGTTTTAACAAAGAAAAATAAGAGAGAAAAAATATTTTTCATCTGATCTGTCTGCTAAAAATATTTTTTTCTTATTTTTCATTAGCAGAGAGAAAAAAGAAAAAATATATTTTTCATCAGACCTCAGATTCCTAAATCAGACCCCCAATCCTCATCTGACCTAAAATAAGATCCCCAAACCTCATCAGACCTCCAAATCAGACCCCCAATGCTCGGATCAGACAACACAAATCAGACTCCCAGTGTCAGACCCTCAGTGCTCAGATCTCCCCCCTCCCCCAAGGCTCAGATCTCCCCCCCATGCTCAGACCTGACTAACCCTATTTTTTAACCCCTTAAGGACATAGGACGTACCGGTACGCCCTATTTCCCGAGTCCTTAAGGACCAAGGACGTACCGGTACGTCCTGACTTTAAAATCGGCATTCCGGCGCTGCAGGGGTTAATTTGAACAGGATGCCGGCTGAAATCATTCAGCCGGCATCCTGTTAAAACGCCAGGGGGGGTCATGTGACCCCCCCGTGTCGGCGATCGCAGCAAACCGCAGGTCAATTCAGACCTGCGGTTTGCTGCGCTTTTTGCAGTTTCTGATCCCCGCGGTCCCTGACCGCGGGGATCAGAAACTTTAGAGTGTCTCAAATCAATATAGTACACCCCCCCCTGCACCCCTGCATGATTTGATGGCAGCGGGTGGTGCAGGGGGGGTGTCGCAGGCGGTGGGGGCGTTGCGGGAGGCGGGCGGTGCGGCAGGCGGGATCGCGATCCCCCGCCCGCCTCCTATTGCGTAATCGTTGGTGTACAGTGGGTATACCAGGGTGCCAGCACATTGCTGGCACCCTGGTATAAACGGCTGACATCGTTGATGCGATGTCAGCCGTTTAACCCTTTCCATACAGCGGTCCGTACGGACCGCTGTATGGAAAAGGTTAACAGTAAAAGGGAGCTCCCTCCCTCTCCGATCGGGGGGCTGCTGTGCCTTTGCAGCCCCCCGATGGGAGAGGGAGAGAGCCCCCAGACAGCCCCCCCAGAGCCCCGTCCTTACCCTTCCCCGTCTGCGCAGTTCTGACCATAACTGAGCAGACGGGGAAGGTTCCCATGACAACAGGACGCCTGCTCAGGCGTCCTGCTGTCCATGGTGCTGAACAGATCTGTGCTGAAAGCATAGATCTGTTCAGTGTAAGTAAAATACAGTTACAGATACCTATATAGGTTCTGTACTGTATTTTACAGACATCAGACCCACTGGATCTTCAAGAACCAAGTGGGTCTGGGTCAAAAAAAAAAAAAATAAGTGAAAAAAGTTAAGATAAAAAAAAAAACATTTATCACTGAATAAAAATTAAAAAAAATAAAATAAACTACACATATTAGGTATCGCCGCGTCCGTAACGACCTGATCTATAAAACGGTCATGTTACTTTCCCCGCACAGTGAACGCCATAAAAATAAAAAAATAAAAACTATGAGAAAATTGAAATTTTGCCCACCTTACTTCCCAAAAAAGGTAATAAAAGTGATCAAAAAAGTCGCATGTATGCCAAAATAGTACCAATCAAACCGTCATCTCATCCCGCAAAAAATTTGACCCTACTCAAGATAATCGCCCAAAAACTGAAAAAACTATGGCTCTTAGACTATGGAAACACTAAAACATCATTTTTTTTGTTTCAAAAATAAAATCATTGTGTAAAACCTACATAAATAAAAATAAAGTATACATATTAGGTATTGCCGCGTCCGTATCGACCGGCTCTATATAAATATCATATGACCTAACCCCTCAGGTGACTACCATAAAAAATAAAAATAATAAATTGTGCAAAAAAAGCAATTTTTTGCCATCTTACGTCACAAAAAGTGTAATAGCAAGTGATCAAAAAGTCATATGCACCCCAAAATACTGCCAATCAAACTGTCATCTCATCCCGCAAAAAATTAGACCCTACTCAAGATAATCGCCCAAAAACTGAAAAAACTATGGCTCTCAGACTATGGAGACACTAAACAATTTTTTGGTTTTAAAAATGAAGTTATTGTATAAAACTTACATAAATAAAAAAAATTGTATACATATTAGGTATCGCTGCGTCCGTGACAACCTGCTCTATAAAATTACCACGTGATCTAACCTGTCAGATGAATGTTGTAAATAACAAAAAAAAAAACGTGCCAAAAAAGCTATTTCTTGTTACCTTGCCGCACAAAAAGTGTAATATAGAGCAACCAAAAATCATATCTACCCTGAACTAGTACCAACAATACTGCCACCCTATTCCGTACTTTCTAAAATGGGGTCACTTTTTTGGAGTTTCTACTCTAGGGGTGCATCAGGGGGGCTTCAAATAGGACATGGTGTCAAAAAAAACAGTCCAGCAAAATCTGCCTTCCAAAAACCGTATGGCATTCCTTTCCTTCTGCTCCCTGCCGTGTGCCCGTACAGCGGTCTACAACCACATATGAGGTGTTTCTGTAAACTACAGAATCAGGGCCATAAATAATGAGTTTTGTTTGGCTGTTAACCCTTGCTTTGTAACTGGAAAAAAAATATTAAAATGGAAAATCTGCCCAAAAAGTTAAATTTTGAAATTGTATCTCTATTTTCCATTAAATCTTGTGCAACACCTAAAGGGTTAACAAAGTTTGTAAAATCAGTTTGAATACCTTGAGGGGTGTAGTTTCTTAGATGGGGTAACTTTTATGGAGTTTCTACTCTAGGGGTGCATCAGGGGGCTTCAAATGGGACATGGTGTCAAAAAACCAGTCCAGCAAAATCTGCCTTCCAAAAACCGTATGGCATTCCTTTCCTTCTGCGCCCTGCCGTGTGCCCGTACAGCGGTCTACAGCCACATATGAGGTGTTTCTGTAAACTACAGAATCAGGGCCATAAATAATGAGTTTTGTTTGGCTGTTAACCCTTGCTTTGTAACTGGAAAAAAAAAATTAAAATGGAAAATCTGCCAAAAAAGTGAAATTTTGAAATTGTATCTCTATTTTCCATTAAATCTTGTGCAACACCTAAAGGGTTAACAAAGTTTGTAAAATCAGTTTTGAATACCTTGAGGGGTGTAGTTTCTTAGATGGGGTCACTTTTATGGAGTTTCTACTCTAGGGGTGCATCAGGGGGCTTCAAATGGGACATGGTGTCAAAAAAACTGTCCAGCAAAATCTGGCTTCCAAAAACCATCCGGCGCACCTTTCACTCTACGCCCCGCTGTGTGGCCGTACAGTAGTTTACGGCCACATATGGGGTGTTTCTGTAAATGGCAGAGTCAGGGCAATAAAGATACAGTCTTTTTTGGCTGTTAACCCTTGCTTTGTTAGTGGAAAAAATGGGTTAAAATTGAAAATTAGGCAAAAAAATGAAATTCTCAAATTTCATCCCCATTTGCCAATAACTCTTGTGCAACACCTAAAGGGTTAACAGAGTTTGTAAAATCAGTTTTGAATACCTTGAGGGGTGTAGTTTATAGAATGGGGTCATTTTTGGGCGGTTTCTATTATGTAAGCCTTGCAAAGTGACTTCAGAGCTGTAGTGGTCCCTAAAAATTGGGTTTTTGTAAATTTCTGAAAAATTTCAAGATTTGCTTCTAAACTTCTAAGCCTTGTAACATCCCCAAAAAATAAAATATAATTCCCAAAATAATTCAAACATGAAGTAGACATATGGGGAATGTTAAGTCATCACAATTTTTGGGGGTATTACTATGTATTACAGAAGTAGAGAAACTGAAACTTTGAAATTTGCTAATTTTTCCAAATTTTTGGTAAATTAGGTATTTTATTATGCAAAAAAATTAATTTTTTTGACTTTATTTTACCAGTGTCATGAAGTACAATATGTGACGAAAAAACAATCTCAGAATGGCCTGTATAAGTAAAAGCGTTTTAAAGTTATCAGCACTTAAAGTGACACTGGTCAGATTTGCAAAAAATGGCCTGGTCCTTAAGGTGAAAATGAGCCTGGTCCTTAAGGGGTTAAACAAGACCCCCCCATGCTCAGATCTGCCCCCCATGCTCAAATCTGAACCCCCATGCTCAGACCCCCCCCCTCCCCCAGACCCCCATTGCTCAGATCAGACCCCCATTGTCCAGATCAGGACCCTCCTCCATGCTCTGATAAGAACTTCCCATGCTTAGATCAGACCCCCATGCTCAGTTCTATAATTCTTCCCTCTCCTGATCAGGCTCTGGTCTCCTGCGGCACCTGCTACTCTGCAGGTCTGACACGCTCTCCACTGTGACCAGATGAGCACAACGTCGGGTCATAGTCCATGTCTCCACGTACTATGTTCTCACACTGTGTGCATCAGGACGTAGTGGAGAATGAGCTGGAGCTGCAAAGTAGCAACAGAGCGCGATCAGGAAAAGAGATCTGAGCATGGGTGGAGAGTGAGCCGGCCTGACTGCTTCCCGGCTCCACAGCTAGAGCCGCACTTGAAGAAGCAAAGAGCCACATGCGGCTCAAGAGCCACGGGTTGGCCACCCCTGCTGTACCCCATCACAATCATTGTCTTATGTGATCCTAGCCTACTTAGCTCTCTGCCATACACATCCCAGTTCACTATGTAGGTCAAATGCGGCTGAAAATAGTCTTCTGCTGAGCAACTCTATTATAATGTGCTGAAGAAAAGTTAGCAATTAGAGAAAAAAAAACGATCTATAATAAACAAGGAGAGGAATGATTCTTTGTGATTTTGAGAAAAGGTTACTAAAGGCCATAACTTTTGAAGGATTTTTCAACCATGTAGTTTTCTTATTATTATTCCAATACATCTAAAATAAATAATTGCGTAAAGCTCTGCAAATAGTTTTTCACTGTATGAGTCTTGCTTTGTAGAGTCTATTGATTACAATAGAGGTTTTGCAGTGGATGCCCCTGAACTATTATGGCCTGATAAAGGCACAAGTCCAGTGCCGAAATGCGTAGACTCCATGTTTTATACTATCATGTGGTTTCATTCCAATAAACCAATTGGCATCACAGTAACGTTTTTGAATCTGGTCATCTTTTAGGGAAGACGCATAGAGCAGCACTCCAACAGGTGTATTTTCTCCAAGTGACATTTTGTTGAGACACTGTCCTTGCAAAGAAGGATGTGGATGTTGTCTCTATCTGGAGCTGGCAGCCATTAGCCTCTCAAAGTCCAATTGACTCGATATGGCAACAATTGAGTTATGCCAAATATAACTGCACAACCCAGCCAGGTAATCTGCTGACCATCTGATCATCATAGGAATTATTGTACATCCCGATTAATGGTAGTTTTTTTTTCAGAAAATGGCTGCAAAATGCACAAGAAAACCACTATGTACAATTTATTATCACCAAATACATGCATGTGTGCAGAGCTGTGCAGGAGTGCAGGGCTGGAGGCTGAATGCCGCCCCCTGCTGTCCTAGCAGAGAGCTGACTGAGTGCGCCCCTGCTCACAGCACTATAACAATAGTACCTTAGAGGCGAGCTCTTGTTTTATCTCTTCTCCTTTTTGTCCCTTTGCCACACAAGACCATGTTGAGGCATAGACACTGGGTAGCCTGTACGGCATCATCTAGACAAGTAAGCAGAAAACAAATGCATTGATGTGTCCCCATAAAACGTTTCTGCATTATTTCCAAGATTTATGTTTGCTTTCAGGGAATGGTAACCTTATCGTTTACACCCAGAGACTGAAAACCCATATAAAGCTACTTTCACAATAGCGGTAGGACGGATCCAACAGGCTGTTCACCCTGTCGGATCTGTCCTGACGCAATTTTGCCGTGCCGCCGGACTGCCACTGCGCGGTGAGAGGCCGCCAGACTAAAAAGTCGGACATACAGTACTTTTAGTCCGGCGGCCTTTCGCCGTGCACTGCTGTGCTCCGCCGGAGCTCAGCCCCCGTTCCCATTATAGTCAATGGGGATGGAGCGGCAGTCCGGCGGCATTGGCAAAATAGCGGCAGGACGGATCTGACAGGGTGAACAGCCTGTCCGATCTGTACTGCCGCTAGTGTGAAAGTACCCTAAATCTAATGCTACTTGGAGGTTTGAAATTGTTGTAACCAGCCCAAGCAATGCTCTGGGAGATAATCATCTGTCCTGATAGTTTACTGCAGTGTAGCTTGGAGCTCAGACTACTTAGCACTCATCTGATCGCCTAGAATGTCCCTAAAAGGTGCTGTCCGACACCTGCAAAACATGTCAGGTGAAGGTTAGTTACAAAGGGGTGCTAAATTTCTAGACATAGGACACTAAGGGTACTTTCACACTAGCGTTTTTGTTTTCCGGTATTGAGTTCTATCCTCGGGGCTCAATACCGGAAAAAAAATGATCAGTTTTATTCTAATGCATTCTGAATGGAGAGCATTCCGTTCAGGATGCATCAGTTCAGTCCCTCTTAATTTTTTGGGACGGAGAAAATACAGCAGCATGCAGCAGTTTTTCCTCCGGCCAAAAATCCTGAACACTTGCCGGAATGCCGGATCTGGCATTAATTTACATTGATGTAAATTAATGTATGCAGCATTAAGTGTTTCGGCAAAACGGACCCGGCTTTCCGGTCTGCGCATGCGCAGACCTTTAAAAATGCACAAAGAATTAATACCGGATCTGTTTTTCTGGATGACACCGGAGAGACGGATCCGGTATTTCAATGCATTTGTCAGACGGATCCGCATACAGATCCGTCTGACAAATGCCATCAGTTTGCATCCGGAACTGCCTGCCGGAATCCTCTGCCGCAAGTGTGAAAGTGCCCTAAGGCAGGGTTTTATTCTGATTGCCATATGTTATGTTAGGAAGAAGTCATTTGCCTCCTTCTAGAACCAAAAAGGTAGAATTATAGGTTGGGCTTGATGGACATGTTTTTTTTTTAACACATCAGCTATGTTCTGTAACGGGATAACTAGCAACCAAATCAGTAAACAGATCTGTGGTGGAAAATATGTCCATCGTCATGTGGCATTGTTATACAGCATCTGTCAGTAATGGCAATACTCTAAGATTCGGGTTGTGGTAGATTCTGAATTGCGTCATGAATTCCGTTACCATGGACCATAACGCTATTCCATGACGAAATGCCTTTAGAGGCATTCCGTTATTCATTCCATGACAGAAGTCTATGGCTTGCATAACGGATCCGTCTGGTTTCCGTCATGCTGGAGCATTAAGAGGCATCCGTTATTCATTCCATCATAATAGAAGTCTATGGCTTGCATAATGGATCCGTCCGGTTTCTGTCATGCTGGAGAGGATCCAGCATAACGGAAACTGGACTGATCCGTTATGCAAGCCATAGACTTCTATTATGACGAAATAAATATCGGAATGCCTCTAAATCCGTTATGCGTTCCGTCATAAAATTGTGTTATGGTCCGTGGTAACGGAATCCATAACGCAATTTTAGATTACAGTGCTTATACATACATGACCGGTCCTTATCCCAGAACTGATTTTCGGATATAGTATACACAATTACATTAAGAATGCTATATTCCCTCAGATGTCCCTTCAGGGCAGACTGTGACACTCAACATAAGGTCAAACATGGTAGGATGCATCTGTTTGTAATATTTTTTGCCATATTAAATAGGTCAATTTTTAGCAGCTATCCTCCATCCTCCTGTCAGCGCCTGCTGGGAGTTGTAGTTTTATCAAAGCTGGCGAGCCACAGTTTGTAGCCCACTGTTATAGATATATTATCTCCATCGTTTTTTCTATATCTTTTTATTTTTTATTTTGGAAACTAAGCAAGTCAAAAAGCTGCTATGGGCGCTATTGTGACTTGTGTGATCACTCAGGGCAGCCTGGTGCTTACAACACATGACTGATGACTATGAAGGGATGAGCCAACTCTAGCTGATAAATACTAATACTTGCCTTTGGTATCCATGCGTTAGAATGGCTGCAGTCTTTCTACAGTAGCGGCAAACTGTAATGTGGTCAAAGTGCAAGAGAAGACTAATAGATCCATCAACAGCAGTTTGTTGACAGTTTCCAGGTAGAAACAGGAAGGTGTTTTAGTTCCTTAAAGGGAACCTGTCATCAACTTTATGCTGTCCATACTAACGGCAGAATAAAGTAGAGACAGGTGAGTTTATTTCAGCGGTCGGTCATTTATAAGTTAAAAGTAAGTGGTTGAGGAGAACCAACATCACAATCATTGCAAACTAGGCCTGGAAAAGAGTCCCGGACACCGGAGAAGAGTCATGGATATTCATGACTTCCTGCTCTCCTGCCCACCTGCTGATGACTGACAGACTTCTACCTAGTTTTCTCCTAGGTGGGTGATAGATTTGAGTCTTTTCAAGGCCCGGGCTGCAATGATTATGATGCTGGTTCTTGGCAACCATTTACTTTTAGCTGATGAGTGACACACCGCTGACATCAGCATTTCTGTCACAAATTTATACTGCCCTCAGTGAGGTTCCCTTTAAGGGCTCATGCACATGATGTCATATTCTCCACAATAATCTTAAATTAAATACAAAGAAACGTAATAAATTGTGAACAAATTTCATTTTATTGAATAACGAACAAATAAACTTTTTGGGGATTTATAGGCCGCAATGCTTATTATGTTATACTATTAATTAATTTTATTAATTCTCATTTCAAATATAATAATTCAAATTGTATATATCAACCAAGTAAGTTTAAAGTCCACTCAACGGAGTGACTTAACCCCTCATCAATAAGCAAAGCGAATTTTTTTTAAATTTTTTTAAGGGAGGGAAGGGAATTTGTGCAATATACTTACGTGCATGCGCATTAAAGGGGTTATCCCATCATAATGATCACTGTTAAATCTGTTAATGATTTGACAGTGATCATTTTTGTAAATATACTTTATTAACAAATCCCCACCGTTTAGGATAAAATTCATACCCACTTACCTGATTGTTGTGACTCGGTCTCCCCTAGTTACGACCATTGTTCTTCTCCAAAAGCCGGAAGGTCGCGCTTGCCCAGAAGACGACTCCTTTTCTCCCGGCCGGTCCGCTCGCTGTTCTGAACGCGCACGCTGCCGCGCATGCGCGACAGTGACTTCTTCCCAACCAGAATAGTACAGAGCTGCGAACGCGCACGCCGGCTCTGTAGGAATAAGTCACCATTGCGCATGCGCGGCGGCGTGCGCATTCAGTCCAGCGCGCGGCACGGCCGGGAGAAGACTTCAATCAAGATGAAGCCCGCCCCCAGCCAGAATCCAGGAAGTGAACGCGCGGTGGCAGCAGGTAAGTATGAAAACGCTTAGTGGGATAACCCCTTTAACAGTTGGTCCTTTACTTTTATAGGTCCAGAACAGCCGTTAATTCTCCTCCACCAATCCAGCTGCTATAATTTACCACCTGCCAAGTATTGCAGTTACCCTGGAGCATACCATCTCATCCTTTGAAACAGGTAAGTGTATATAAAATTAACGAATGTTTAATATACAATGATAGGTGTCATGATATCATGGCTCCCCTCATTGTATTCACAATATGTCTCGCTCCATGATCGTATGGCCACGGTGCTCGTATTGTGGACCACAATGGGTCAGCGATCCGCAAGATTGGACCGAATATAGTACACCTACTATTTTTTTTGCAGTGTGGAGGCACGGATCAGAAAACCCACGGAAGCACTACGAAGTGCTTCAGTGGGATTTTGGGTCCGTGCCTCCGCACCGCAAAAGATAAGAATGTCCTACCTTTTGTTGTATTTTGCGGATCGTGGACCCATTCAAGTCAATGGGTCTGCATCCACACCAGGAGTGCACATGGCCGGTGCCCGTGCATTGCGGACTACACAGAGCCCTAACGTTCGCGGGCATGAGACCTAACTGCAGTGTAAAAACTCATCATCAATGGTGCTTTTGGAGCTCAAGCTTCAAGTTCCAGATGTACCCTGGGCCCCTTTAACTGCCTAACAAAACTCTTCATTCACTGGAGTGCAGGCTCCCATTAAGTGAACCCACCACACGGGGATTGACTGACCCACATTGGGCTCTGCAGGCTGTGGCTGGCAGACAGCACGCTAATGTAATGGCAAGATGATCAATAGTGAGTGACTACGCTTATAATGAACCAGACTGAGTAAATATCATTGTGACTGTTCAGTTACTACACTGAGGACAAAGAAGAGAGAGACATGGTGTTCCTAGTGTTCATTATAGGGAAAGGGGTAACAGAGAGCGGTTTCTTACAGTTTTCTGTCACAAAGATTAAAGTATATTCACTGCCTTGATAGGACAGTAAAATAAAACAAAAAATGTATGTCAGGGACATCAGTTGTCCCAATAGAGCAAACCTTCTTAGCAAGCTACCCATATGACGACTACTTCTTTGGCACCGCAGCCACACAAACCGGACGACCTGATCTACTACCGTATTTCTCCGAAAATAGAACAGGGTCTTATATTATTGTTTTTCTCCAAAAAAAGGGTTAGGGATTATTATCGGGGTAGGGCTTATTTTCGCTACATGAACAACAATCACACATTTATGCTTGAACACACAAAACAGGGAGATACGGTGCGAGAGATGACAGGGTGCTGATTGGTGGAGGCGGGGGAGAGAGTAGGACGCGCTCACCACCAATCAGCACCTCCAACTCCAGGCAGGAGAGAAGAAAAGGACATCCTCCTGCTGCCTCATTGTTAGAACATGCGGGCTGGCGGCAGTACAGGGTAGAGAAGCCGTCCAGCCCGCCCATCGATGTACCCGTACGGTAGATGGAAGCGCGGCTGCCGGCATAATTTTGCATTTAGTGAAGCCACCAGCTGCGATGTATCCGCAGGCTAGCGGCTTCATTGAAGGCTAAGTGCTGGCAGCCTGCGCTGCTGTAACTCCTGCCCGCCTCCGATCAGCTAGCTGCTGTAACTCCTGCCCGCCTCCGTCGTCGAGGTCCTGCCCACCCACCCTACCTAGGGCTTATTTTTGGAGTAGAACTTATATTTAAGCCCTACTACCAAAATCCTGCAAAATAGGGCTAGGTCTTATTTTCGGGGTAGGGCTTAATTTCGGGGAAACACGGTAGCTGACAGTTACTACACTGTAATAGCATCAGGGAGTGACCAGAAGAGGAGAAAGACGGGCACATGAGCAGTTGCAGTAGGTGGGAAAGGGAATTATGTGTTGCTGGTGGAAGGGTCAAGATAAAGGGGTTGCCCAAGATTAGAAAAACGTAGCTACTTTCTTCCAAAAACAGCCCCACACCTGTCCATGGGTTGTTTCTTTTACTGCAGCTCAGCTGCATTGAAGTAAATGAGACTGGGCTATAATAACACACACAACCTGTGGACAGGTGTGGTGTAGTTTATGGAATGAAGCAGCCATCTTTTTCTAGTCCTGGACAACCTTTTTAATTGTGATAGGACAATGAAAGAGAAGATATGTGAGAGTCAGTTCTTACTGTGGCCCTTAACTCTTAATTGGAACCTCACTTTATGATGGCTCAGTAAAGAGGTGGACATGGTAATGAACTTGTAACACCTTGAAGGCACAGAACACTTGATGGTTACAGTCACAATAGGTAAAACAGATGGTGGTCACAGAGTCCATTAAAGGCACAGATACATAGGTGGATTTTTTGCTCAGGACAAATATATTGCAGCAAGCTTTGCATAATGCCAGTAATAGAACTACTGGATGTCTGTTTAGTTTCTTATGCTCAGCACCCTGTCTGTCCGGCCTATTGACCCACACCAGGAACAGAAGATTGAAAACCATAGTAACCAATTAACTTTCCTTTTCCTGACATCACCAAACTGATGGACTCATCTGCACTTCTCACAGCAGATTCTTCACGTATCATTATATAATGCCAGCAAATAAAGACGGTAGCTTCTAACATCAGTCACTGTCCTGTGAAGCTCACAATCTAATTTTGCTGTCTCTGGTAAACAGGGTCATAGCTAAAGGCTCATGGGTCCTAATACAAAGGTTTAGCTTGGGGTCCCCCGGTTTAACTTTTTTTCACTGTCACAGGAAGTGGCCCATCCAAAATTTTCAACTGCATCACCGTGTCTATTGGACTTCATTCACATAGGGGATTTTGTGCGTGGATTAGTAATACCCTATTAGTTATGCAGATTCTTGTCATGTAACTGCATTATACAAAATTGTGGTGGTGTATTCCACATATACAGTCAGGTCCATAAATATTGGGACATCGACACAATTCTAAAATGTTTGGCTCTATACACCACCACAATGGATTTGAAATGAAACGAACAAAATGTGCTTTAACTGCAGACTGTCAGCTTTAATTTGAGGGTATTAACATCCAAATCAGGTGAACGGTGTAGGAATTACAACAGCTTGCATATGTGCCTCCTACTTGTTAAGGGACCAAAAGTAATGGGACAGAATAATAATTATAAATCAAACTTTCACTTTTTAATACTTGGTTGCAAATCCTTTGCAGTCAATTACAGCCTGAAGTCTGGAACGCATAGACATCACCAGATGCTGGGTTTCAGCCCTGGTGATGCTCTGCCAGGCCTCTACTGCAACTATCTTCAGTTCCTGCTTGTTCTTGCCTTCAGTTTTGTCTTCAGCAAGTGAAATGCTTGCTCAATCAGATTCAGGTCAGGTGATTGACTTGGCCATTGCATAACAATAAGAGCAGATAATATTGCCCAAAACACTTCAGAATTCATCCTGCTGCTTTTGTCAGCCGTCACATCATCAATAAATACAAGAGAACCAGTTCCATTGGCAGCCATACATGCCCATGTCATGACACTACCACCACCATGCTTCACTGATGAGGTGGTATGCTTAGGATCATGAGCAGTTCCTTTCCTTCTCCATACTCTTCTCTTCCCATCACTCTGGTACAAGTTGATCTTGGTCTCATCTGTCCAGACGATGTTGTTCCAAAACTGTGAAGGCTTTTTTAGATGTCATTTGACAAACTCTAATTTGGCCTTCCTGTTTTTGAGGCTCACCAATGGTTTACATCTTGTGGTGAACCCTCTGTATTCATTCTGGTGAAGTCTTCTCTTGATTATTGATTTTGACACACATACACCTACCTCCTGGAGAGTGTTCTTGATCTGGCCAACTGTTGTGAAGGGTTTTTTCTTCAACCAGGGAAAGAATTCTTCGGTCATCTACCACAGTGCGTTCCTTCTTTTTAAGAATGTTCCAAACAGTTTTGGTTTGCGTTGTTTTTTCAGCCTAATGATGGCTTGCTTCACTGATAGTGACAGCTCTTTGGATCTCATCTTGAGAGTTGACAGCAACAGATTCCAAATGCAAATAGCAGACTTCAAATTAACTCTGGACCTTTTATCTTCTCAGTTGTAATTGGGATAAGGAGGGAATAACACACACCTGGCCATGGAACAGCTGATATTGTCCCATTACTTTTGGTTCCTTACCAAGTGGGAGGCACATATGCAAACTGTTGTAATTCCTACACCGTTCACCTGATTTGGATGTAAATTCCCTCAAATTAAAGCTGACAGTCTGCAGTTAAAGATCATCTTGTTAGTTTCATTTCAAATCCATTGTGGTGGTGTATAGAGCCAAATATGTTACAATTGTGTCGATGTCCAAATATTTATAGACCTGACTGTATAAAGCTACAGCCCATATTTAAAGGTATATCCACATACTGTATATTATACATATATAAAGCTAAGGCCAGGCATATTATATATATATATATATATATGTATAACCATATATATATATATATATATATATATATATATATATCTGTACATATTACACATATATAAAGCTTCAGCCAGTCATATATAAAGTACTAACACGCATATTCCACATATATACAGATATGAACATGCATATTACATATACAGTATGTAAAGCTTCAGCAATTCATATTACACATATATAAACTACTTACACACATATTACACATACAGGGAGTGCAGAATTATTAGGCAAGTTGTATTTTTGAGGATTAATTTTATTATTGAACAACAACCATGTTCTCAATGAACCCAAAAAACTCATTAATATCAAAGCTGAATATTTTTGGAAGTAGTTCTTAGTTTGTTTTTAGTTTTAGCTATTTTAGGGGGATATCTGTGTGTGCAGGTGACTATTACTGTGCATAATTATTAGGCAACTTAACAAAAAACAAATATATACCCATTTAAATTATTTATTTTTACCAGTGAAACCAATATAACATCTCAACATTCACAAATATACATTTCTGACATTCAAAAACAAAACAAAAACAAATCAGTGACCAATATAGCCACCGTTCTTTGCAAGGACACTCAAAAGCCTGCCATCCATGGATTCTGTCAGTGTTTTGATCTGTTCACCATCAACATTGCGTGCAGCAGCAACCACAGCCTCCCAGACACTGTTCAGAGAGGTGTACTGTTTTCCCTCCTTGTAAATCTCACATTTGATGATGGACCACAGGTTCTCAATGGGGTTCAGATCAGGTGAACAAGGAGGCCATGTCATTAGATTTTCTTCTTTTATACCCTTTCTTGCCAGCCACGCTGTGGAGTACTTGGACGCGTGTGATGGAGCATTGTCCTGCATGAAAATCATGTTTTTCTTGAAGAATGCAGACTTCTTCCTGTACCACTGCTTGAAGAAGGTGTCTTCCAGAAACTGGCAGTAGGACTGGGAGTTGAGCTTGACTCCGTCCTCAACCCGAAAAGGCCCCACAAGCTCATCTTTGATGATACCAGCCCAAACCAGTACTCCACCTCCACCTTGCTGGCGTCTGAGTCGGACTGGAGCTCTCTGCCCTTTACCAATCCAGCCACGGGCCCATCCATCTGGCCCATCCAGACTCACTCTCATTTCATCAGTCCATAAAACTTTAGAAAAATCAGTCTTGAGATATTTCTTGGCCCAGTCTTGACGTTTCAGCTTGTGTGTCTTGTTCAGTGGTGGTCATCTTTCAGCCTTTCTTACCTTGGCCATGTCTCTGAGTATTGCACACCTTGTGCTTTTGGGCACTCCAGTGATGTTGCAGCTCTGAAATATGGCCAAACTGGTGGCAAGTGGCATCTTGGCAGCTGCACGCTTGACTTTTCTCAGTTCATGGGCAGTTATTTTGCGCCTTGGTTTTTCCACACGCTTCTTGGGACCCTGTTGACTATTTTGAATGAAACGCTTGATTGTTCGATGATCACGCTTCAGAAGCTTTGCAATTTTAAGAGTGCTGCATCCCTCTGCAAGATATCTCACTATTTTTGACTTTTCTGAGCCTGTCAAGTCCTTCTTTTGACCCATTTTGCCAAAGGGAAGGAAGTTGCCTAATAATTATGCACACCTGATATAGGGTGTTGATGTCATTAGACCACACCCCTTCTCATTACAGAGATGCACATCACCTAATATGCTTAATTGGTAGTAGGCTTTCGAGCCTATACAGCTTGGAGTAAGACAACATGCATAAAGAGGATGATGTGGTCAAAATACTCATTTGCCTAATAATTCTGCACTCCCTGTATATACAGGAATGACAAGGCATACATACATATTGTAATATATATATATATATATATATATATATATAGAGGCGAAAGAATCCGGAATGCACTCCAAAATAAACGTGAAATAAATGATTTATTCACCCATAAAAATGGCAAAATTGTAAAATATATATATATATATATATATATATAGAAAAGAAAAGATCCAGCGGGAGCATCAACCTGGATATGGGTGCACTATCCGGCATAGGGTAGCGGCAATACCCTGAGTATTGTAGAGGCGAAAGAATCCGGAATGCACTCCAAAATAAACGTGAAATAAATGATTTATTCACCCATAAAAGGTCCTCTTTAAAATCCAACATGGCTGACCCTTCTTTTCCCTGACATCTACTGCCAGGGCAGTGTCGGCACATCATTACAGTAGATGGTCAGCTGGTCCTACTGAGATCAACAGGTTCCTTCATCATTTGTGTAATGTGTATGGCCACCAAAACAACTGAGCATTAACTGTGAAACAGGCATCTGTACTCCCACAAAGCACTGCTCCCTGCTTGCAGGCATCCGGCAGCATTCCTGAACGAAGTAAAATAAAATATATAACTTAACGTAGTACAAGACAAGCGAAGCAGTACAAGGATATTCAATAGGATATACAGATTTAAAATGTGGAATATTCTAGAGGAATTGTGTAAATGAGCTGTGCAAGTGGAGTTTTCCTTTAACTTAAGACAACGATGGAGCTTTCTATAACTACAACTAAAAAACAATAATGACAGTATCGTCAAGAAGGCCTGATCTCTATTACATCATTCGCAGGGAGCAGGGGCGATGTTAGGGTCTCAAAAGATCCAGGGCCCAAGCCCCAATGAATATGGCCCAACTCTCTAAGTCAACCAACCGCCCCCCCCCCCCCCCATCCCCACCTGAAAACACTAGCACTGAAGACATTTTGCTGTACTTGCTATACAGCAGCACATACTTCTCACATCCAGTACCTCTCAGGTGACTTCTCATCTGATGTAGATCTTCTCTGTCATCATCTTCTCCATTCGGTCCGGACAACTTCTCTCAGCCGCGTCTCTGCAGAGTGTGACACACGGACATCTTAGCTTCCTCACATTTATATCATCATCCTCCAACTTGGAGTCCCCACAGTGTTATATTGCTGCTCTCTGTGCCCCCCAATACTCCCAAATACTATCCTGAAGAATAATGAGTGCCCCCCATAGTAATAATGTTCCTCATAGTCACACCAATAGTAATTCCCTTCTAGAATGCCCCCATTAGTAATACTGACCCCTACAGTGCCCCCAACTGTGACAGTGCTTCCCAAGAGTGCCTCCATTAGTAGAAGAGCCCTCCAGTATTCATAATACCCTCACAGAGCCCCCAGTAGAAATAAGGCCCCCTATTGTTCCCCCAGTGGGCTTTCTACAGACCCATCAGTAGTAATAAGGCCCCCATAGTGCTCTTAATAGAAATAAGGCAGATCTATAAGTCCCTCCTATAGAGCCCCCAGTAGTAATAAGAACGTCTATAGGGTCCCCTACAGTGCCCCCAGTATTTATACTGTCCCCTACTGTTTTATTGCTCACCCTGAAGTGCCCCAGTATTTATATTGTCCCCTACTGTTATAATGCCTCTACAGTGCCCCCAGAATTTATAATGCCCCTACTGTTATAATGCTCTCCCTAAAGCTCCCCCAGTATTTATTTTGCCCCCTACTGTTATAATGCTCTCCCTGAAGTGCCCCAGTATTTATACTGTGCCCACTGTAGTTATATTCCTCCCTTTAGTGTCCTCAGAAATTATATTTCCTCAACCCCTCCACCATACAGTCCAATGTAAATAACATTATTTCCCTCACTCCGCCATAGAGTCCCATGTAAATACCATCACACCATCTCCAATATACAGTCCCATGTAAATAGCATCCCTCTCTATCTAGAGCCCCCTCCAAAACACAGTCCCATGTAAATAACATCAGACCATCTCTCCTGCCCCCTCCAAAATAGTCCCACATAAATAAATAAATCATCCCCTCCCCAGCCGCCTTTAACATACAGTCCCATGTAAAGAATATCATCCCCTCAATATTTCATCCCATGTAAATAACATCACTCTCCCCCCCCAGCCACCTCCAACACGCAGTCCCATATAAATAACATTACCCCTCAACATTCAGTCCCATGTAAATAATATCACTCCCTCCCACAGCCGCATTCAACATGCAGTCCCATGTAAATAACATCACCACCTCAACTTTCAATCCCATGTAAATAATATCACTCCACCCCACTGTCCCATGTAAATAACTTCTCTTCCTTCAGCCCTAACAAACAGTCCCAGTTAAATAACTACAACTCCCAGCATTGTTCTGCCTCACCCTTCACTTACCTCTCCTTAAGTAGCAGATATCACCACAGCTTCTTCCCATGAATTCTCTTTGTCCTCTCCTGCACTGGTCATATGATGTTGACATCATCACAGGTCCTTTTCAGCTACTGCATTTAGAACTGATCACATGACCTGTGATGTCACCACAGGTCCTTCAGCTCTTGCAGGGCAGTAGATTCAATTGTAATGCCCTTCTGGATGGCAACACAATTGGATCTATCTGGCAGGCAGGACATTCGGGGCCTGGGACAAAACATCAGGGGCCCAGGACCCGAATGTTTTAACCTAGCAACGCCCCTGGCAGGGAGAAAACTGTAGGAACAATGGATGGACATCAGGAAGAAATAATCACTCATTCGTAGGATAAAGTAGGGGCACTAAAAACTTCCTACAACCCGTGCCTATCAGAAAGAGAATCCTGGAATTTAAAGGGTTTTCCATGATTTTCATATAGATGGCCTATCCACAGGACCCCCGTCAATCAGCTATATAGGGATTACTGGAGCTGTGCAGCTTACCAAGTACAGCGCCGTCCATTGGATAGTGGCTGTGCTTGGTATTGCCGCTCAGCCTTGACTTGAATGAGACTGAGCTGTGCCTAGGCCATGTGACTGATGAAAGTGACATCACTGGCCTAGGAAAAGGCCTAAGCGCTCACGGAGGGCCTCAGCTTCTTTTTACAGCAGATCAATGTGTATGCTAAGAGTCAGACCCACGCCGATCTGATATTGATGACCTATCTTGAACATAGGCCATCAATATGAAAATCCTAGAAAAGCCCTTTAAGAGGCCACAACCATCTCAGAAATTAGAATTATATTTCACTGTGCGTCCTATGAAGTTATTTTCAACACCCTCTTGACATGGAATATCTATAAACCGGATTCCAAAAAAGTTGGGACACTAAACAAATTGTGAATAAAAACTGAATGCAATGATGTGGAGATGGCAAATGTCAATATTTTATTTGTAATAGAACGTAGATGACAGATCAAACGTTTAATCCGAGTAAATGTATCATTTTAAAGGAAAAATAAGTTGATTCAAATTTTTACGGTGTCAACAAATCCCCAAAAAGTTGGGACAAGTAGCAATAAGAGGCTGGAAAAAGTAAATTTGAGCATAACGAAGAGCTGGAAGACCAATTAACACTAATTAGGTCAATTGGCAACATGATTGGGTATAAAAAGAGCTTCTCAGAGTGGCAGTGTCTCTCAGAAGCCAAGATGGGTAGAGGATCACCAATTCCCACAATGTTGCGCAGAAAGATAGTGGAGCAATATCAGAAAGGTGTTACCCAGCGAAAAATTGCAAAGACTTTGCATCTATCATCATCAACTGAACTGAACATCATCCGAAGATTCAGAGAATCTGGAACAATCTCTGTGCGTAAGGGTCAAGGCCGTAAAACCATACTGGATGCCCGTGATCTCCGGGCCCTTAAACAACACTGCACCACAAACAGGAATGCTACTGTAAAGGAAATCACAGAATGGCCTCAGGAATACTTCCAGAAACCATTGTCAGTGAACACAATCCACCGTGCCATCCGCCGTTGCCAACTGAAACTCTACAGTGCAAAGAAGAAGCCATTTCTAAGCAAGATCCACAAGCTCAGGCGTTTTCACTGGGCCAGGGATCATTTAAAATGGAGTGTGGCAAAATGGAAGACTGTTCTGTGGTCAGACGAGTCACGATTCAAAGTTATTTTTCGAAACTGTGACGCCATGTCATCCGGACCAAAGAGGACAAGGACAACCCAAGTTGTTATCAACGCTCAGTTCAGAAGCCTGCATCTCTGATGGTATGGGGTTGCATGAGTGCGTGTGGCATGGGCAGCTTGCATGTCTGGAAAGGCACCATCAATGCAGAAAAATATATTCAGGTTCTAGAACGACATATGCTCCCATCCAGACGCCATCTCTTTCAGGGAAGACCCTGCATTTTTCAACAAGATAATGCCAGACCACATTCTGCATCAATCACAACATCATGGCTGCGTAGGAGAAGGATCCGGGTACTGAAATGGCCAGTCTGCAGTCCAGATCTTTCACCTATAGAGAACATTTGGCGCATCATAAAGAGGAAGATGCAACAAAGAAGGCCCAAGACGATTGAACAGTTAGAGGCCTGTATTAGACAAGAATGGGAGAGCATTCCTATTTCTAAACTTGAGAAACTGGTCTCCTCGGTCCCCAGACGTCTGTTGAGTGTTGTAAGAAGAAGGGGAGATGCCACACAGTGGTGAAAATGGCCTTGTCCCAACTTTTGGGGGATTTGTTGACACCATGAAATTCTGATTCAACATATTTTTCCCTTAAAATGTTACATTTTCTCAGTTTAAACTTTTGTTCCGTGATTTATGTTCTATTCTGAATAAAATATTAGAAGTTGGCACCTCCACATCATTGCATTCAGTATTTATTCACGATTTGTATAGTGTCCCAACTTTTTTGGAATCCGGTTTGTAATAATGCCTGAATAGTGTCCCCAAAAATAATGTCCCCTAATATGTCATGTAAAAGAGAGGCCCCTACAGTGCCTCCCCAATAGCAATGTCCCCCACACCACATAGTAATTTCCCCCACATTTCCCCATATAGTAATTTCCCACACACTGCCCCCATATAGTAATCATTTCCCCCACACTGCTCCATATAGTAATTTTCCCCACACTGCCCCGTTAAGAAATTTCCCTACACACTGCCCCCATTAAGTAATTTTCCCTCACACTGCCCCCATTAAGTAATTTTCCCTCACACTGCCCCCATTAGGTAATTTGCCTCCACACTATCCCCATTAAGTAATTTGCCCCCACACTGTCCCCATTAAGTAATTTGCCCCCACACTGTCCCCATTAAGAAATTTTCCCCCACACTGCCCCGTTAAGTAATTTGCCCCCACTGTCCCTGCAGTAATATGACCTCCTCTGCCTCCCAAAGTTGGCGCGCACGCACAAAAAAAACCCCCCAAAATAATAAAGGCTAATACTTAACTGTGTCCGTGAGGCAGGCGCGTGTACATCAAAGCCCTGCGCCCCGGCACAGGCGTGCGACGACATCATCGCACGTGAAGACTTCATCACACACGCCTGCGCCAGGCTTTTACTACCACATAGGCCTCAGGCCTACTAGGCCTGAAACCTATGGCGGTGATAGGCGGCAGGGCAGAGAACTATGTGCTCCTGTGCCCCGCCGCAGTATGCGGGTGATGCCGGGCCCGGGGCTGCCGACCCAAACGACCCTATTATAATCCGCCACTGGTACCTGCAACCCTGCTGATCTGCAGCAGCTCTGGAAGTCGGCACCAGAACTACATGGCTCTGTCCATTGTGTAGTGGCCAGAGCTGGTAACTGCAGCACTGCCCCCACTGACGTGAATGGAAGCAGTTCTGCAGTTACCAGCACTACACAATGGACAGAGCCATGTAGTTCTAGTGCTGACTTCCAGTACTGATGCTACTGCATAGTAAATGATTGTGTCGGACCCACGCCGATCAGATATTAATGGCCTATCCCGAGGAAGGTCATTAAAATAAAAATACTGGAGAACCCCTTTAAGGCTACTTTCACATTAGCGTTTTTTAAGGATCCGTCATGGACCTGCAAAAATGCTTCCGTTACAATAATACAACCACATGCATCCGTCATGCACGGATCCGGTTTTATGTCTTCTATAGCCATGACGGATCTGTCATGAACACCATTGAAAGACAATAGGGGACGGATAAGTTTTCTATTGTGTCAGAGAAAACGGATCCGTTTTGCTCCACACCACATGGCGGACAGAGAAACGCTAGCTTGCAGCGGAATTGAAAATGCTAATGTGAAAGTAGCCTAACAGAAAAGGAGCCTCCTCAGAAGCCAGGCACTGCAATCTGTATTTGGCATCACATATTTACCCTTTACTGACACGAGTTCATTGTTTTCCCCAGCATTCTGAATAGCTGTAGGCTACCTGCATCACATAATGGAGTCAATTCTGTTTGCATTCCAGAAACATGAAAGTGATGCCAAAATAATAAAAAAGGGATAATAATTTGGAAGGCATCCAATGTATATTCCCGGATACATATATAGCGATCGCTGTATTAGGAAGCTTACTCCGTCCACATCTTCTCTCCCTGCTACCTTCAAATAGCCGTCATCTACCGTCCACCAGGCCCTGCTTCTACCTTTCTCGACCATTTCAATACCTGTCTTCTTCACTTGTTCTACGCTGACATCCCCTCCATCATCATGGGGGATTTTAACATCCCTATTGACACAAAACTCAAACGCCTTTAAACTCCTATCTCTTACTGCCTTCTTTGGACTCACACAATGGTCCTCCACAGAGACGGACACACACTAGCTAGACCATGTCTTTACCCGCCTCTGCTCCCTATCTAATCTCACAAACTCTCCTCTCCCCTTCTGAGATCACAGTCTTCTTACATTTTCATCCACTCTCTCCTCAACTGCTCCTCCAGTCCATAAACTACCACACCCTCGCAGAAATCTCAAACACCTGTCCATTCACACACTCTCAGACTCTCTCACCACTATCCACCATATCGTCCCGTCAGGACACTGACACAGCTGCTGCTTTCTACAACACCACAATTACTTCAGCCCTTGACTTAGTTGCCCCCTCTCACACACACCAGAACCCGGCAAATCAGTAGACAACCCTGGAACACTAATCGGACAAGCTTCCAGAGTCTCAGAATGGCGTTGGAAGAAAACCCACTCCAAGGAGGACTTTATCTCATAACAAAGAAGCTGTTCTCACATGTAAGTCTGCACTCGCCTCTTCTAAACAGGACCACTTCACTACTCTAATATCATCTTTCTTCCGTAACCCATAACTGTTTAATACCTTTAACTCTCTACTCCATCCCCCCTCCCACACCCCTCATCTCAGCTGAAGACTTTGCCTCATATTTCAGAGATAAAATCTGTGAAAGCTTTAAACACCCCCCACTACACCCCTACACAGCCACCCAAAGCTCTTCCAACATAACCCAGTTTACCACCATCACAGAAGAAAAGCTTTTCAACTTAGTCTTCAAGTCACACCTCACCACTTGTGCCCTTGACCCAATCCCATCCCACCTCACCCCTAACCTCACCACTAACCTCACCCCTAACCTCACCACTATAGTTATCCCTGCCCTAACCCACCTCTTCAACCTATCGCTAACCACTGTCATCTTTCTTTTCCTCTTTTAAACATGTAACTGCCACACCTATACTCAAGAAACCTTCCCTGGACCCATCCTCCTTATCCAGCTAGTGTCTCATTTCACTGCTACCATTTGCATACAAACTCCTAGAACAACATGTCCATCTGGAATTGTCCTCTCACCTCTCATCCCACTCACTTTTTGATCAGATGCAATCCGGCTTCAGACCCAATCACTGCACTGAAACTGAATAAATCATATTTGGGTTTCTTATATACACATTTTTTCCTTCTATCATGTACTTGATTGTATTGATTTTTTTGAATGTTATTATTTCATATTTATCACTTACTTATAATCATGGATGTTCAGGAGTTAAATCTGTTTATCATTTTTTATTACTGTGTAGTTAATCATGTTACTATATCACTATGCGCAGTAGTTAATTATTTTTGTTTCATGTCGGTATATCACCATCTGTTAATGTTATACTTGTCCCCAGAGTGGAGCGCGATTTGTGTTCCATCAGGGTGCGATATGCTTGTCTCCATGTCACATGTATCGCAGGATTTCTGCCCGCAATCATGCGCACTTACTGGTTAACCCGTGGAGCGCACTTGCGTTCCACTGTTAGGAGGGGTGTGTTTCTCTCTCATGTGATTTATGATCACATGACCATTCCACACCTCCCACGGAGCGCTATTATGGACGCCAGAGGTACAACATAAACACTTCATATCCAGGTGATTTTTATATATTGTTAATTATAAGGATATATATAATGGACCTTGGGGCACATTCACCCCTGAGGAAGCCGGACGCTACCGACGATACGTGTGGGGCGTCATTTCTTTGCCTTAGGCCCACCCTGCCAGTCCTTATTTTCTTTATCTTGTTCAGGTACCAGGTGTTTTGATGTCATATTATTGTTTATTGTGTATTGATTGTGTATTCTAGGAGGTACCCTTGTTTTACACCATTTGACATCGCTATTTTGGACTAAATACATTGTGGCCATAGTTGCTGTCAGGTGTTTGGTCTCATTTTGTCCCAACACATGTTTATTGTATACAATTTTTAATCATGTCTGTGTGTCTTTGTTGTTTAATAAAATGTATACATTGATTTTACATTCAGTGGATGTGCAGTCTGTTGGGGTTTTCTTGTGGATGTTTTGGGGATATTTTGTTGATTTGAAACGCCATTTTCATTGTAGTGTGCCCCCTATTTCATAGTTTATACTGCACTGAAACTGCCCTAACCAAAGTCGCCAACAATCTGCTAGCTGCCAAAGCTAAACGTCACTACTCTGTGCTCCTCCTTCTTGACCTTTCCTCTGCCTTCGACACTGTTGACCACTCTCTCCTCCTACAAATCCTCTCTTCCCTTGGCTTCAAAGACCTAGCCCTCTCCTGGATCTCCTCGTACCTCACCAACAGAACCTTCAGCGTTTCCCATTCATACACTACCTCCTCATCACGGTCCCTTTTTGTTGGTGTCCCTCAAGGCTCTGTCCTGGGTCCCCTGCTTTTCTCCACTTATACATTAGGCCTGAGACAGCTCATAGAGTCCCATGGCTTCCAATACCACCTCTTTGCTGGCAACACTCAAACCTACCTCTCCGGCCCAGATGTTGCTACCCTCATATCCAGAATCCCAGCATGTCTGTCAGCAATATCTTCATTCTTCCCGCTTCCTAAAACTCAACGTGGAAAAAACTGAATTCATTGTCCTTCCCCCATGTCACTCAGCCCCCCTACCTGACCTGTCCATCCCAGTTAATAGCACAACCCTTTCTCCAGTCTCACAGGCCCGCTGCCTGGGAGTAACATTGGATTCTGCCCTGTCCTTTAAGCCACACATCCAAACCCTCACCTCCACCTGCCATTTCCAACTCCCAACATCTCTCGTATTCCCGACTTTCTCACCCCTTAATCAACTAAAATACTAGCGCATGCTCTCATCATTTCCCGCCTGGACTACTTCAACATCCTCCTGTGTGGCCTCCCACCAAGCACTCTCGCTCCCCTCCAATCTATTCTCAACTCTACTGCTAGGTTAATCCACCCCTCCCCTCATTTCTCCTCTGCCAATCTCTTCACTGGCTCCCCATTGCCCAGCGAATTCAGTTTAAAAAACTTACAACTACATATCAGTTGGTCCACAACCTGTCCCCTCCTTACATCTCTGACCTGCTTTCTCGATACATCCCCTCCCGTAATCTCAGATCCTCACAGGACCTCCTCCTCTGTTCTCCTCTCATCTGTTCCTCACACAATCGACTACAAGATTTCTCACATGCCTCTCCCCTACTCTGAAACTCCCTACCCCAACATATCAGGCTCTCTGCCAACATCCAAAGCTTCAAGAGTTACCTGAAAACTCACCTTTTCGGGAAAGCCTACCATCTGCAATGAGAATGCTGCCACCACACAGCCACAAGACCAGCCTATACCCTCACCTACTGTGTTCTTCCCTTATAGATTGTAGGCTCTTGCTGGCAGGGTCGTCTACCCCTCTGTACCAGTCTGTTAATAGTTTCTTGTTTACTGTGTTTTTTATTTCTGTGTAACCCCGGCTGGATATACAGCGCCATGGAATTAATGGCGCTTTAAAATAAATAATAATAATAACCAATAATATGTAAAGGAACGCTATAAATTATAACTAGAGATGAGCGAATTTCATATTTTGATATTCGTTCACGCTTCGTTAACTGGTAAAAGGTGAATTGCATTATGGATTCCGTTACCACGGATCATAACGCAATTCTATGACGGAATGCATAACGGAATCCCTTTAGAGGCATTCCGTTATTCATTCTGTCATAAAAGAAGTCTATGGGCTGCAAAATGGATTAGTTCCGTTTCTGTTATACAGGGGAGTCCTCTCCTGCATAACGCCGATCAGCTGCAGGGGTCTGGACTCCTGCTGTTTGCATTGTAAAGGGGATCAGACCCCCAAAAGTGGAAGTCCCAGAGAGGGACAAAAAATAAAGTTAAAAAATAAGTTAAAAAAAAAAGTTTTACAAAAAAATTTAAAGTTTCAAGTAAAAAAAGAAAATGCGTCCTTTTCCCAAAATAAGGTAAAAGAAATTGTAAAAAATAAGGAAAAAAAAGAAAAGTAGACATATTAGGTATCGCCACGTCCATTACGACCGGCTCTATAAAAAATATCACATGATACACCCCGTCAGGTGAACGCCGTAAAAAATAAGAATAAAAACAGTGTCAAAAAAGCCATTTTCTGGTCACCTTGCCTCACAAAAAGTGTAATGCCAAGTGATCAAAAATCTCATCCCACAAAAAATTAGCCCCTATCTAATGGCTCTTTCACACTTGCGTTGTCCGGATCCGTCGTGTACTCCATTTGCCGGAATTACACGCCGGATCCGGAAAAACGCAAGTGAACTGAAAGCATTTGAAGACGGATCAGTCTTCAAAATGCGATCAGTGTTACTATGGCAGCCAGGACGCTATTAATGTCCTGGTTGCCATAGTAGTAGTGGGGAACGGAGGAGCAGTATACTTACCGTCCTTGCGGCTCTCGGGGCGCTCCAGACTGACGTCAGAGCGCCCAATGCGCATGGATGACGTCATCCATGTGCGTGGGGCGCCCTGACGTCACTCTGAAGCGCCCCGGGAGCCGCACGGACGGTAAGTATGCTGCTCACCCGCTCCCCACTACACTTTACCATGGCAAACAGGACTTTAGCGTCCTGGTAGCCATGGTAACCACCGTCGGATCCGGTAATGCGCCGAAACGACGTTTAGCTTAAAGCCGGATCCGGATTAATGCCTTTCAATGGGCATTAATTCCGGATCCGGCCTTGCGGCAAGTGTTCAGGATTTTTGGCCGGAGCAAAAAGCGCAGCATGCTGCGGTATTTTCTCCAGCCATAAAACGTTCCGGTCCGGAACTGAAGACATCCTGATGCATCCTGAACGGATTTCTCTCCATTCAGAATGCATTAGGATAAAACTGGATTCTTCCGGCATAGAGCCCCGACGACGGAACTCTATGCCGGAAGAAAATAACGCAGGTGTGAAAGAGCCCTAAGACAATCACCCCAAAAATAAAAAAATATGGCTCTCAGAAAATGGCAACATAAAAACAAGATTTTATTCTGTTCAAAAATGATTTCACTGTGTAAAACTTAACAAAAATAAAAATTATAGACATATTAGGTATCGCCACATCCGTAACAATCTGCTCTATAAAAATATCACATTATATGCCACCTCAGGTGAATGCTGTAAAAAATTTTTTTTTTTAAACTATGCCAAAACAACCATTTTTTTTCACCTTGCCTCACAAAACATTTAATGCCAAGTGATCAAAAAGTCTTATGTACCCCAAAAAATGGTATCAATCAAACTGTCACCTCATCCCGCAAAAAATGAGCCCCCACATAAGACATTCACATAAAAAATAAAAACCAATGGCACCCATAAACCTATCCATCAAAATCTACGCTGCAAAAGCCATATGTCGCTCCTTCCTTTCTGAGTCCTGCCATGTGCCCCCACAGCAGTTCACCACCACATATGGGGTGTTGCCATATTCAGGAAAAAATGGGTAACAAATTATGGGGTGATTTTTTCTCCTGTTACCCCTTGTAAAAATGAAAAATTTCGGACTAAAGCAACATTTTATTGGAAGAAACAAAACTTTTCATTTCTACAGCCAAGAGTTTCCAAATTCCGTAAAACGCTTAGGGGGGCAAAGTGCTAAGTATAAAAATATATTCTTTAAGGGGTGTAGTTTCTAAAATGGGGTCACTTTTTGAGGGTTCTGTCTCTTCAAATACAAAATGGTGTCTAAAAAGCATTCTACTGAAATCTGCCTCCAAAATCCATATGGCGCTCCTTTCCTTCTGACCACTGCCACATGCCCATAGAGCAGTTTACCGCCATATATAGGGTATTTCTGTAAACTGCAGAATCAGAGTAATATATATTGAGGTTTATTTTGCTGTTAAACCTTGCTGTGTTGCAAGAAAAAAATGATTAACATAAAAAATCATCCAAAGAAGGGAAATTTTAAAATTTCACTTCCATTTTCCTTTAATTCTTGTGGAACACCTCAAGGGTTAACAAAGTTTGTAAAATCAGTTTTTAATAATTTGAGGGGTGATTTATGGGTGGTTTACATTACGTAAGGGTACTTTCACACTTGCGGCAGAGGACTCCGGCAGGCAGTTCCATCGCCGGAACTGCCTGCTGGATCCGACAATCCGGACGCAAACTGATGGCATTTGTCATATGGATCTGGATCCGTCTGACAAATGCATTGAAATACCGGATCCGTCTCTCCGGTGTCATCGCAGACCGGAAAGCCGGATCCGTTTTGCCGAAACACTTAATCCGGCACTAATACACATCAATGTAAATTAATGCCAGATCCGGATTTTTGGACGGAGAGAAAACTGCTGCAAGCTGCGGTATTTTCCCCGTCCAAAAAACGTAAGAGGGACTGAACTGATGCATCCTGAACGGATTGCTCTCCATTCAGAATGCATTAGGATAAAACTCACAGTTTTTCTCCGGTATTGAGCTTCAGTGACGGAATTCAATACCGGAAAAAAAAAAAAACGCTAGTGTGAAAGTACCCTAAGCGCTTCTAAATCACTTTATAACTGAATTGGTGCTTAAAAAAATGGTTTTGGAAATTTTGTTGAAAATTTAAAAAATTGTTTCTAAACTGCTAGGCCCTCTAACGTCCTAAAAAAATAAAATGACATTTACAAAATGATGCCAACATAAAGCAGACATATGGGGAATGTTGACTGATAACCATTTTATGAGGTATTACTCTGTCTTAAAAGTAGAAAAATTCAAGTGTAGAAAATTGTGAATTTTTCACATTTTTGATACACTTTGGATTATTTTATAAACAAAGGTGAAATATATCAACTCAAGTTTACCACTATCATGAAGTACAATGTGTCTCAGAATGGCTTTGATAATGCCTCTAACACAAACGTATTTTCTTTCAGTGTCCGTTACGTTTTTTTTACGGAACCATTCATTTCAAAGGGGTCCACGAAAAAAAAGGAAGGTACTTTGCGTGCATTCCGTTTCCGTATATCCCTTCTGCAAAAAAATAGAACATGTCCTATTCTTGTCCGTATTACGGACAAGGATAAGACTGTTCTATTAGGGGCCAGCTGTTCCGTTCCGCAAATTATGGAATGCACACGGATGTCATCTGTATTTTTTGCAGATCGGTTTTTGCAGACCGCTAAATACATACGGTCGCGTGCGCAAGAGGCTTAAGTCAAAGCGTTCCAAAGTTATTACCACATAAAGTGACACAGGTCAGATTTGCAACAATCGGCCTGGGATTTAAGGTGAAAAGTGGCCCGGAACTGAAAGGGTTAACGCGCTTCTGCTGAGCTTCTTTTGAACTCCTCTTTACCGCACTTCACTGCGGGTCATACGCTGGGCGTCACGTGATCTCAGCTCGCTCCCTGTTGCTACGTTGCCCCCGCCCTGCAGCTGTCGCTAAGCTAGACGTCTGTGCTGCCCTGCGATTGGCCGAGTGGTTCTGCTGACGTCAGCGTAGGCTTTAAGTAAGGGAGGTACCGTTATGCTAATCAGAATGCGGGGTTGGGTTGTGGCGAATTTTCGGGGGATGCGGCTCTGCAGCCCAATCCGTGCCCGCCGGGAGCGCTGAAAGGTGGCCGTGCTGACCGCGCTGCAGCCTGGAGAAGGTGAGCTGCTCGTGGATTGTCGGTGCCTGCATGTGCTGTGTGTGGTTAGCCAGAGCCGCCAGCCTGACTGCACCGCAAAGACCAGAGGGGTAATGGAGCGTGTGAGGATGGTACTCCGGGTAGCCTCACACGGGGGGCTGGCACCGGGCAATGCCCCCTCAGGTTCAGCCTCTCTCAGGTCTAGCTGTTCCGCTGTAGAGCAAGACAAAGCCAAGGAGGCAATGCTGCCCTGCTTTACCTCGTGGGGCAGTATTGTGCCACTGTGGGTAGCATTGGTAACAGCGGGCACCATACCTGGCACATCAGAGGACTGGCGTGTGGTGGCTGTACCCAGGTACCTATCCTAACTGATCAGTGGTGGAATGGGGACAGAGGGAATAATCCGTTATAATAATGTGTGTAGTGTGTGATGTCATATATATATATATATATATATATATATATATACCTCCTATAGTGTGTGTGATGTCATATTGTATACCTCCTATAGTGTGTGTGATGTCATATTGTATACCTCCTATAGTGTGTGTGATGTCATATTGTATGCCTCCTATAGTGTGTGTGATGTCATATTGTATGCCTCCTATAGTGTGTGTGATGTCATATTGTATGCCTCCTATAGTGTGTGTGATGTCATATTGTATACCTCCTATAGTGTGTGTGATGTCATATTGTATACCTCCTATAGTGTGTGTGATGTCATATTGTATACCTCCTATAGTGTGTGTGATGTCATATTGTATGCCTCCTATAGTGTGTGTGATGTCATATTGTATGCCTCCTATAGTGTGTGTGATGTCATATTGTATGCCTCCTATAGTGTGTGTGATGTCATATTGTATGCCTCCTATAGTGTGTGTGATGTCATATTGTATGCCTCCTATAGTGTGTGTGTGATGTCATATTGTATGCCTCCTATAGTGTGTGTGTGTGTGATGTCATATTGTATACCTCCTATAGTGTGTGTGTTATGTCATATTGTATACCTCCTATAGTGTGTGTGTGTGTGATGTCATATTGTATACCTCCTATAGTGTGTGTGTGTGTGATGTCATATTGTATACCTCCTATAGTGGGTGTGGTGTGTGATGTCATATTGTATACCTCCTATAGTGGTGTGTGTGTGATGTCATATTGTATACCTCCTATAGTGTGTGTGTGTGTGATGTCATATTGTATACCTCCTATAGTGTGTGTGTGTGTGATGTCATATTGTATACCTCCTATAGTGTGTGTGTGTGTGATGTCATATTGTATACCTCCTATAGTGTGTGTGTGTGTGATGTCATATTGTATACCTCCTATAGTGTGTGTGTGGTGATGTCATATTGTATACCTCCTATAGTGTGTGTGTGTGTGATGTCATATTGTATACCTCCTATAGTGTGTGTGTGTGTGATGTCATATTGTAGACCTCCTATAGTGTGTGTGTGTGTGATGTCATATTGTATACCTCCTATAGTGTGTGTGTGTGTGATGTCATATTGTATACCTCCTATAGTGTGTGTGTGTGTGATGTCATATTGTATACCTCCTATAGTGTGTGTGTGTGTGATGTCATATTGTATACCTCCTATAGTGTGTGTGTGTGTGATGTCATATTGTATACCTCCTATAGTGTGTGTGTGTGTGATGTCATATTGTATACCTCCTATAGTGTGTGTGTGTGTGATGTCATATTGTATACCTCCTATAGTGTGTGTGTGTGTGATGTCATATTGTATACCTCCTATAGTGTGTGTGTGTGTGATGTCATATTGTATACCTCCTATAGTGTGTGTGTGTGTGATGTCATATTGTATACCTCCTATAGTGTGTGTGTGTGTGATGTCATATTGTATACCTCCTATAGTGTGTGTGTGTGTGATGTCATATTGTATACCTCCTATAGTGTGTGTGTGTGTGATGTCATATTGTATACCTCCTATAGTGTGTGTGTGTGTGATGTCATATTGTATACCTCCTATAGTGTGTGTGTGTGTGATGTCATATTGTATACCTCCTATAGTGTGTGTGTGTGTGATGTCATATTGTATACCTCCTATAGTGTGTGTGTGTGTGATGTCATATTGTATACCTCCTATAGTGTGTGTGTGTGTGATGTCATATTGTATACCTCCTATAGTGTGTGTGTGTGTGATGTCATATTGTATACCTCCTATAGTGTGTGTGTGTGTGATGTCATATTGTATACCTCCTATAGTGTGTGTGTGTGTGATGTCATATTGTATACCTCCTATAGTGTGTGTGTGTGTGATGTCATATTGTATACCTCCTATAGTGTGTGTGTGTGTGATGTCATATTGTATACCTCCTATAGTGTGTGTGTGTGTGATGTCATATTGTATACCTCCTATAGTGTGTGTGTGTGATGTCATATTGTATACCTCCTATAGTGTGTGTGTGTGATGTCATATTGTATACCTCCTATAGTGTGTGTGTGTGTGATGTCATATTGTATACCTCCTATAGTGTGTGTGTGTGTGATGTCATATTGTATACCTCCTATAGTGTGTGTGTGTGTGATGTCATATTGTATACCTCCTATAGTGTGTGTGTGTGATGTCATATTGTATACCTCCTATAGTGTGTGTGTGTGTGTGATGTCATATTGTATACCTCCTATAGTGTGTGTGTGTGTGATGTCATATTGTATACCTCCTATAGTGTGTGTGTGTGTGTGTGTGATGTCATATTGTATACCTCCTATAGTGTGTGTGTGTGTGTGTGTGATGTCATATTGTATACCTCCTATAGTGTGTGTGTGTGTGTGTGTGATGTCATATTGTATACCTCCTATAGTGTGTGTGGTGTGTGTGTTGTGGTGATGTCATATTGTATACCTCCTATAGTGTGTGGTGTGTGTGTGTGTGATGTCATATTGTATACCTCCTATAGTGTGTGTGTGTGTGTGTGTGATGTCATATTGTATACCTCCTATAGTGTGTGTGTGTGTGTGTGTGTGATGTCATATTGTATACCTCCTATAGTGTGTGTGTGTGTGTGTGTGTGTGATGTCATATTGTATACCTCCTATAGTGTGTGTGTGTGTGTGTGTGTGATGTCATATTGTATACCTCCTATAGTGTGTGTGTGTGTGTGTGTGATGTCATATTGTATAGATCCCATACAGTGGGATCACACACCAGTATCCCCTCTGTACTGGGGCCCAGAAGCTTCCAGCTGCACATGAATGACTCGATGCAGGGGCTTCTGTGTGTTGTGGACTGGTTGAGCATGGCATTGATCCTGGTATATGTTGGGCGCCGCAGCTCTCCGGTGTGCCCATGGTGGCTGTGGATTGGGCTGCACGCTCCAGAATTCGTTCCCTTTGTGCAGCATCGCATGGCGCGGTTAATCACATTACATACGGCCACATGGGCTTTCAGGTGGCTTCCTCTGCTGTGGAGTCCGTATGGACTGCTCTATGTGGTTACTTATTTCTCGAGGACGGCACGTTTTCCTCTTAATGGCAGGAATTTCTGATCCGGGATTTCCTCGGGATCCGGTTACAATCTGCAGGGAAATAAACGTTCCTCCTGGCAGAGGTGTGCGGATACGTGATACAGCGGCGTGCTGCTAATGGGGAGCCAGGCAGGGCCGTTGTTCTGGATCTGCCCTGACATATGTATCTGTAGCCGGACGACTGGAATTGTTAAACTGTGGCCGGTGTCCCCGTCCTTGTCACAGATTTAAGGCAAAAAGGACAATTGGTTTCTTAGCAACCGCAGTAAATTGATACATATGTAGATTGTACATTTGTGGGTCTCAGTCGATATGGCGTGTGGCCGGGGGGGGGGGTAGGAAAGTAAAACCTAGTGATCTGGTCTCCATATGTCTTGTACTACTCATGTATTATTGCAGATGATAGTCCAGGGTCATGGTGACAGAGTCCTTTTAAAGGGGTTGCCTCCTCAATGTTCTGCACCCCTGGCAAACATCTGATTTTGCACCGTAAGGCTAAATGCACACGATCAGGATAGCGCGCGGAAAATCCGCACCGTAGGTCATGTACATTGCATTCTAAGAGAATTCTCAATGCACACAATGCAGATTTTCTCCACGCGGATTCTGACCTGCGGTGCGGATTTTTAAAATCTGCAGCATGTCAATTTATTTAATTTTTCCTGACCGGATTTTTTTCATTCACTTAGTAAAATCCGCACAGATTTGCCTGCGGATTTCAGTGCGGATTCTCCGCACATGAATCCTGAACGTGTGCATGTTCCCTTAGGTGCAGCCTGAAAAACAATCCCACTGCAGCGGTGACTGAAAAGCAGATTTAGTATTTCACCAGAACGGGAGCTGCTTGTATAGAATGGCTTTCCATTGTGGCTCATGGACGGGGGGTCTCGAGCAGGGGACCACCTCTATGATGTCCATACCAGGTCATATGGACAGGTAGTGGTCTTCATATTACATCGCTTTTAGCATCGATTACTGTACTGCAATCCTAGTAGCCATACTGCGCTTCTTCACGTGTCCGTGCTCGGTCATGCCTCCGTGAAGGATCTGTGTGGCCTTTCTTTGCTGTCCGTGTTGCATCTGTGTTTCACCGATGCTGAACAATAATTTTTTAAAGCATCTCTTCTTAATGATCCGTGGTTTTCACTGACCCATAGACTATAATGGACGTGATGGATCTGTGAACACAAAATAGAGCAAGCATCAGGCTGAAACCACTGGAGAACACGTACAGCGCACGTCGTGTGAATGAGGCTTTATGGTGCGTTATAATCTTCATGTATAATACCGCTGGGACCGGGGAACTGAAGCAGAATGATATGTCGTTTCTTACAAAGACCGGCTTTTAATGCGTTTAATGCCCCCCCCCCCCACAGGCTGCTGGAGGTGCACACCTGGACATGAATTGGGTGCACCTCTGGTAGCCCATGCCTTGACCGGAGTCGTTTTTTACTGTTTTCCGGCGTAGATACCAAGACTTTGTAACTTTGCTGGAGCCAAAGCCCCGCTCCCAACCCCTCCTAAGTGGTGAGGATGGTGTAAAAACCACTACAAAAACATTGTCGCACAGACCTTTAAAAAGGGATCTTACAACAATTTTTTTTCACCAAAAGCTGACATAAAAATGTTTGGAAGTGGCCCCCGTTGTCTTTTTATCAGCAGAGTTTATATTTGCTGCCTTGATTTTTATTTCTCCATCAGGTTTACTGGCAGAATGACACCAGAGATGCGGAGTGTTGTACCAATCACTTCTTGGATGTCTTGTTGGAAATTCCTGGTTGTTCAAGGTTTTTTTTGAGTTACTCAAAATGTGCCAAGAGCCAGAAATTATAGAAGAATATAGAAAAAGACCCTATACTCCCAGTATCATTGCTGCGGCTCTTCCCTGCACAGATCACGAGCCTGTGTACACCGGGCGACTGCGGCAGTCCATCACTCACTTCAGTGGTCTTGTGCCATATACTGCAGAGGCCAGCAGTTGGCTGCAGCGGGTACATAGGCTATATGGGTTTGTCACCTCTGCAGCCAAGTGAACTAAGGCCGTGGGGGAAGATCAGCATTTCGACACTGGAAGTAGTGAGGGATTAACTGGGGGAGTATACCTTCTCTTTATTTCTGGCATTTGGCTTATTTTTGGGTAACTCGTGTGACAATGCCCATTCACAAAGGGCGCTGTACCAGGTTAGAATGAACAGCTCTGAAAATGACCCATACAAATTAAATGGGTATCTCTTCATACGCTTTTCCACAATGCTAAACTCATTGAGGCAAATGAATGGTGGTGTCCATGAATGGTCAGTCATCATCTGGAACACAGATTTCCTATCACCGATCTGAAAGTGGTGACATGATGTCATCTGTGACGAGATGGTCAGTGGTTCATCCATAAAGGATCCATGTTTGGTCATTGTGTCCGTTTTCTACTCTCCATGCGTCATCTGTGTTCCAGAGCATATCCTAGTAACGATGCATGAACAAAGATCTGTGTTGTCTGCGGCTTTCATGGACCTATAGAGGGATCTGTGGTCACAGACAAAAATAGGGCATGTGTGTACTCACCACAGTAAACCACAGATGTGAGTACACCCCCCATGTTCATATGTGCCCGCATTGGGGAGAAAAATTATGGTTTAATAAATGAGGAAATGAGCCTCTAGGAGCAATGAGCTCAGCTCTCTGTGCAATGGAAACGCCCCCGTTGCTTCTATAGGCTCATTTGCATAAAATATGAACATGGGACCAACACAGATGTCTTCCGCTGCCAAGAGCACAAGTAACAGGTCAGACAATTTCATAGGTACAGAACTGCTGACAGATGCTCTTTAAATAACTGAAAATGGTATTCAAGCATATACCACGATGGATCCATTCACTTCACCGGGGCAAGTGGAATCCAAAAGATTCATACTTGACTATTTTAGACATACATACTGTTTTTGGGGTATTCAGATGTATAATCTCCGATGAAAAGCCCAGCAATGGGCTAAAACGCATCGGGAACCCAACCTTACCGCCAAATACTACACTGTGCCTGTACTTGCAAATGAAATCATGGCAGCTGCAGCCCGGCAATTACCGGTAATCGGCATGTGGTTCCCACGACTCGGCAATAACATGTACCTGAAGACGAGCTTCTTTTCTAAGGTCTTGTTTTCTATGTTATCTTGGTTGTACGCAGTGCGGGGCTGCTCCCAGGAGAAGTGACGGACTCCGGAGAGTTCTCATAGGTAACAGTGATCTCTGCCGGACATAGACCTGTTACAGGCAGATTAAAACCAAGCTTGGTTTTGCTTCAAAACGTACCCATCCACTTGTTGCAAACTGAAGGAAAGGCTTTCCGGACCTCATGGATCTGATCCAGTACTCGGCACTAGATATATGGCTCCTACACAGAGCCTTTAGGCTAGGTCTACACGACGACATGTGTCGCGCGACAATAAGTTGCACGACAGATGGGGCACAACTACACCAACATTTTTCGCGTGACATTTTTTCGCACCAATGTCAAGTGACAATTTTTATGATAGTCTATGGTGTTGTTGCACTGTGAGAAGCTGCGACGCGACAGTCGAAGAAAAATCCATTTCAAATGGATTTTTTGCGACTGTCACAGTGCGACACCATAGACTATCATTATAAAAATTGTCGCACGACATAGGTCGTCGTGTAGACCTAGCCAGTTTCAGACAAGCGAGTTGTCTGTGGGAAATGTGCTCCGCGTTCGAGTATGATTTCCCCTCCTGTAACGGGACCTCATGTCACTATAATGATTTATAATGCTGTGTGTCTCTGGCCTGCATTATCTTTACTGAATTGTACTGACCTAATGTCATCAGTACAGATCACAAAATCAGCAGAGGTCTGGCACAGACACAGACACACAGCATTATAAATCATGATAATGCCTGGAGGTCCCGTTACAAGAGTCCAGGACGGGAAATAACACTCCCGACACGAAGCATGTTTCTCTCGGTGAACTTGCTCGTTTGCAGATCCGGCAGGCTGTTCCAGCAGAGCAGCCTGCCCAATCTCACACATCTGGCATTGCCAGATCTGTTACCGCTAGATCTCCATTGACTGCAGTGGGGTCCGGTGATGATCTGGCCGGTTTCTGGCATAAATGTCGGGTTTCGGCTGCACATAGACCGCTGCGTGCAAAGGTTTTCTTCCAGTCGAAACCTGAGATTTTTGCAGAAAATTGGCCGGATCAGCACCGGACCCCATTGTAGTCAGTGGGTATCCGGTGGTAAAGTAGAGGATCTGACAGGGTGCTCGGTGCCAGAATAGCCTGCTGGATCCACAAACGGCGATATAAACGAGTGATTGATTGTCTGCAGACACATTCACTGAGGGAGATTTATCAAAACTGGTGTAAAGGAAATCTGGCTTAGTTGCCCAATCAGATTCCACCTTATGTTTTTCAGAACTCCTTTGGAAAAAATAAGGTGGGATCTGATTGGTTGCAATAGGCTTTCCCTTGCACCAGTTTTGATAAATCTCTCCCATTGTTTCTAGGCAGCAGATCCCTGTTTTGACAGTGCAATCTGCTGTCCAGAATCGTCAGTGTTCCTCAACTCCAGTCCTCAGGGCCCACCTGCCGGTCATGAATTGAGAAGGTCCAACAGAATAAATACCTGTGGTAGCTGATGTATTGACATTAATTAGGTCACCAGCTCAATACTAAGGAAATCCTGAGGCCTGGAGTTGAGGAACACTGATTTAGGTGACCACACTAGCACTGCTTTCATGTAATGATCATTCATTTAGATGGGGTTTTTCAGGATTTTAATATTGATGACCTAGGTTATCAATATCGGATCAGCTGTATGAGGAGAAGGCAGGTGCCATCTGCTGTCTCTTCCTGCTGCAATGTCCATAGCAAGCAGGAAGGGAGACGACACGCACACGGCGCCTGCCTTTTCCTCATACAGCTGATCTTCTGTAGTGATTGTTATAAGATCACGTACAACTTTCCCACCTGGAAACATCTGACGTCTTCCTCATTTACAGTGATCCCGAAATGTAACTTCAATGCAGCGTAAACTGTAAATAACGGGTTTTTACCATATATTTGAAGGTGGGAATTTGGCCTCCCATGCCCGCAGGTTGGTTAGCGTGCCCTGCACATGCCCGCAGGTTGGTTAGCGTGCCCTGCACATGCCCGCAGGTTGGTTAGCGTGCCCTGCACATGCCCGCAGGTTGGTTAGCGTGCCCTGCACATGCCCGCAGGTGGTTAGCGTGACCCTGCACATGCCGCAGGTTGGTTAGCGTGCCCTGCACATGCCTGCAGGTTGGTTAGCGTGCCCTGCACATGCCCTGCAGGTTGGTTAGCGTGCCCTGCACATGCCTGCAGGTTGGTTAGCGTGCCCTGCACATGCCTGCAGGTTGGTTAGCGTGCCCTGCACATGCCCTGCAGGTTCGTGCCCTGCACATGCCTGCAGGTTGGTTAGCGTGCCCTGCACATGCCTGCAGGTTGGTTAGCGTGCCCTGCACATGCCTGCAGGTTGGTTAGCGTGCCCTGCACATGCCTGCAGGTTGGTTAGCGTGCCCTGCACATGCCTGCAGGTTGGTTAGCGTGCCCTGCACATGCCTGCAGGTTGGTTAGCGTGCCCTGCACATGCCTGCAGGTTGGTTAGCGTGCCCTGCACATGCCTGCAGGTTGGTTAGCGTGCCCTGCACATGCCTGCAGGTTGGTTAGCGTGCCCTGCACATGCCTGCAGGTTGGTTAGCGTGCCCTGCACATGCCTGCAGGTTGGTTAGCGTGCCCTGCACATGCCTGCAGGTTGGTTAGCGTGCCCTGCACATGCCTGCAGGTTGGTTAGCGTGCCCTGCACATGCCTGCAGGTTGGTTAGCGTGCCCTGCACATGCCTGCAGGTTGGTTAGCGTGCCCTGCACATGCCTGCAGGTTGGTTAGCGTGCCCTGCACATGCCTGCAGGTTGGTTAGCGTGCCCTGCACATGCCTGCAGGTTGGTTAGCGTGCCCTGCACATGCCTGCAGGTTGGTTAGCGTGCCCTGCACATGCCTGCAGGTTGGTTAGCGTGCCCTGCACATGCCTGCAGGTTGGTTAGCGTGCCCTGCACATGCCTGCAGGTTGGTTAGCGTGCCCTGCACATGCCTGCAGGTTGGTTAGCGTGCCCTGCACATGCCTGCAGGTTGGTTAGCGTGCCCTGCACATGCCTGCAGGTGGTTAGCGTGCCCTGCACATGCCTGCAGGTTGGTTAGCGTGCCCTGCACATGCCTGCAGGTTGGTTAGCGTGCCCTGCACATGCCTGCCGGTTGGTTAGCGTGCCCTGCACATGCCTGCCGGTTGGTTAGCGTGCCCTGCACATGCCTGCAGGTTGGTTAGCGTGCCCTGCACATGCCTGCAGGTTGGTTAGCGTGCCCTGCACATGCCTGCAGGTTGGTTAGCGTGCCCTGCACATGCCCGCAGGTATATAGGCACTTTACATGTGCATTCTTTTTCTCGGTAAGGGTTGTAGCTGATACCTGTCACGGGCAGTCTAAACAATTTTATAGAGCCCTCGTGATTTGAGTCATTAGTCAGCGCTGCTTCAGTTCTGCAGCATCTAGAAAGAGAGATGTTTGTCACTGGTGAGGGAGGTGACTGAGCAGCCGAGAGCCCCGTCATTCAGCTCACAATGGAATTTTCCACTGATTACAAGTTGAGATTTGGACATAAGCCACACAGGCCGCTCAGCGTATGCTACATGAGAGTAATAAACCAGATCACAACCTGATGGATTCTGACAGCGACATATCTAAGGGATGAGGATCCAGACTGGTGAGATTCCTGCCAACAGTAAGTGGCGACTCTGCCTCCTCCTAGGTCAATGATTTCTGGACCTTTCAACCATAGAGTGCATACATGTTTCATCTCACAAAGATCTAGCCTATAGCATTGGTTAATGATGCAGGGAACGCCTCTAATTATGAAAACGATAGATGGATCCTGATCCTTTCTCCAATAGCAGGCCACAACGGGGAAGAGCCACCCTAGCATCGCGGGTGACGCTAGTAAGGCTCGTCTCCGTCACTGCCTGCTATTGTCGCCGGATGTTTTGATCCGCGCGACAGGGAGATGCATCGGTGGCCGTGTAGGGATCAGAAGCAACAAGGGTGCCAGGGAGCAGGGTAAGTATAACCAGTATGAGAGGCATGGGCATTTTGGGGGGCATTATAGGGGTTGGAAAATCCCTTTAAAGCTCAGTAAGTGTTTACGACCTATTGGTAAATTGGAGATAAGGGTTGGCACAAAATGAAAGTACCAGCCACAGTTAGAAAAACTGTTAACCCTTTGTGACAGAATGGCTCAATATTTTTAATAAAATCCAATTAAAAATTATTAGCCAGAAATGAGTAAAATGCATAGTCAAAATTGCCTCCAAAGGTGTACAGAGCCTTTAAAATACCAGTTGTATGATGCCTAAGAGGACCCGTCACATCCTCACCAAACTAAAACCCTTTACAGCTGGCTCTTCACTGGTTTCAGTGCCTTTAGTTTCCTCTATGCAGATAGTTTCAGCATCTAATACTAGTGAATTGTCAGATGGGTTGTCTTCTACTGTCCAATGTCAATGGCTGAGGTGATGTTCCACTGGTAACTAGAGACTCCCCACCAGACTAGTGTGGGGCACCAAAACTAGTGGCACCCATTCGCTCTAGAAGAGAAAACCAGCGAAGGGGCGGCTGTCAAGCTATGAAGCCAGTTTTACTTCTGTGAAGGTGTGACAGTCCCTCTTTAAAGGAGGACACTCCAAGGATCAGGTTCAGTTGAGGTAAAGAACGAACAAGTGGTACATAAATGTATGAACAGTGGTGCACTTGCTGCACGCAACAAGGGTTGTTGTAAATTACTGCTCACTTCTAGAAATATAGATTTTTTTTTTTTTTTTCTGTAAAGAGCGAGAGTGGAAATAGGATGTGTAGGATATCGACCATGGAGTAATCTAAAACCTTGCTTTACCAGGCATATAATGAATTACATTCTGAATTTGAGGAGCTGTGAGTCTTATTCATACACCGACGTGGCCTTGACTTTCCTGTTGTTGGAATTATGCTTGATAAAGACATACCGTATTTTTGCTCTAGAAGATGCACCTAGGATATAAAGGAGGAAAATAAGAATATTTTTCATCAGACCCCATTTATTTTCAGACCTCAGATCAAATCCCCAAGCTCCATCAGACCCCTATTCCTCCTCAGGTCAGACACCTATCATACCCCCATTCCTCTTCATACCTCAGATCAGACAAAAAATAAATAAACTTACCTCTCCTGCTCTGGACGGCGCTAAAACTCACCGGTCATTAGTATTTGCTCCATAACACATTCTGCCATGTCCCCCTACTTTTGTAGGAGGGGGGGGGTGCATGTTATAGCATGAAAATTACACTAATTCTGTTTTATCCAAGAGTCACGTATTAGAACTGAATCTGTTCTGCAGTAACTCCATCCATTGTGTCCAGCACTGCTCCTATTTACTTTAGTAACCAACTCCGTTCGCTGAGCAATGGAGAGAGCTGTGTAGTTCCTGCACTGGAACTACTACAGAACAGCTAAATTGTGGTGGTGCAACCTCCACCACTCCAGTTGTTGGGAAACTATAACTCCCAGCGTGCTCCATTCACTTGTATAGGAGTTCTGGGAGTTGTAGTTTCACCACAGCTGGAGTGTCGGCGGTTGCTGTCCCTGCTTTAGTTATTTCCAGTCTGCAGCAGTCTGACACGGGCTCATACACACAGTGGTGGTACCTGTGATCTGTACACCTCAATACTGATCCCAGTACCATGTGCAGCACAGTGCCATAGTACACACAATAACGGAAATCACAAGCAAACTTTGCTTTAACTACTCTTCCACCAGTCTATCCTACATGTAATCTTCATCATTACTAGCCATTATATCTATAAATGAAAGGGGTGTTCCAGTGTTCTCATATATCACTTTCCTGTGATCACTCATTTCCTAATGTTACGTGTATAAGCCAAATCTGTAGATTGCAATGCCAGTCATGTGACCCTGTCTGTGTAGCACTTTGTGTTTCTGGTGACGTCACGTGCCCACTGGCTTACCTCTGTCTTCATGTTTTTTTCCTGCTCCTCCCTGCATCCCCATGTAACTCATATAATTTACATGGACAGGGAGGAGACGGCATCATCAGATCTCCTCTATTCTCCGTCACTGGCGCAGAAGATCTGATAATGCCATCCACTCCTTGTCTATGTAAATTACATGGGCAGGATGCGGACACAGAAACACGCCAGTGCACTTGACATAACAGGAAGAAATACACTGGGCTACAGATGGGGGGGGGGCGGGGGTCACGTGACTGGTATCACGATCTGAAGACGGGCCATACAGGTAATATGAGAGAGAGAGAGAGAGAGAACAACCCCTTTGAAACATTAATTGACAGTAAATGTTATCACTTACTAATAATAACCAATCCCATGACATTTTCCACTGTGCTGGTTCCCTGTCCCAATGACATCACGTCGACATCTGAGGCATGGCAAGGTTTCTAAGGCTTTGTCCTGTAGACACACTATCGTCAGTGACTTTGCCTCTGAGGGCGCTGTTCTGATCAGTCTCCTGGACCCTGTAGACATGATGTCAGCAATGATGCCGTGTCCTAGGGCGGTCTTTTCCCAGCAGGGCTTCCAGCAGGCTTGGGTCTGTGACAGTCGAGCTGGGAGAGGAAGGAGAGGCAGAAACCTGATGCTACAGACACTTTCCATGAGCCTTGCACTGGATGTAAACCAGAGTGAGGGTCATGGATCAAAATTAAACTGGAGGAGTTAAAATGCACTCAGACCTCCATCATACGACTTGTATAATGCAGTACGGTTGAATGCTAGTGTTTATTTTTTGTAAAACCAGAAAACCACATGTGAGATTTGGGTTGACAGCTGTTGATGGGAACAAGCTTCATCATTACTTCAGCAGACATTTGTCTCCTCACTGAGCCCTACACTTGGCGAGGAAGCGGTAACTATATATATCTGGATCCGTCCACCTAGGAATGGGATTGGGAGCGGATGTGGTGTTCTGCTGTGTCTCCGGCCTGGTTTTTTGCGCCTGTGAATACACTGACCTCTGACTGCTGCTTAGTCCTGTCATTCCAGCACTGAACTGAATTGCTTTTTCAGAAAAATGGAAGACAAAAAAAAAAGAGAGGAAAAAGCTGTTTACCCATAAAAAATAAATGTGTCCTACAGATGTGTGTGATTGTGATTTTTTTTTTTATTGATTTTTTTGCCATTACAGTGTACATACAATACAGGTGAAACTTAGAGTATCGTGCAAAAGTGAAATTTATTTCAGTAATGCAAATTAAAAGGAATTGCATTAATGCAGCTTAAAATTAGAATTTAGTGAAAAGGTTCAATATTCTAGGCTCAAAGTGTCACACTCTAGTCAGCTAATTAATCCATACCCCCTGAGCAAAGGGGACCTGAGATTGTGACTTTGGGGTTTCATCAGCTGTAAGCCATAATCATCCAAATTATAACAAATAAAGGCTTGAAATATCTCGCTTTGCCTGTATTAAGTCTATCTCTCATGTTATTTTCACCATTTAAGTTGCATTACTGAAATAAATGAACTTTGCACGATATTCAAATTTTTCAAGCTTCACCTGTATAATCCATAGACCTACTGGGCATATGGTAGGCAGGGGTGCAGATCTGCCTTTATGTGGGCCTGGGCATGTTTCACCGTTTGTCGAGGAAGGTTTTCTATTTTGGACGCCTGTGAACTAGGCACCAATCTTTCTAGTAGCTGTAATGGCCATCATTTGGTTGTCACCAGCTGGCGCTGGCCTGGGGGGTTTGTTCTTATTGTAGGCGGCTTGTGTTGAGGAGGACCAAAGAAAAAAAGTGATGATTAGTCAACTATGTAACAACAGACTCTACATGATGTACATGCTGTTGGTTTTTAATGTTTACAATGTATCTTGCTAAATAAAAATATATATTAACATATGCACTGGTCTCACTATGATTGCCTGAGTGATCAGACTTGGCTTGATCCAGGTGAATCCAGAACAGTGCTCCTTAATCTTTGAGGTAGGCCTCGGGACAAGCGGTTGTAATTACATTGTGCTACCTCTACAGAGGAGACAACACGCAGGTTGAAGATGAAGTAGCACTCGCAAGAGTGACACTGTCCCTTCAAGCAGCTGATTGGCGGGGGTGCCAAGAGTTGACCCCCTGCCAATCTGGTATTGATGACCTATCCTGAGGATAGTGGAATAATTTTCTGTGTAGAGCAGCACTTCTGTACCTTACTGACTCAATTATGGAGATATGCACCAGCCCGCCTCTGGCACCGGATCCATGGTCGCCCTCGAATAGACATTCAAATAGTAGGTGACAGCAGCATCTTTCTCTATAAATTCTTATAGTAATCAGTCCATGAAAAAAGTACAAAAAAGGCCAATAGCAGCAGCAACGTTTCGACTACACAGTAGTCTTTGTCAAGCTTGACAAAGACTACTGTGTAGTCGAAACGTTGCTGCTGCTATTGGCCTTTTTTGTACTTTTTTCATGGACTGATTACTATAAGAATTTATGGAGAAAGATGCTGCTGTCACCTACTATTTGAATGTCTATCCTGAGGATAGAATAAAGGAAAACCAACAGCACTCTGTAGATAACGTCTGTTTAGAGTTTTTATTATGCAAGGCAACTTCACCAGAAAGAGTGACGTTTCGGTGGTAAGACCTTTTTCTGGTGAAGTTGCCTTGCATAATAAAAACTCTAAACAGACGTTATCTACAGAGTGCTGTTGGTTTTCCTTTATTATATGATTCTGGCTGGGAAGTCGGCACAACAAGCCCCACCAAAATATCTGACGCGAGTGCCGTGCCTTCTCTGTATTAAAGTATCTTTATCCTGAGGATAGGTCATCGATATTAACTCACGGCACAACCCCATTAAGGTTTTTTTTTGTTTTTTACTAATTTGGCCATGAACCACTAATGGTGAGGCCTAGGTATTAGTTGAAGAGGACCCAGCAGAAAAAGATTAAAAATTCCTGATGTTCAGTTACTGCTAGTTACAATATAAAACGTTAAAGGGCACCTGTCAGCAGATTTGTACCTATGACACTGGCTGTCCTGTAGGGCTACTTTCACACTAGCGTTCGGCTGTCCGCTTGTGAGCTCCGTTTGAAGGGGCTCACAAGCGGACCCGAACGCTTCCGTCCAGCCCTGATGCATTCTGAGTGGACGCGGATCCGCTCAGAATGCATCAGTCTGGCGGTGTTCAGCCTCCGCTCCGCTCAGCAGGCGGACACCTGAACGCTGCTTGCAGCGTTCGGGTGTCCGCCTGGCCGTGCGGAGGCAAGCGGATCCGTCCAAACTTACAATGTAAGTCAATGGGGACGGATCCGTTTGAAGATGACACAATATGGCTCAATCTTCAAACGGATCCGTCCCCCATTGACTTTCAATGTAAAAGTCTGGACGGATCCGTCTGAGGCTACTTTCACACTTAGACATTTTTAGACAATATAATGCAGACGGATCCGTTCTGAACGGAGCCACCGTCTGCATTATATGAGCGGATCCGTTCAGAACGCTAGTGTGAAAGTAACCTTACATGTGCGCTTGGCAGCTGAAGAGATCTGGGTTGGTCCCATGTTTATATGTACCCAGGTGTGATGAGGTTTACACTACCTGGTTCCGTCAATCAAAGCACAAATGGAGCGGCAGTTGCAGAGAGAGCAGAGCCTCTAGGTGTGACAGCAACTCCCCCGTTGCTTGTAGAGGCTCATTTGCATATAGTAAAAAAAAAATCTCAACAATGCGGGCACATATGAACATGGGATCAACACAGACGCCTTCAGCTGCCAAGTGCACACGTAACAGGTCACCCAGTGTCATAGGTACAAATCTGCCGACAGATGCCTTTTAATATTCAAGCATAAATAATAAATCCAAGATTAAAAAAAATACATACATTTCGGCCATGTTGTTGCACCAAAATGTCTTTGCATAGTTATTAATTATTCTTTTGATATTGACAGTTTCTTGTCTCCTTCCGGATCAAAGGCTGAAGACTTGACCTACAGCACCTAACCCCAGCCATGTCTATAATGGACCATAACCCCACCACCGGCGTGGTTACAGTCATTGTTATCCTTATCGCCATTGCAGCCCTTGGTGCCTTAATTCTGGGTTGCTGGTGTTACCTTCGTTTGCAGAAGCTCAGCCAGTCGGAGGATGAGGAGAGCATTGTTGGAGAAGGAGAGACCAAAGAGCCTTTTCTCTTGGTTCAGTATTCTGCCAAAGGACCTCGGGTGGAGAAGAAAACCAAGCTGACACCGAATGGCACAGAGACACATAGCTAAGTCACCACATCCCTTCACCAACATGTGTGAAGAAAGCAGAACTAATACTGTGAAAAATAATAGACCCGTGTCCTGTTCGGAAGGTGTATGTCCTCCCCAGCTGACGCCACTGATGCACGCAGTACTTTCTTACAATCCTTGATTTTCACACCATGTGTTACTTGAATGTGTTTCATCCTGCTTCAGTGGACATCTCCCCTGGAATGTGAACGTCTCTCCCCGCAGCGGTTTTTAAGCATCCCACTAATTTAACGTATTAATTCGCCGATTGCCGGCCCGATTTGAAGGGAGATTTTTTTTTTTTTTTAATTAACCATGCCTAACCCACTGGTGGTCATAGTATGCTCAGCCTTTCCTTGTGGTTCTAGACACTACAACCCCCATATCCAATGTTGACTTTGCTTAATAACTGCGGTGACCCTGTCTGATCCTGTAGTCCTCCAAAAGGAGCCGGTGATCGGGAAAATGCCTTATGAAACGCATGCCAGGAGGCTCCCGGAGAGGATGAGGCAGAAGAGCAGTTAGAGATTTTATTTTTTATAATGAAATGAGCATTTTTAGATTTTCACTGTGGTTCCTACATTTGTATGTTTTGTCTTCATTGTCCTAAATTATTGTACTGATGAACAGCGTGCACAGTGTTTTTACCTATAGCTATGTCATCCCGTAGTATGTAGCGCAGTGTTAGAGTGGTGGTGAATGTTCGGCATTTAACCCTCTTTCAAGTGGAAATAGGAGACTAAAGTTGGAGTGAATTTGGTGCTTGTGGTACCAGATGACCTTCTTGACCGGCTCCATTTGTAGATGTATATTGCTAGGTAGTTAGGCAGTTACTCGGCCAGTTTCGCAAAGTCCTAGTAACTATCTCGCTTCGTGTTGGTTCATCCCATTACATGACTTCTTTACTGGGAATGAATGGCTGATGCACCAAGGGATCTGCTGCATTATTATTTTTTTGGCTAATGCTGGAACATGACCGTGCAGCCTTCCTTCTATTTCTGAATAATCATGGAGTGGTTGGGGTTTCACATCAGAGATGCTAAGGTCATCTGTTTTTGTTTTTTACCTTTTAAAATGTGACTGGGTCCCAACCAGAGTTTTACTGTCTTTACCCAGTTAATAATTTTTTTTATTTTTTTAACACCCCATGCAAAGAATAAGGGCATACTTGCGGAAAAGGGGTTGAAATGCCAACCACAGGCCATAATCATACAAAGCTTTTCCAGCTTCACAAACAAGTCGCCATTGTAATAATGTTTCCTTTTTAAGAATTCTCTTCCTATGAAAAACATGTAAAAAAATAAAAATATGGATTTTGAAACCATATTATGGTGTGTTGGTGAGAATACTCAGGGCAGGGCTCTGACAACCTCTCGATCATTTGGTATTTGTGCACGGAGGATTTTTCGAATAACCAATTGGGTTTATTTAATCAGAGACAGCCCCTTTAAGAACGTGAGTGCTGCAGCAATCCCTCCTGGCACACAGCGGATGTCTTCCTGGAGTAGCCTCTAGTTTTACGTGGCGGTCATTCAGATGATTGTCTGTTCATGCAATAGAAAGACAGGTGAAGTGCTACTAGATGGGAGCATACATAATGGCTCCTAGCAGGCAGCCCCAAGAGAGAGGTCCCTGGGTCTTAATACTGTCAGACAACCCCTTTAAGATGAGCACACATTTTCAGCTCAATTAAAGATTTCTAGTGCAGTGTTTCCCAACCAGTGTGCCTCCAGCTGTTGCAAAACTACAACTCCCAGCATGCCCGCACAGCCAAAGGCTGTCCAGGCATGCTGGGAGTTGTAGTTTTGCAACAGCTGGAGGCACACTGGTTGGGAAACACTGTTCTAGTGGCACCCAGGGGTATGGCAGTACAATAACATGGATGCAGATCAGGCCGTGTCCGTACACACCCAGCAACGCAAGATCATCATTGCAATACCTGCAGTTTTTAAAATTCAGAATATGTAGAATGGTAAATATGGAAATGCACACAACAATTTTTCTTAATCTCTGTGGGCTAATGAACTTTCATAGGGTAGGAAATTCACCCAAACAGGCAGGTATTGGGGTACGTTCACATCCGCACTACAAAATTTGGTAGAGAACAGCCTGTCGGGTACTGCCATTCATTGCCAGATCTCCAATGACTATAATGGGATCCAGCCGCTTGGGTTTCAGCTGGACAAATACACACTATTCTTGGGAAGCCGCCAGCCAGATATCTGAACGTAGCCTTACACAACACTAAGGCCCCTTTCACACGGGCGAGTTTTCCGTGCGGGTGCGATCCGTGCGGCGAACGTTTGGCACCCGCACTAAATCCTGACCCATTCATTTCTATGGGGCTGTGCACATGAGCATTGTTTTTAACGCATCTCCGATTTTGACGTGACGCAGGCCCCATAGAAGTGAATGGGGTGTGTGAAAATCGGATGGCATCCGCAAGCAAGTACGGATGCTGTGCGATTTGCACACACGGTTGCTAGGAGACTATCGGGATGGAGACCCGATCATTATTATTTTCCCTTATAACATGGTTATAAGGGAAAATAATACAATCTTCAGAACATCAATCCCAAGCCCGAACTTCTATGAAGAAGTTCGGGTTTGGGTACCAAACATGCGCGATTTTTCTCACGCGAGTGCAACGCATGACAATGTTTTGCACTCGCGCGGGAAAATTACGCACCCGGCTCTTATCCGGGCAAAAAAAACTGACGCCCGTGTGAAAGAGGCCTAAGGGTCTATTCACACGTCTGCAAAATGGGTCCGCAATTTTGCGGAACAGGTGCTGGCCCATTCATTTTTAATGGGGACGGAATGTACTGTCCGCATTTGCGGATCTGCGAAAAATAGAACATGTCCTATTCTTGTCCGCAATTGCGGAGAATAAAAGGCATTTTCTATGAGTGCCGGCGATGTGCGGTCCGCAAAAGGCGGAACGCACATTGCCGGTGTCCGTGTTTTGCGTGTGAATGGACCCAAAGGCGAGATCATTTTACTTCTTGTAACAATAGGGATGTTTTAGTTTGGGAGCAAAGGGTCTCTCTCATCCAGGGCCCGAGTCTGGTACTGCAACCCTTTTCCATTTGTATCTGAGATGCAGTAACATAGATCAGGGGTGGGCAATCTCCGACACACCAGCTGTTGTGAAACTACAACTCCCAGCATGCAATAGTGCTCTGCTCAGAACTAATAGAAATAAATGGAGCATGCTGGGAATTGTAGTTTCACAACAGCTGGAGTGGTGAAGGCTGCTGACCTCTGCCATAGAAAAAGAAAGTCATATGTGGTGCTGGTTCTGTAAAATCTGCTGCAGCTCCTGTAACCTGCTAGATGAATTAGTGTCCCACCTCTGTACCTAATGTCGGTGACACAGTGCTCTGTGCCACTTTATGGGTGAATAAAGTTTCTTCACTGACTATTTGGAAAGTCTACAGGCGTGCAGTCCAATTTTTCTTTCTATACCAGTGGGTAAGCACCTATTGCCATACTTGGGCTCTGCACCCGTCTCTTTTTTTCTTGGATGGTGCTGCTGGTGGTTTTTTCTTTTGTAATGTCAGTGACTGGTATACAGGGCGGTCCACAAAAAGGTAGCCAGTCTCCAAATCAGACTGCCTAATAGTAAATCTGCTTAGTTGCCCATAGCATCCAATCAGTGCTCAGCTTTCAGTTCCTCCAGGACTCTGGAAAAAAAATAAAAAATGAAAGCTGAGCTCTGATTGGATGCTATGGGCAACTAAGCGGATTTACTATTAGGCAGTCTGATTTGCAGACGGGCTACTTTTTCGTGGGCCGCCCTGTATACCAGTCGCTGACCTTAGGTACACAGACCAGTGGAAAGCTCCACTTCTGACCACAGGCTCTTCTGTAATAGTAGACTAGTGACTGGTTATGTGACCATTACACTGAATCGTGCACATGGAGCAGCAGCCAGGCTCCATATGGAATGTGCATAAGGCTTTCTTCACACATGCATTTTTTTTTTTATATGGGAATTTTTGTGAAAAGAAAACCCCCCTGAAGACAACATTGTTTGAACACACAATTACATTTTATTTTTCCCCATACGCTTTAAGCTGGTATTTTTCAGATAAAAAAAAAACTAAAAAAGAATGTAAAAGTGCTGAAAAAGCTACTGTGAATCCACCCTTAAGGCCCATTCACATTGTGGGTTTTACAACGTAATTTTGGCATGGACAGCCGCACTAAGATTTTACCAAAAACCCACCAGCAACAATGTCCTTTCTGCCTCCCATTCATTTCAATGGGAAGCAGCGCTGAGGATCATAGAGTGATGGCTTAAGCCGTGGCCATGCCAAGAACGGACATGTAGCTTCTCGGTTATAAGCTGCCTCTCTGCGATGCTAAGAGGTGCCTGAAATGTATGGGAAGCAAAAAGGCAAGTTTTCAATGTGGCTGTAAAATGGGCACTTCAGAGTTTATTTCTGAAGCATTGTTTCTTAGCTCTCTGCCTTGTGCCGGTCTGAATGAACAGACCACTGGGTGTTACCGCTCACCCCGTCATTAATCTGATACTGTCCTGTCGGTGCCGATATTAGGCTGTGTGGTGACACCCCCTAATAACAAGGTTGTCCCATCTATAAACTACGAGCCAGATTAGGAGGCCACACACCTTCTATTTAGCCTTACCCACTTATATGGGCGACTGTGACGAATACCGCACCTAACGACATACGCTATAGTCACTGGTTACCAAGACGTGATGTTACGCCCTCCCAGAGTAGCAGGTAAGGTAAGCTTAGTACAGTTTACACAGTTTCCTCCTGTCCACGTGGGCACAGAGAGGCAGAGGGTTAGAGACACTCGCTCACAACCCTAACAAGCTGAGAGATTTATCACTGCCCCAGTGAAACAGCGCTCCCTCAGCCCGGGTATACGACCACCAGTTTCTCGTTTGATATAAGCCTGGTCCGCTAACAGGATTATATAGGGTGAGAAACCAACCTGCGGTAGAGTATAACTATGCTGAAACACTGACGTGGGGATTCGAGATACAGGACAGCACAAGATTAAATGATATATTTACTCTCCTTAAGGGCTCACTAGACAGTACACACTATAACAGAGAATATATACAGTGGCCCGATGTGCAGAATACAGGTGGTATGGTATAAACAGGATTAAACAGAGCAAAAAGTCAGTTTACGAGACGGACGAGTCCTTTGGGTTGATGAATAATGGTTCCTGTAATCCTTGGCTGTCGTCACATGGGAGGCAGTGATGTCAGCAGTTTTAAAGGTCCCTCTAAACACGATGCTCAGTATGACCTCCCCTCCTGAGAAAAGATGCTGGACTCTGCCTGCATAGGTCTTTTCACATGTAGTAAGCCATGCCTCTGGGAGGGGGTCCCGGCAGCCAAACGACCGACAAAAACCATTAGGACTCATAGCTCCAGACCAGAAGGTCACAGGGAGATGGTTCTGGGATCAACGGGTCCGCCTACAGGTAGAGTCCACACATGGTACTGTTATTAGGTTTCTGTGGGGAGATCTCCGTATCTCCCCTCCCTGGCATCCTACCACCCAACTACGAGCAGGAACCTGTCCCTCTTGGCCACAGGGTCGCAAATGTTTATGCCTGTGATGGACGGGCGATTCGTAATTCCTTATGAGTTGCCGGTTCCATGATGTCTGATGGCGGCTTTTGTTCTGATGAATAACTTGGACCCCCTGTAGGATTAGCTGGCCTCTGTGCTGGCTGGTTGAGGTGTGAATTTGTATGCATGCGGCCAGAATTCCTGTGGAGTTCACTACCTCTGCTATCTGACAGCAGATGGCTGGATTGATATCATGGGTGACATTAAACAATAATTCTATATTCCTCACACCTCCTCAGTTTAGAGGGCCCCAGGGGGCAGCACATTCCTCTGTTCCCCCGTGCGCCAATTCGCACCCTGCCGGGATAACCCGTCAGCAGTCCAGTGGTCACGGCCCTTCTTGTGGTGAATGGTAAGGTGGTACGGCTGGAGTGCAAGGCTCCCACATACCCACCCATTTGTTCCTGACCAATGGAGTCAACCTGACTGAGCATGGCACCAAGGCTAAAGTTAGTAGCGGTACTATAAACGGCTGTGTAAAGTCGGCTGCTTGTAATACCGGGAAGCTGGAAAGGGCGTCCTGCAGTCGTTTGTCCAATCGACTGCAGAGAGCAGCTTCTTCCGGCTGCGGTCTGTCAGGGGCTCTGCCAGGCTACTATAGTGGGGCATGAATCTCCTATAGTACCTGGTTCTTGACCCAGAGGGTGAGCCAGAATGCGCTGGCATCCACTTTCCCAGGCTCCGGTTCCAACGCTTCCCTGCCTACCCGGTGCCCCATGCTTATGCCCAGCTGGCACTTTCCTGGTGTAATTGTCAAGCCTGCCTAGCAGATGTGCCCAAGCATCTGCGCCGGATGCTCTCGGGATCCTCCCATGTAGGACCGAAGACTGCAATGACCTCCAGGTACATGGCCGCATACCCTTTGAGTCCCTTAAGCAGCTTGTCGACCATCCGCTTAAAAGTCGCAGGGGCATACTCCATGCTCAATGGCATCTTGATGAACTCTGTCCTTCCGGGCTTATAGTTGAACATTTCCCGGAAAGGGTGGCATTCTGGGAGGGCACCTGCATCAGGTTCACAGAAAAGGCCTTCTGCCCTCCCCGGGAGTGGTCCAGGCTGACCAGGTGCACAAGTACGGGCCTTCCCAGGCTGCCTGAAGTTTGTCCTGAGGTACAGGGACCAGTATCCATGCTTGCTGACACACCTGGTGTCATACCCCCGCTTCTGGTCAGTCTGGGCCTGCACCATATTGTCATGCACCTATCAAGATAAGGCCTGTGCCTTTTCCTGGAACCGCATGATCCTCTCAATGACTGACACCCCAGGGGTGGCTACGACTCCCGTCCAGGCCTTTGTCTTAGCGGCCCCTGGGTATCTGGCCATCGGAATTTCATGCGCAACTCGCAACAATCCTGCCCTGAACAGAAAGGGGACCACGAGCTGTCGGTCCCTAGGCCACACCTCCTTTGAGCCCTGCTGGACCGTGACCCGGTACAGCCGCCTCAGACCACACACTCGAGATATGAAGCCGAGGGAGGCTGTGCTGCCTGCTCCTTGACTGCGTTCAGGCTGGTGTCAGCCACTAACAGCACCTGAAACCCTTGCCCGGACGTGGCCAGAATAGATGAGGCTGCCACATCCTCTGGACCTGTCTCCTGGCCTCCATCTGACTCGGTCAGAAGGGGGAAAGCCAAGGGGCTGCCATTAGACCCCTGAGAGGGGGGGGGGGGGGGGGGGCCCCCAGCACGCCCACTGCACGTGACAGCAGCTATGGCCACCGCTGCCACCGCTGGTAGTGCCTGCTTTCCTTGGCTTCCGAGCACGTTGCCAGTCCAGATGGACTAACCTGGCCTTCTGACATCCCGGTTGTGGAGGAACCCTGCACTGAGGCTTTAAGTGGGATCCCTACTTCTCGGACAGCCCTGACCTCATTTGCATCCTGCTCCTCAGCTGCCCCCTGCTTGTCCCCTCAGTCACCACACCTGAGGACAACAGGTTCCAGCATGCTTGTTGGGGCACGCACTGGGGTCTCAGCACAGCTGGCGTGAATAACCCCCTCCCTACAGAGGGGAGAGGCGCACACATTACATCCCCCACATCACCATTAACAGGGGTGGACATGGCATCACATTCTGGGGGAGCAGACCTCGAGGTGTCACCGGCCACATTCTTAGACACAAGCCGCCCTAAGGCTGAGTTCACACGAGCGTGACAGATTTGGTCCGGATGCGTTCAGGGTGCGTTCAGTTAAACTCGCACCATTTTGCAAGCAAGTTCAGTCAGTTTTGGCTGCAATTGCGTTTAGTTGTTCAGTTTTTTCCGCGCGGATGCAATGCGTTTTGATGCGTTTTTCACGCGCGTGATAAAAAACTGAAGGTTTACAAACAACATCTCCTAGCAACCATCAGTGAAAAACGCATTGCATCCGCACTTGCTTGCAGATGCAATGCGTTATTAACGCAGCCCCATTCACTTCTATGGAGCCAGGGCTGCGTTAAAAACGCAGAATATAGAACATGCTGCGATTTTAAAGCATTGCAGAAGTGATGCATGAAAAAAAATGCTCATGTGCACAGCCCCATTGAAATGAATGGGTCAGGATTCAGTGCAGGTGCAATGCGTTCACCTACTGCATTGCACCCGCGCGGAAATCTCGCCCGTGTGAACTCAGCCTAAATCCGTCCCCAGTAAAACACTGGCAGGGATAGTTAAAAATGCCCCCCACCTCCCTCACTCCTCGACCAGCGCTCCAGTCCAAATAGACCTTGGCGATGGGCAAGCTGGTTCTACTCCTATCCCGGAGATAGTAAGGGATCTTACCATGTATATAAAAATAAAAAAATTCGGCTCAACGCGTTTCAGGACAGGCTTGTCCCTTCATCAGGAGCAATAATAATTGCTCCTGATGAAGAGACGTGCCTGTCCCGAAACACGTTGAGCCAGATTTTTATATACATGCAATAAAGACGTTTGAAGAGAAGCACCCGTGTGTTTGGCTGCCTTCATCCGTTAAAACTCTAGAAGCGATCCAGGCTGGGTCGCTTCTAGTGGATAAAAAACCTTTTATCCATTATTCTATCTTACTGTACCACATCATACTGTGTACGACACTGCAGAATACGGCCTCTTAGGCAATAGAGACTGTATGCAGTGATCCCACCTTTATGTACAATCTTTTTATCCTTTTATTCTCTCAGCAGAATTTATATGTGTGTACTATCACTTGCTATTTGTATGCTGATATTATTTATTTTATTCACATACGTGTATGTACATTTTTTCTCATACACTTGACATCCCTATACACATTACTATACCGTCCCTACTTCTACAAACAAAACACGAACGGAAAGCTATTACACACTCAAGCAGCCCAACGTAAAACCACCATTCCCAACATCCACCACTATTGGCGCCCACAAGGGTTTATCATTAAAAAAAAGAGGCGAGATTTGGAGGGTATCCCTACCCACCAGTCCCCCTGTTTTTGGCTCACTACCTCATCCTATACAGGCAGACTTCCTTGTCGACCTGACTAAACCCGGAGCAGCCTCTAGCACCTATTACCCAACTTTCTCTCCACCCCGCTCCTATCCACCCGAGGCGCCTCAAGTCTTTCAGATCTAGTGGAAACCCATTCCAAGAGATCCGTTTGACCCTCATACTTTCTCTCTCTCTTGTGTTACTGGCCATCATTGCCACAGAAGATCACTGACACAGACTGCAACCTGATGTGTGTATACACACATATATATATATATATATATATATATATATATATACACACACACACACACACACACACACACACACCCCTTATTGTATTTGCACTCAGACTGTCTAGTGTTGAGCTGATCCTAAGACTCAAGCGGCAAAAGCTACTGCTGGTAGTATGGGTCCCACACACAAATATCTCAATCCCACTTTGCTGCCGCCAATATGTGACAAATACCGCACTTCACGGCGAGCTCACGAGATACGGTATAGTCACTGGTTACCAAGAAGTGACGTTACACCCTCCCAAAGTAGCAGGTAAGGTAAGCTTAGTACAGTTTACACAGTTGCCTCCTGTCCACGTGGGCACAGAGAGGCAGAGCGTTAAAGACACTCGCTCACAACCCTGACAAGCTGAGAGAGATTTATCACTGCCCCAGTGAAACAGCACTTCCGCAGCCCGGGTATACAGCCACCAGTTTCTCGTTTGATATAAGCCCGGTCCGCTAACCGTATTGTATAGGGTGAGAAACCAACCCACGCTAGCGTATAACTATGCCAAAACACGGACGTGGGGATTCGTGATCGAGATACAGGACAGCACAAGATTAAATTATATATTTACTCTCCTTAAGGGCTCACTAGACAGTACACACTATAACAAAGAATATATACAGTGGCCCGATGTGCAGAATACAGGTGGTATGGTACAAACAGGATTAAACAGAGCAAAAAGGTCAGTTTACGAGATGGACGAGTCCTTTGGGTTAATGAATAATGGTTTCTGTAATCCTTGGCTGTCGTCACATGGGAGGCAGTGATGTCAGCAGTTTTAAAGGTCCCACCAAACACAATGCTCAGCGCAATAGCCCCCCTCCAGAGAAACGACGCTGGACTCTGCCTGCATGGGTCTTTTCACCTGTAGTCGGCCACGCCCCTCCCTCCTGGTCCTGGCAGCCAAACGACCCACAAAACCCATTAGGACCCATAGCTCCACACCAGAAAGTCACAGGGAGCTGGTTCTGGGACCAACGGGTCCGCCTGGGTTCCAGCTACAGGTAGAGTCCACAGATGGTACCGTTATTAGGTTTCTGTGGGGAGATTTCTGTATCTCTCCTCCCTGGCAACCTACCACCCAACTACGTGCAGAAGCTTGGGCACAGGGTCGCAAATATATATCTGGTTTATGCCTGTGATGGACGGGCAATTCGTAATTCCTTATGAATTGCCGGTTCCCTGATGTCTGATAGTTGCTTTTGTTCTGAGGAATGACTTATACCCCCTGCAGAGGGAGGTTTTCCTGTAGGATTAGCTGGCCTCTGTGCTGGCTGGCTGAGGTGTGAATTTGTACACAAGTGGCCTCCTTGAAGCCAGAACCCCTGTGGTGTTCACTACCTCTGCTATCTGACAGTAGATGGCTAGAATGAGATCATGGGTGACATTAAACAATAATTCTATATTCCTCACAGCGACAATTACAAAAGAAAAAAAAAAATCAAATATTTCAGTAAAATGATATTTCCCCAAAATGTGTGAATTTGTATGTAGGAAGCTGGCTTACAGCTATAGGACATGTGCCAAAATCATTTGTATATTGAAGCAAAATATACAACAGTAGTCATATTAGCACTAAGACCCTGTACAGAGTGACAACGGAACAGTGTAAAATCATGTTTATTTTCAAGGTGTTTCCAGTACAAATGGTAGATCAGGCTGTATGGCTGTTAACCTCCAGGAGAGCTGTATGTGACTTATTTTCAATGTGACATTTGTAGAGCAAATTCTACATCTCAGTAGTACTTAGACCTGGTTATAATTGTGCCATATGAAGACTGTGCAAAGAAACCATACCAATAAACTTTACATGGAAATTAAAGAAGACTGGTTCATCTCTTCTTAAAAGGACTCACACAACCACTGCCTTCCTCCTACCTTTCGGGCGTGCCACTTTCCCATATAGTGAAGGAAAGTCTGTCCACCCTCCGTTCACTTCTATAGGAGTTCCAAAAATAGCTGAGCGCTGGCTTGGCAGGTCCATAGAGGCATCTATGCGCTCTTCATTCATAGCTGTAGGACTTCCGGAAAGAGCTGAGCATGCTCGCTCTGCAATTTTCAAAACTCCCATAGAATTGAATGAAGAGCGCGCTGCACATGAGCAGTGTATTCTCCTTCACTTTGCGGAGAGCACAGTGCCACCATTGTCTGAGATGATACAATCCCCTTCAAGATATGCTCAAAATGCTCAGCATTCATGTAAGGCCTATATTTTGCGGTCCGCGAAAAATACGGATGACGTCCGTGTGCATTCCGTATTTTGTGGAACGGAACAGCTGGCCCAAAATAAAACAGTACTATCTTTGTCAGTTATGCGGACAATAGGACATGTTCTATTTTTTTGCAGAACAGAAATATGGAAACGGAATGCACACGGAGTACCTTCCGTTTTTTTTTGCGGACCCATTGAAATGAATGGTTCCTTATACGGTCCACAAAAAAACAGAACGGACACCGAGATAAAATACGTTTGTGTGCAAGTTATCATCTGCAGCAGAATCTGTGAAAAAAATTCTGATGGAGCCACAGTCAGTGGTGTCAGTCAGGCGCCAGCAGATCCAGCAATGCTGGTCTTCTGCATCTATACCGGGACAAAAAACTGCCATTTTGCCACATTTGTTAATCTAGCCTAAACAGTCACACAGGATGAGGGGGGACAACATCAGGGAAGAAAACTTAGAGCCAAAAAATAAATTATTCACCATCTTAATCCTGGTCAATCAATGGGTTTCCTTAACCTATAATAATGTTAGGGGGTCACTGCTGAGATCAATCCCCCTGAACAGCTTGTTTCCCTACTGATTATTGTCTCAGTTTTCAAAATTTTCACCCCTTTGCAGGATTTTTTTTAATTTTTATATTGCTGCCTGTGTCAGGGAATTGGTGTTTAAAATTTTTGCAGCCTTCATGTATTCTCATACCCAGCATAGATTCCATGTGACAGCTCAGCCAGCACACAGCCCCTCTCTCTGGCTTCCTGAATGACCCTTAAAGGGGTTCTTCAAGATTTTACGGGCTCATGCACACAAATGTGTGCGGTGCATGGGCACCGTCCATGTGCCTGCTGTTTGTGAACCCATTTTCTTGAAAAGGGTCAGTGAGCCACAAAATTCAGAACATGTTCTATTTTTTTGTGGACTTGAAGCGCTCGGCGGTGCTTCCGCTCTGTATTTTGAGGACCCATCCGTGATACCGAGTGCACATGGCGCGTTCGTGTGCATGAGCCCTAATACTGATTGATGACCTATCCTCAGTGTCTGATCAGTGGGGCATCAGTGTCTGATCAGTGGGGGGACCTAACAACCAGGACCCCCGCCAAGCAGCTGTTTGAGAAGGCTGACTTCTCTGCCCTTTTCCTAGGCCAGTGACGAAGTGTTCATCAGTCACATGACCTAGGCGCAGTTTAGCCCCATCGAAGTGAATGGGTCTGAACATGATACCAAGCACAGCCGCTATACAAAGTACGGTGCTGTGCTTGGTGAGCTGAGAGAAGGCTGCGGCGCTAACAAGAGCTGATCAGCAGGGGTCCCAGGTGTCAGACCCACGCTGATCAGATACTGATCCTGAGGCTAGGTCATCAGTATTAAAACCTCAGAGAACCCTTTTAAGTTGACATCCTTTTTTATTTGGTTGTAAATATGTTAGATTTCACACTGAATGGGACTGAGCAGCCTGCAATGTATGAGAATGCATAAAAGCAGAGGACAAAATGGAGCAAAATGTTTTATTTTTTTTGGGATTAACCAAATTTTTTAAATACATATAATGCCAAAAAAATCCCCTCAAAGATGTACACATCCTTTATATAAACTTTTTTTTTTTTTATCTAGCAGAAATTGTTTTTGCCTGGAAAATCTCACATTTGCAGCTGTTTCCAACACTTGCAGTAAAGGTTCAGTTCTTTCAAAATGTCAAAGTAAATTATATGGGAAGTGGTATTTTAAAACTGAATTACAATCTTTTCACCACACGAGCCCAAAAATGTTTGGAGGGGCTGGGTTTTAGGCCAGTGTGTCACAGCTACAGCGCTAATAGGCACCTTAGCCCTTCAAATATCAGCATGTATTCACATTTTTCTTTTCTAGGGAAAATAGCAGCACAATGATGAGTTGTAATTATCCATCACTTTACTATGGTTTTCAATAAAAGCTTTACTAGGAATATTTCCTATTACAAAAAAAAAAAAACATCAGCTACCATAGGGAAATCTAAAATACAAAAAGGAGCAAAAAAAAAAGGAATGGTCTGAAAATTCCACAACAAAAAAACAGCAGTTTCTAGTGAGCTTTTAATTTCCTGTGTCAGCATGTAACTGCAGTTTTTTTTTTACAAAAAAAAAAAAAAGGGGGGGGGTGAATCTGCTCTTAACCCCTTAAGGACTCCCGTGTGCTGATCGGGCTTGTGCAGGAGCTGCACCCACCTGATCAGCGGCACAGACCCGGCAGTCACTGACAGACGGGCCCCTGCTACATACACTGGCATCGGTGAAGACACTGATGCCGGTGTATTAACCACTTGTATGCCGCAGTCACAGCTGACCGCATGGACCCGATGGCAGAGAAGGCAAGCCTGATGCCTTCCATAGGCATCCAGGGCTTACCTTCTACAGAAGCCTGTGATATCCAGCCTTTAGGTTGGTTCTCGCAGGCAGGCTGTCAGCACACAAGCTGACATGCAATGTATTATAATACAGGATGTATTAGGTATCGCCTTGTCCGTAACAACCAGGTCTATTAAAATATTACATTACCTCACCACTCAGGTGTCAAAAAAGCTATTTTTTGTCACCTTACATCACAAAAAGTAATACCAAGCAATCTAAAAGTCATACGCACCCCGCTAAAAATGAGACCCTACCTAAGCCAATCTCCCCCAAAATTTTTTTTTAAAAAGCTATGGCTCTCAGAATATGGAGACACCCAATTTTATTTTCAAAAATGCTTTATGCAAAACTGAAACAACCAAAGAAAGTAGTCATATTTGGTATTGTGGCGTCCGTAACAACCTGCTCTATAAAAATACCACATGATCTAACCCGTCAGATTAACACTGTAAAAAACAAAAAATAAAAACAGCTATTTTTTGTTACCTTACCTCACAAAAAATGTAATATAGAGCAACCAAAAATCATATGTACCCTAAAATAGTAGGGGGGGGGGGGGGGGGGGGTCTTCAAATATGACATGGCAACTTAAAATTATCCCAGTGAAATCTGCCCTCAAAAAATGGTGCTCCTTTCCTTCTGCGCCCTGCCATGTGCCCATACCGCAGTTTACGAATACAAATGGGGTGTTTCTGTAAACTACAGAATCAGGGCAATAAATATAGAGTTTTGTTTGGCTGTTACTGGAAAAAAAAAATGGAAAAAGTGAAATTCTGAAATCTAATCTCCATTTTCCTTTAATTCTTGTGGAACACCTAAAGGGTTTGTAAAATCAGTTTTGAATACCTTGAGGGGTGTAGTTTCTAAACTGGGACCATTTATGGGTGGTTTCTATTCTGTAAGCCTCACAAAGTGACATCAGACCTGAACTGGTCTTCAAAAATTGGGTTTTGGAAATGTTAAGATTTTATTCTAAGGCTGGGTTCACACGGACTTTGCGAGTGCGTTGCGGGAACATGTGCGATTTTTCAGCGCGAGTGCAAAACATTGTAATGCGTTTTGCACGCGCGTGAGAAAAATTGGCATGTTTGGTACCCATGGTTTATAACATGGTTATAAGGGAAAATAATAGCATTCTTAATACAGAATGCAATGTACAATAGCGCTGGAGGGGTTAAAAAATAAATAAAAATTTAACTTGCCTTATTCCACTTGCTCGCGCAGCCGGCATCTCTTCTGTCTTCATCTTTGCTGTGTACAGGAAAAGGACCTGTGGTGACGTCACTCCGGTCATCATATGGTCCATCACATGATCTATCACCATGTGATGACCGGAGTGACGTCACCACAGGTTCTTTTCCTGTACACAGCAAAGACGACGACAGGAGAGATGCTGGCTGCGCGAGCAAGTGGATTAAGGAGAGTTAATTATATATATTTTTTTAACCCCTACAGCGCTATTGTACTATGCATTCTGTATTAAGAATGCTATTATTTCCCCTTATAACCATGTTATAAGGGAAAATAATAATGATCGGGTCTCCATCCCGATAGTCTCCTAGCAACCGTGCATGAAAATTCCACCGCATCCGCACTTGCTTGCGATTTGCACTCAGCCCCATTGACTTCTATTGGGCCTGATATCAATGTGATAACCGCACAATATAGAGCATACTGCGATTTTCACGCAACGCATAACGGATGCGTGAAAATCACAGCTCATGTGCACAGCCCCAAAGAAATGAATGGGTCCGGATTCAGTGCGGGTGCAATGCATTCACCTCCCGCATTGCACCCGCACGGAAATCTCGCCCGTGTGAACTCAGCCTAAGCCCTCTAATGTCCCCAAAAAAGAAAATGGAATTTACAAAATGATCCAAACATGAAGTAGACATATGAGAAATGTAAAGTAATAACTATTATATATGAGGTATCACTATCTGTTTTAAAGGCAGAGAAATTGAAATTTAGAAAATTGCTGAATTTTTCTACATTTTTGGTAAATTTGGTATTTTATTTTTTTTAAATAAAAAAGAAATATTTGGATTCAAATTTACCAGTGTCATGAAGTACAATATGTGACTAGAAAACAATCTCAGAATGGCATGGATAAGTAAAAGCGTTTTAAAGTTATCACCACATAAAGGGACGCGTCAGATTTTCACAAAATGGCCTAGTCCTTCAGGTGAAAAATGGCAGGGGTTAAAGGGGTTTTCCAGGATTACTATGGCTGCTAACAGATACGCTCATGTAGTCATTTACCTTGTGTACATTTTTTTCTTCATAATATGGACTCTCCTGACCCGTTTTCACCATGTAAAGAGATCCCTCTGGTTTGTTTCCATCCTGTACGTAGCACTTCCTGTTGCTGTATCCAACCAAACCCATGATGCATTTTTCTCTGCTACAGCTCCGCCCCCAACACCCAGCTTGTTACATAGGCACTCCCCTTTCTGCTGCTCTGACACACCCATAGACATTATATCACAGGAAATAAAGAGCTGCATGGTCATGTGACTACAGCCCAGAACGGACGAAAAGAGCAATAAAGGTAAAAGAAATACATTACAAAACTGACAGTTGTCCTCAGTAGAAGTCATCACAATCTGATTGGCAGGGCTGTGGGAAGCTGTTTTCAGTGTAGCTTCGGTAGTGAATAAGGCTGGCTGCTGCAGCACTGAGCACACACAAGCCAATGCAATCCTGTAGCACTTTGTCTAAGATCTCATGCACATGCCCGTATTGGGGACCACAAACAGAGGGTCCGCAATATGTGGGCACCGGTCGTGTGCATTGTGGATGTGGATTCACTTAAATGGGTCTGCAATCCGGAAGGTGCGGAATGGAGGCACAAAACCCCACGGAAGGACCACTGAGTGCTTCCATAGGGTTTCTGTCCGTGCCTCCGCACTGTAAAAAAGTACTGCATGCACTACTTTTTTGCAGTGCGGACGGATCACAAACCCATTCAAGTTGCCCGTGCATTGGGGACCGCAAATTACAGTCCCCAATGCACAGAACGGCTGATCAACGACCGTGTGCATGAGCCCTAAGGGTGCTGGTAAAGAAGTATGCTGCATTTTCTTCCAGCACAGGAAAACACACTGCAGATTTAAATTAAATTACAAAATTGAGTTACATTATTGGAAGTCAGTTTTGAGGTGTGTGATTTTTTTTCTTTGCTGGAAGGAAATGCAGCATAAATGCGGGCTGTTTTCGGATGCTCGGTGCATACAGCTGCGCCATTGCCGTCACTATGAACTGCGTAGCGCAGGCCCGGCAGACAGCAGACGGGTGACTTCACAGGCAGATGGGGAGGGCATTGGTGATGTTAGGAGCACACAGAGGACTGGATAGGGGATAACTTGTACCAACCGGAATACCCCTTTAATGCCAAACCCTGCCACCTCATTTGCAGAATTCCACTGTAGAAATGGTAATGTAACAAATAGAAGTTTCAAGTTCATTATTTAAATAAAATACCCCTTAATTTCAGCAAATATGAAAGCTATAAAGACAAAAAAAACACTTTGGATTTACTTTCAATGGAAGTGTCTCCGGAGCACAGAACGGCCTGTCTAAATGAAGTTACCATTCTAGCATACACTATCATAAGACTCAGATTCTACAAATTAGAAAATTGCTAGTGACAATAGCTCATGTGGTCCAAGATATAAGGAAAACAGAAGTTACTGAAAACTTTCATCCCTCTAGAACAGAGGTGCACAACCTGCGGTCTGGGGGCTGCATTCGTCCCACGATTCCACATACATGTATGGCTGGGTTCTGATGGTTCCAAAAGAGAACCCAGCATTGTTCTGGTAGAGAGCAGTCATTAAATGGTCACTCAGAGGGGGCTTTATCAAGACTGATGAAGGTGCGCTGTTCTTGATATCCCCTGCACTGCCAGAAGATGCACTTAATTTACGGCAAGGCGCATCCTCTGGCAGTCCATGTGCCTGAACCAAAGTCTAAGGCATCTTGTAGTGGCCGTAGATTTCTGTTCCGATTTAAGCCTCATGCACATGTCCGTGGAACACGGACCGTGAGATACCGGGCTGGATTCCTGCTGAGTGCAGAAGCACATGGCGTCATTGGTTGCTATGACGCCGTGTGCTTAGTGCCACCGCTGCTGTACAGTACGCTCCTGCCGGAATCCAGGCTGGTATCTCGCGGTCCGTGTTACACGGACGTGTGCATGAGGCTTAAGACCAGAATACTGATGTAAAAGATAAATGTGTGGGTCATCACCTCCTCGCCCCCTTTTGGGAACGTTGCGAGGGAATGTATATAAATGCCAAGTGCAACAAAAAAATTTTGCCAGAAAACTGGTGTAGGGAGAAAATAAATCTCCCCACCCCAGTTCTCTTCCCTGCACTTGAACATAGTGCAACAGTTTTAATGTATTTACACATGGGTGCAGGTTTACTAAGTCTGCAGATTTCCATGCGGTTTTGGGTGCATTTACGCACACAAAAAACCGCATGTTCCCTTTGCATTTTTTGGTGTGGATTGGGAGTGGTTTTGACACCGATCTCACCCTTCCATTGAAAAGGTTATAAAAAAAAAAAAAAGAAGATCAATTTCTGCATGGAAGGAAAAAGCAAAAAACGTACGTGACATTGGTCTAATCTCATACACTTTGCTGGTACTGTATTATGCGGCGGTTTTTCAGCACGTACTGTAAATGCACGCAGAAAAAAAAAGATCTGCATAGTGTCCAGGTTGCCTAAGGCCACTCACACACGAGTAATTTCAATGCGAGACACTCATTGCATGTGGCAGCGAGGCTTTCCATTCTGAACTCTGCTAGGACCACACAGCATTACAATGATTTATAAGGCTGTGTGTCCCTGTGAGACCTGGAATCTACTGAATAACATTATGCCGTCAGTGTAATTCAATAGATTCCATGTCTCACAGGGACACACAGCCTTATAAATGGTTATAATTGTGTGTGATCCTGTCAGAGGGGCAAGAGTTCACAATGGGACCTTACGCTGCCACACGCTGCGAGTTTCTTGCATTGAATTCGCTCGTCTGTGCCTGGCTATTGTTCCAGGGTTCAGCACACTAGAGAAGATGTGGACAATGTGGTGTAAATATATCAGATGGGAATATCCTTTAACTTTAAATGCGAGACATGGTGGCCCCCAAACCAGAAGAAATTGTGCACCCCTGCTCTAGTATACAATTTGCCTTTTAAAATTACAAAAAGATTTAAAAAAAATAAAGTTTTATTCTTTACCCACCTGCAAAAGATATTTACAGTACGAAAATCTGTATAAATATATTTCCAAATATTTCTAATAAAATGTTCAGTCCGTTCTATTCTCTTTGTTGTACTCTAATGTCACTGGACCGTCTGTGGTGGAGCCATCAGAGGGTTCCTCCAAAGCTTCAGTACCACCAGGGGTTGGCCTAGTTCCATCCTCAAGGTTATCGGGATTTTCAGTCTCCGGTTTGGCTTTGTTTTTGGCTTCTAATGATACCATTAAAAACTTGAGCATGGCATTTTCCGCCAGGAGACTTTCGGAAGCGGATACCAACTCACGGATCTTGTCGGCCATTGTTCCCACCTCCCGTGCTTTCTGCTCGTACAGTGCTTGCATTTGCTCCTTGTGGCCCTCCAGTGCTTTATTGTGTTGTTCTAATTTCAGTTTTTGTACTTTAAGGTCTTGTGCGTCTTTTCTAGCTTCTGATATACGTTCTGCCAGCTGATCCTGAGCCGCATGTAAAACTTCAATTTCAGCTCGGAGTCTCTGGATCTCTCGCTCCAAGTAGGAAATATGACCCGCTTTGTATGGTAGGTAGTGCATTGGGCAAGAGGCTGGTGGATCGACAGCAGTGGAAGGCAGGGTGGCATATTTTAGAATGAATCGCAGAAGGTTCGGAACGGTGACCGGCTCATCTTCAGGATACTTTATGCTGCGGTCTTTCCTGTAAACATATGGATATAATGATATGGTAAGCTATGGAGTACAGGAGCGCCACTAATGTACATAAACTGGCTGTCCATCTACAAAACTTCAATGAGAACTAGAAATCCAGAGAAGTCCAACAGTATTCCCAAGCCAAATTAAATTTCACCATTGTCAAAGGACACATCAAATCAACAGCTTCTTTTCTGCAGCTTGTGTATGGATTTTTGCAAGCCCCATTTAAATAAATGGAAGAGTTGCTGAAATCTGTACAATTCTGCTGTGTGTGTGAACAGACCCTTAGTTCACAAGGTCCTTTCTATTACACAGTCCCCACAATAGGCGGGCAACTTTATTTGTACAGATGGAGATATTTTAGGTCATCCTGCTTTATAAATTCTGCTGGTGGTAAGTAAATTGTAAGGTGACATAGCTAGCAGTACTCTGGAGGAGAGAGGATCGCAAATGCATGGCCACCCTCAATTCATTTCCATGGGAATGCCGAACATAGCCAAATGGCGCACTCAGCTATTTTCGGAAGTCCCCTAAAAATGGGAAGTGCACTGCGCAAGTGCGGCCCCTGCTCCATTCACTTCTATGATGAGACGGAAATTGACGAGCCAGCGCTTGGCTATTTTTCAGCAGTCCCACAGAAGTTAATGGGGAGCGGCAACACGTGCACGATCGCTCTCCTTCACTTTGTGGTCTCCATTCTGGAGATAGGTACGGGTCCCTATCAGACATTGGTGGTGTATCCAAGCTCTCTCTCCCTGTATAGGCTCACAATCGCTGATGGAAATCACTGACCAAACACTGACTCTGAAGCAGGCCTTACACAGAGGGAAGAGCTGGATTTATGTATGGGAATGAGTGATCACTACTGCGATTGTTCATCCTCGTACAGTCATGGTTTGCTGCCAGCAGATCCCTGTGTACACAAGGCGATTGTTGGTGCGCTCATCTGATGAACGTGTACATTTACACGGAACAAATTTTTCTAGTGACCTGTGTAAAAGGGCTTTTAAAGAGGTTTTCCTTACTCATATCACTGTCCTGCAACCACCCATTTCCTATCATGTTATTACCTTCTAGATGCTATCACAGTACCAGTCACGACTGACTGTAGCCCTCTGGGTTTCTTCCGGAGAGGTTGCATCCACTGGCTTGCTTCTGCTTTTTCATGCTTTTTCCTGGTCCTGGCTGCATTCCTGCCTGTCTAATTTACATGGGCATCAACAGATCTACAGTGCAGGAGATCTGATGATGCCACCTACCTTCCACCCATGTACATTGGTTTGGTGGAGATGCAATCAGTACCTAGATGAAGACGCAGAAACAGTCCAGTGGACGTGACCTCCCCGCACACTTGTAACACTCTAAAATTGTAATAATCTATAACTGCTGCCAAGTCTTTCCTAATGACCTGATCTTTGGGGCCCATGCTTACAGCTCATCATTATAGCTGCATACAGATGCAGGACAAAGGCCTCAAGATCAACTTGTAAGGGTGGATTATTAAAGGGGCTATCCTATTAAAAAAAACAAAAAAAAAACAAGATTTTTGTATAACTTACCAGTAAAATCTCTTTCTCGCTCTTTCCTTGGGGGACACAGAAGACCTTGGGTATAGCTCATCTCCCTAGGAGGCGTGACACTAAGTGAAAACTGTTAAGCCCCTCCTCCATCAGCTATACCCTCAGCCTGGAGAGAGAGACTGCCAGTTGCGTGTCCAAGTAGTGAGAAAAGGCAAAGTCCAACCAGTGGAAACAACAAGCCAACTACCCAACGGGTAAACAAAACTCGGAAACCGTGTAGAAAAAAAACCAATGAATGGGTGGGTGCTGTGTCCCCCAAGGAAAGAGCGAGAAAGAGATTTTACTGGTAAGTTATACAAAAATCTAGTTTTCTCGCCCAATTTCCTTGGGGGACACAGAAGACCTTGGGACGTTCAAAAGCAGTCCAAGAGGGGAGGGACCACAGCACCAAGGCGAAGCACCCGAAGGCAGCAAGGAAATGCCACCTGCAAAAACCAGGCGGCCCAAGGCAGCAACCGCCGCCGAAGCCAGAGTACGCACCCAGGAAAACCTGGTAAAGAGTGCAAGGAAGACCGTGGCCACCCTGCACAATGACATGGCTGAAGCCCATGCCTCCAGCCCCGGAGGCACCAACCGCTCTGGTGAAATGAACGGTGACACCAAAAAAACAGAGCCCTGCCCTTGAGCAGTAACCACAGCAATAGCCATGTGGTTAAGCGGAGGAAAGCACCCAGGAGCCGTGAACCTTGGCGCGGACCTCCTGGAAACAAGAGACCGAGCGTCGACAAGAGTCGGAGATGTCCAAGCAAAAAACTGCAGACACTTCAAGTAACAGAGTCCCAGTCGCAGGTCCAGGCCAGACTGGAGAAGACCGAATCACGGGAAGAGAAAGGCAGAATTGGGTGAATGCCCAGCTTCCTAAAGAACCCCAGGGAAGACCCTAAGTCAGACAACAGAACCTGGACGAAGCACGGCCGGGAGCGAACACTAGTGTGCTCGCTGGACTCGTCTGGGCAGACGGGAGGAAATCCAATGCGAGTAAGCGCAAATCAGTGACACGGCAAAAAGGTTGGGAAAACTGGTCCCGTCGGCCCCCGAGCAACGCCGTCCCGAATCCACGCGGAGTGGGGGAGCAGATGGACAAACGGAAGGAACCGAAAGGGACCCGGCCAGTTTCCAACAGACTCCAGGACAAGTCAGGCTAAAGTCCTTGTCGTTGTAGCCACCACAGGAAGGTGTTCTACAGACCCGAAGAGGGGGCTTGAAGGGTAATCTTGACAGAAGAAAGTAGGCACGCCAGGTTACCGAGAAGGTAAAGTCCAAGCAGGACCAGCGCCCAGAATGGTAAAAGTAATCTGCACCCAGCGGGAGGACAGAATGCGGCAAACCCGGTAATAGGCACACAGCTAGTACAGCCAGTGTGAACAATGGAGACAGTACGAGGTCATAAGGAACACCGGGACCATCCATATGAACAACCATGGTCTCCCCAGGGGGGAGGGCAGTGAAGGAACAGCCCCTGAAGCCTGGCCGGGGCAGAAGCCACATCGGAGTGAAACTGACCCAGGAGAAGCCAAAACAGAGCCGTCGAGAGAAAAAATAGCCGAGAAGACGGATGACACCCTCCAACCGCAAGGAGGAGGAGTGGGCAACAGGGAAGCCACAGGACTGCTCAAAAAGCAGAACTCCGCTACTCCGAGATGTCCGGCTCACCAATTCGCAGAAGGCGAATACCCTAACGAATCGAAAGTGGAGGTCCCTGACCTCGGTAATCGAGCAACCAAGAGAAGTTGGGCGACCTGCTCGAAAAGAGCGGCTAGAACCTGGTAGCAAAACAAACTGAAGCACGGAGGGTGCCAACAGGAAGGACTCAAGCCAAAACGCATCCAAGAGGAGGAATGGCAACAGGCGAGGGAACCGTAATCCGGCCAGAGCCAACGTAGACTGCGAGGGACGCTGGAGACAGCACTCTCGACCATGTGACCGCTTGCGCTGGGAAGCAATGCCACAGGGTAACTAATAGGTACGCATCCAGGAACCACAAACACTCCCCAGACGGAAGGGCCAACGAATATGGTGGATACCGTCACAACGGAAACACCAAATATACCCTCCGAACAGAGAACGGATACCACCCAGCTCGCTGCAGTAGAGAACAATAGAGCCCCTCCAGGCCAGGTGAACAGAAAGATCTCCTCAGAGAAGAGTGCCAGGCCGGCGGCAATCACCGTATCCCAAGAGAAAAACTACAAGTCGCAGGAAGAATGGAGGCATACGTACAAGCAGCCCCATAAGCAGTGAGAAAGCCAACCCACCTACGGAAGGAGAAGGCATACACGGCCCAACAACGCACAGAGTAGCAGCCCCCAAGAGCGTCCGCCCACTGCGAAATAGTCATACAGCAAGGAGGGCCAGCCACAGAGCCCCACAGAAGTGCAAAGTGCAACCGGAAGGGGGGACACACACAAGACTAGTATGGCATGCGACGGAGCGCAAGCAGTCTGCCCAGAAGAGAGGGCAATGTACTTGGCAAACAGTGCGGGCAGCAAGCGTGCAAAGCCCGCCCAACAAGGGGGTGATGCCCAAGACCAGCACCTACTTCAGAGAAGGAAGACATACCATATTCCGCCCAGAAGAGGGCCATGCACATGGCCACACCGCATCCAGCAGGACGTCCACCTAGTGAAAAGGGGACATGCACAGGGTAATCCTAACATTAAGTGAGTGTGCAATAATCCACCAAACACCGAATTTTGTGAGAGTACAACTACTTCGCCAATGAATGGGGACAAGTACAAGTCCAGCACAGCACATACAAGGACAGGTGTGAGTCCTGTGAGCGTACAAAAAGTCCACCCATGGAATGAGGGGTGGTCACGCACAAGGCCAGCACCGTATCCAATGGGAGTGCAAGCATTTCACCCATCTTAGAGGCCAGCAACGTATCTGGTGAGAGTGCAGTATGCTGCCCAGAAGGGGGAGCCATGCCCATGGCCAGTATTGCAACCAGGGAGAATGCGAGCACCCCGCCATGGATGGGGGTCAGGCACCTGGCCAGCAGCACACTGGCGAGAGAACAAACAGTCAGTGAGAGTGTGTGTATGTTGCCTGAGGAAAGGAGACATGTCCATGGCCGGCAGCGAATCCAGTAAGAGTGCCGTACACCGCCCACGGAAGGGGGAACATGTATATGGCCGGCAGTGGATTTAGTGAGTTGCAAGCATCCCACCATGGAAGGGGGTCCTGCACGCGGCCAGCAACTTATCAGCGAGAGAACGACCCCAGTCAGTGAGGGTGTATGCATGGCGCTTGAGGGAAGAAGGCATGCCCAAGGCCGGCAGCGAATCCAATGAGAATGCAGCATACCGCCTATGGAAGGGGGTAATGCACATGGCCGGCTGCCCAGCACCATAACCAATGAAGTGCAGTATTCCGCCTAGAGGAAGGGGGTCATGCACAAGACCGGCAGCGAATCCAGTGAGTGCAGCATTCCGCCCCTGGAAGGGGGTCATGCACAAGACCGGCAGCGAATCCAGTGAGTGCAGCATTCCGCCTATGGAAGGGGGTCATGCACAAGACCGGCAGCGAATCCAGTGAGTGCAGCATTCCGCCTATGGAAGGGGGTCATGCACAAGACCGGCAGCGAATCCAGTGAGTGCAGCATTCCGCCTATGGAAGGGGGTCATGCACAAGACCGGCAGCGAATCCAGTGAGTGCAGCATTCCGCCTATGGAAGGGGGTCATGCACAAGACCGGCAGCGAATCCAGTGAGTGCAGCATTCCGCCTATGGAAGGGGGTCATGCACATGGCCGGTATCAAATCCAGTGAGAGCAGCGATTTCGCCTATGGAAAGGAATCACGCACATGGCCGGTAGTGAATCCAGTGAAAATGCAGCGGTCCCCTATGGAAGGGGGGTCGTGCACCAGACCAACACCGTATCTGGTGAGAGTGCAGAGTCCACCTATGGAAGGAGGCCATGCACAAGACCGGCAACGATTCCAATGAGTGCAGCATTCCGCCTATGGAAGGGGGTTGTGCACATGGCCTGCAGCGAATCCAACGAGTGCAGCGTTCTCGTGCACATGGCCAACACCGTATTTGGTGAGAGTGCAGTATTCCACCTAAGCGGGGGGTCATGCACCAGGCAAGCCTGCAGCCCGAGAGAGTGCAGTATCCCGCCTAGGAAGGGGTTGTCTGCACATGGCAGTTACCATAGCTGGAGGGCGCATGCACTTGGCCAGCGCTGCATCCCGGAGAGGGCTAAAGAAGGGAAGCATGCACCAGCCGGGGAGTGTGACACCATGCCGCTCATGGAAGGAGCACGCATACAGGCGGCGCTACTGAGATAAGGCTGCAGCGTCCTGCGCAGCGCACAAGAAATCCATTAGCTTAACCATGTTATGCATTCCCAAATAAAAAATAGCCTCACTGAGGCAGAAAGAAGTGCCACCATACAGGTGCCCAGCATAGAAGTAGAGGGGGGGGCGCGCCAGCCATATAGGCCCATCAGCCGAGCAAAACAAACAGAAGCACGGGGGCCGGTACCCGAAGGGTTAACAGCCACCAACCTGGAAGGGAGGAGGAGGCGTCGCCGCGATCCCCTGGGGGCGGGGAACCTCCAGGCGGGAAGAATTCGCGCCCGGAGAAGTTCCCGCCCCCTCCAACAGAGGCCGGAAGTTTGCGGCCTAGCAGGCCGTGAAGCCGGGGCCTAAATTTTCTGCGGCACCCGGCTGACCGGGGCCGCACAGGAAACCGGAGCGGACTGCCTGGACAAACCGGCCGCGGAAGCCCACCCCGCGGACCCGAAGTCAGGGGCCCGGGTGGAGCGCCGGAATGCGGCCCAGTAGGCCCGAAGCCTGGACCAAAATTTACGGCGCCCGGCCGGCCGGAAGTCGCCGACGGTCGGCCGGAATCGTTGGAGCATCGTGCTCAAGCCAATGCCGGCCGCGGGAGTCTACCCCGCAGGCCGGAACAGTCGGGGGCCGGGAGGAAGTGCGGCCCAGCTCGGAGGTGCGGCCCAGCAGGCCGGGAAGAAGCGCCGGAGGTGCGGTCGCCCAAGCAGCACTGCCGTCAGGAAAAGGCCCCCGGTCCAGAGCAGCGCATCGGTGAGGGGATGGGGGGACCCTGAGACCGGGTGCCCGTGAGGATGTGAGCACAGCGTTCCAGGAGGGAAGCTGATAAGTGAAGGGAGGCGATGTGGCTGCCTATTCGCAGCATTCTGCTGCTAAAATGTCCCATGAGGGCCAGAAGGGAGGAGAGGGAGCAGGGAGTGGAATGTTGCCCCGCAGCACCCCAGGGGCCAGCCTAGGTCCAGCAGTGACCGAAGGGTCCAAGTATGGGGGGTCAGGCACGCAGGAGACCAGGGTGGAGGGTGGGGGACGTAGGGCTGGAGAAGCCACTCTCTCACCATAGTCGTCTTCACCCTCGGTCCATTCCAGCAGGGTCGCCCCTTCAGCTACTGGCACCGTAGTGGCAGGACGCTGGGAGAGGGACTTGGCGTGCGGGCGACCCTTGCGCTGGCGGGATGTAGGGGAGCTGGGCTGCCCTGATCCACCTTGTCTTCTGTGGGGGAGGCAGCAGTGCGGGTGACCGGCACTGGCGCAGCTCAACCCCGGGAGAAACAGAGAGGTCTAGTGCGACTCTGTTGTCCCTGATGATCTGGAACAAAAAGAAAAGAAAAAAGTAAAAATCAAAATTTAAACAAGGAGAAAACAGCCCTGCAGAGCAGGGAGTGTCTTGCCTCCTTGGACACTAAGCAAAAACTGGCAGTCTCTCTCTCCAGGCTGAGGGTATAGCTGATGGAGGAGGGGCTTAACAGTTTTCACTTAGTGTCACGCCTCCTAGGGAGATGAGCTATACCCAAGGTCTTCTGTGTCCCCCAAGGAAATTGGGCGAGAAAAAAAAAAATCTACATGTTTCAAACTAGCACCTGGATCTGTGATCACTGAAACCTGTAAAGCACCACCTGCTGTTTGCCCTTTTTCTAAATTCTCTGTCCAGCTCACTAAGGTTGACATACATGCTCAGTTCCATCCTTCAAATGCCACCAGCTGCTGCAGAAAGGACGTGGCCCCCTAGGAAAGTGCACGCCCCTGAGCTGCCAGCCTGAAATACAGCTAGCAGAGCATTTGCAGCAATGAATGTGCAGATCTCTGGATCCATGTGAGGTACAGGGCTGGTTTTGTTAGAAATGGTCATGTACTATATGTCTAAGTCTTTATTAATTATAGTGATGATCAGTAGATCATACTAGTAGTATTAAAATGTTGGAGAATATTAAAACATTAGAGGAACAGTACAGCCACGATAAATTACAATAGATTACAAGAATATTACAAGAGCCTTAAAAAACCATGCAACCACAATACATTGTAGTGAATAATAGAAAAGCCACATTCAATTGCATAGAGTCGTATTGTAGAGCATTGTAGCTAATGTTTGGCGGAGAGTGATTGGTTTGACGATAGTGTGTCGCACAGTAAAAAACTCTCACCGCCTACACCTTAGGTACAATGCGCTTAGATTAGTATAATAGCAGTGCGCATTTGCTATTTGATAATCTGTACTAACACAATCTGAACACAATGAATAGTATTGGGAAGCAGGAAACCCAATTGTAACTGTCTCAACAATGTGTTGGTGGAATAGATAAAAGTTCCCTGGTGTAGATGGTTCGGATGATATATTGACTCAATATGTGAAGGCAATGTAGCGCTTGAGGATGGTTGTTAAATGGCTTCCATAATAGTAGAGCAGATGAAATGATCTCAAGTGAGTACCTGTTTTGAAGCTGACCCAGCGGCGTCCCGCTTTGGGTCAGGAATCGCTCTTGCGTTATATCAGTTTGGAGATATAGGACGCTCTTACCGGTGTCTGCCGTCTTTTGAAGTTTGTTCCCGGTACGTTCGCTGCGGTCGGATGGATCCTTTATGGTCAGCTGTGAATCACCTGTTTGCAGTGTGGTTGATGCTTGCGACCTCGCCTATTTCGGATCCAAGTAGTGTGTACCAACCTTCCGGGCAAAAGTTTCAGACCGGCTGACAATGGTACTCGGTTCCAGAGTTGTCCTTTGATATCCTTGATGTGGTGCACTCACATAAGCTTGGGGGGAGTCAGACCAGACGCGTTTCGGGGCTAGAGTATCCCCTTCCTCAGTGGTTGAGGAAGGGAATACTCTAGCCCCAAAACGCGTCTGGTCTGACCGATTCCTGACCCAAAGCGGGACGCCGCTGGGTCAGCTTCAAAACAGGTACTCACTTGAGATCATTTCATCTGCTCTACTATTATGGAAGCCATTTAACAACCATCCTCAAGCGCTACATTGCCTTCACATATTGAGTCAATATATCATCCGAACCATCTACACCAGGGAACTTTTATCTATTCCACCAACACATTGTTGAGACAGTTACAATTGGGTTTCCTGCTTCCCAATACTATTCATTGTGTTCAGATTGTGTTAGTACAGATTATCAAATAGCAAATGCGCACTGCTATTATACTAATCTAAGCGCATTGTACCTAAGGTGTAGGCGGTGAGAGTTTTTTACTGTGCGACACACTATCGTCAAACCAATCACTCTCCGCCAAACATTAGCTACAATGCTCTACAATACGACTATGCAATTGAATGTGGCTTTTCTATTATTCACTACAATGTATTGTGGTTGCATGGTTTTTTAAGGTTTTTTAAGGCTCTTGTAATATTCTTGTAATCTATTGTAATTTATCGTGGCTGTACTGTTCCTCTAATGTTTTAAATAATATTCTCCAACATTTTAATACTACTAGTATGATCTACTGATCCATCACTATAATTAATAAAGACTTAGCTACCAAATATCTTAGGTGTGCTCAGGTTTTTCATTTAGAATTTTCAATACTGGCTTAGCAGTGGGGTGACGCTGCGAAACTGAGAGCACCCTTTTTGGTGTATCAACCACCCTGTGCATCCCACTAATATACTTTTACATGTACTATATGTCGTCTGATTTTTATTTTTTACATTACTCATGGGGTAACCCCTTTAATGAAGTTGCATTACAAATGCTCAGTCTATTTCATCTTAACTAGGAAAGGAGAAATTCCCCTAAAATGAGGACAATAACCAGCAGAGAAAGAACCTAGGATAATATCAGAGCAGGACGCTGGTTATGTAATCGGCTGCACATCGCTCTAGGATAGCGGCACCATCATGACTTGGTCTGTGCTGTGACTCCAGAAGCCCACTGCCTGTTTACAGGAATATACCTTGATTTGCATTGGCTGTGAAGGCCATTATAACGGCATGCATCAGGGAAGCAGAGCTCGTGTTCATGTATTTATAGTACAGAGGAAATAGGATTGCGGGGTTTTACAGTGAAACTATTACGGTTGGTAGCAGTAATACCCTCTACCACCCATGCTTCCTCTTTACAAGATGCCATGTCGACTGATCTGTACGCCGCTATGAAAAGAGGCCCTGCATGCCTAAATCCAGAGGGAACAGGAAACGCGGATGTATCCAAGGAAACCTACTTTGTCTGTTCTATTTATTACTTTTCTAATCCTGGAAAATTGTGCGTACCACGATTGTCATCAAAAACAATAGGAAAATAAGATGCGTTGCAAACGCGCTGGTAAGTGGTTGCAGGTTGTGACTGCTTCTATGGTCATGTTATCAGGGGGTGGGCGGCTGTGGGGAATTAAAAAAATAAAAAACAAAGGTAAAAGTGGCCCCATGTTGTAGACGGGACCAAATTGACAGACGGCAGGGCCAACATAAGTGGGCGGGGCCAACAATACTGTAGTGCAACACAAAATACAACCCCAGCAGAATCAAATACACACAGTGCAGCACAAAATACTGCTTTCCCCGCTGTCTTCTGCCAGCCAGGTATGCAAGTACTCCTAGCATTAATTAATGCTGAAAGCATCAGATCGCCAAGTACCCGACCGGCGGCAGTGAGGAGGGCTTGAGCAGCCCCCCGGGCATTGGCCCACCAGGAATTTTACCTGTAGAGTGAATGACCCGCCCGCCCCTGCATGTTATGCTGGACAATACGTCCGTGCAGTGCCATAACATGAAGCACAGTTGATACAACAGACTTGAAAAATATGTACATTAGAAAATATAAGAGCCACATGCATGTGACTGTTATGATTCAGGATATACTGCTGAGGACAGTGACTGGCTGCAGCAATTACATGCCATATACCAGCACATGGCTGCTGCAGTCTTTAAATATACTGCAGCAGGAGAACGGCACCAGAGAAAAAGATAATTATAGCTTTTTTTATTTTACAAGTCAGGGGCTTGTTCACAATTTGTCATCATCTTGGACAACCACTTCCTGAGTTTATTCTGCATGGATGTCAGTTTTCACATATTTTACACATGCCTTGAACAAAAAAAAAAAGAGGAAAAACAGCAGCCACAAGTCAAAAGCAGTTGAGTGCGGGTCAGTTTTTTTCCCCCACCAATCCATTACCTTGGATGGGCCAAATTTGTGTAAAAACTAAAATAAATCTCTATCTATCTATATATCTCTATCGCGAACGTGATGCAAATTTTATTTTTATTTTTTTCACAGCAATTGCATGTGAGAAAAAAAAAACACACCCATGTGCATAAACCCATAGGGGGTAATTTCCACAATGTAAAAAAACTATTGTGAACCTTGTGTTTGCGACTTTAAACACCACTACGCCTAAATCTAGATGCAAGTAGCATTTCTATGCTGCCCTCACTGAGCTGCAGTATATTTCGCTGGGTGCATGGGCTTCTGAGGAGGCGCCTCATCATAAATTAGGCACATCCTGCGGGAGCGCAGGGGATATCCAGATGGGAGCAAGACGCCGGTCTATGGTCAATTCCTCCCATAGACGTAAATGGGTCTGTTTTCACTGCAGGTACTGTCCGCTTTAAACACGGATAACCCCCACACATGAAAATGTTCAGGTGCAACTCAGTCGGCACAGTCAACCTTGTAGTGGACAGAGCTTGAAACGGCAGTGCTGCTTCCACTGTCCTCAACTGGTCCCTCCACTACAAGGTTGAAGGTGCTGCGTAGTTTCTCCATCAACAAGGCTACACCCAAACGGCTGATTGGTGGGATTGCGGTGTGTCAGAGGATAGGAAAGGCCATAACTTAGTAAATGCTGGACAACCCCTTTAAACACTACAATTCGCAAATATATCTGAGTTCTGTCCTTTTGCAAAGCACAGACGGAAACAACTCCATTCTCGTAAGTTAAGTGTGTAATGTACAGTTCTGCAAATGATATAAATAGTTCCAAAAAGCTGTGAACGAAACTACAAAAGAAAAGCAATTTTCTACTTCCTGACCCTTCTTCTCAGATAGCAAATAAAGCGAATGTTCTCATTAGCTTGCGAACTGTAACATCATTTACTGTGGCTCTGTTAAAGGAAATCTGTCAGCTCCAAAACACCCCCTAAACTATAGTAAGCGGTGTATAGTGCAACTAGAGTACGGTTATGTCATTTTTATCTTCATACCCGCTTACATTCCTCCGCTGTGCTCCCACAAACCTGCATTGAGAGGACTCCTCCATTACGTGCGTGAGCTCAGGAGTCCTTTCAATGCATTTTACTGCAGGTTTGTGGGAGCACATCATGAGAACTCAAGAGTATGAAGGGGACATTAACACAAGCAGACTCAGTGTCACCTCTTACTCTAGTTTGGGGGGGGGGGGCAGTTTAGAGCTGACAGATTCCCTTTAAAAGGGGTTATCCCCCATATGCCAGGCCCCCCACGCTGAATGTACTTACCTGGCTCCCCAGACGCCCCCTCCGCATTGTGATTGACAGGGCCAGGGAACGGAATCTTTCTCTGCTGGCCCTGCCTGTTTGCATTCAAAATCTGGCGCCTGCGCCGCAGCCGTCCCTGTCTTCAATCGGCGCAGGCGCACTGAGAGGCGGCCGCTCCATCCTCAATGCGCCTGCACCGGGTGTATCATCGGCGCAAGCGCATTGAGGATAGAGCGGCCGCCTCTCAGTGCGCCTGCGCCGATTGAAGACAGGGACGGCCGCGGCGCAGGCGCCAGATTTTGAATGCAAACAGGCAGGGCCAGGAGAGAACGATTCCGTTCCCTGGCCCTGTCAATTACAATGCGGAGGAGGCGTCTTTAGGATCGGAGGATGCGGCTGCTACCAGCAAGTAGCCGCCCTACTTGCTGGTAGCAAGGTCATTTGCATATTTTAAAAGCATGTTTTAAACAAAATCTACTGGACCAAAATGATTAATTAGATTATGTATGCAGAAATTGCAGTGTAGGGATTATAAGTAAGCAAAAAAGCCCTTTAAGTGATGTAATCATAATGTGGGTATGGGTGATCAATACAACAGAAACCCATACCAAATTCAGTATGTCAGTTCTTGTTACAGGAAATAAAACAATGTTGGAGTCTAAAATCCACACAACTTACCTATTCTGAGGGAACAGCATAATAGTGGGAACGCGGTCCACCATAAACTCCCATGGGAGATCATTCTGTGCAATATTTATTCTGAAAAGAGTCAAGTAAAAGATTATTTTATTATAATTTACCATATATATTGTTTATGATCTTATCAACAGGTATAAGCCAGCCAGAAATGATGGGGTTTTCCGGGCTCCAAATACTGTGCCTCCACACCAGGAACAGATGATTGGTGGGGGTGCAGGTAGCTGGCCTCCAAACATCTGATATTAAAGAGGACCTTTCATCAGTCCAAACATTGTGAACTAAGTATCATGACATATACAGCGGCGCCCAGGGATCTCACTGCACTTACTATTATCCCAGGGCGCCGCTCCGTCTCCTGTTATGCCCTCCGGTATGTTCGGGGACTTGGTTATAGTAAGTGCAGTGAGATCCCTGGGCGCCGCTGTATAAGTCAGTTTCCTTCCATGATACTTAGTTCACAATGTTTGGACCGATGAAAGGTCCTCTTTAATGTCCTAGCGTGAGGATATGAAGTTTTTTTTCTCATGACATAAAAATAGTAAATATTCTTTTATTGTAACTACAAAATAATAACAGAACGCGTTTCAGCCCGTCCAGTCTTTCTCAACTGCATGATGACAATAAAAACCTGATCAGGTTTTCATCATCATGCAGTTGAGAAAGGCTGGACGGGCCGAAACGCGTCCTGTTATTTTGTAGTTACAATAAAAGAATATAACTGATTGAAATCAAGAATGTCTGCTGGGACCTTTTTTTGCTGGATTAGATTTGGGGATTGCCCCTTCCCGTGCAGCGTGAGAAAGGATCGTGAGCTGTTACTTCTGCTTTATATAAAAATAGTAATAAACCAGCAGTTAGAACAAAGTTTGATAAGTAGGTTTCTATATACTAAAAAAATAAAAATAAAAAAATGAAAAACAGGATACAAAGCTATAGGTTTTATTATCTGTCGAGGAGAAGATATGGCAACATTAAGTGTCACTTGCCAAGAAAAAAAAAAAAAAAGTCAATCTCTCTAAGGCCTCATGCACACTGCCGTGTTTCACAGCCGTATGCGGGCCGTGGAACCGCGGCCTGGATCCCTCCTGAGAGCAGGAGCGCACGGCGTCACTGGTTGCTATGACGCCGTGCGCTCCCTGCTGCCGGCACAGTACAGTAATACACTGGTATAGATCGTACCAGTGTATTACTGTACTGTGCCGGCAGCAGGGAGCGCACGGCGTCATAGCAACCAGTGACACCGTGCGCTCCTGCTCTCAGGAGGGATCCAGGCCGCGGTTCCACGGCCCGCATACGGCCGTGAAACACGGCAGTGTGCATGAGGCCTAACTAAGAGACAGAGGGCGATTTATTAGGTTAAATGGGTATTCCATCAAGTAAAAATAATGGCACATTTGCAAGCACCTGCATGACATGCATTTCACTAATGTGCCCTTTTTAGAACTTTACAAGTCTTCCATGTCATCTTTCACCTTCCCCTTGGACCAGAAGTTCAGTAATTCCTTTCTTCTCAACATCGAAGGAAACTGCACTCCCTTCTATGCCCAGTCATCATCGAAGCATGTGACCAAAATGGTTTGGCTCTGTTCCATAAAGTCCAAGCCGGGCCCCTTTGCCCCCCCCCAAATTGTCAGACCCCTACTAGTAGTGCCCCCTTCGTGCACCACACATAAGGTGACCGCAGTTATCAGACACACTGCCTGCCTCCCGATAACATGTTCTAACATATGCAACTACTGAGATGCAAATCAAGTATACAGTATCAAACTTTATATTCTTACATCTCAATAGCCGTGTGATCTGAGAAATGGACATTTTTCTCATTGGCCCGTTTCATAGGTGCAAGTGCCATTACTTTTCCCAGCCAGGCACCTTATATTAGCTCTGGAGAGCTGCTCTCAGGCAGGGCCATAGACCTTACAGGGAAATTTCCCGGTGGGCCGATGCCCAGGGCCGGCCAGTGGACGTTTTTGGGGGGATATTTTGTGATGCACAGTATTTGGTTCTGTGGGGGTGGTATAATATGCCACAATATAGTATTAATGGCCCTGCATTCCATCAATTTGGACCCAACTACAAAATGGGGCCACTTTTAGTATTTTTTTCCAGGGCCCTTTAAGTTCCCAGTCCGCCCCTGCTCTCAGGTGAGGTGGCCACAGAGGATAGCCAGCACAGTGATGCAACTAGGGGAAGGTCAGAACATGGTACTCGCCAGGAGCTGCAGTTAGGTGACGTGCCTAGGGTTGGACGATATCAAAAATATACCCACGATAACGATATTAAGAAATTTATAGCGATAATATATATCGCGATAAATGCCCATTTAGAAGAAAAAAACACTTGGGGCCACAAGGAGACGTTACACTGTATGGGGGCAGCCAGGGGGCCACAAGGAGACGTTACACTGTATGGGGGCAGCCAGGGGGCCACAAGGAGACGTTACACTGTTTGGGGGCAGCCAGGCGGCCACAAGGAGACGTTACACTGTTTGGGGGCAGCCAGGCGGCCACAAGGAGGCGTTACACTGTATGGGGGCAGCCACAAGGAGGCGTTACACTGTATGGGGGCAGCCACAAGGAGGCGTTACACTGTATGGGGGCAGCCACAAGGAGGCGTTACACTGTATGGGGGCAGCCACAAGGAGGCGTTACACTGTATGGGGGCAGCCACAAGGAGGCGTTACACTGTATGGGGGCAGCCACAAGGAGGCGTTACACTGTATGGGGGCAGCCACAAGGAGGCGTTACACTGTATGGGGGCAGCCACAAGGAGGCGTTACACTGTATGGGGGCAGCCACAAGGAGGCGTTACACTGTATGGGGGCAGCCACAAGGAGGCGTTACACTGTATGGGGGCAGCCACAAGGAGGCGTTACACTGTATGGGGGCAGCCACAAGGAGGCGTTACACTGTATGGGGGCAGCCACAAGGAGGCGTTACACTGTATGGGGGCAGCCACAAGGAGACGTTACACTGTATGGGGGCAGCCACAAGGAGACGTTACACTGTATGGGGGCAGCCACAAGGCACTGTATGGGGGCAGCCACAAGGAGACGTTACACTGTATGGGGGCAGCCACAAGGAGACGTTACACTGTATGGGGGCAGCCACAAGGAGACGTTACACTGTATGGGGGCAGCCACAAGGAGACGTTACACTGTATGGGGGCAGCCACAAGGAGACGTTACACTGTATGGGGGCAGCCACAAGGAGACGTTAATTGTATTAATCATTGATGGCAGTGGCCACAGGGTCCCCCTCCCATCATTGGTGGCAGTGGGCCCCCCTCCCTCCCCAGTATTAATCATTGGAGGCCACAGGGTCGTCCCCCCATTATTGGTGGCAGTGGGCCCCCCCTCCTCCCTCCCCAATATTAATCTTTGGAGGCCACAGGGTCGTCCCCCCATCATTGGTGGCAGTGGGCAGTTCTGATCGGAGTCCCAGCAGTGTAATGCTGGGGCTCCGATCGGTTACCATGGCAGCCAGGAAGCTACTGAAGCCCTGGCTGCTATGGTATGTTAGTAAGCAGCATTATACTCACGTGCGCCGTGGACGCCGGGCGCTCCTTCTTCTGTCTGTGCGGCGCATTGCTAATGCTTATAGCATTAGCAATGCGCCGCACAGACCTATGAGAAAAAGCAGCGCCCGGCGGCCACTGCGCACGTGAGTATAATGCCGCTCACTAACATACCATAGCAGCCAGGGCTTCAGTAGCTTCCTGGCTGCCATGGTAACCGATCGGAGCCCCAGCATTACACTGCTGGGGCTCCGATCGGAACTGCCCACTGCTGCCACCAATGCAGGCACTTAAGAACATTCCCGGCACCCGACCTCTGAGAGGACGCTGTGATCACCGCGCTGGGATTAATTGCGCGGATCACAGAGTCCTCTCAGAGGTCGGGTGCCGGGAATGCGAGTCACAGTATTCCTTCCCTCCCTCACGCCGGCCGAATGGATAAGAGCGCCGCCGCAAGCGTACAAGTACTCTGTAAATGTGCCATACGGTACTTCACGCTGGGGCGGGCGGCCGCGGATTTAGAAGCGGTCAGCGAACATGACCGCTTCTATGACGTCACGAAATACCGCGATATTTAGGAAACGGCGATATCGCCATATCGCAGTTATTTTAATACCGCGGTATATCGTGATACCGGTATATCGCCCAACCCTAGACGTGCCTAGGGGATAGAAGAATAGAAGAGTGTCTGATAACTGCGCTCACCTCATGTGACGCATGAAGGGATCATTACTGGTAAAAGTCTGATAATGACGCGGCGGACAGGGAAAATTTCTAATAAAGGTACACTAGTTAAGCAGGAAAGAGCATGGCTTAAAGGGCATCTGTCAGAAAATTACCTATGACACTGGCTGGCCTGTTACATGTGCACTTGGCAGCTGAAGACATCCGAGTTGGTCCCATGTTCATATGTGCCTGCATTGCTGAGAAAAATGAAGATTTCATATATGCAAATGAGCCTCTAGGAGCAACAGGGGCGTTGCCATTACACCTAGAGGCTCCGCTCTCTCTGCAACTGCTGTGCCCTCTGCACTTTGATTGACTTTAGGAGAAGTCAGGACCAGGTGTCATCATGTCTACATGTAATGACACCTCTAGGTGTAATGGCAGCGCCTCTGTTGCTCCTAGAGGTTCATTTGCATATATTATAACATAATTTTTCTCAGCAATAGCCTTCAGATGCCTTCAGCTGCCAAGCGCACATGTAGCAGGTGCAAATCTGCTGACAGAGGCCCTTAAAGAGCATCAACATAAAAATTGGCGTAAAGTTAAGTAAAAGTGCCTAGAGATGCACCAAATGTATCATCCAGCTAAGCCACTAGTTTACTTTGCCTAAATCTTAGATGGCATCAGTTAATCTGCTCTATACGTCCAGACTGATAACTGCTCTAACTTCTAAATGATCAGATAGAATTTATTGTGTTACCACATTTTTATAGTGGTTTCTGCCAGACTGTTCCTTTCACTAAAATGAATGACAACCTCGGAAATATTCTGCATTACAAACATCCCAGGGTGTCAGGAGGATGTCTATGTCTTGCACATTAGGCTATACAGTTATAGACGCAGGATGTGTCAAATGTCTGATGTGGGTTTTACCTTTGGGACAATCGCCTCAGGAGAAAGTCCTGTGACTCCCGCTCACCGATCCCTGGCCACTGCACTCTACAGAGTAAGAGGTGGTTGTGCACCGAGTGAGCTCCCTATTGAGGTCTATGGGAGTAACAAAGTAAAAAGACTTTACGGAGGGTGCAGCAGCCGGGAAGTGGTGACCAAATGTCCATGGATCTTCTCCTAATAGGTGTCTCCTCGACAGGTGCAGTGTCTTACACCTACCAGGCATGTCTAGATATACCATAAACACTCAAAGGGGTTATCAGACTAAAAAATATGCCAGGTAAGTAGAATCAGTGTGAGGGGCCCGGGCATATGGGGGAGCATTTTTTTAGTCTCGGATAACCCCTTGAAATCTTGGATTTACTTACTTTTTATAAAGGGATGCAAAAACTATGTACAATGTAATGCTACAATCAAAAATATGGCTTTTCATAAGAATTCTCTGAATGACTAGAAATGATCTGCAACTGGGTCTCATTTATCAAAACGAAAAACCAATCATGATGAAAGCCAATTTACTGCAGTGGGTAATATAATGCCAGTCATTCTGTTTGTGGCAATTCTCCTGAATTTGGCTGCCAGGCTACCGACGACAACTGCTCAGTTAATGGTCCATCTTCTTGCAAACATCCGAGATATCACTGCCAGGCTCCGTTTATGGCGTAGTATTAATCTTACCTAGTTACAATGAGACTGTCTGTAGACAGCAGCTGGGTGACTCGGATGAAAATATGATTCAGCGTGGCGCAAAAACCACACCAGCTTGTATAGAACAGCAACAAGACATCCTGTCAAAGAGAGAAGTGTGGTTAGACATGGTGTCATGACTCTAGATGAACCCAGAAACGACCCCACAAAGTCTACACATCTTATTTAAAAGCCTCAGAAATCATTTTTGAATGTAGCCGGTTTCTGGTTGGTTGGTTTCATACATGACACAAACTGCCCGGAACAGAAGACCAGTATATAACTGTCGTCCCGCCAACCGCCGGCAGACAATATTCCTTTCATGAGCTCATTGCTGGAAGCAGAAAGTGTGAAAGGCTCATTGAGCAGAAACCCCACCGGCCGGAGTATGCAGGAGCTAAACCAGGTTATTATGTGAAGAATGCAGAAGATAAGCCCTGCACGCAGCACCGTGGTGCACGCATCACACAGGCAAAACACAAACCTTTCCGCTGTCCAATACAACGTGACGAAAGGTAGTAGTGGTTACTTCAGTAATTAGCTGGGGTCTGAGCGTGCTCTGTGCAGGGTCACCGGCCAGATGTCTCCTCAGTGGGCTGTAAACTTTGCTGAAGTTCTGGATGAAAACCTCTGAAAAGTTAAGATAGTATTATAATGTTACAAGATAGCTGTGTAAAGCCTCATGCACGTGGCCATCGGTGTTTTGCGGTCTGCATGCTGCCCCCATGTCTAGAGAAAAATCCTATTATTGTCTGCAAAACAGACATGAATAGGATATGCTCTATATATTTGCAGGGCCGCAGAACAGATTTCTGGATGCTGACAAAACCCTGGTTTGGACTGAAACCTGATCAAGATGAATCTGACACATACAGCATGGCTCCTGAAAAAGCGGAGCAAATAATGTCCCTAAAGGCGTATTCTGACCAAACATATTCTGCTATATCCACAAGAATGCAGCAGAATTTTTTTTTAAAATTCCCTGTACAGGATGCACAAAGTAGTCCTCCAAGTTACAAATGGCGTCAGGATACAATATTTACTGGTTCATCATTCAGAAGACTTAAAGGTAGGCAGACAATGTCATAGAGCAGCAGGAAATGCTAGCAGAATGCTTGGGTGTATAGGGAGAGGCATTACCAGTAGAAAGAGGGAGGTGCTCATGCCGCTCTACAGAGCACTAGTGAGACCTCATTTGGAGTATTGTGCTCAGTACTGGAGACCATATCTCCAGAAGGATATTGATCCTTTGGAGAGAGTTCAGAGAAGAGCTACTAAACTGGTACATGGATTGCAGGATAAAACTTACCAGGAAAGATTAAAGGATCTTAACATGTATAGCTTGGAAGAAAGACGAGACAGAGGGGATATGATAGAAACTTTTAAATACATAAAGGGAATCAACAAGGTAAAAGAGGAGAGAATATTTAAAAGAAGAAAAACTGCTACAAGAGGACAGTGTGTTAAATTAGAGGGGCAAAGGTTTAAAAGTAATAATCAGGAAGTATTACTTTACTGAGAGAGTAGTGGATGCATGGAATAGCCTTCCTGCAGAAGTGGTAGCTGCAAATACAGTGAAGGAGTTTAAGCATGCATGGGATAGGCATAAGGCCATCCTTCATATAAGATAGGGCCAGCGGCTATTCATAGTATTCAGTATATTGGGCAGACCAGATGGGCCAAATGGTTCTTATCTGCCGACACATTCTAGGTTTCTATCATAACTAGGAACTAGATAACATACAATCCGTCAGGCACCACTGATGAGGCTGCTATCACATTAGCGTTTTTTGCGGATCCGTCATGGATCTGCAAAAATGCTTCCGTTACCATAATATAACCGCATGCATCTGTCATGAACGGATCCGGTTGTATTGTGTCTTCTATAGCCATGACGGGTCCGTCATGAACATCATTGAAAGTCAATAACAGATCAGTTTTCTATTGAGTCAGAGAAAACAGATCTGTCCCTATTCACTTACATTGTGTGCCAGGAGGCATCCATCTTGCTCAGATGCACATCGCGATTCACATCGCGGACAGAAAAACGCTGCTTGCATTTTGGTGCATTCCGTTTCGTTCAGTTCAGCTTTGTCCCCATTGACAATGAAAGGAGACAAAACTGAAGCGTTTTATTCTGCTGTTAAAATCCTATGACGGATCTCAATAGCGGAATTGAAAACACTAATGTGAAAGTAGCCTAAGCTGCACGTGTGGTTGAAGGCCCTCTGTGTCCGTGCAGCAAAAGATAGCACCTGTCCTATTTTTGGCAATGAGGGGTGCTCACGGCCGCAGTCCATGTTTTGCAGATCCACAGTTCGCGGTTTGCAAATCGGACACAGCATGTGAATTAGGGCTCAAACTATTACTTAATTGAATCGAGTAATTTGACACCCAAAAATCCTCAATGCAAATTTTTTGCATCGAGGATTCATTTGTCTCATGTGACCACGGAGCGAGAGTGAAGTGCTTGCTATTGATGGCACTGGGGGGAGGGGACACACACGGACCTGAAGGCACGGGGACGGAGCGGATGGCACGGGGGGGGGCGGAGCGGATGGCATAAAATAATCAATAGAATACTCGATTTATCAAATAATCGTTTCCTGCGGCCCTAATGTGAATATTGTAACTTGAGGGACCACATAGTTAAAGGGAACCTGTCATACTGAACATGGTGGTAGAGAGCAGGAGGAGCTGAGCAGATTGATGGATAGTTTTGATGGAAAAGATTCGGTAAAACTTGTTATTCATTGATTTGAATTCCTGCTTATTCTGAGCCTTGAAGTCATGGAGGCAGGCTGACTCCATATTACCCACTTTTTGGAAAGGTGGCGAGTATGGAGCAAAACCTCAAAAAAGTAAAAAACAAAAAAAATTGCACAAGCTGGGCACACAGCAAACTTTTTGAAGCCAGTTTTATGATGTATAGGGGTTGATAGTTAACTTTATCAACTGCACTATATCCAAATTACTGTATCCATATGTTTATGGGGCTTATTTTAGTTATTGCTATTAAAGGTCACGTCTCATAGTGTGACATCTGTGACTGGTCCATAGATCAGCACCTTACACTGGATATAAACGCCCCACAATTAAAATTAATATTTCCTCTTATTTTACCATTAAAGGGATTGTCCTACAAAAAATATTCTACATTTTCCAACCCAGCACCTGACTACTTTAATTGCATGTAATCAAAACTTAGTATAACTACTTTATGCTGTCCTCGGTGAGTTCAGCATAAAATGACAGGTTCCCTTTAATGAAAAAATAAAATAAAATAAATATTATATATAATTACATACGTGAAGTATTCTTCTGGTTAAAAAGGAATCTCTGACCACAAGAATAGCAGGGAAAATGTCTAGCTTCTGCACACACTTACACTGGTGCTGTGATCATCCGTTTACCATGGCAGCTCACGGAGGTGTTGTACTGGACACACGACCACATAACCAGAACTTAAGTGATTACTTCAGTATGTACATGTCAGATACACAGAAGTTATTAAAGGGGTTATCCTGGACAAGATAATGATGACTTATCCTCAGGGTAGGTCATAATTATCACATTAGTGTGGGTCCGAGTCCCGGCATCCCCGGCAATCAGCTGCTTCAGGGCGCCGCACTCTCCGGAGCTCTGGTGAGCGATGCAGGCAGCTGGCGGCTTTCCAAGGACAGCCCCGTACATCGTATAGTGGAGGTGCTTGGTATTGACTTTAATGGGGATGAGCTGCAACTAGGTCATGTGACTGATGTACCGTGATGTCACTGGCCCAGGAAGAGGCTACAGCGCTCAAGAACAGCTGACCGGTGGGGGTCCCAGGTGTTGGTCCCCCGCAGATTTGATACCGATGACTTATCCTGAGGTTAAGTCATAAATATGTTTTCCTGGATAACCCATTTAAGTAAGGGTCTGCTAGCCTTTGAGAATAGAACAGGGATCAGCAACCTCCGGCACTCCAGGTGTGGTGAAACTGCAACTCCCAGCATGCACACTTGCCTGGCTGTTTTCTTAAAACTCCCATAGAAGTGAATGGAGCTTGCTGGGAGTTGTAGTTTCACAACAGCTGGAGTGCCGGAGGTTGCTGATCCCTGGTCTAGAAAATCTCTCACATGCAAGGACAGCCTTAAAGTGCTTCTGTCACCCCAAAAGTTCATTTTTCATTTTTGGGCCAATTAAAATCATTATAGTGTGATTATCCAATATATAGTGCTCTTACCCTTTTCTGTTGTCTAGTTTCTTTAAAAACCGCACTTTAATAATATGTTAATTGCCTCGCTACCAGCAAGTAGGGCGGTTACTTGCTGGTAGCCGACGCATCCTCAAACACAAAATACCCCCCCCCCCCCCCTCCTCCTGTTGATTGACAGGGCCAGCGAGCGCTCTCCTCCTCTGGCTAGCCCTGTCTGCCTTCTAAATCTCGCGCCTGCTCCGTACCATAGTCGGCGCAGGCGCACCGAGAGGAGGACGCTCGCTCGGCCGCTCCTTCCTTAGTGCGCCTGCGCCGGGTGTAGATGTGACGTCATCGGCGCACTGAGGAAGGAGCGGCCGAGCAAGTGGCCTCCTCTCAGTGTGCCTGCGCCGACTGAAGACCGGTACAGCGCAGATATTTGGAAAGCAGAGGAGAGTTCTCGCTGTCCCTGTCAATCAACAGGAGGAGGGGGTGTTTTTTTGAAAGGAGGATGCGGCGGCTACCAGCAAGTTACCGCCCTACTTGCTGGTAGCCAGGTAATTAAAATATTATAAAAGTGCGTTTTTTAAAGAAGCTAAGTCACAGAAAAATGTAAGAGCACTATATATTGGAAAAAATAAAAAAATAAACTAAAAAAAATATTGCACTATAAAAAGGATTTTAATTAGGTTAAAAATGACTTTTGGGGGGTGATCGAAGCCCTTTAAGCAGTTTGTGTGTATCCGGTGCTTTCTGTCTGGAGGTACCACTAGGGATCATGAGCATACCTAATGTAGGTCCGATGAGAGGCTGGCTCTGGTCTACGATATAATGAAGCTCTTCTTTCAAATCAATGATAGCAGCAAACTTCCTCTCCCGTCCAGAAGCTCCCAGTCTCTCTGCATACAACCAGGATAAATTGGAGTCCAGAAGATACATATTTAAGGTCTTGTTGGTCCTGCACCTGAGGCCAGTGATACTGTCATTGTTTATATGATAGCTGGAAGTGACTTGTCCCTTCTCCTCAATATGAGGCACTTTATGTGACAACTTCCCATTGGGGACCTTCCCTTGGGAAGAAAGCGCAAAGGATGCATTGTCTTGGCTGGTGGTGAAAGCGGTCAATCCTTTGCTTACCTTCTGACAACATGCAGAATAGAAGAAATAGGGGCTGTAGGAGCTGAGAAAGTTGCTGCATGCTCTCACAGTCGACATGAAGTTCAGAAAGAATTGTTCTTTGAGGTAGAATGACTGTAAGGCTGCGGTGAGGTCCACAAAGTTGCAGCGTGGCGCAGTGACTGTGTGCAGGAGGACTCGTCTGCTCTGGTTCACACACAGCACGCACACGTTCTGGACCCTGGAAAGGAGATGCCACTGTGGAAGGACGACAGTGTTACAACAAGGGAATGCCTTTGATGCTTTATATGATGCCGGGTCCAGGTCTTCTTGCTCCTGCTGGTTAGTGTAGGGGCTCCGAGTGCAGCTGTTATACTTCAGGGCAAGTTCCATGATCTACAATACAAACATTTCACATCATGTTAAAAAGAATTGCTCTTTTACAGTAGCGTGAAATAGCTGTGAGGAGCAGAATGAAGACCCGTCATATGTCTACTAGAGCTTGCTTACAAGATTACATCAGTGGATGGTAGTACTGAGGGTACCCTTAGGGCTCCATTAACGCAAAGGTATTTTGTTTCCGTGTCTGCTCCATTTGTTATTTGCGGATAGGATGCAGACCCATTCATTTCAACGGGTCCGCAAAAAATGCTGACAGCACACTGTGCTAGCCGCATTCATTCTGTAGCCGCGCAAAATAAATAAATAAAATATAATACAACATGTTCTATAAGGAGAGGCATAGTTACAATGGATCCGCAAAAAATATAAAAAAAAATAATAAAAATTGAATAATGGATGCCATACGTACGTCATCCGTTTTTATTGCGGATGCGCAATTTGCGGACCGCAAAACACATGCCATCACAGCACCATAATAGTACGTAGTTGAGACCTATCTACCCGATTGCAGCGACGTGCTATTACTTTAACCAACAGTATAAATTTCTTTAATCTGGCAATAGCAGGACTGGAATACGCAACAAACTCATCACAACCATCATGGCTCTGTTAAAAAATGAAAGCCATGACCGCAGTGTGAACAGGGCCTTTGTACATGTCACTTTGGATGAAACAGGCAGCAACAGTAGTTTTACATTGTACGATTATGTACGTACAGTCCTGATCAAAAGTTTAAGACCACTTGAAAAATCGCAAAAAATCATATTTAGCATGGCTGGATCTTAACAAGGTTCCAAGTAGAGCTTCAACGTGCAACAAGAAGAAATGGGAGTGAGACAACATTTTTTGAGCATTCAATTTAATGAAAACAACGAATAAACTGAAACAGGCTGTTTTTCAGCTGATCAAAAGTTAAGGACCACACCTAAAAAAAGAAATAAAAATAAAAAAAGAAATCCAACTTCCAAACATGAACTCAGTAATGAGTAGCTCCGCTGTTATTGTTGATCACTTCAAAAATTTGTTTCGGCATGCTTGATGCAAGCGTTTCCATGAGGCGAGTGGGAACATTTCTCCAAGTGGTGAAGACAGGCCGCACGAAGGCCATCTACTGTCTGGAACTGTTGTCCATTTTTGTAAACTTCCCTTTCCATCCATCCCCAAAGGTTCTCAATTGGATTTAGATCAGGGGAACACACAGGATGGTCCAAAAGACTGATGTTATTCTCCTGGAGGAAGTCCCCTGTCCTGCGGGCATTGTGTACTGTAGCGTTGTCCTCTCTTGCAAAGTCCAAACGAGCAGTTCTGTGGCGTTCAAGGAGACGAGGCCTTTGAAGACGTTTTATGTTTTTGAAGCCCTTCAGTCTCAGGTGCCGTCTGATGGTTATGGGGCTGCAGTCAGCACCAGTAAGGGCCTTAATTTGGGTCGATGATCGTCCAGTGTCTTGACGGACAGCCAATTGGATCCTCCGGCTCAGTGCTGATGACATTTTCTTGGGTCGTCCACTTGACTTTTTTGTTCCATAACCCTCAGGATCATATAAGAAATTCCAAATGCCTGTCTTACTGCGTCCCACCTCAGCAGCGATGGCGCGCTGTGAGAGACCCTGCTTATGCAGTTCAACAACCCGACCACGTTCAAAAAGGGAGAGTTTTTTTGCCTTTACCATCACAACGTGTGACTACCTGTCAGAAAATGACAATGAATCCACATCTTTGCACAGATTTGGCCTTATAAAAGGCATGTGGTCCTAAAATTTTGATCAGCTGAAAAACAGCCTGTTTCAGTTTAATCGTTATTTTCAGTTAATTGAATGCTCAAAACATTTTTTGTCTCACTCTCATTTCTTCTTGTTGCATGTTGAAGCTCTACTTGGAACTTTGTTAAGATCCAACAATGTAAAATATGATTTTTTGCCATTTTTCCAAGTGGTCTTGAACTTTTGATCAGGACTGTATTAGGTAGGAGTATGAGGGGAGAGGTGTGAACCATAAAGGCTTTCGTTTCACATGTTCAGACGCTCACATGAGCTGATAAACAAGTTGTGTAACCACAATGTGCATGATGCTATAAAGCCAACAAAGGATTCTGCAACTCTAACAAAACGCCTGATACGCTTTTGGAAACAAGGGAACGGCATTTTTAAGTCTGGGTCATAACACACCATGTCAAAAGACCTCAAGGTCAGAAAAATACCGCTAAGGCTACTTTCACACCTGCGTTAGGTGCGGATCCGTCTGGTATCTGCACAGACAGATCCGCACCTATAATGCAAACAATTGTATCCGTTCAGAACGGATCCGTTTGCATTACCATGAACATTTTTTGTTTTGTTCATGATAATGCAAACGGATCCGTTTTGACTTACACTGAAAGTCTATGGGAGGCGGATCGTTTTCAGTTGCACCATATTGTGTCAGTGAAAACGGATCCGTCCCCGTTGACTTACATTGTAAGTCAGGACGGATCTGTTTGGCTCTGCATCGTCAGGCAGCGTTTTGGTGTCCTCCTCCAGAGCGGAATGAAGACTGAATGGAGGCAAACTGATGCATTCTGAACGGATCCTTATCCATTCAGAATGCATTGGGGCTAAACTGATCCGTTTTGGGGCACTTGTGAGAGCCCTGAAACGGATCTCACAAGCGGACCCAGAAACGCCAGTGTGAAAGTAGTCTAATGTGTCCGATGTTTTTATTGCAGTAATAAAGGTTAGATAGAGGTTTTGCCACTGGTCATGTCCTCTAATCAATGAAAGCACCCTGGTGATCAGCTCATCCCCGTAACACAGGTTTAGGAAAACCCAAAAGTTATAAATCAGTACCAGCCATACATTTACATTTCACCTACAGGAGAAATGTAATATTACATGACACCTATTTGAAGGCTATGGACACCTTTGTATCTTTGTAAAAAAAAAATATATATATATTTACATTTCTACACAATTTATTTTGTGGAGAAAATCATTTCTCCAATTGGTTCTATTTATCTTTCTTTTTTGTTCTACAGCCTGCTGCGCTTCCTATGCACAGCAGGCTGCTCTCTGGATTTTTTGTAACTCCTTCTGTCTCCACACAGGAGCGCGCACTGTCTCCCCGCTACTCACAGCCGGACCTGCGTTGTGCTTTACAGCTCCCAATACACATCCCAGGCGTCTGCACTTTCATTACCAGTCCTGCCATGACTATTAGGGGCTGTAAAACACATCCTTGGCAGGTGCTAACACACTGGCCGGTGCTGTCATTACCATACACATTGTATGCTAATGACAGCGCTCTGGCCACTCATGTCACTTCACATATAATGTTGTCAAACAGACCGTTCGTTCCCTGCCCATCATCCCATCGCCTTCCCTTTGCACTTGCTTTTTCAGGTAGGTGAAACCCCCCCCCCCCCCCACTCATCCTCCCTGCTCACAAAGCACAGCCCGACCTATGCTGTATCTGCATTTACCATTCACTGATCACGCCACCCCCCCCCCCCCCCGCCAATCCTCCCTGCTCACACAGCACAGCCGTACCACTGCTGTATCAGTAAGGCCTCTTTCACTCTACCGTATGGCTATTTCAGTGTTTTGCGGTCAGTTTTTCACTGATCCGTTGCTCCGTTTTTTTGTTTGAGTTCTGTTTCCATTTCGTTGTTCTGTTCCGTTTTTCCGTATGGCATATACAGTAATTACATAGAAAAAATTGGGCTGTGCATAACATTTTCAATAGATGGTTCAGACAAAACGGAACGGATACGGAAGACTGAAGACATACAGATGCATTTCCGTATGTGTTCCTTTTTTTTTTGCGGACCTATTGACTTGAATGGAGCCACGGAATGTGATTTGCGGGAAATAATAGGACATGTTCTATCTTTCAACAGAACGGAAAAACGGAAATATGGAAACAGAATGCATATGGAGTACATTCAGTTTTTTTTTTTTGTGGAACCATTGAAATGAATGGTTCGGTATACGGAACGCAAAAAACGGCCGGCAAAACGGAAACAAAAAACGGTAGTGTGAAAGAGGCCTTAATGACAGATTCATTCACTGATCAGCAGTGTATCTGTCATTCACTGATACAGATGAGATCTGGCTGTGCTGTGTGAGCAGGGAGGATTGAGGGCGTCGAGGGGGGGGGGGGGGGGTTGGTGTTGGTGCGATCAGTAAATGGGAGATACAGCATAGGTCGGGCTGTGCTGTGTGAGCAGGGAGGATGGACGGTGGCGAGGGAGGGGTTTGGTGTTGGTGCGATCAGTAAATGGGAGATACAGATACAGCATAGGTCGGGCTGTGCTGTGTGAGCAGGGAGGATGGGGGGGGGGTATGGTGGTTGCGATCAGTAAATTGGAGACACAGCAGTGGTCTGGGTGTGCTGTGTGAGCAGGGACGACGGATGACACAGTGGGCGGTTAAAATAAATGGAATTAGGGGCCGATGCACGCGACCGTATGCTCTCCGAGACATATGGTCCATGAGTTGGCCACAGCATCGTAGGTTACTAATACATATGAATATGGGACAGTAGTCTCGCGGGCGGCCCGACGAACACAGCGTCCTAGTAAGCAACCTTATTAAGGCTTGTTTTTTGTCGGACAACTAGTACTTTCCAACACAATAATAAAAAAAATTCAAAAAGGTGGCGGAATTTGAAAAAAAAAAAAAAAAGTTGCTATATATATATATATATATATATATATATATATATATATATATATATATATATATATATATATATATATATATTTTTTTTTTTAACGACGTTCACTATGTGGTAAAACTGACTTGTATCTGGCGATACCACATATGTACAGTTTTCTAGTTCTGGGTAATCTGCCCGATTATCAGGCTGTGAAAATGCACCATTAGCGATTCATTTTTTTACTATACACAATGTAGTATATAGCCTGTATTACACAGGATGGTATTTTGGCCAATGATCGCTAACAAGTGTTCATATAAACGCTTGTTAGCAATCATCTCGCAGTGTAAAGGCCCTATTAAACCGTCAGATTATCAGAAGAAAGCAATATTGTGGGTGCACAACCAAAAATATCAAAACCAAAAGGGGGCTGCACTTAATGTTATCAGAAATATCTATTGCATCTACAAATAATGGACAGAATGGAAAGTGAGAAATAGATCTGCTGATTACAGGCTGTAGCATACTGTAAGACTCGCCATGTTGTGGATTGGAATCAAATCTTATTACCAAGTTACTTGCCAGTTTCAGCAGCCTATATGTAAGTGGCTGACAGCTGTGCAGCTATGAGCTGTGTAACAGGATGTGGTGCCGGGGCTGTGGAGCAGAGCTGTGCTGGTGCATGTGAAATCAACAGGAAAGCCCACAGAGTCTCAGGAGACTTCCGAACAGTGAGTATCGGTAAATCTCTTAGAAGAGCATTTCTGAGAGCATGTGAAGCAAAGCTGATACCAGTAAGCAAATGCACTTTTATTATGTGCTGCATTACAGTAACATATGGGTTCATTGATTTTTAATGCACAAACAGGTGTCCATAGCCTTTAAAGGCTATGTACACCTTTAGAGGCAATTTTTGTTTATGAACTAAAATTCATTTAGGGCTAAAATCCTATTTTTAATTGGTCTTTATTAAAAATATTGAGTTATGTCACAAAGGGTTAACCGTTTTTCTAGCTGGGTGACTGGTATTTTCATTTTGTGCTGGTCATCTAACCAGGGGCGTACCTAGAGCATTTGGCACCCGGGGCGAACCCTTTGTTTGGCACCCCCCTCCCCGCCCAAGAAAGTTTTCAATAATATTTATTACAAATTACACCCCCTCCCTCCCCACCTTAATTACACCCCCACCCCCTTAATTACACCCCCTCTCTTCTCCCCTTAATTACACCCCCCCTCCCCACCTTACCCCTCCCTTAATTACACCCCCCCCCCTTAATTACAAACCCCCACTTAATTACGCACACACACACACCCCTTAATTACACAATTATTTACTCACATTTTGATGATGCCTCAGGCTCCGTCCGACCGCTGGTAATGGATCCTTCCGTAAATGACCCCCTCCTCCTGTAGTGAATGACCCCCTCCTCCTGTAGTGAATGACCCCCTCCTCCTGTAGTGAATGACCCCCTCCTCCTGTAGTGAATGACCCCCTCCTCCTGTAGTGAATGACCCCCTCCTCCTGTAGTGAATGATCCCTCCTGTAGTCACTATCCACCTACTCTTGTAGTGAATGACCCCCTTCTCCTGTAGTGAATGGTCGATCCCCTTCTCGGCCCCGCCCCCGCCACCTCCTCCCCCTCCATTCCCAAGCTCCAGCCTGTAACACCCTGTCAGCGGCTGCCGGAGGCGACCCCGCCCCTTCTCCTACGGCCACCAATCAGCGCAGCTTCCGGGAGCATTCCGCCTCTGCTATTGGCTGGCTATATTAAGAAAGCCGGCACGCAGCGCGGACAAGACAGAAGCCGGAGAACAGACGGGAGAGCGTCCGCCTGAGTGACCGCCACATCCTGCAGTGCTCCTCCCCGTCGCAGGGCGCTACAGCCACCATGCAGAAGTGGATGGAGGGGTGACTCAGTCATGGCACCCCCCTTGTGAGTGGCACCCGGGGTGCAAAATAACGGTACCATGCTTGGACTCTACTGGTAGCCGGAACCCAGGCGGATCCATTGGTCCCAGAATCACCTCCCTGCTACATTCTGGAGTCATGAACCCGAATCGTTTTTGTGACTCATTTGCTGCCAGCCCCAGAAGAGGGGGAGTGGACCCTTCCCAGAGAACAGGAGGGGAGGGGCCGGCTACAGGTCAAAGGCTTGTGGCAGCAAGCGGGCGCGTCTTTTCTCTGAAGTGAGGTCACATCGTGCCATGTGTTTTGAAGGACCTGCAACTTGCTGACATCACTGCTTCTCATGTGACTACAGCTAAGAACTCATCACAACACAAAGGGCTCATAACTGGTAAACTGACCTTTTTGTTTTACTTAACCCTGTTTGTACTACGCCATCTGTATATATTTTCTATGTATATTGTGTTATGTCTAGTGAGCCCTTAAGAAAGTTAAATATATAATTTAAATCTTGTGCTGTTCTGGTATCTCGATCACAAATCCCCATGTCAGTGTTTTGGCCTAGTTATACGCTACTGCGGGTTGGTTTCTCACCCTATATAATCCCGTTAGCGGACCGGGCTTATATCCAACAAGAAACTGGTGGCCGTATAACCGGGCTGGGGAAGCGCCGTTTCACTGGGGCAGTAAAAAAGGCTCCCTCAGCTTGTTGCCTATATGTGCCCGTGTGGACAGGAGGAGTCTGAACACTGTATCAAGCTGTCCTTACCTGCTCCTCAGGGACGGCGTAACATCACGCCTTGGTACCCAGTGACCATACCGTATCTCGCTGGCTCTACGTAGTTGACGTCCGACATCAGTCGGGGTACGGTATTAGTCACAAATCGAAAAAATTATCTTTAGCTCAAAATGAGTACAATGCAATAATAAAAAAAAAATGCCCCCAAAAAGGTGTCCATAGCCTTTAAAGGGGTTGTGTCATCATTAAAAAGTATCCCAATCCGTAGGATAGCATCACTATCTTCTGACAGTCTCTATCGGTCTGCCAGAGATAGCCAAATACAATGCTTTAAAATCTCCAGTAGTCCCATAGAGAATAAAACGGACCAGCAATGCAAATTCTTGACCTGCTGCTCCATTCAGACAGCTTAACCACTTCCAGGCCGGGCCATTTACACTCTTCCTGACCAGGCCTTATTTAGCAAATCTGACGTGTCACTTTATGTGGTGATAACTTTGGAATGCTTTTACTTATCCAAGCCAGAGATTGTTTTCTCATGACTAATTTCACTTCATGTCAATGGTAAATTTGAGTTAATTGAGTTTATTTATTAAAAAAAAAAAAAAATTCACTGTTTTCTAAATTTAAATCTCTATGCTTTTAAGACAGATAGCGATGCCTCAAAATATGAACATTCCCCATATATCTACATTATGTGGGCATAATTTTGGTAATGTAATTTTTTTTTTTTTAAGGATGTTAGAAGGTTTAGAATTTTTGAAGCAATTTTTTAAATTTTTAAGAAAATTTCCAAAGTCAACTTTAAGGACCAGTTCAGTTCTGAAGTCACTTTGTGGGGCTTACATAGTGGAAACCCCCCAATAAATAACCCAATTGTAGAAACTACACCACTCAAGTTACTTAAAACTGATTTTACAAACTTTGTTAACCATTTAAGGTGTTCCACAAGAATTAAAGGAAAATGGAATGGAAATTTCTATATTTCACTTTTTGGGCAGATTTTCCATCAAGGGTTAACAGCCAAACAAAACTTTATATTTATTACCCTGATTCTGCGGTTCACATAAACACCCCCACATGTGATCGTAAACTGATGTACAGGCACACGGCAGGGTACAGAAGGAAAGTAGCGCCATATGGTTTTTGGAAGGCAGATTTTGCTGAACTGGTTTTTAGATGCCATGTCCCATTTGAAGCCCCCTGATGTACCCGTACAGTAGAAACTCCCAAAAAGTGACCCCATTTTGGAAACTAGGGGATACAGGTGCCAGTTTTATTGGTACTATTTTGGGGTACATATAGAAACATAGAATGTGTCGGCAGATGAGAACCATTTGGCCCATCTAGTCTGCCCAATATACTGAATACTATGAATAGCCTCTGGCCCTATCTTATATGAAGGATGGCCTTATGCCTATACCATGCATGCCTAAAACTCCTTCACTGTATTTGCAGCTACCACTTCTGCAGGAAGGCTATTCCATGCATCCACTACTCTCTCAGTAAAGTAATACTTCCTGATATTACTTTTAAACCTTTGCCCCTCTAATTTAAACACTATGTCCTCTTGTAGCAGTTTTTCTTCTTTTAATTGCTATATATTACTTTTTGTGAGGCAAGGTAACCAGAAAATGGCTGTTTTGGCACAGTTTTTATTATTTCTATAAAGCAGGTTGTTACGGACGCAATGATATCAAATATGTCTGTTTCAGTTTTACATAATAAAGCATTAAAAAAAATAATAATGTTTGTGTGTCTCCATTTTCTGAACGCCGTATTTTTTTTTACATTTTTTTCTGCTGATCGTTTTTCTTCCTGCAGGGACTCGTTTTTTGCAGGAAGAGCAGAAGTTTTTATTGGTACCATTTTTGGGTACATATGATTTTTTGATCATTCATTATTACACTTTATGGGGCAAGGTGAACAAAAAATTGAGCGGTTAGGTCATGTGACATTTTTATAGAGCAGATCGTTACGGACATGGCAATACCTAATACGTATACTGTGGTGATGTGAACTGTAAAATGAATGGGAAAGTCCCGGAAGAGGGGTATATCTCTCCCTGGTTACTCAACTGGCTGAGGTGGGTGAAATCCAGAATGACGCTGGCTTCACTAAATATAGTTGGTGGAGCTATTTTATTTATTCAGGGCTGGATTTTACTTGGATTGCGATGGTAGGTTTTGGCAGTGGGACCTCCCAATCCACCCCCCAGTCCGGGGCAGGTTTTTCCCTAGCAGGAAGGTGATCGCAGGTGAGGCCTGCTGTAATCAGGCCGGCATAAAGCACCTCCCAGGGTGTCAGTCTGGGGAGGGGGGAAGTATGTGTGGTCTCAGTCAGGAGGACTGAGGGGCTACGAGGTCATGCGAAGCCTGATCTCTTCCCGGTGTGGACTGACGCTTGATGAGCAGAACCTGCTAAGGCTTTGAGCCTGAGACCCTGACACTAAGCGGTACTTAGAGGTGAGTCAGGGAAACCTATGTGTTTAGGTAGAGCCCAGATGGGCAGGAGTTTATTTTGTATAACTGTATGTTTACACGGAAGTGCCGCAATAAAACTGTTTTGGCCCTTAAATCCTGGTGTCTGTGAAGATATCTGTGAGTGTGACCCCCTGAAAGAGAGCTATCCCTTACAATACACACAAAGACGGTAACACACGACTGTTTTCTACCGGCTCTGCTCAATCTCCAACTTTAATCACCCTCGTCTCCCGCTTTCTGACCACAATATCCTCTCCTTCACTCTCACAAATCTGCACCCATCCCAGCACTCCCCTTACCCATTACATGCACAGAAACCTACAGGCCATCGACCCTCATACACTTACAGACACTCTACATGCATTGTTGTCCCCAATCTCTTCCCTTTCCTGCCCGATAAGGCTATAAATCACTACAATGACACCCTAAGAAGCACCCTGGACAAAGTAGCGCCCCCTACCCTCAGAATCTTCAAACACAGACTAAAGCAACCCTCGCTTACACCGCAAACTCCAGGAGTTGCTCCAGGAGTGCTGAACGCCTATGGAGGAAAACTTGCACACCCGAGAATTTCCTCCATTACAAATCCATGCTACGGACCTATAACTCTGCCCTCAACCTCGCTAAACAGACTTACTTCACCACTCTAATCTATTCTCCTCACTGTCCAACAACCCCCAAAAAATTACACTTTTCCAATCACTTTCCAAAGTTCAGGCACCCACCAAAGACCTCTCTGCTGAAGACTTAGCCGCCTACTTCACAGAGAAAATATAACATATCCGCCATGAAATCAGCTCCCAGCCACTAAGTGCAATTCTTTCACCCCCTATATTCAATATCTCTCCCGCTCATGTCGCCTGCACCTCAAAAACATCTCTATTATCCGCCCCTTTCTCACTATGGAAACAACAAAAACTCTCATTGTTGCCCTGATCCACTCCAGCCTTGATTACTGCAACTCACTATTAATTGGACTTGCCCTCACCAGACTCTCCCCTCTCCAATCTATTCTTTTTTTTTTTGTGTTTACTTTTTATTGAAATAAAGATGATCACATGAACACCAAGAAGGAGTTCTTCGTTTTTGTACAGTTGAAAATGTGGAAAATTTACTTGTACCTAATTTTTATTTTGCCTTCCTCTGAATCAAATTGCAGGATAACAGGATGAACATGTCCTAAATACCTACTAGTATTAGAACATGGTTACTGATTTACATGCAATCTGCCGGCAGCATTACTAAAACCACTAGCCGGTCCCTGGCGGACATCATGCACTAACCTCGACCAGCAGAGGCTGTTCTTCAGCTAGTGGGTTGAATGGTATGAACATGAAGAGAGCCGGCCCTTTCTTTAGCTCATTATTCAGGAGAAGACTTTTGCCACCATGAGGACGTATCCAGTGCAGCAGGGTCTCGCGATTATCCAATGCCCATTTGCAGATATTTGCAGCTGTAAAATTCATTTCATGATTTGGGTAGACCTGGCAGGGAAAAGCAAGAGGCACTGATAAATGTACACAATTAACCATCCAGGCTTTAGTAACTTATCTTATAACCTAAGGAAGGTGACAAAGTTATAAAAATAAATCCTAAAAATTGAAGGTCCTGATGCTGGGTTTTAACAGTCTGCAACAGGAAGAGTACTTTCTACACACAGTAAGAAAATGACACATGCTTTAAAAGAGCAACCATACAGTGCATTTGGTAGATTCAAAAGTAGTAAAGAATGAATGGGAGAGAGAAAAGCTAGCCACCATATACAATAGATAAATGCTGGCCAAATCAGGGGCACTCCAACTCTCCACCAAAATCTGCTGCGATACCTAATCCTGGTTCGCAAGGGATACTGGTCGTCACCACAGGCATCTAGTAGCGGCAAACCCTCACCGTGGAGAACACATACACCCTCAGCCCAGTGTGCTTGCAGGAGATGGGAGGAACAGCTGTTAGCAGAATGAGCATTCATCAACAGATATTTATGTAAGTATGGGCAGCATAATGTGTGGGAGGAATCAAGCTGTCTGATGTTAAAGGGGTTTTCCGACTTTTAGGGCTCATGCACGTGTGCCGCTCAAGCTGTGCATTGGGGACCGCATATTGGGCACCATCCGTGTGGCCTGTGCCGACAGATGCAGAACTTGAATGGGTCTGCAATATGTCCACACTGAAAAAAAAATATTAATGTTGGATTACACTTGCCGGTAATCAGTTTTCTTTAAAACCTATGACAGCACCCCTGGAGAGACCGCCTCCATCTCCTCAGGACAGGAATCTGACCCTGAAGAATTTGACTTGACTGGGCCACCAGCAGAAAATAGTCTTTAGGTAAGGTATAATGATGATCTCCTTTTCCCTGACGTGGGCCATCATTTCCAAAACGATCTTTATGAAAACCCTCGGAGCTTGAGCGAGGCCGAAGGGTAATGCTCGGAATTGAAGATGCAGAATATCCCTTTCTAACCGAACTGCTGCCCTCAGGTCTACTGTGGCCATAAAGCAAAACGGGAAGAGATTGTTCACTGCTGACTTGATGGACTCCATACGAAATATCTCATACTGCAGAAATTGGTTTAAACACAAAGTTTATTATAGTCCAAATGAGCCATTTGGTTTTTTGACTAGAAAAAGAGTTGAATAAAACCCCTTTCCTGCTCTGGGACTCTTACCAGGACCCTTTTTTCTATCAGGGAAAAAACTTCTGCGACGATGGCAGATTATTTTGCGGGACCTGGACGGTAATCTGTAATTACAAAGCTCCCTACTGGAAAACTCAGAAATGTTATTTTTAGGCCCTCCCCTATCACAGAATGTATCCAAGGGCTGTTGGAGATCTTCTGGCACTGAGGTGCAAAAAGAGACAGACGACCTCCGACAGGTGCTCTGGCGTCATTGGGACTGCTTTTTTCCCCCAAACGCCTCCACAGCGGCACGGATTCACAGGAGGAGGTTACCCGCCTCCCCGAGGGACAGGACACAACATGGAGATCTTTAAATAGCCCCCTCCCATTACTTGCTCCAGTTGTTTCCTGTCCCTCTGGGATGTGTGGAGATCCTCCGGCAAAGGGAGCCCAGCTAAAAGATTACGGGAGCATTCCTATTATGCTGGGCGGATAACAGGGTCACGGGGCGGCCCTTCTTGCTTCTCTGGCACAAGTCCTCTGGAGGAGGCAGCCCTGGGCAGCATCCGTGCATAGTATCGCGATAGGACGGGCAGGTCATGTGTGCACAGACGAGATCATGGGAATTGCTGTAGCTGACATACTTCCCCTAGGCAACGAGCGCTTTAAAAAAAAAAAAAAAGAGAGAAGGATCCGTTTCCAGTGTCCTTCCTGGGAGAAAGAAGAGATAGGGAGAGGTCTACGCCAGGTGACTCAGACAGCATCCAGAGGTCTGCAGACCCTACCAAAGCCCTCAGCCAGGTAAGCTCTCCTTCCCTGGGGGGTTAAATTAGATTTTATAACCGTGTTGCACTTGGAGGTGGCAAGGAAAGGTCTGTCTTTCTGGGGTGAAGGATATCCGTATTTTTATTTTATGGCTAAAGGCTGCTTCCTTCTGATTATGTATTTTAATATGTTCTAGGTCAGGGACGCACAAAATCGTCAAACTTCTCAGCATGTCCAAAAAAATGTTTAATTTGCAAAAAGGGACTGCCTTCTGGTCATAAAACAAACCTGTGTGTGAAACGTCTTGAAAAATTGTAACAGAGGAATCTTCTTCCCTTCTGGATAATATCAGAAACATTATTAAAGAGGAAGTGAGCAGCTCTGTGGACTGTAAAATGTTGTCCATTTCTCAAAAACCTTCCACCTCCATGTCAGCAATGTCCGCCCCTTCTGAAATAGATCCGCAGGAGGAAGATTTTGATGAAGGGGATTCACTTTCTGGGTCCGACTGATTCCTCTGAAGACAAGTCCGGTCGTCCCCTTTGCTCCATTGAAGAGACAGATTCTCTATTAAAATCAAAAAGGGTGACCTTAATTCTGGAAGACTCTAAACAACAAAAATCCGTACAGGAAGTTATGTTTAGAGGCTTGGGGGAAAAAAGGAAAAGGGGTTTTCCCCTGCATTGTAATATTACCAGACTTATGAATAAAGAATGGACTGACCCAGAGAGAAGACCTGGAGTCTCCAGAATTTTTAAAAGGAAGTATCCATTTACCGAGGAGGATACTATTCTTTGGGATAAATGTCCAAAAGTTGATTCTCCGGTAGCAAAATTAAACAAAATCTGCTCTCCCTTTTGAGGATGTAGGTCTTCTAAAAGACCCCATGGACAAAAAAAGTGAAGTTCTTTTAAAAAGATCCTGGGAAACCTCTATGGCCATTTTAAGACCTAGTGTAGCAGCCACTTATACTGCCAGGTCCATGACCATTTGGATTAACCAGATTGAGGAGCATTTAGTAGCAGGGACCCAAAGGGAGGATATTATTGCTTCCTTACCCATGTTAAAACAGGCAGCAAGCTTTCTGGCGGATGCCTCTATAGATACAATAAAATAGCAAGCCAGATCTGCAGCCCCCTCTAATGCCACGAGAAGAACGGTGTGGCTGGGGTCGTGGTCAGGGGATTCAGCCTCAAAAAATAAATTATGCGGTAACCCCTGTGAGGGAGACAGAGTATTCGGGTCTGTACTCGATGATATCCTTGAAAAAGCCACATATAGGAAAAAAGATATTCCATCAGAACCCAAAAATGTTTTCTTTTTGGGAAGATGGCAGACAGGTAGAGGTTCTCTTTAACCCAGCAAATTCTTCTCAAAAACATGGTAATCAATGACACCAGAAGTGCTGTGGGAGAAAGGCTAAAACATTTTCTTTCCGCCTGGGAAAAAAAAAACTCCAGATCCCCCAGAGTATTAGATGTAATTTCGTCAGGTCTAAAAATAGAATTTTCCTCCCCTCCTCAAGATGTGTTTTGCATTACCAAGGAGTTTAAAAAAAAAAAAAAAAAAAAAAGGCAGTCAGTACTCAAATCAGCTGATGATTGTGCTTCAGAAAAAAAGCCATCGTTCCTGTTCCACCTGGAGAAGGTCAGGTTTTTATTCCCCAATTCTTAGTAAGAAAACCAAACGGCTCTCACAGAGCAATTAAAAACTTAAAAAGGCCTAAATCGTCAGGTCCAGTACAAGCGTTTCAAAGTGGAAACTATAAAGTCTACAATAAATCTTCTCAAAAAGGATGTTTATATGGCAACCTTGGATCTGACCAATGCATATCATCATATCCCTATATGCAGCGGTCATCAAAAATATCTAAGGATTGCGATTCAGCGGAGGAAAAAGGTGTCCCATTTTCAATTCCAGGTCCTTTCCTTCGGCCTAACGTCACCCCCCCAGAGTCTTCTCAAAAGTTATGTCAGAGGTAGTGGCAAGTCTACATCAGAAAGGGATACTTGTTATCCCTTATCTGGACGATTTGCTCATTGCCGCAGATTCAAAAGAAAAATTTGACAGGAAAAGCTGTCAAAAATCAACCAGGAAATTTCTATTTTTCCGAGCTAAAAAAAAGTAGCTATTCGTATAGTGATGAAGGTACTGGGCCTTAGGTCTTCTTCAATTCCTGCAGTAAAATGGGCACAAGACACTCGGGTCCTACAAGTGTTCATGTTAAAAAACTGGGACAAAAGCATATTGTCGTTAGTGAGAATCCCTCAACAGGTGAAAACTCTTTAATATGGTGACTAGACAAAAGAAACCTATGTGACGGAGTGCCATGGCAACAAATAATCCCTATAACAATAACAACAGACGCCACCAGATCCGGATGGGGGGCTCATTCAGTATCTGTCTGTAGCACAGGGAACGTGGTGTCAAAATCTAAGCCTATCCTCCTCAAATCTAAGGGAATTATCAGCAGTCTGGGAAGCCATAAAAGCTCTTAGAAGTAAAAGAAAGGAAAATAAAAATCCTCTCAGACAACATCACTACGGACACCTACCTGAACAAACAAGGAGATACAAAAAGTGCAAAGGTATCAAGAAAAATCTTTCAATGGGGAGAAAAGAATCAGTCAATTACGGCCGTCCCTATAAGGGGAAAAGATGACAGTATCGCAGATTTTCTAAGCAGAGATACTTTGAAAGAAGGGGAATGGACCACAAATCGACAGTTTTTTCTTTAGATAACAAAGAGGTGGTCGATACCACACCTAGACCTGTTCGCGACACGGCAGAAGAGACAGACACATTTGTTCCCTATCCTACAGAGACCGCCTTTTGTTCGTGGATGCACTCTCCCATCCTTGGCCGAACGAGATCCTGTACGCATTTCCCCAGTTTGCTCCAATTCCCAAAATTCTGTCAAAAGTGTTACTAGAAAAGTCCAAACTAACCCCAGTCGCTCCATACTGTCCAAGAAGATCTTTGGTCCCCCTACTATTAAACATGTCAGCAGAGGATTACTGGATCCTGCCGCCTCTCCCAGACCTTCATCAGAGTCCAGTCTTACACCCCAGGTCGGCACAACTACATCTGGCAGCTTGGAACCTGAGGAATTATTGAGGAAAAAAGGTCTTTCGGAGGCGGAAATATCTACTATTTAATGTACTCGAAAATCTATCACATCTAAGATTTACCATAGAGTCTGAAAAACTTTTAGATTTTTTTCCAAAAATAGATTTAAAACTGCTGATACCCTAGATGTTATCTGTCATTCTAGATTTCCTGCAGGAGGGCCTAAATAAAGGTTTAATAGTCAGTACCATTAAAGTCCATATCTCAGCCCTAAGTGCCTTTCTAGATACAAAATTGGCAGATCTACATCTTGTTAAGAGATTTAGAAAAGGGGCACGGAGGAATGAACCTATAGTCAGATCTACAGTACCTCCTCCTTGGGATCTCAATTCCCCATTTGAGTCATTATCTGAAAATCCTTTAAAACAATTTTCCTCATTGCAATAACTACAGCCAGAAGAGTGGGCGAAATACAAGTGGTTTCATGTAGACCTCCCCATCTAACTGTAAGAGATGACAGGATAGTGCTGAAACAATCTCCCTCTTTTTTACCCAAGGTTATCTCAAAATTTTACTGTCTGCAAGAAGTTTCATTGTCATCATTCGATTCTCCGTCAGGTTGTCTGGAAAAAAGACGTTTTCATAATCTGGATGACATCCTCAGGATGGGTCATCAGTATCTGAGCGGCGCAGGTCCCACATCTGGGAACCCAGATGATCAGCTATTTAAGAAGAGCTGAGGCCTCCACACAGCTTATGAAGCACAGTGTCGAACATTGTATAGCAGCTATGCTTGATATCTGAGCTCCATTGACTCGAATGGGACTGAGCTGTACCTAGGCGATGTACATGGTACAAGTGACGTTACTGGCCTAGGGTAAGCTGCGAGACGGCCAAGACACTCAAACACTGCGGCCTTTTCAAACAGCGGATCAGCAGCAGTCCCAAGGATCAGACCTCCACTGATCAGATACTAATAACAGGTCAGAAACCCACTTTAATCTAAACCTATGTAGCCTACACAATGGCTATGTGTAACCAGGTCAGTTGTGATAAATAAGCCCCTAACAGGAGTCAGGTACGTGACTTAATAAATACTGAAAGACAAAAAAGGGGGTCAGTCAGCACATACCAAACCGCAGGAGCACATTGCTATGGCAGGGAACAACATTAAAAGACAAAACATGCAATGCGACAACTCACTGCAATATAGAGTACAAAATTGCATAATAATTACAAGTGCTACACTATAAGTGAGAGATACTTGGCAAATCGTTTTGTACAAAATTATTTTAGCCCGTCTGCCGCACGTCAAGGTGATCTCTAGACGGGTTCCTAACACTAAATTCTACCTGTTAAGTGCCATGACGGCTACCATACACTTCAGGGAGTGTAGGTTCCACATGCATGCTGGGTCTGCTTCAATAACTGTCATTTTGGGTGCCAAAATGGCCTCCACTGTATCCAATGAGTGCAGGTACCAACATGCATGCAGGCCCACTCCACAACACCCCCTATATTGCAGTTAGTTGTCACATTGCATGTTTTGTCTTTTAATGTTCTTCCCTGCCATAGCACTGTGCTCCTGCGGTTTGGTATGTGCTGACTTTGTGGACTCTCACTGCAGTCTTTGGTGGCCATTTGGCGCCAGGGGTGTTGTGGAATGGGCCGGCATGCATGTTGGTACCTGCACTCATTGGATACAGTGGAGGCCATTTTGGCACCCAAAATGACAGTTATTGAAGCAGACCCAGCATGCATGTGGAACCTACACTCCCTGAAGTGTATGGTAGCCGTCATGGCACTTAACAGGTAGAATTTAGTGTTAGGAACCCGTCTAGAGATCACCTTGACGTGCGGCAGACGGGCTAAAATAATTTTGTACAAAACGATTTGCCAAGTATCTCTCACTTATAGTGTAGCACTTGTAATTATTATGCAATTTTGTACTCTATATTGCAGTGAGTTGTCGCATTGCATGTTTTGTCTTTTAATAAATACTTACTAAAGAGGAATTGATGTTTCTATGCAAATAAACGCTTCCTGGACTGCTGAGAGAGATTTCCTTTGCGAGTGCTTGACAAGTGATTACTGCAAATCGAATTGTATCTATGTAATCTGTCAGAAAAACAACAGCAGAAATTAGTAAGAAACTTCCACATATCCTTTCAATAAAATGCAGAACCCCAGAGCGTCACATAAGGCCAATCTAGTCAGATCTTCCATCCAATCCATAGAACAAACCATTTCCCAAGCATTACCCACAGATGACCTTTTCTACTGTCACTTAATTCGGTATCACTGCAAACATGGACCGCCACTTTTCAATGCATAGGTAATTCTGTTCCTGATCACTTCCTGATGGTTGAGCAGAGATGAAAGATGCATTAACATGCAGTCATCAACCCTGTATGGAAACCAGTGGTCACTACTGCGCTATTACGTCCTCAGACAATTATTGTTTGCCGATAGCAGATCACTAATTACAGAGAGTGATCTGCTAACGGCAAAAGATTTAAAAGGGTTTTCCAGGAATTAAGCCAATTAAAATACTTGATTACTTTATTATAAATATATTCCCAAATAGCTTTCATTAGTTATAATGGATTGTTTTTCTAGGGAGCAATCACTAGGAGAAATAAAATGTCTGCCGTCCTATTAGTACACACAAAACATGTCCTAATCACACAGTGTGTTAAAGTATAACTGTCATATATATTTTTTAGAGTATTGGATTGTGGTGATTAATATCACCTTGGTGGCCCTATTTCAACTTTTCACTGTGTATTCCATTACCCCTTAATTCCACATTTTTGTTCCCTGTATTGCCTACTTTTACCTGTGCTTAAAATCAGGTTGCTATGCAGGGTCCGTCTATTTGTTCACAGACTGAGCACGCAGTGTGCAGGCTCACATTCCTGACAGCCAGGGACTGTAAGTAAATGATTAAAGCCAGGTCCTCCCCAGCAGCTGATGACAGTGCCTGGGCTGTGTGCACTTCTCCCTGTCCCTGCGCTTGGCAGACGCTCCCTCACTCTGCAGAGATGGAGAATGCAGAGTTGGAGCAGCACAGACCAGGGAAGGGAGATCTGCCATCTGCTCAGTGTATAAATGAAAGCAACATGTGGTAAGAGGACCCCTTTGTGCTGCAGGAGATTAACCCTTTAGGGGGAGGGCTCTGGTTACTGGCACATTTGGGGGGCTATGGTTACTGGCTAGTGAGGGCAGGCGGGATTAGCCTCAGGGTGAGGGCAGTGGCGGCCATCTTAACTGAATAGTGAAATTGCAGTTTTATGCAGACTGGTTGCTAAGGGCCGAATCTTATTAAATATGGGGTAAGTCAGTCTAATAGTAACTGATCTGGAATATCATGTTATTAGTAACTACATATAGGAAAATTGAAATTAGGGTCTAAATGTGACAGTTATCCTTTAAGCTAATTTCACATCAGCATTTTTGCTGTACGGTTTGGAGATCTGGCAAAGGATCTCAAAACCACAGCAAACTTAGGTCCTAATACAACCAGCTACATCCGTTCAAAGCGGATCCGGTTGTATTATATCGAAAACAAAGAAACTACATTCAACACTAAAACCATTGTAAGTCGAAAAACAAACAAACCCGGCACTATTGACTTGCATGGTTTTGTTCAGTTTCCCATGCTGCACACAAAACCGCTTCTTGCAGCAATTTTGTGTCAAGCATGGGAACGCAACAAACCGTAACGGGATGCATTCTGGTGAACTCTGTTCCGGTTTGTTCAGTTTTGTCCCCACTGACAATGGGGACAAAACTGAAATTGTGCTGTGATTTTGAGACCCTGTGCCGGATCTCAACTGGACAGCACAGCACAGATGTGAAAGTAGCCTTAGAAGGGCCTTCAGGTTAGAGCTTAAAGGGGGCTTTTGGTACTTGTATACTCACGGCCTGTCCTCAGGACAGACCACAAATATATGATCAATATATAAATTTCATATTGGTGTAATCATACTGACCCACAGAATAGTTATTATGTCACTTACACAACACTGAACGCCAAAACCTCAAAAACCCACGGTGGAATCCGTTTTTTCAGTCAGGTCACTGCTGCAGCGGCGAACAAGAACCCCATCCATGCCCTCAGTTTACATTCAGAGGTCAAAGAGTAATAATGATGGGGCTTGATTCACACAGCCGGAACAAAGCGTCAGGGAGGGGTAATTTAAAAAAAAACAAAAAAACATCGAGGTTGGAAAACCCCTTTAAGAACCTGTCACCAAGTCTGACACATCTGTTTCAGTAACTACTTGCATTCCCCAAGACAAATGAGAATTCTAAAGCAACTATGTTGTGCCGTTCCTATAATTATTCCTACTATAAGGCCTAATGCACACGAATGTGTGCTGGCCAGGCCCGTGCCGCGGACCGCAAATTGCTGGGTATTAACATTTCCCCTGCCATCGGGGGTGTCTCCTTGCACAGTCTACCAATGGCAGGGACACCTCCTCCCCAACTAGTAACACCCTTTTAGCACTGTATTCATAAATGTGTAGTAGGAATAATAGCGGAATGGATTTTTTTATTCTGCCACAGCAGCGGCACCGAAAATCTGCAGTGTATGAACTCTCGTTTTTGTTGAGAGATTTGCACCCATTTTTCACAAGTCGTGCTACTTCTATGTCATGAATAGCTATCGGGTGAACAAGTGTTTAGGCAACCACCATCTAAGCCCCTACGTCTCCACATGGGTGCTCTCAGAATTTAGCTTGGCCAGCAGCCGAACTGAACACTGACCTAATAAATTCAACAGGTACATTCGCATGGGCGATTTTATTCACAAACCATCGGATCCACGCAGAGAAAAACTGCTGCATATTCCACCTAGGGCAGATTTTCCTGTAAAATGAATGGCTCGGCAGGAAGAACCAACAGTACTCCACCCGTGTGTGGTTTATTTGAAAACTAATCTGTGATTACCGGCCGGAACATGGTTGAGAGAAGAAAAAAAAAGAAAAAAAAAAAAAAAAAAAAAAAGTGTTGTATAGCCTATTTAAGTGAGTAGCCACTCAGCCGCAATGATTGGGATTGGAGAGGACTCTGATCCCGGGCAGATGCTATGTTTAGTGCTGTGCGAAAGCCAAATTTCCTTGTGCTTCGTGGTATCTAATAAAATTTTCCCTGAAATGGCAGTTAAAACAAATTATTATTAGGAGTCAGTAAATAATGATTAACCACTTAAAAATTTGTTACAATATTTTATTAGTGGAAAGATTTTGGCCACGGTGCTTAATGTTACCTATTATATAAAATATAACTAACCAATAAAATTATCCTTATCCAATTAACACAATAACTTAACCAACAACATTCGAAGAGTGACTTAACCCATACCGCCATAAAGGGAAGCTGTATGGCTAATATGCACCGAAGCCTACTTCAATCATATTTTGTAGGCCAACATTAAATATATCTAGGCAAATATCTGACAATGTTTGTTTAGATTTGTCATATAGACCTAACATATCCTTCCAATTCTTATATCTATAAGAAGAACAAAGAATTGAAGTCATATTTTTTTATATTTTTGTTAATTCGCATTCAGAATTTTTCCATGAATTTCATTTTCTCAGAATTCCAGGCCCATCTTGGCAGTATTTCCGAAAGGATAATCTTAGTCAATAGGAAATGAATGCGGATATTTTACATTGCATTTTTTAAAGTCGTTTATTAGTTCGTGTGTACGTAATCTGCCCATATCAAACGTACCTGCATGAATAATTAGCATGTCAGGTGTTGGACAAGTTTCTAACAACTCTATACATTTTATGCGAATTCCATAATTATTTTTCCTGAAAATATTGACCTTAGTACGAAAATCTAAATTATCTGCATTAAATTTAAAAGAAGAAAGTTTTCTGGCGGAAGATATAAGTTAATTTCCGACTATCCAGATATTCTTCATAGAATATGCCAGAGATTAAATTAACAATTGAGGTCTGATGTATAATTTATGGTATATCTTGTAGAATTACATCTGCCAATTTTCTCTACAGTTTTTTACTTTAAACCTATCTGAGAAGCTAAAGTTGCCGCACCATGCGGAACGAATGTGCTGTAATGTTTTTTTATATATATTTTTTATTTTATGGCGGCCATTATGGCGCATAACAGGTAGTATTTAGTGTTAGGTTCCCGTATTACAGAGATCGCCTTGACGTCCGGCAGACGGGCTCAGATGGTTTTGTACAAAATGCATTGGCCAAGCATCTCACTTTATAAATAAGCGTAGCATTAGCACTATAACATTGTTGCACTTTATCTGATTTGCAGGGTGCTACTGCATGGTTATTTTTCCTTTAATGCAGGGGTGCACAACCTTTTTGGTCTGGGGGCTGCATTGTCACATTGCTCTATTTCAAGGGGCTGCAAATAAATAAAAAGTTGATCGGCACTCATCTGCCTATTACACAAACCAGTGCAAAGTGACTGGAGAGGAGTGATCGCTGCCATTCATTTTCCTCCTTCATTTTGATTACACAGGAAGATGTGCTGCAGATAATTGTATATCTTTCATCCTGATAAATGCAGATCAGCTGACAAATGAGCAATTGCTTGTTTAGCGACTGATCAGGTGCACGATTATACCGGCTAGATATAAGATATGAGCGCTCCTATGAACACTTTTTCCCAGTAGTTGTACCAAATATCGTGCTGCAGCATAGCCCCTGAAACCGAAGAGTGATGCTGGATTCACACCTGAGTGTTCTGAAAGGAGCGCTCTGTATGCGCGATTGTACGGGCGTTTGCAATCGCGCAGAGACAAGCGAACGCCCATTGTCGCGCGTTCCCAAAAGTCTATGTACGGGAACGCGCGACAAGATGCCCCAAAGAAGCTCATGTACTTCTTGGGGCGTCGGGCGTTTTACAGCGCGATCGTACGCGCTGTAAAACGCCCAGGTGAGAACCATTCCCATAGGGAATTATTGGTTTCTCCTTGATGACCGCTTTACAGCGCGTAGGAACGCGTTGTAAAACGCTCAGGTGTGAACCCAGCCTCATACTTACCTGCTCCCCACCGCTCCGGTCCTCCGCACATGGTCATACACCACTCCAGCCAATGACTGGCTTACACGGTGAGGTGGCCACAAGCATGTCACTTAAATCTTTTTAACTAAATTTGTAATATATTTCTGCTACATAATATGTCCCCCAAGAGGTCATAAAAAGACTGTTGGAGGACAATGAACACTATTATTTAGCAGTTTTTCCTTTATATTGTATTTTATTTTCGATTTTTTTGTGCCACATTTCATTTCTCTTTTCTTATATTTTTTATTTAGTTTTCTATTTTTTTTTTATAATTTTACATATACATATATATATACATATATATATATATATATATATATATATATATATATATATATATATCACATAATTATCACATAATTTGTCCCCAAATTATATGGGGGGGGGGGAGTTTGTACCAGAACAGAGCTGATCAGGGTCTACTGACCCTGCAGCTCTGCGCTCCTCTGCCCCCGACACACCCAGCGATCACGTGATCGCTGGGTACACACTGCAGAGGGCTTATAGTGGAGAAGGCAGAAGCGCTGATAAAGCGCTTTTGTCATCTCCTCGGCTTCCCCGCTCTCACTAATAGCCGGGGACCCTTTCCGCTCCTGCTACAGGAGCAAAACCTGTGACCATCCGCTGTGTGGCGCTCTGGGCAGAAACACAGCTGATCGCAGGATCAGCCGCGTTTCTGCCCAGCAGGACAGGGGCCGCAAACCATAGCTCTGGGGGCCGCATGTGGCCCGCGGGCTGCAGGTTGTGCCCCCCTGCTTTAATGCATTCCTACCAGCCCCTCTTAGCAAGGATAATGCTTGGTTGAATGAAAAATAATGGACAGATTCATTTTTATCAATTAAATCATTCAAAGATTCATCTTGGGGATATGATAAATGGTGAATGAGGTGGTAACTGTTATGTTCCTTTTTTGGTACTAGACCCAGTGGAGATCTCCCTTTAAAAATTTAGGCTAACTAGTGAAAGGACCAGCGACTATTTTCAGAAATGTCTATTTTTTCCTGAACCTCTAATTTCTTTAATTTCAAAGTTTTTTTTTTTTTTTTTCAAAGGAAAAGCCGGAACCAGTAAACGCAGGTACATAAAAACCTGAGAAAAAGCCATCAATTAATATATTTCAGCCATCGTTGTGTTTGGGTAAATTTTAAAATAGCCAAGGAGCTTTTGTATTTAAATGATGCCAGTTTTGCTTTTTAAAGCATTTTGTTGCTGGGTGGCTTTCATTGCAAAAAGTGCATTCGTGCTTGTATTTGCAATTTTTTTTTGCCATCTGCAGGTGGGCTCTTTGTAATTTGCTGACGAAAAAGATTAGACCTTTGTGATAACAGCAGGTTAATTCACAATCCAACGTCTTTGGACCCCCAATTTACATCTGGGTAGAATTTTTTTTTGACAAAATGATTCTTCATAATTGCACCATGCTGATCCTCTAAAGTTTTTGTACGCCTCTAGGATACACGCCTCTGGTGAAATAACCCGCTGCATAAATTTGGTTGTTTTTCCCCCAGAACTGCCGAATGCTTGTAGCCAAATTCCAATTCAGGAAATTTTCTTTTTCTCTCATCTTCCTATTCCAAATTTTTTCTTTAGATTGACGGACAGATGAAATCCCAACGGGAAAATTTGGCATGGCATTAGTTATCACAGATGTTTCTTTTATACCACTGCTCATTTCCAAGGATGGAATTAAACATCTGTCGTTTGGGGAGTGAATTTAATTGTCAGGGGGGTAAACATTAGTGGGTATGTAATCAGTTTCCTTGAGACTATCTGAATCAGTGTGTCTGTCTGGTGACGACCATAGTCACTGGATACTGACTAGCCTCCTTGCGAGACATAAAAGTAAAAAAAATCTTTAAAGAGTTGTATTTTTCCATTGGATAATGTGTCAGAAATGAGTATTATTTTTTATATTTAAATTAGTGCCCTGTAAAAAATAGTCACTATTCAATGTGGGTATATTCGTTATATTCTCACCCTCCTGTGTCTTGCTAAAAGATCTGATGCGGTTGGTCTCACAAGCCTTAGGATCCATTCACACGTCCGTAGTGCATTGCGAATCCGCAATACACCCGGCAGGCACCCCATAGAAATGCCTAGGACATGTTCTATTTTTTTCCAGAGCAGCGGACCGGAAGATTGGCGGCGCGCTCCGGAAATGCGGAGAGCACATAGTGTGCTCTCCACATCCATTCCGTCCCCATAGAGAATGAATGGGTCCGCACCCGTTCCACAATTTGCATAACGGATGCAGACTCATTATTATGGACGTGTGAATGAAGCCTTACTGGCAGTTGCTGGAGGAGACCGTTGGTGAGATAAAGATCTTTTCTTTTCCCGGCCTCTTGTGCTGCATTATGCAGAATAATCTCTATTCCTGCGTCTTATAGTGTCATGAGGTGGGGAATAGTTTATTTTCTCCTTGCGGCTTATTTTTGATGGAGGTGCAGACTGGGGAGCATCGCTGCGACGGAGCGCAGTGATGAGGTCTTTTCTTGTCTCCAGCTCTTCGCTCCTGCGCAGGATTAAATTATTGAAGATCCGATTCAACGATGCTGCTCTCCTCATGAAGACATCGCTTCAGCCATTCTTAACCTCCGTGAGTTTCTGCTTTTTTAATTAATTGTTTTAGGAGGTCTCCTATTTTTCATGTAAGTGCAGGTTTCTTCACTGCCACTTACGTGTGTGCGCAGCTAACTGTCTTTCTCCTTCTCTTATAGGTTGATCCTCGTGGCAATGATGGATTCTTCCTCCAATTAAGTTGCTCCTTGGCTCTTCTATGAGGATTTCAGCCTGATCCATGTCCATCTGTTTCCAGGTAAGTAACTTATTGAGGTGTAAATTTGGTGACGGATGACATCACGCCGGTAACTGTGATGTCATCACATGCCGCGCAAGATTTCGAGTGGGATCTTCAATCAAGATGGCTGTGTTGGCCTCTTAGCACTCAAATGGATAAAATGAGTATTTATTTTTGTACCGATTAACCCCTGAAAGCCCTAAAAAAATAATCTCAGATTCCGAGATCAGCGATGAACGCAGCATCTGAGGGGTTCAACGACGGAGAATGGCGTAATCACCGCTCAAAGTCATTGCACCCGCTACTCATAAAGAAATGCGCTTTGTGATATTCGGCTTAGCAGCCAAATCAAAGTTTTATAAAATTTCGTTCATTAGCTGTGGTCAATAGCAAATAGTAAAACAAAATAAAAACTACATATTTGGCATCACCATAATCATGCTGACCCCCAGAACACAGTGGTCTTTTTCTTTGAATGGCAGCTGTCGACCCAATTACGGCCCGGACCTACCAGCAGTATATTGCCAGCAAGCCTCACCTCTCTGGCGCAGCCTGCTGGTGAACTGAGTATAATACATTTGTACTGAATTAGCAATATAAAATGTATTATAGAATCAATCAAAAGATTGACGATTAAAGTCCTCTTATGGGACAAGTAAATTGTTGAAAAAAAAAAGTAAAAAAGTTTTACGAAATAAAAATATTTTCCATTGAAAAAAATAAAAATAAATCCATACAGGAGAAAGGGGTTACTATGGCAGTTAGGTCCATATGTCCATACAGCATACTGACCCAGTGACCATTAGAGACAATGCTCCAGGTCCATGTTTCGTGAGACATGGAGCAGAATAGGACATATATAAGGCCCCTTTCACACGGGCGAGATTTCCGCGCGGGTGCAATGCGTGAAGTGAACGCATTGCACCCGCACTGAATCCAGACCCATTCATTTCTATGGGGCTGTGCGTTGCGTGAAAATCGCAGCATGTTCTATATTGTGCATTTTCCACGCAACGCAGGCCCCATAGAAGTGAATGTGGCTGCGTGAAAATCGCAAGCATCCGCAAGCAAGTGTGGATGCGGATTTTCCTTTATAACCATGTTATAAGGGAAAAATAATACAATCTATACAAGCTCGATCGTTTTGGGAACGAAACATGCCGATTTTTCTCACGCGCGTGCAAAACGCATTACAATGTTTTGCACTCGCGTGGAAAAATCGTGCATGTTTCCGCAACGCACCTGCACCTTTTTCCACAACGCCCGTGTGAAAGAAGCCTAAGGCCTCTTTCACACGGGCGTGAGTTTTTTTGCCCGGATAAGAGCCGGGTGCGTTGCGGGAAAATGCGCAATTTTTTCTGCGCAAGTGCAAAACATTGTCATGCGTTGCACTCGCGTGAGAAAAATCGCGCATGTTTGGTACCCAAACCCGAACTTCTTCATAGAAGTTCGGGCTTGGGATTGATGTTCTGAAGATTGTATTATTTTCCCTTATAACATGGTTATAAGGGAAAATAATAGCATTCTGAATACAGAATGCATAGTAAACCAGCGCTAGAGGGGTTAAAAAAAATAAAAAATCATTTAACTCACCTTAGTCCACTTGCTCGCGAAGCTGGCATCTCCTTGTGTCTCCGCTGCTGATGAACAGGACCTGGGGTGAGCTGCTCCATTAAATACAGGTTAAGGACCTTCGATGACGTCACTCCGGTGATCACATGGTACGTCACATGATCTTTTACCATGGTGATTCACCATGGTAAAAGACCATGTGATGACCGGAGTGACGTCATCTAAGGTCCTTAAGCTCTATTTAATGCAGCAGCTCACCCCAGGTCCTGTTCATCAGCAGCGGAGACACAAGGAGATGCCAGCTTCGCGAGCAAGTGGACTAAGGTGAGTTAAATGATTTTTTATTTTTTTTTAACCCCTCTAGCGCTGGTTTACTATGCATTCTGTATTCAGAATGCTATTATTTTCCCTTATAACCATGTTATAAGGGAAAATAATAATGATCGGGTCTCCATCCCGATGGTCTCCTAGCAACCATGCGTGCAAATCGCATGGCATCCGTACTTGCTTGCGGATGCCATCCGATTTTCACACACCCCATTCACTTCTATGGGGCCTGCGTCACGTCAGAATCGGACAATATAGAGCATGCTGCGATTTCAACTGAACGCACAAGTGATGCGTTAAAAACATCGCTCATGTGCACAGCCCCATAGAAATGAATGGGTCAGGATTTAGTGCGGGTGCCATACGTTCGCCGCACGGATCGCACCCGCACGGAAAACTCGCCCGTGTGAAAGGGGCCTAAGGGTTTCTCAGGTATTCTCTGGTGGTCTGCAGAACACTACTTACTTCTATGAGCACATGTGCAGTGCGCTGTACACAGATCAAAAATAAGTCACGAGAATAAGCCCTTATGTAAATCAAATTGACTCTGCAAACACACAAGATGTGAGGAGTTCATACATATATGTCTACATGTGACAAATCAGAAATCAGTTATGCTCTCTGATTGATCGAGGGGTAGAACATGCACAAAACGACATCCCCTGCAGTCATCCACAATGACGAGGAGCTCAAAGCTTTAAAACTGACATAGACTGCATATTAATCTGCTATACAGCCTGAGATATAGCCGTTACTAAAAAGAACATCTCTCTCACGTCCTTGGCTGCTGAAGTGCCTTTCTACTAGGATGGATGACATGTCCTTGGCAGGGATAAGGTTGATATATTTTTTCAGTACTAACCAGTTATACTTCATAAAATGCAGTATGCTACACATTGTAATGCTGGACCACTTTCTTCTAAGAATTAAAGAGGTATTGGATAGGGGATCATGGTAAGATTGGGATGGGGAGGGGGGGTTCCCAGCAGTCAATAGAATGCGGGTCCTGTGTCTAACTCCCCTTCTCCCATATGGATGGAGCAGCAGACAGACATGCCACTCCACTTAACTCTATGGGACTTCCGGAGAACCCGGAGTGCTGTACACAGCCATCTCGGACAGTCAATGAGTTTAAATGGAACAGAAGTAAGCATGCTCAACCACCACTCCAGAACAAGGGACCAATATTCTCATGACTGGTGGTGGTGGTGGTGGGGGGGTCTGAGAGATTACAGTAGTTAGCACTGGTGCCACTGGGGGGTTGAATCCACCCAGGGACAACGTCTGCATGGCGTTTGCATTTTCTCCCAGTGTTTGCACGAGTTCCCCCCGGGTATTCCGGTTTCCTCCACGTGACAAAAAAATATATACAAATATAAAAGTTAGCTTCCTATGAAATTGACCCTAGTGTTCATTGTGGTAGAGCACCTATATGGCAGCCACTGACTTCCCAGGGAGTGGCCCCAGTCACACAACTGCCCCTAAATCCCTGAGAAAAAGCGCATATTACAAAAGACTTATCTAGTACCCCTTTAAGTCTTAGAAGATGGTTGTCCATAGTGTAGCATATTGTATTTTTTATCCATTTCTCTAATTTTATTTTTCTTAAAGCGCCCCCTGCTGCTCACACCGGGTGGAAGCGGTTCATTGCTGTGTTCCTAGCCTTAAAGGCAAGAAAAGAAAGCGCTATTTAAAAGCCACCTCCTGACATCTCTACACATTTATTATCCCAAAACCAGAATGTGGCATTTAAAATACTCCTCTCCGCAGTGTGAGATAATGAGAGCAGTGGAGCCTGAATCAGGAAACGTGCAATGCATGGTAATCGCCTCATGACTCATAACAAAATGAACCCATTAATTAGAGCCACAATGGATAAAATACCCTACATGGCCAAAAGCCTGACGACACCTCAATATCACATCTGCATATATCAAATGTCTCCCATTATTACACACCAGTCACAGGAAATTAGAACTTTGGCGGGTGCCATCAGCTCATTTAAAGTCCTGCTACTGCACCACCTTAGATCAAGACATCTAAACTCATTGGGGCAATGTTTTCTAATGAATCTGCACCACACGTATTAAGTGTCTTACACACTTTCTGTACTGCACTCAGAGAGCCGGCATGGTCTAAAACAGTGAGGGCTAACCTTGGCACTCCAGCTGTGGTAAAACTACAACTCCCAAGATGCCCCCCTTGCTTGGCTGCTCGCAGAACTCTGTAGAAATAAATGGAGCATGCTGGGAGTCGTAGTTTCACCACAGCTGGAGTGCCAAGGTTAGCCATCACTGGTCTAAAATATGACACTCTGCACCAAAATTGTGCCAGAGTTTTTGGTGCAAATCAGCCAACTAATAGGTGGTATAACCTTGACTAGACAATGTAAAGCTGTGCCAGCATCAGCCACCATGATAAATCTGGAGAGTTTTTTTTAGACTAGTCTAAAAACGAGACAGTAATGCCGCAGCCTCCTGCATGTGAGCATATCCGTCTTGCAGTCCGCAAACCCTGGATCTGCAAAATATGGATACTGGCCATGTGCGTCCTGCACTTTTCTTGGCCTGCATTGTAGAAATGTATTTCTGCTTGCAAAAACAATCAAGAATAGGATATATGTTCTATAACTTGCATCAGTGTGCTCTCTGCATTTTTTGCAGCCCCATAGAAATTATTAAGTCCAAAAAATACAGTCGAGTGCACAAGGCCTCAGTGTGTGGTCAATGATTTCCATCAGCGATCGTGAGCCAAAACTAGAAGTGGAGCCTCCACAGAGATGAGGTGTAATGGAAGTATTTGCACCTGGTTTTAGCTCACAATCACTGGTCAAACACTGCCTGTGTAAATGCAGCCTAAGGCTACTTTCACACTTGCGTTGTTAATTCTGGTATTGAGATCCGGCAGAGGATCTCAATACCGGAATTAAACAGATCCGTTCTGATTTTGCACATCAGGATGCATCCTCTTCGTTAAGATACGGTTGCGTGAAATCAAAATGGAAAAAAAATGGATCTGTCACTAAATACATTGAAAGTATCCATTTTTTTAGGCTCCTGGAAAAAACAGATCCATCACCATTGACTTACATTGTTTTCAGTGAGAGATCCATTTTATTACTAGACACAAAATTACAGCTTGCAGTGGTTTTGTGTCTGGTCACAAAACGGAATGCTGCCGGAATGGAAGACATCCTGAATGGAAAGGTTATTTTCCGGTATTGCGATCCTCTGCCGGAACACAATAACGAACTACAATAACGCAAGTGTGAAAGTAGCCTAATAGTAAATCTGCCTCACTACTTCCGACCTAATAGTTTAGTTATCTTCGTTATAGCATCTAGGATCCATGAGGTCGGATGCGTGTACACTAATGCACCATATGCAATATAGGCGCCTGTGTCGGGAGAGGGGCGTATTATTACATCAAGCATACACATACCTTTTTGTAATGAGTGCAAAGCAGATCTAAAAAATGTCAGATAACCAGGAGGTTGAGGTGATGCATTGAATTCGAAAAAACCCAGGACACCAGGCTGCAGTGAAGAGAATAAAAATGATCATGAACTTCATTTATTCTTAAAGGGACTGTGTTAACATTTAGAAATATGCCACGTGGACCATAAGAAACAGACAGATGTCCACTGACTTCTATGGGAGAGTTTTCTAGACACGCTCTGTGACCTGTGCAGGGGTCAAGGAAAGAAGAGATAGGCTGCGACATCACATACTGTGAATGGTGAGAGCTGTGTGGTGTAAAGATAAGTGTTACCTGTCATGTGAAGCTATGGACATGACTGCTGCAAAGTTCTCTATTTTACACTAATTGCCAGCATATTATTAGAAATTAATCATTTTCAGACACTGTTACCAAATGCATTGATTGAAGTATCATACCTGGGGTATCCAACTAGGGAGCCCACAATTTTTCTAAAATTAACATAACATTTAGGACGCTTAGCATCTAGTACATGGACAATTAAAAATAATAGGAGTAAAAGTAACAAAAAATTCATAAAGATATGCTTAACACCACCTAGATTAACAAAAACATCTATTGCAATACCAGATACAATTTAAAGTTAGGCTAAGTCACAGGGATGGGCAAACTGCGGCTCTCCTGCTGTTGTAAAACTACAAATCCCATCATACCCTGCTGTAGGCAGACTGGGATTTGTAGTTTTACAACAGCTGGAGAGCTGCAGTTTGCCCATCCCTGGGCTAAGGCATTGGAATAAAACACTAGCACCACCTGCTGGTGAATGAATATAGCTACATAACCATTATTCTGAAAAAGCAAAAGAAAGCGAGGAGAAAGAAGCAAGAGACAAGGAAAGAAGCAAGAGACAAGGAAAGAAGCGAGAGAAAAAAAGCGAGAGAAAGAAAGCGAGAGAAAAAAAAGCGAGAGAAAAAAAAGCGAGAGAAAAAAAGCGAGAGACAAGGAAAGAAGCGAGAGAAAGAAGCAAGAGACAGATAGAGGGAAAGGGAGAGAGACAGACAGAGGAAGGGGGAGATAGCTTTACTGACATTTTGACTCCCCATTTTATTCCCCCAAAGGATTTTAAAGGAGAGTGAAGAAAAAGAAAGCTTTATCGCTCATCTAACAATTAATCCTAGAGGCAGACATAAACCCCGCTGTATGAAGGCGGCCTTTCATATGGCTAAAAAAAGCCAAAGAGAGACAAGCGGACAATACCTCCAAGCTGGAAAGGAAATCCCTTAATTTTTCCATTGAAGGAATATATAAAACAGGGCTCATAACTCTTCGAATAAACTTCTCAATATATCCTGCTGTCAAGGGGCCTTTATACTCAATGGGTCCAAAACTGCAAGCAAAAATATGTCACATTAAGATGGAAAGAAAAAAAAAAAAGACAGAAATAAATTAAATAAAAAATATCTGGACTGATGAAAAACTTGTGAGAAAGGATCTACTTTCAAACTAAGGACAGCTGGGTTACATCACTTTATTACACTGAATGGAAACTCTAGGTGTCCTGTACAGAATTCAGGAATATGTACCCTAATATATACTGTTAACTACAGCAGATGCCCATCGACTGCAGAGTGCCAGCTTGCCGACAGATCTTTAGGCAGATATCCAAAGCAAAGCCGGAGTCCCGACCAGTGGTGCTCATGGCTTCAGCAACACAGCTCTGCTCAGGTGCACCGCTGACCAAGGAAAACCGGGAAGATTCATTCATTCTAAGGTGTGGGTCCCGACTAAGCGACAAAAGTCATCCCGTACCCATAGAATTCATTCCAAATTCTGATACTACACCATTACCATAACACATGAAGCCAAATTAGAAGCTTGTATGTGGCAGAAGTAGCCATAGGGATGCAGCAGAAAGTTGCCCCACTACTTTACATAGTTTTTTTTGTTTGTTTTTTTTATGTGAATTTTTTCTTAAAATGTCTTATTGCTTGTATGATGGCAGGTTATTTTTATAGATTAAATAAATGAAAAAAAAAAAAAAAAAAACACGGTACTCAGTTTACTCAGATCCTTATTATAATTCTGAGTTTACAGCTTGTCCCACGTTGTAACACGTAGCAGGATGAACAATACTAGAATCTGTCCATGCATGCAGCAAGAGGCAGCATTTTCACCAAGACCCCGAAACCAGCAGATGGCCGGTACAGACCACAACTTGATTTTGCATATCCTTGGCAATGTGCGATGCTCTTACTTTAGTGGTGCATTTTAGAAGGACAAGGAGGCAAAGAAAATAGGAAGACATACTGCACAGCGCATTGAATCACTAGCAAAACTGTTCATAGTGACCAGTACAAACCAGCACATATGTAATGCCGTCCCCTACTGCCTGCACATTATATGTAATGCCGTCCCCTACTGCCTGCACATTATATGTAATGCCGTCCCCTACTGCCTGCACATTATATGTAATGCCGTCCCCTACTGCCTGCACATTATATGTAATGCCGTCCCCTACTGCCTGCACATTATATGTAATGCCGTCCCCTACTGCCTGCACATTATATGTAATGCCGTCCCCTACTGCCTGCACATTATATGTAATGCCGTCCCCTACTGCCTGCACATTATATGTAATGCCGTCCCCTACTGCCTGCACATTATATGTAATGCCGTCCCCTACTGCCTGCACATTATATGTAATGCCGTCCCCTACTGCCTGCACATTATATGTAATGCCGTCCCTACTGCCTGCACATTATATGTAATGCCGTCCCTACTGCCTGCACATCATATGTAATGCCGTCCCTACTGCCTGCACATCATATGTAATGCCGTCCCTACTGCCTGCACATCATATGTAATGCCGTCCATACTGCACATCATATGTAATGCCGTCTATACTGCACAGTGCATTGGACTTCTGAGGTCAGGAAGGTTAAAATTCACCTTGTTTGATCGCAGCACGACATAATGCAAAGCCATTAAACATTAACTGACTGTGCATGGCCACTTACCTCCTATGATACAAGTTAATCACTGGGAAATAAAAAAAACTTCTTTGTTTCCTGCATTTGCCGTGATGCCACCAGCAGTTGACAGCCACAAAAAGTACCTACAAAATATAAGAAGAAGTCAGGCTCTCTGTATAGATTTCAACCACAGAAATAAGCAGCGACATCTCACTCTCAGGAGGATGCTGTTAAAGTGAATCTCCACCTCAGGGTACAGTCTTCACAAAATATTAGGAAATTGCTTTTAAGGGTCTTAAATTCCTGGTTTTCCAGGGCAATTCTGCTACTATTTAGTGCAAAATTTTATTTTAAATACATATTTTTGGGTTATTGCCCCATCTGGGACATTAATGGCATAGTGCTAGGATATGCCATCAATGTCAGATAGGTGTGGGCCCCACGTCTGCCTCCAGAGTGAAGGAGAACATATATTTGCTCTTCTTCAGCACTTAGAACTCCTTTAGAGGAGAGACCCACACCCAGGGTGGATAAAAATCTATGATTAAAAAAATAAAAAATCCAAAATCTGATTTGTTATTTAAATCTGATTTTTTTAAATTTAAAATCGATTTTTTAAATTTAAAATCAATTTTTATTTATTTAACTGCCTCAGGACCGCCACACGCAGGACTGCGTCCTGGCGGCGGCCCTGTTAATCCTCCTGGACGCACCGGCGCGTCCTCTCGCGAGCGGCGAGATTTCCTGTGAATCACCATGTGTGCGCGCAAAGATCATGCGATGAATCATGTGATGACTGGAGTGACGTCACCACAGGTCCTGTTCCTGCAATCAGCAAAGGAGACAGAAGAGATGCCGGCTGCGCGATCAAGTGGACTAAGGGGAGTTAAATTTTATATATATTTTTTTAACCCCTCCAGCGCTATTTTACTATAGCATTCTGTATTCAGAATGCTATTATTTTCCCCTATAACCAAGGTCTAACAGAAAATAATAATGATCGGGTCTCCATCCCAATCGTCTCCTAGCAACCGTGCGTGAAAATCACACCGCATCCGCACTTGCTTGCGATTTTTACGCAGCCCCATTCATTTCTATGGGGCCTGCGTTACGTGATAAACGCACAAAATAGAGCATGCTGCGATTTTCACGCAACGCACAAGTGATGTGGGAAAATCACCGCTCGTGTGCACAGCCCCATAGAAATGAATGGGTTGGGATTCAGTGCGGGTGCAATGCGTTCAACTCACGCATCACACCCCGCAATGAAAAGTTGTTATTCTAAAAATCTTCATCTACTTGCATATTATAAGTTATACCAGCAAGAATTAGTCTTTATGTAGAAAACTATGATTTAAATCAAGCCTTACTGACTAGCGATTTAAATCGTGATTAAATCAGTTTGATTTAAATCAAATCCACCCTGCCGACACTTATCTGACATTGATGCAAAGGGTGAGACCAGATGGTAAGGCTGGCCACGCCAACCCAGGGCAGCCAATAGCCACAATATTTTGATGCAAAGACGTGCAGACCTTGGCTTCCACACACAGCTTACCCCACCGTCTGGTCTCACCCCAATGACGGCCTTTGAAATAAATTATTAAGTAAGGGGTATTTTTATGAACATATAATACAGAAATCACTTTACCTGATCTGCAAGCTTATTAGCCACATGCTCAACTTGTTCTCTTGCAGCATTGGACTGTGCACACCAGGGCGCATACAGAAAAAACAAGGTTATCTCAGAGTCCTGACGAAGGATATCGGCATAGTCAATCTGGCCGAGGAAGAGGTCCACCACTGGTGACTCTCTGGTGAAAAAGCGCATGGGCAGCTTTGCTGGCATGGTGACATCTTTGGCACGGCTGAAAACAAATAGAAAACTGTAATAATATAGTAAGAAAGCAAGCTGCCTATACGTGGGGTCAGCGTGGCCAGCTGCCTATACACAGAGCGTTTTTGTAGTCACCACTGAGATATGGTTCTGTCCAGTCTTGTATTAAATCTGGGTTAACTTACCCCCTACTGTAAATTATAGGAAAGCTGGAAGTTTCTATATACCTAATTAAAGCATTAAAGGGGTTCTCCTCCAATAATGCCATGTTACCAAGTGCCAGCAGCCTGCCCGACTAAGCTAAGGATTCATACTTACCTGCTTCCCTGTCCTCTGCGCTGCCTCCGGTGTCTTCATCTTCACAGAGGAAGCAGTGCAGAGGACAAGAGCGGAGGGGAACAGGTAAGCATGAAATGAGTATTACACTCACCGGTAATCCGGTTTCCTGGGAGTCTCCATGACAGCACATCCTGAGACTGACTTCCTCTGATAGGACAGGAAAAACACAGGTTTAAATCCCACCCCTTCCCCTTCATCACCAGTGTAACCAGGATAAAGAGATAATAAGCGACTTAGAAAAAACTAAAAATTTAAGCAATGTCCTAAAATAAATGGGTGGGAAGTATGTTGTATCATGGAGACTTATGGGATTACCGGTGAGTGCAATACTCATTTTCCTAGTCGTCTCCATGACACCACATCCTGAGAAATAGAATATTTCAGAGGGGGACAATAACACAAGGGACTTTCCGTCCAAAGGCCATGTCTTCACTAGAAAAAATGTCTAACCTGTAATGCTTGGTAAAAGTTGCCGCCCTACAAATCTGTTGTAGAGAGGCTGACAATCTCTCTGCCCAAGAAGCAGCAATGCGATCTATGGGAGGTAGAAACGACTTTCGGTAAAAAACTGGGATCTAACAAACATTAACTTGTCCTGAATAATACTGAGGAAAGGATCCTGAATAGATAAGGCCTGGAGTTCAGACACGTCTCGCTGATGTAATAGCGACCTAGAAAATGGTTTTTAAGGTGAGCCATTTTATGGAACTAGATTCTAATGGTTCAAAGGAGCCCAAAGTTAGCCCTGACAGGGCCGTGTTAAGGTTCCAGGGTGCTACCATATTCCTGACTGTTGGTTTAAGCCTGTCTGTTGCTTTCAGGAACCTGGTTATCCAGGGAAACCCAGCCCCCCAAATACCTCTTCCTGCACCGACTTCCATCTGAATTGTGGCTCTAATCGCCTTTATAAGCTCATCAATGTCATCCGGATTAAATAAGAACCGTTTATATTCGTTATCTTCATCAGAAGATGCACAGAATCCAAGTCAGACACCGGATTGAGACTATCCACTGTATGATTTGAGAAGGGTTAGGGGGAGTTGGATCCCGGGAAGCTAGTGCGGACTTCCTCTTTAACTAAGGTCCTGATATCTTCCAGGAAACTAGAGGATTCAGCTTTTAGCACATTAGAAGTACATTCCTTACATAAGGCTTTAGCTCCTGTGCTGGGTAAGCGCTTATAACATATTCCACATTTTCTTGTCTTTTTTGGAGCTGAAGCAGAATCCCTTTCTCCATGAAACTGTAAGGGAGAGAAGGACCAGCTAACCAGGGAATGGGGGTGGTACACCGTGTGCCTGATGCCAGGCTACGCACAACTCCTGGATTTGATGCAGGCTCGGCGCCAGAACCCGGCAAGATGGGGGCGCTCATCTGAAAAAACTGCTCCCGTCCGCCACAGACACTGTATTGTTCCTCCCCAGTGGAAGGGATTGCGCTGGACGCCATTGAGCAGGTCCAGCGGCCTTTTATGCTTCCTGCGACGCCCGGAGATGACGTCATGATGTCACACGCCAGCGTCCGGAGGGAGCACATCACAGTGTCGCTCCGGCTGCCATCTTCCTTCTCCCACTGCATGAAATCCGCCTGGACCGCCGCAGGGGGATCTTCGCATGGGACAGCAACAGTCTGCGCCCGTGCACAGGCCACGTGAGGAGGCGGGAGAGCCACACTGCGGATCTGACCTCGGCCTGCATATGTTTAACAGGTGGCCCCCGAAGAGCCTCCATGCACCTCTCCTGCTTCCTATCCTGGTAGGACAGGAAAAACACTGGTGATGAAAGGGAAGGGATGGGATTTTCCAGTCCTATCAGAGGAAGTCAGTCTCAGGATGTGCTGTCATGGAGACGACTAGGGAATCCTTAGCTTAGTGGGGCAGGAGGTTCCACTTGGTAAAATGGCATTATTACCGGAGAACCCCTTTACAGCAAGTGTTGGCCTCTTTGACACGTCAGTGAATCATGGACATGTGTTGTCTCCACGCACCGCTCATGTACCCACTGACTTTACGGCGTGTATAAACACATCTGCAGATCTCCACGGACCACGGGCCTGTGGTGACACCACAGAAGCAGGCCCTATTTTGATCCCTCTGGCACAAAGTCTATGGGTCCATAAAATCCACAGATGCCATCAGTGTTTGGTCCGTGGATTTCATGGACCACTGGTAGGAGACACTCTTGAAACTACTTTTAAGCCTAGCAGTGTCCGTGGAATATGGACGACACACTGATTCTCCATGGATGAACCACTTGTCACGGATGTCATCATGGACGTGTGAAAGAGGCCTTATTATACTGTTTATGAAATACTCCAATTATAGTAAGGCTCATTAGATACATCAGCTGCTACAGAACCTCTTTTTGGAGAGGCAGTATTAGGCTACTTTCTAGTTGATAACACGAATTGCTGTGCCCCATCAGGCTAGGGCTATATGGTGGACTGTATCTGTGGGACATGCAATGTCAGGCTGCTACATGGCACCCAGTGGCAATGCAATACGTACATCACAGTGCAGATATCTACACCTGCTGGATTTCTCAGCGACCACAATTACTACCATTAGCTTTAGGAGAAGACATGGCAGCAGGAAACTATAGGTCATCATGACGCTATTACTGGAGGAACGTTCAAGCTAAAACAACCCTTTTTGTCGTGCCTACATAGAACTTGTTCAGTAGGTTCCTTCGTGACCAGTGAATACAGAAGCTGCAGGGAGGGGTGGGATTCAGCAAGTACATCCTGGTTGGAGTGGATATTACCCTGCTATATCCTAATGAAGATAAGTAGTCACATAACACTGCCACATTAACTCCATGGCACATTCCTGCCACCCGGGAACGCCATGTAATACAATGAACCCCAGCATTCGGTCAGTAAATCTGATGATCCACATTCCATGGCATTGTATATACCCCCGCGTGGTCACCTAAATGTCAGAAGAGCAGGAGGCTCACAAGAGGGTTTAATTCCTTGCATTTTTCTGGAGAAGATTGCCACAAGACATTGGCGGTTGAACTTGAGCATTGACTATTGCGGTACAGCCCACATGGCGGGTCTGCAGCGGATCTACCCAAGAGCCACCCAAAATTATCTGGTTTTCATGGTGGCCTTGCTACTGGATTTGTAGCAGGGTCTTCTGCTGCTTTCAACCTCTACATTAGGTTGAAAGTCTCAGGTAAAACCGGCATAATAAACTGGGGACTGAAATCCTGCACCACAAACCAGTTCACACTGGGGGCTTCTCTGCAGCATGTGGATTGGATTTCGGGAATGGCTTCCTCTTTGCTGGTAAATGCAGCAGGTTTTCAGCATGAAATTCCACTAGGAAGAATTTGCAAACCCCATTATTTAATAGGTCGTTATGGGCCGGGGGTTGCCCAATCAGGACCTCATACTTACTGATGGTTGGGCGTCCTAGCAGTGGGAGGATTATCTAAAGGGGATAGATCTGCTCTTTGTGGAAGATGGTGCAACCAGGCACATAGGGGCACATTTACTAACGGTGTAAAATAGTCGCAAGTCCCCTTTATTAACCGGCTGTGAGACAATATTTAGGTCCATGGCCAGTTTTACGCTGTGTCCACCAGATGGGACTGACGGGGCCTTTACGGGGTTCAGGACTCCAACCCCGGAAAATTTACTAACATTTACACCTGGAAAAACTATACCAGCCAGGGGTTGTCGTTTTTTACGATAGGTGCATGGACTGCCATAGATGCACGCCTCGTCATAAATTAGACAAATTTAATGGCAGCACAAGGGGGAAACTAAGCTGTTGTCGGCCGATGCCCGTATTGTGGCCCGCAAACAGCGGTTCCGCAATATACAGGCACCAGCCAAATGTGCATCACATCATGGATGCAGACCCAGTCACTTGAATGGGTCCACAATCCGGAAGGTGCGGTGCAGAACCGAGGCATGGAACCCCACGGAATGCTTACAAGGTTTTCTGTCCGTGCCTCCGCACCGGGAAAAAAAAATATGACCATGTTCTATCTTTGGCGGTGCGGACGGATCATGTACCCATTCAAATTGACCAAATCCACCTGCGGCAGCCGCCTGGATGGTGCCCATGCATTGGGGACCACAATATGAGTCCTTACTATCAGTATTGGGCATGGCTCCTCAGACTGACATTAGCGCCATGTCATGGACCTTCTCCACATGGACCAAAATACACCCGGGTAAGGCTACCTTCACATCTGCGTTTTCAATTCCAGTTTTGAGATCCGGCAGAGGATGTCACAACCGGAATTAAACGGTTCAGTTTTGACCCCATTAATTGTCATTAGGGACATAAGTACGCATCCGTTCCGTTTAGTTGCGTTTTGGCTGCAAGCTGCGGTTGTGTGTCCAGTTTTTGAAACTGAACAAACTGGATTCGACATCAAAATGAATTTAAGTCAATGGTGCTGAATCCACTTTTTTTGTTAGCGATACCGGATCCGGTTTGTTAAGTTCATCCGGATGTATTAAATGGTACGGATCCGTTTCACATACGCAGCGGCCGCGTCGCATGCGCAGTGTACGCGTGCCGTATACCATGTCGCATGCGCAGTGTACGCGTGCCGTATACCATGTCGCATGCGCAGTGTACGCGTGCCGTATACCATGTCGCATGCGCAGTGTACGCGTGCCGTATACCATGTCGCATGCGCAGTGTACGCGTGCCGTATACCAGGTCGCATGCGCAGTGTACGCGTGCCGTATACCATGTCGCATGCGCAGTGTACGCGTGCCGTATACCATGTCGCATGCGCAGTGTACGCGTGCCGTATACCATGTCGCATGCGCAGTGTACGCGTGCCGTATACCATGTCGCATGCGCAGTGTACGCGTGCCGTATACCATGTCGCATGCGCAGTGTACGCGTGCCGTATACCATGTCGCATGCGCAGTGTACGCGTGCCGTATACCATGTCGCATGCGCAGTGTACGCGTGCCGTATACCATGTCGCATGCGCAGTGTACGCGTGCCGTATACCATGTCGCATGCGCAGTGTACGCGTGCCGTATACCATGTCGCATGCGCAGTGTACGCGTGCCGTATACCATGTCGCATGCGCAAGTGTACGCGTGCCGTATACCATGTCGCATGCGGCATGTACCGTGCCGTATACCAGGTCGCATGCGCAGTGTACGCGTGCCGTATACCAGGTCGCATGCGCATTGTACGCGTGGCCGTATACCAGGGTCGCATGCGCAGTGTAGCGCGTGCCGTATACCAGGTCGCATAGCCGCAGTGTACGCTGCCGTATACCCAGGTCGCATGCGCAGTGTACGCGTGCCGTATACCAGGTCGCATGCGCAGTGTACGCGTGCCCGTATACCAGGTTGCATGCGCAGTGTAACGTGGTGCCGTATACCAGGTTACATGCGCAGTTGTACGTGTGCTGTAACCATGTTTACATACGCAGTGTACGTGTGCTGTATACCATGTTACATACGCAGTGTACGTGTTGCTGTATACATGTTACATACTCAGTGTACGTGGTGCTGTATACCTGTTACATACGCAGTGTACGTGTGCTGTATACCATGTTACATACGCAGTGTACGTGTGCTGTATACCATGTTACATACGCAGTGTACGTGTGCTGTATACCATGTTACATACGCAGTGTACGTGTGCTGTATACCATGTTACATACGCAGTGTACGTGTGCTGTATACCATGTTACATACGCAGTGTACGTGTGCTGTATACCATGTACATAAGCAGTGTACGTGTGCTGTATACCATGTTACATACGCAGTGTACGTGTGCCGTATACCATGTTACATACGCAGTGTACGCGTGCCGTATACCATGTTACATACGCAGTGTACGCGTGCCGTATACCATGTTACATACGCAGTGTACCGTATACCATGTCACATACGCAGTGTACGCGTGCCGTATACCATGTTACATACGCAGTGTACGCGTGCCGTATACCATGTTACATACGCAGTGTACGCGTGCCGTATACCATGTTACATACGCAGTGTACGCGTGCCGTATACCATGTTACATACGCAGTGTACGCGTGCCGTATACCATGTGACATACGCAGTGTACGCGTGCCGTATACCATGTTACATACGCAGTGTACGCGTGCCGTATACCATGTTACATACGCAGTGTACGCGTGCCGTATACCATGTTACATACGCAGTGTACGTGTGCTGTATACCATGTTACATACGCAGTGTACGTGTGCTGTATACCATGTTACATACGCAGTGTACGTGTGCTGTATACCATGTTACATACGCAGTGTACGTGTGCTGTATACTATGTTACATACGCAGTGTACGTGTGCTGTATACTATGTTACATACGCAGTGTACGTGTGCTGTATACTATGTTACATATGCAGTATATAGGACTATCACATACAGTGACATACTATGACATACAGTGTACATGTGCTGACACCTCAGGCTCCTGCCTCACTTGGATGAGAGTAGTAGTCATTTGCACTGGGGGGGGGGTAGTTACCTGCAGGTGAACCTGAGAGCCACCAGGAGGGCGCAGGTCAGCGCTATGGCCCCGCACAGCAGGTCAGGCCTCCGGCCCATCAGACACAGCAGCCGCTTAACGTGCCGCCAGGCCGGACTCTGCATTCCGCTTATAGAGCAGATGGGCGGCCCGAGCCCGCAGGGGGCAGGACGGAGCTTCTCCTCATCACACCCCGGGGCCACCAGCGCGAACCGAGCGCCGCCACGTCTGTCACTGTGGACTTCCGCGGCGTGCGCTCAGCCATGGGCGGGGAGCGTGTCCCAATAGCAGCCGCGTATAGGGAAGCTAAGGCACCGTCACACAGCTCTCCTCCCCGCCCCCAGCCGCACACGACGAGTGACGTCATAGCGTGTCACTGGCTCTGTGCATTCACCAGCTGGTTGCCGGAGCACACAGCTGTCCAACCATCCGGCATGTACTACACTGGATGTGCATACTTAACCCTTTCATGATCTTCGAGCCTTTAACAAAGCCCTTTTTTTTGCCCCCTCTTTACATTACAAGAGCTACAACATTGTCATGTTCCTATAGATGCAGCTGTATGAGGGCTTGTTTTTCTGCAGAATGTGCTGTATTTTTCAGACATACTCCGGCAGGTGAACAGCCTGTCAGATCCGGACCGCCGCCAGTGACCGTATGCCTCCGGACTGCTGCTCCGTCCCCATTGGAACAGCCTGCCGGAGTCCCCTGCCGCTAGTGTGAAACTAGCCTACAGTACTGCATGCAGTGCCGCCACCGGAACTCCGCCACCATTATAGTCAATGGGGACCGAGCAGCAGTCCGGGGGCACACGTGAACTAGCGGCAGGACGGATCCAACAGGCTGTGCACCCACCGGGACAGGCTCCCGGAGTCCCCTGCCGCTAGTGTGAAAGTAAACGTATTATTTGGGGCAATGAAAAAAAATCCGTTTATTTGTTGTTGTTTTTTTAATTATAAATGTCGGTGCAATATACATAATTTTTTACCTTGATTCTACGGGTCCTCGTGATTATGGTGATAACAATTTCATAGTTTTTGTTTTACTACTTTGGCGCAATAAATAGACATTTTTATAATTATAAAAAAAGTTTGTTTTTGTGTTGCCTCAGACCTATAACTTTTTCGTTTTTCTGTCGACGTTGCTGTATGAGGGCTTCGTTTTTTTTCCGTTGGCACCACTGAGATACATAAGAATTTTTGATCACTTTTTATTCCACGTTTTTGATGCAGAATGATCAAAATAAATAAATTATTTCCAAATTTTTCCGTGAGGCCATTCAATTATGGTGATATCAAAATGACATATCTTTAAAAATAATAAAAAATCTATTAAACACCTTTTTGCGTCTCCGTATTCTGAGAGCCAGAACATTTTTACTTTCTCTTTGACACTCTTTTTACTGGTACCATGTTGTGTTACATAAGACTTCTTGATTGTTTTTTATTACATTTTAGGCAAAACAACAAAACCTTTTTTCAAATTGTATTAAATGACATGATACATTTATAGCACTGGTCATTACGGATGCTGCAATACCAAACTTGTATAGTTTTTTTTTTTTTGTCCCCATATTAAACGCTCTTTTATTGATAAAAAAAAAAAAAGATTTTTCAGTGTAACTGCCATTCATTTTTCTTCTAATATGTATGGACAGTGATAGGGAAAATTTCTCCAATACACTTTAAGCCTCATTCACACGTCCATGTTTCACGGACGTGTGCTGTACGTGTTCTCCACGGACAGCACACGCCCCCATTCATTTTAATGTGTGTATTCATACATCAGTGTTTTAAAGTGGTCCGTGGGTCCATCAAGTCCATTATAGTCTATGGGTCCGAGAAAACCATGGATGCAAAAAGGATGCCATCCGTGTTTCACGGATCATTAAGAAAAGATGCTTTGAACATTATTTTTCAGCTGTTCAGTGTCAGTGAAACACGGACAGCAAAAAACAGACACACGGACCCAACAGGGATCCTTCACGGACAGCTTCACGGATGCATCACTGACCACCTGCTCACGGATTTGGACACGGACGAGTGAATGAGGCTTTATTTAGAGAACTTGTACATTTATATGAGAAAATGTGCCCTGAAATGTCCCTTAGCAGCAGTCTCTAACGCTGGGTTCACACCTGAGCGTTTTACAGCGCGTTCCTACGCGCTGTAAAACGCACAACAGGCAAGAACCAATGATTCCCTATGGGAAGGGTTCACACCTGGGCGTTTTACAGCGCGTACGATCGCGCTGTAAAACGCCCGACGCTCAAACAAGTACAGGAGCTTTTTTTGGCGCGTTTGACGCGCATTTGGGCCATAGACTCTTTGGACAACACTGCTGTCAATCACCCAAACGCGCGTCAAACGCGCGTTCACTATTAAAAAAAAATGCGCATAAAACGCGTGACAAAAACGCGCATAGAAACGCGCGTTTGAGAAACGCCTAGGTGTGAACCCAGCGTAAAGGCTTCATGCACACGACCGTTCCTTTTTTTGCGGTCCGCAAACCGCGGATCCACAAAAAACGGAAGCCGCCCGCGTGCCTTCCGCAATTTGCGGAACAGAACAAGCGGCCCATTGTAGAAATGCCTATTCTTGTCCGCAAAACAGACGAGAATAGGACATGTTCTATTTTTTTTTTGCGGGGCCAAGGAACGGAGCAACGGATGCGGACAGCACACGGAGTGCTGTCCGCATCTTTTGCGGCCCCTTTGAAGGGAATGGGTCCGCATCCGAGCCGCAAAAACTGCGGCTCGGATGCGGACCTGAACAACGGTTGTGTGCATGAGGCTAAAGGCTCATGCACACAACTGTTGGATGTTTTACTGTCCATAAATTGCATATCCACAAAACACGGATACCGCCCGTGTGCATTCCACATTTTGCGGACAATCCGGCCTATAATAGAACAGTCCCATCCTTGTCTGTAATGCGGACAATAATAGGACATGTTCTATTTTTTGGCGGAATGGACATACGGACACGGAATGCACATTGAGTAATTTCCTTATTTTAAAAATGTTTTTGCAGCCCTATTGAAGTGAATGGTTCCGCAAAAAAATGGAACGGACACGGGAAAAAAATACGGTTGTGCGCATGAGTCCTAAATGAGCGTTGCTAAGGCATGTCTGTCTACACAGGATAGAGCAGCGCTCACTGTGAAGACCAATGGGGTTAATTATTTTTCCCTTCCTACTGGCTCCTATATACAGTGAGGAACAGAAGTATTTGAACACCCTGCGATTTTGCAAGTTCTCCCACTTAGAAATCATGGAGGGGTCTGAAATTCACATTGTAGGTGCATTCCCACTCTGAGACAGAACAAAAAAATCACATTGTATGATTTTTAAATAATTTATTTGTCTTGCACTGCAGAACATAAGTATTTCAACACCCGAGAAACAGCAAGAATTCTGTCTTTCAAATACCTGTTACTGTGCCTTTAAAAAGTCCACCTCTACTCTACTGATTAATCTAACTTAGTAGCACCTGTATGAGCTCTTTAAAGACACCTGTCCACCCCACAGTCAGTCAGACGCCAACTACTACCATGGGCAAGACCAAAGAGCTGTCAAAAGACACCAGACACAAAATTGTGGACCTCCACAAGGCTGGAAAGGGCTACGGGGCAATTGCCAAGCAGCTTGGTGAAAATAGATCATCTGTTGGAGCAATTGTTAGAAAATGGAAGAGGCTAAAGTCGACTGTCAGTCTCCCTCGGACTGGGGCTCCATGCAAGATCTCACCTTGTGGGGTATCACTGATGATAAGAAAGGTGAGGAATCAGCCCAGAACTACAAGGGAGGAGCTGGTCAATGACATGAAGAGAGCTGGGACCACAGTTTCAAAGGTCACTGTCGGTAGAACACTACGTCTTCATGGTTTCAAATCATGCATTGCACGGAAAGTTCCACTGCTCAAGTCATCACATGTCCAGGCCCGTCTGAAGTTTGCCAATGACCATCTGGATGATCCAGAGGAGGTATGGGAGAAAGTCATGTGGTCAGATGAGACCAAAGTAGAACGTTTTGGTCTAAACTTCACTCGTCGTGTTTGGAGGAAAAAGAAGGATGAGTTGCATCCCAAGAACACCATCCCTACTATGAAGCATGGGGGTGGTAACATCATGCTTTGGGGGTGCTTTTCTGCGAAGGGGACAGGACGACTGCACTCTATTAGGGAGAGGATAAATGGGGTCATTTATTGTGAGATTTTGAGCAACAACCTCCTTCCCTCAGTCAGAGCATCGAAGATTGGTCGTGGCTGGGTCTTCCAACATGACAACGACCTGGAGCACTCAGCCAGGATAACCAAGGAGTGGCTCCGTAAGAAGCATATCAAGGTTCTGGAATGGCCTAGCCAGCCTCCAGACCTAAATCCAATAGAACATCTTTGAAGGGAGCTGAAACTCTGCGTCGCTCAGCGACAGCCCCGAAACCTGACAGATCTAGAGGAGATCTGTGTGGATGAGTGGATACAGAAGGATTATTCACTGTCAGTTCTGGCCAGTTAGATTAATGAGTGGAGTAGAGGTGGACTTTTTAAAGGCACAGTAACAGGTCCTTGAAAGACAGAATTCTTGCTGTTTATCGGGTGTTCAAATACTTATGTTCAGCAGTGCAAAACAAATAAATTCTTTAAAAATCATACAATGTGATTTCCAGATTATTATTTTTTTATTCTGTCTCTCAGAGTGGGAATGCACCTACAATGTGAATTTCAGACCCCTCCATGATTTCTAAGTGGGAGAACTTGCAAAATCGCAGGGTCTTCAAATACTTCTGTTCCTCACAGTAGTTCTAGAAATGAACATCTGTACTATGCATATATATATATATATATAGAAAAAGAAAAACCACAGGCGGCACCACCTAGCGTACAAAGTGGGTGCAAGGTCCAAGCATGGCAGCAGGTGCTTACCCGATCATAGAGTTGAAAAAATTGGACTGCACTCCAAGCGTATCCTCAAACAATAGTGTTTATTCACCCATATGTGGCAAAGCGACGTTTCGGCTCCAACTGAGCCTTTCTCAAGCATGAGAAAGGCTCAGTTGGAGCCGAAACGTCGCTTTGCCACATATGGGTGAATAAACACTATTGTTTGAGGATACGCTTGGAGTGCAGTCCAATTTTTTCAACTCAACTATATATATATATATATATATATATATATATTTGTTCTGCCCTCCTGCTATATAGACACTGATCAGGGTGGCCAGAACTGACAGTGAATAATCCTTCTGTATCCACAATGAGTATCTAACCAGCCGTCAGGAGATACAGGGCACTGGCTATTGAGGAGGAGAGACATGGAGTAGCCGATTTATAGTATATGCTGTCCCTATATGTTGTAAATCAGCTACTCCCTGTATTGATCTCCTGTGTGTGTCTCATTTTTTAAGGTGCATGCCTCTTAATAAACTAGTTGCATCTCTGCCCCTCTGCCAGAAAATCAAATTTACTCCAGCTAGGGGCTGGTATAGACTTGAGCTAGAACTTATACAAATTTCTGGTGTAAATTATAGTAAATATGGCAAGATGCGGGAAGCCCCCACCGGCTTTTTGCAACACATTACGAAAGTGCTGAAAAAGTCACAGATTATGGCACAAATATGCCATGCGCCATAATTTACCACTTTTAGGTTTGATGCATATCCCCCAATATGTTCCTTTCACAAATCAAACTGATAACTAAGGCATATTGTATAATCATTAGGTTTATTCCAGGTAGATGAAATTGATACATACAAGAGCGTATTAAACGGTTAACATTTAAAAATACATTAAAACACTGCAAACAGGCCATCAACACTTTACATTTAACAATTTGGCAAAAACAGAACAGATACAAAGGCTCAATAGAAAAATGAATACAATGTTTGCTTTATATGTTACCCCGAATGATCTGAACGGATTTCCAGCTAAAAGATACTGTACTGGCCCATGACGCTGAAAGACCCCCATATATTCAACACTTGTTAAAGGGGTTGTCTCGTATGAGGCACTGGTGGCATATCACTCCCGTAGAAGTGAATGGAGGGTGACCACGCTTGTGCTCTGCACCCGCGTTTACTTTGGGGGGCCCCTTCTAGAGATCGGTGCAGGTCCCACATCCTTGCAATGAGCCACCAATGTTTCAGATGAGACAAGCCCTTTATAGTGCATCCATGATAAGCTTGTAGTGTCCCAGCTTACTTCACACTACCCTATATTAAGTGCAAATACTCGCCTTTATAAAACATGGCAGGCTTTACAAAGAGGGAACAAGTCTAAATGCAAAAACATCAACATCACTACAATATGTGACCGGCCATGAGAACTTCATGGAAGGATTTATCATGTGCTGTATTTTTTAAGTCAGTTTTCCTGAAGACGAGGAAAAGATTTATGAAACTGTCTAAGGCCCCAGGGCTGCAGTGCTCAGTGGCGCGCCATGGTTTCTTCAAACAGCTGATCGGAGGGGGTGCAGGACCGCCACCAATCTGATACTGATCACTGATCCTAGTAAACACTCGGACAACCTCTTTAAGTCACACCCCTTTCAAATTAAGCCATGCCCCTTGTCAAGACAGGTGCAAGAAGAGTCTAACACACATACAGTGGGTATAAAAAGTCTACACACCCCTGTTAAAATGTCAGGTTTCTGTGCTGTAAAAAAATGAGACAAAGATAAATCATTTCAGAACTTTTTCCACCTTTAATGTGACCTATAAACTGTACCACTCAATTGAAAAACAAACTGAAATCTTTTAGGTGGAAGGAAGAAGAAAAAAACCCTAAAATAATGTGGTTGCATAAGTGTGCACACCCTCTTATAACTGGGAATGTAGCTTTGTTCAGAATTAGGAGTCAGCATACACCTGCCATCATTTGAAGTGCCTCTGATTAACCCCAAATAAAGTTCAGCTGCTCTAGTTGGTCTTTCCTGAAATTGTCTTAGTCGCATCCCACAGCAAAAGCCACGGTCCACAGAGAGCTTCCAAAGCATCAGAGGGATCTCATTGTTAAAAGGTATCAGTCAGGAGAAGAGTACAAAAGAATTTCCAAGGCATTAGCTATACCATGGAACACAGTGAAGACAGTCATCATCAAGTGGAGAAAATATGGAACCACAGAGACATTACCAAGAACTAGACGTCCCTCCAAAACCGATGAAAAGACGAGAAGAAAACTGGTCTGGGAGGCTACCAAGAGGCCTACAGCAACATGAAAGGAGCTGCAGGAATATGTGGCAAGTACTGGCTGTGTGGTACATGTGACAACAATCTCCCGTATTCTTCATATGTCTGGGCTATGGGGTAGAGTGGCAAGACGAAAGCCTTTTCTTACGAAGAAAAACATCCAAGCCAGGCTACATTTTGCAAAAACACATCTGAAGTCTCCCAAAAGCATTTGGGAAAAGGTGTTATGGTCTGATGAAACCAAGGTTGAACTTTTTGGCCATAATTCCAAAAGATATGTTTGGTGCAAAAACAACACTGCACATCACCAAAAGAACACCATACCCACAGTGAAGCATGGTGGTGGCAGCATCATGCCAAGGGGCTGTTTGTCTTCAGCTGGAACTGGGGCCTTAGTTAAAGTATAACTGTCGTATTTTTTTTTGGGGGGAGTATTGGATTGTGGTGATTAATATCACCTTGGTGGCCCTATTTCAACTTTTCACTATGTATTCAATTACCCCTTAATTCCACATTTCTGTTCCCTGTACTGCCTACTTTTACCTGTGCTTAAAATAGGGTTGCTAGGCATGGTCCGTCTATCTGCGCAGAAGCAGTCTGCGTGCAGGGTGACATTACTGACATCCAGGGACTGTAAGTAAATGATTAAAGCCAGGTCCTCCCCAGCAGCTGATAACAGTGCCTGGGCTGTGTGCACTTCTCCCTGTCTCTGCGCTTGGCAGACGCTCCCTCACTCAGCAGAGATGGAGAATGCAGAGTTGGAGCAGCACAGACCAGGGAAGGGAGATCTGCCGTCTGCTCAGTGTATAAATGAAAGCAACATCTGGTAAGAGGACCCCTTTGTGCTGCAGGAGATTAACCCTTTAGGGGGAGGGCTCTGGTTACTGACACTTTTGGGGGGCTATTGTTACTGGCTAGTGCAGGCAGGCGGGATCAGCCTCAGGGTGAAGGCAGTGGCGGCCATCTTAACTGAATAGTGAAATTGCAGTTTTATGCAGACTGGTTGCTAAGGGCTGAATCTTATTAAATATGGGGTAAGTCAGTCTAATAGTAACGGATTCTGGAATATCATGTTATTAGTAACTACATATAGGAAAATTGAAATTAGGGTCTAAGTGTGACAGTTATCCTTTAAGCTAGAGGGAATTATGAACAGTTCCAAATACCAGTCAATATTGGCACAAAACCTTCAGGCTTCTGCTAGAAAGCTGAACATGAAGAGGAACATCATCTTCCAGCATGACAACAACCCAAAGCATACATCCAAATCAACAGGAATGGTTTCACCAGAAGAAGATTAAAGTTTTGGAGTGGCCCAGCCAGAGCCCAGACCTGAATCCGATTGAAAATCTGTGGGGTGATCTGAAGAGGGCTGTGCACAGGAGATGCCCTCGCAATCTGACAGATTTGGAGTGTTTTTGCAAAGAAGAGTGCGCAAATCTTGCCAAGTCAAAATGTGCCATGCTGATAGACTCATACCCAAAAAGACTGAGTGCTGTAATAAAATCAAAAGATGCTTCAACAAAGTATTAGTTTAAGGGTGTGCACACTATTATTTTATTTTTTCTTGACTCCACCTAAAAGATTTCAGTTTGTTTTCAATTGCGTTGTACAGTTTATAGGTCACATTAAAGGTGGAAAAAGTTCTGAAATGATTTATCTTTGTCTCATTTTTTTACATCACAGAAACCTGACATTTTAACAGGGGTGTGTAGACTTTTTATATCCACTGTAAATGTGGTTCAAAGCCCACATGCCAGTTTTTAGGTGCATTTAGCTTAGTAAATCTAAATGTGCATTCTATACGAATGTAAAGAATATCACAAAAAAAAAATATTCCTCATGTAAAAAGGCAGGAACCATAAGCGGAATGGTCAGTAAATAGGTAAGGCTATGTTTACTTTGCGTTTTTGTGCTCCATTTAATGTACAAGCTGGGAGAAGCCCCCAATATACATGTGACGGATGAGCTGCGGACCCGCAGCATTTTACAGTAGCAGCAAAGTGGTGGAGATGCTAGGAAATCTCATCCACCCACTGTGGAAAAAAAAATCCACTGTGTAAGTTTTGGCAAAATAGTAAATGAACTGAAAACAAACCAATAACTACAGAATGATTTCACGTTAAAAAGGCCACAAAACATGGTCAATCACTTATAAAATGAGCTGCTAATATTACCCCACGTCAAGGAAAAAGATTTTTCAGGTCAAATGTCCCACTGAAGATCACTACTGTGCGCCTCTGATATGGCTGGTAACTGGGAACAATAGATTGGGTTCCTCTGCACAGCATGGCTCCAGAGAAGGGGCTGCAGCGCTGAGTCAGTGGGGTCCCAGGGGTTAGATCATGAAGCGAGTGCCTATCCTAGTGATATACCATACCCTTATACAATGAGAATGCCCCTTTAAGTGCCCTATGGAACATTAGATTAAACATGACTGGGTTTCAGCTACAGTATATCAAGCTCAGCATATGGTATATTCCACTAAATAATCAAATACTTTACCAATATAATAATAATACAACATTAAAAAGGTTTTCAATCAATAGCTACCATTATTAAACTCAAATAAGTACGGGCTATGTTAGGAAGGTTGCTTAGCAGCCTGGCCTATGGGACTCTACACCTACGCGCTGCTAGCAATGTACTCACATGTTCTGTCCACATGGCCACGCATACTGATACTATACTGCTGCAGGAGCAGCAGGACTGGACACAAACCTTACCGACGATGCCACAAGGCTCCCCTTTGGAGGCTACAGCCTTTGGTTACCTTGGGGATAGCTATATTTAGGATAAAACAAAATTGGGAAAAGTTTTCATTTTATCTTATGAACCTGTTCCTATATTTTTCTTGCATCTATACAAATATATATTCCAATAACTGTGATGCTGAGGCTAATCAATAAAAGCGTTTTCAGAAATAATCAACCCTTCCCTGTGAGATCAGAGATTTAGTTTACTGTAGATCTATCATTAGAACAACTGATCAGTCTGCAATGCCCATTTATGAAGTAGGTATCAGTATCCTTTGCTCTCATTTTTTAACAATGAGATCCACATCCACAAAATGCTTTTCTGCCTCATATGACTCAGAACATCAAGAGGAGCAGGACCTGATGTTTCCTCAATATCGGGACCTTTTTTTTAAAAAAAAAAAACCTCCTACACCATTTTATCCTTGTGGTATTTCATAATCAGATACTTTACTTGAAATCTTTAATCAAAAAACTATATTTTCCAAAGTCATTATCATCAGGGTTAATGAGCTGATCCTTGCGTGCTTTCTCCAGTTTTTGGCGTAGAACCTCGCTCCTCGCTTTCCATTCCACAAGTTCAGCATTTCCATGAGCAAATGTGCACTGCTCATCATTCAGACATGAACCAGATAAGAACCTGATTTCAAGAAAGGTAGAAGCAAAAAGTTATATGAAACTTCCATTAAAAAAGCAGCATATATACTGCAAGACTACATGTACAAGTATATGACATGCCTATTGTCCACATGGATTTACTAAGGAAATTCTGTAGTGCACTGATGACATTAAAGCACGTCTCATCCATACACTGCAGAATTTGTCCATGCATAAATTGTAATGTGGGACAGATTTTAAAACCTGCAGCATGTCCATTGATTTCATTTATTCAATATTTGTAGATTTTGCTGCTGATCAGACGCCCAGTGGCAGCCGCGGTGACTTTCCAATGTCGAGAGGGACCAAGAAGTAGAAGCAGAGACTGGCAGGGAACCTGGTAAGGGAGTGGTGGGCGGCTGGTAAGGAGAGTATGACTTTTAAACTTTGCTGAACATTTTTAAAACAAATATAACCAGCGAAACAATCCCTTTAAGAAAAAGAGTCATACAGTTTAATTTCTACGAAATCAACCTAAAATGTAGTAGCTATGCAGTGCCAAATTCCATGTCAGCCAGCCACCCAAAGATGCCGCTGTACTATTTGTATTAAAGGCTATGGACATATTTGGAAACATTTCTGCATCCTATAGGTTTACACAGATTCTGCAGACTGTTCTTTCTGCTTCTCACTGAAACCCGTCAGAGAGCTGCTCTGATGGCTTGATCTGTGGCCCTTACCTCTTCACTTCTGACAATTCATAAACTCTAATTAAAAGGGACCATGTCACTTTGAATATGGTGTCTGAGCTAGAGTTGTTGCGATACAAATTTTTTTATTTGTTTTCGATACCATAAAAAAGTATTGCGATACTCGATACCACGGCAAAAAATAAACGAAAAAAGCCACGTGCATTCCGCATTTTAAAAAAATGGCAAATCGCGCAGTTTTATATATTTTTTTCTGTTCCGTTTGCCCGCTGTGCCCCATTACTGTCTCCTGCTCCATATGCTAATTACTATCGGAGCAATGGGGAGGAGACATCAGCTTGTCTCCTGGGCGTTCCTTCTCCCTGCGCTGCGATTGGACAGTGCTACAGCGCAGGGAGAAGGAACGCCCACTAGAGAAGCTGTTGTCTCCTCTCGATTGCGCCGATAGTAATTTGTATACAGAGCAGGAGACTGTAATGGGGCACAGCAGGCGAACGGAGCGGCGCCCAGGAATAATAGTAAGTGCTGGGACATCTCTGGGCGCCGCTCTGTGTAGCCTAATACTTAAAGTCTAGACCCAGGAAAAGTCCTATCATTGGTGGCGCAGTGCGCCCGCCCCTCCTCCGTCCCTCTCTTCTCATTGGTGGCAGCGGCAGCAACGGCACAGGGGGAGGGAGAGACTGCTTCCTTCTCCCCTGTGCTGCTGAGAGAACATGGGCGCGCGCTGACAGCAGCACGCTCATGTTCTGTGATACTAGACTGCGCAGCAGCGCACCCCAGTATCGAAAAAATAGAAATTTTTGTATCGTATCGATACCGTGGCAAAAGTATCAATTGGGTATCGAAATTTCGATACCCGCAACAACCCTAGTCTGAGCTGCACACAGCATGTTATAGAGCAGGAGGAGCTGTGCAGATCGATATGTTAATTTTTGGGAAAAGATTACAGTATAATTTGAATTTCATTCATATAAATTCCTGCGCTATCTGGGCTTCGAAGTCAAGGAGGCGGTCCTATCAGTGATTGACAGCCAGCTCTGTATGCACAATCATAGAGGGAAAGCTGTCAATCACTGATAGGACCGCCTCCTGGACTTCAAAGCCCAGAATGAGCAGGAATTGTAATTAATAAAATACAAGTTTTACTGAATCTTTTCCCATAAAACTATATACCAATATGCTCAGCTCCTCCTGCTCTTTAACATGTTGCCTGCAGATTGCACTGCATTTTCTTGGTGACCGGTTCCCTTTAAGCTGAACTCTTGTCAGGTTGATCATACAGTAAATTACTTTAAAAGGGGTTGCACAGGCAGTACACAGTGATGACCTTTCCTCAGGATAGGTCATCGATATCTGATCGGTGGGGGTCTGACACCTGGGACCCGATCAGATAATGATGACCTATCCTGAGGACACGTCATCAGTATAAAACCCCTGCACAGTCTCTTTAAATGGATAATTGTTACAGACTGATCTATATTTGGGTGGTAATATCTCTCCCTGGAGAGAGAGTTAATTAATCAGTGTGAGGAGACTTATAGGCCATACATGCTCCTCTGGAATTCTGGGAAGAAAGGGATGCAAATGAGCTCCTAACAAGCTCTGCCTCTGATGCCTCCATACGTAAGGCAGCTATCCTATAAGTCAACGTTCGACCCTTTAAATAGGCCTTGAGACATGACTCAGATGTTAAATAAGCCAGCAACTCATCTGACAAACAGTTGAAAATAATAAAGACTATTTGGAAAAATGCATTTTAGCTCAAAATAAGCACAGTGCAATAATACATTTTTTTCTCAAATGTGCAATAATAACAAAAAATGTCCTCAAAAGTGTCCATAGCCTTTAAGCAGTTCAGATGCAAACAGCATCTTCTGGTGTTTTTTGCAACAATGGCATTTCTTGAATCAATTCAATCTAAGGTTAGTCTCACATATGCGTTAAAACTATCTGGCAGGGGAACAGCCTGCCGGAGTTCACCGAATACAGCCTAGCCCGATACGGCTGTGCACTGCCAGACCTCATTAACAATAATGGGATACGCTGGGAATTCAGTTTCCAGCCTGAGCACTGGGCTTTGACTGGACAACAACTGGTGCATGTACCTGTTTTTGTACGGTCAGAACTCAGCCTGCATGCTGGAAAGCAGTCAGACCCCATTGACTACAATGAGATACGTTGGGGTCCCATTGTAGTCAGTGAGGTCTGGCAGCACATGGCAGTATCTGGCTAGGCCAGGTAAGGTTCCTCTGCCAGAACAGCCTGCTGGATAGCTTTACCACGTGTGTGAAACTAGCCTAAGTCAGGATTTACATGAAGCAGCAAGTATGCAAACTTACCTTTTACATATGCTAAAACAGCCAGTAGGGAAGCGGTGCTGCCAGATGTTCTGATCATCTTCAGAAAGGAAAACTTTCTCTTTGTGCTTTTCTGATGACATATGCATCTTCCACTGACGCTCACTATTGCAGTTTCTACCACAAAGCCAGCAATGAAAATCAACCTGCAGAAATCAGAGATTTACCACCATATCATTTTATAGGATGATTTCAAGATTTATATTGATGATCTATCCTCAGGATCAGAATAATACCTGATCTGTGGGGGTCTGACACCCGGCACCTCCGTCAATCAGCTGTTTGATAAGGAGGTGGTGCGCCATGCGAGCAATGCTTCCTGTTCATTACACTGCACTTCATCTAGGAAATGAGTGTAATGATGAGTGCTTATTCCGTTCACTTCAATGAAACTATGTCACCGCTCCACAGAAGAAGACGACGCGCAGTGTAATGAACAGAAAGCGGCGCTCGCATGGAGCACCACCTCCTTATCAAACAGTTAATCGGTGGAGCTGCCCGGTGTCAGACCCCCGCAGATCAGATATTGATGACCTATCCTGAGGATAGGTCATCAATATACTATAAACTGCCTGCACTGCCTGGTGCAGCTTAACTATTCAGAATTAGATGGAACAAGGTAAAAGCATCGTGGTAGGGCTCTTTTGCACATATTACAAGAACATTGTAAAGGGCTATTAAGAAGACATGGTCATCAGCCCTTCCCACAACATTAGTAAAGCCTCATTCACACTGTCCGTGCTCAAATCTGTGAGAAGGTGGTCAGTGATGCATCCATGAAGATGTCCATGAAGGACAGCGGGTCGGTGTTAGGTCTGTTTTTGCTGGCCGTGTCCCATACGTTTTTCACTGATACTGCAGAGCTGAACAATAATTTTCAAAGCATCTTTTCCTGATGATCCGTGAAACACGGATGCAACATGGATGGACAAAATAGAGAATGCATCCGTGCTAAAACCACGGACCGTGACTCGCGGGGGCGTGGCTAACTGCCGACATGGCCGGACGTGTCTGAGAGCAGCTCCGGCTCCAAAACTTCATCCTGAGCAATCCTGAGCTGGTAACAAGGATATTTTTACTCTGACCTGAGCCAAGGAACCCCCGGAGATCGTACGGACTGGCCATGGGTCCCAGCAAGGCACAACAAGCGGCGGACCGCTTGAAGGAATTTGCCCGCCAAGAGTCGCAGCATGGCGCCGCCGCTCCATCCTCTCCTCGCGCCCCGCTAACCAGGGGACAAGCTGGCCAGACCTCAGCGACCGAGACGGAGGGGGAACCCAAACTCACCCTGCAGACTTCTCACAGTCAGCTGATGGCAGCTATTATGGGATGCCAGTCGTCGCTCACAGGCAAGATAGAGGAGGTCAGAGTGGACATGGGCCTCCTGCGACATGATGTTCAGCAATTGAGGGAGCGGGTTCGGCTCACAGAGGAAAGGGTATCTGAGCTGGAGGACACGACCCGACCCTTGGCAGCTAGGATGTCTGCTGTGGAGGGAGCGGTCGACATGTGGCGTCAGAAATGTGACGATCTAGAAAACCGCTCTAGAAGAAATAACATACGCATATTGGGAATGCCTGAACGGTCTGAGGGTTCTGATCCTGCCTCGTTTATAGAGGGCTGGTTCAAGTCGACGTTCCCGGACGCATCATTCTCGGCGGCCTATGCAGTGGAGAGAGCCCACCGGGTTCCTGCTCGGATGCCTCCACCTGGGGCCCCTGCAAGACCACTCCTGGCCCGCATGCTTAACTGGCGGGATCGTGATCTCATCCTTTCAAAGGCAAGGATCAAGCAAACTATCACTTTCGGATCTGCGAACATATCCTTATACCCGGATTTCTCAGCAGAATTACAGAAGAAGAGGGCTACTTTTACATCTATAAAGAAACGTTTGCGGGATCTCGATCTGCAATATTCCATGGCCTATCCGGCCCGTTTGAGAATCCTAGATGGCGGGAAATCGCATTTCTTTAACAATCCTAGGGAGGCCGAGGACTGGCTCCTGGTGAGGCCCCGGAATGCGCACCAGAGATGAGGTGACACTTCAGTAGCAGTGATAATGTTTGTTTCCTGATCCAGGACGGGACTTGATCTCCATATGTTTCTTTTCGTTATGTGCCTTGGGGGTTCTATTGGACTATTATATGAACATTATATCTGTCGGCTAACGGGTGTGAGAGATCCGTGGGTATGACTAACATATGTCTCAGGTTATGTTTGCAATGCACTATGCGTATGACCATGCTTATAATTATTATTGGGAGCCAGCTCTCTCACCTGCACTTGTATATATCATCTCTACACTGTGCAGGTCCCCCACCACCATGGTCACAAGTGCTCCATGCTTTAAATCTGTTCAACACCAGGTTCGCTGGGATTTAATGTTTGAATTCAAGTTTAATTGTTTTTATGTCAATTGGTGCACCTTATATTACTATGATATACACTGCTGTGGTAGGTCTACTGCATGTGAACGTGGGTTTCCTGGCCTATTCTGCTCATTGATACCCATACAGAACATATGGCATCTGTGACGTGTATGTCCTGGAATGTGCGTGGTTTGGGAGGCCCTAGAAAGCGAATGGCGGTATTCGCACATGTCCGTACGTATGCTCCGCACATACTATGTCTCCAGGAGACCCATGTCACAGCCGAAACGGAGGGCAGATTGCATAAACCATGGGTGCAATGGGCTAGGAGTGCATATGGTACGTCATACTCTAGGGGTGTGTCCTTGCTGGTTCACCGATCGGTTAGGTGGGAGGTACACCGGGAGGTGATAGATCCTGAAGGCCAGTATGTATTTGTATTTGCACATTTGAATGGCGTGCCGTATGTTGTGCTAGGTGTATATATACCTCCTCCGGCTAGCCTCACTGTTCTACAGGCTGCGGCGGGTTTTGCAGCTCAATTTCCATTTGCCGGGGTATTGTGTATGGGGGACCTCAATTTGGTAGGAGATGAGACGTTAGATAGGTTTCAGGCCAATCCCCGTGCAGACGGTATACCTACGGGTGATTCGCGACTTAAACGCTTCATATCCGAATTAGGGTGGTTAGATGTGTGGAGGGAAGAAAACCCGTCTACTAGAGAGTTTTCCTGTTTCACGCCCTCCAAGGGGGCGCTGTCCCGCATAGATTATATGTTATGTGATGTGCAAGCTTATCTCACAATTTCTGATGCCAGGTACGTGCCTCAGGGACCGTCTGACCATGCGCCTATTGTGGGGGCGCTGCTCTCATCTGATGGGGGGTCACGCGGCCACAATCTTCGCATTCACCCGTTCTGGCTGTCCCTGATGGGCATAAATGACCGTATACCTGACCAGTTGAGAGTGTTCCTAGAACTTAACACAGAGGGAGATAGTGATGTTCTTATACTATGGGATACCCTGAAAGCTTTTTTGAGAGGTTGCATCAGATCATCAATATCTTATATCAAGAAGACCAGGAGGCTTAAGGAGGAGGAGTTAGGTACATTATGTAAAACAGCAGAAAATGCATATGGTTCTGATCCTTCTGAGGTGAATAGACTAGATTGGATGCAGAAAGGCAGGCAGTATATGATGTATTTGCAAGAAAAGAGCGAACGCAAGCTTTTCTTTCTTAAACAACAAGCTTTTGAGCAGGGTAGTAAGACAGGGAAGATTCTTGCACAGGTTGTTAGACGCAACAATATGGCTCCTCCGATTATTCGCATTCAGAATGAGGATGGAACCGTAGCGGAGGATCCTAGTGGCATATTAGTCAGATTTCAGGAATTCTATAGTGAACTATACTCCTCAAGGCATCAGTATGCATTGTCTGATCTGCAAGTGTACTTGGGAGAGGTGGCTCATCCTCAATTGTCCTCATTGGACAGGGGGATTCTTGACGAGGAGATCAAGCTAGAGGAAGTGACTGCTGCGATTAAAGGCTTAAAAACTTAGGGAAGTCCCCCGGCCCAGATGGCATCCCCCTGGAGGTATATTCCAGATATGAGGATATTTTGGGACCGCAACTGTGCAAGATGTATGCGGCTTCACTGGACAGGGGTCAATTACCAGACACGCTATACGACGCCTCCATTGTAGTTCTCCTAAAACCAGATAAAAATCCCTTAGAATGTGGGTCTTACCGCCCGATATCGCTACTGAATCTAGATTACAAAATCTTGACTAAGATTTTTGCAAATAGATTGAATAGAGTGATTGCCTCAATTGTTCATGAGGATCAATCTGGATTTATACCGGGTCGTTCCACATCTAGCAATATCAGGCGAGCCCAGGTGGTGGCGCAGGTGGGGGGTTTGGATGGCAGACAGTGGGCCTTGGCATCTTTGGACACAGCTAAGGCATTTGATTCAATTGAGTGGGCGTTTCTATTGAAGGTCCTGGAATGTTTTGGCTTTGGTCCCTCCTTTATCAAGTGGATAAGGGTGCTTTATTACCGGCCTACCGCTAATATCATGGTCAATGGTTCCCTATCCTCTACCTTTCCCTTGAATAGGGGAACACGGCAGGGATGCCCCCTATCTCCGCTGCTCTTTGCAGTGGCAATAGAACACTTAGCCATTAGAATACGCCAAGACAGCATCTTCAAGGGGGTGTCAATAGGAGGCAGGGAGGATAGATTGGGGTTGTATGCAGACGATCTTATCCTGTTCATGGACTCAGTGGACTTGTCCTTACCTAGGGCAATTGATTTGATCAATAGATTTGGGGACTTTTCTGGCCTACGCATTAATTGGTCCAAATCGGCCTTCATGCCCTTATGGTCCCCGAGTTGGCCTCCTGTATATCACAATCTTGTGGTGGTGGAGCATTTTAAATATCTGGGTATCATTATCACTAAGGACCCTGCAATGTCACACCAACTTAATATTGTTCCTATTGAGCCTTATGCTACGGACAAATTTAGGTCCTGGACCATGTTGCCTTTATCTATAATGGGCAGATTAAATCTTGTCAAGATGATTCTCTTACCCAAAGCATTATATCTATTAGGCCATGCGTGCACCCCAGTCCCGAGGAGCTTCTTTATTAGGCTACACTCTGCTATAGCAAGATTTGTGTGGGGGAAGGAGAGAAGGAAGCTGGCCCTTGATAACTTGCAGAGGGGTTGGCAACAGGGAGGAGCAGCTATGCCAGATTTTTTTCTTTATTTTTTGGCAGGTCAGCTCAAATTTTTGACCACTTGGGTTTCACAGACTCCTTTGCCAAACTCTGAATTTTTCCTGAAATGTCATTTGGGTCTGTCAACCTTGTGGCCAGTTCTGGAGAACCTACAATCAATAGAGGGCCGAATACTGCCCATACACAGGTTAGCTCATCAGGTTTGGGGGGCGGCGAAGCTTCAGCAATATCAGGACCTTCCTGAGGAGATAGTGCTATGGAATAATCCTATGTTTCCACATTTGCAGCACTGTGAAGGGAGAACTATTTGGGGAAACTATGGTGTGCTAACACTGGGGGATTTGTATGAGAAGGGCGTTCTATACTCATTTGCTCAGCTACAGGAGAAGTTTGGAGTTCTGCGGCCTCACTTCTATAGATATTTGCAGTTACGTCATGCTGTTCAGTCTCAATTTCATGGGAGTACAAAAAGTATCTCCAAATATCCATTAATAGGCATACTTAAGGCCCAAGGTCCTGGTGGGATGGTCTCGAAACTTTACACACACCTTCTGGATCTCAAAGTACGAGCCAAACCGTTGTTGGTGGAGGATAGGTGGAAGGAGAAGGTGTCACAGATCACTGACGAGGAATGGGCAGAAGCTCTGAGTGCGCCTTCCACTGTGTCGCCTTCCCTTAACAACAGGCTTATTCAGTTGTTAATTCTCCACAGGAGCTATCTGACGCCTACCAGGTTATACAGGATGGGTAGATTGGATCACACGAGATGCCACAGATGCGCTCAAGACAATGCGGATTTTTGGCATCTTATCTGGGACTGCCGTTACGTACAGCCGTTCTGGAAACAGGTGGTGGATACGTTATCTACCTTAATTGCGGAGGTGGTTCCATGCTGCCCTAAAATTTGCCTTTTGGGTGTGGTGGTGAGTGCTAATCGTTCCATGTATGTTTGTATCTTCTTAAGGGAGACCCTGTTCTTAGCCAGGAAGGCTATAGCTCTGAGGTGGATGGCGGATAGACCACCGACCATAGGCCAATGGAAAGCATTGGTTAACCAGATACTTCCCTTTGAGAAAATAATGTACAGTAATAGGAAATGTCCTCAGAAATTTGATAAGATTTGGGGTTCTTGGTGTTCATCATCAATTACTGCACTGCCATCCCATATGTTGTCGACGCAAAATGCATAGTACTTTCTATCTCTCATTCCACTATCTGTGTGGGGGAGGGAAGGGATTGTACTCCATTTGAGGGTGCCAGATGTTGTGCTCTTTATTTATCTTTGTAGTGCTTTCACAATTCCTGATTGGAGACTCACACCTTGACAAGATTGTACCAGGAGACTTTATTACGGTTTGTGTGTATACACGCATATGTAAAATGCTATTGTCACGTATGTATTGTACCAATTTTCATTTGTTATTCTCAATAAAACGAGTTAAAAAAAAAAAAAACACGGACCGTGCTCAAACACTGATGTGTGAATACAAACATTAAAATGAATGGGGGCTGTCGGTGGAGAACACAGCAATTCCCTTATATTTTAGTGTTAGCATCCGGTACTCAAATGCCCCCATCCATTCTCACAGGTCTGTACTGCTTTCCTTTCTTTAACTGTAGGACAGGACACCTTGCTATTAGTATGCTAACAAATGTATACAGATATCCAATAGAGACAAAAGGTCACTAATAGCAGAGACAAGAGGCGCAACATAGGGCGAGTGTTGGAAGCTCACCTTGTTTGGTTGTGCTGGAACAGGCACAACACTATTGTAGGCTTGTATGAATACCAATCCCAGTTGTCAGGTATGCTGCCGAGGTGGATCGCCTTGAGGCAGAGGTGCCCAATCTCCCAAAAGGACAGATACAGCTTCATATTCACCTTTTCCGGCACAAGGAACAGTCACAACAGGCATAGGAAGAGGCAGCTTCTCTTTTAGTGTTGCAACCCTAACCTGGTGAAGGGGTCCTGCTGATCCTTTTTTAAATTTATTTTATACTTAAGGCTACTTTCACACTAGCGTTCGGGGCTCCGCTTGTGAGTTCCGTTTGAAGGCTCTCACAAGCGGCCCCGAATGGATCTGTACGGCCCCAATGCATTCTGAGTGGATGCGGATCCGCTCAGAATGCATCAGTCTGGCACCGTTTCACCTTCGTTCCGCTCAGCAGGCGGACACCCGAACGCAGCTTGCAGCGGAGGCAAACGGATACGTCCAGACATACATTGTAAGTATGGACGGATCCGTTTGCCACCGCTGCAAGCTGCGTTCGGGTGTCCGCCTGCTGAGTGGAACGGAGGACAAACGGTGCCAGACTGAGGCATTCTGAGCGGATCCGCATCCACTCAGAATGCATTGGGGCCATACGGATGCGTTTGGGGCCGCTTGTGAGAGCCTTCAAACGGAACTCACAAGCGGAGCCCTGAACGCTAGTGTGAAAGTAGCCTTAAGTATAAAATAAAATTTAAAAAAGGATCAGCAGGACCCCTTCACCAGGTTAGGGTTGCAACACTACAAGAGAAGCTGCCTCTTCCTATGCCTGTTGTGACTGTTCCTTGTGCCGGAAAAGGTGAATCTTTCTGAAACAAATATATAGACATATGTCTAACTCTTCCTACTCTGAATAAGGGAATGCCAGACAAAAACTTACTGCGGTTTCTGCGTAGTCAGTAGGAAGGTGAATTAGTTTGTTCCCTTGACTTGAAATCTCATTCCCTTTTGCCGTCTTCTTGCTGTTCAACTTCTCATACAATTGTTCCATATCCTGAACTGACCAGAAAGTGACCGTATTACAATTCCATTCACACACATTAAACCATGACCTCAGACAAGGGACCAAGTAGATGACAGTTAGTGCACACAAAGACTAGAGGTTTACTGATCACAGTTACCACCTCTCATCCTCACTAATTAAAGTAAAAGCAGAGATTTGATTGGTGCCTTTAGGTAATACCTTCACTCGTCTACAAATGTTTTCATAAAAGAGATTCAATCTATTAACCCCTTCAGGACCCTGCCATTTTTCACCTTAAAGGGACACTGACAGGCCCAATAAGCATATTTAGGTATATATATGACAGTACAGGTCTTATCAAGTGTGTTAAAATCATCTAAGTAGCCCCCCTGTCCACCTTATAAATACCGAAAACTAAAGTTTTATAACCTGCTTGTCTCGTCTCCAATCTGCCCAAGGGGCAGCGTTTCATCTCAAAATGCGCCCAGCCAGCCGCTCCCAACTGCCGTTCTGAAGCCCCGCCCAGCTCATCAATATTCACTTCGCTGGGCAGCGGCTACAACTCTCCCCGACTCAAGTGCCCAGCGCATGCGCATAAAGCAGAGGCTGCAGCGGCCTCTAAGACGCAGACTGTCTGTACGCAGGCGCGATGTGACCCCGGCCGGGCGCATGCGCTGAAGATTAGACGGAGGACGTGCCCAGAGGATTGAATTGGCCATGCGCAGGATCTTGAGTCGGGGAGAGTTGTAGCCGCTGCCCAGCGAAGTGAATATTGATGAGCTGGGCGGGGCTTCAGAACGGCAGTTGGGAGCGGCTGGCTGCATTTTGAGATGAAACGCTGCCCCTTGGGCAGATTGGAGACGAGACAAGCAGGTTATAAAACTTTATATTTCGGTATTTATAAGGTGGACAGGGGGGATACTTAGATGATTTTAACACACTTGATAAGACCTGTACTCACGTATATATACCTAAATATGCTTATTGGGCCTGTCAGTGTCCCTTTAAGGACCAGGACATTTTTTTAAAATCTGACCAGTGTCACTTTATGTGGCGATAACTTTAAAACGCTTTTATTTATCCAAGCCATTCTGAGATTGTTTTCTCATCACATATTATACTTTATGACACTGGTAAATTTGAGTCAAAATATTTCATCTTTATTTATATAAAAAAAAATAATACGCAGTGCAGTATTCAGCGCAGGCACAGTAAGGAAGTTGGCAGCCAGTGAGCGTTCTTCCTTCACTATGCCTGCGCCGAATACTGAACGGCATGGCGCAGGCGCGAGATTTACCATGCACTCAGGGCCGGCAGGAGGATGCGAATGCTGCCGGGCCCTGTCAATCAAGACATGGAGGGAGGTGACAGAGGTGGGAGAACATAGCCTCTAAGAGCAGGAGCAACGCAACGCCCCCTCCCCCCCCCCCGCTCCTAGAGGCTAATTTGCATATTATAAAAGTAATGGAGTAATGGGGGCATGGGTAAAACTATGAAGAGACTAGTTAGGTTCAGCTGACATTAGCACATCGCTAATGTCAGCCAGTTTAATTTAGGTATTTCTGGTGACAGAAACCCTTTAATGGGTTAATATCAGGAGCCTAGGTTTTCTTTTATTTTTTTTATAAAAATAAAGATGAATCACTGTATGATGAAAATGTTTGCACATATTTTCATACATATTGTTTTACACTTCCCCTCCATTTTCAAGATCTGTCTGCTGTCAGTGAATTATTACATTTTTCTTTACTGTCTGAAAACATGAACTGAACCAGTCCTGCTCTCTGCTCAGATACAACTGTATGCTTCTCTGATAGATTGCTATAATGCTACTAAATGTAAATGTGTGGAATACAGGCTGCTTCGCTGGGGGAGGATTACATACCAGATGTCGTCCCTTCTGAAGGGCAGACTAGGCTGGTTTGGGTTTTCACTTTAAAGGGAACTTGTCACATTGAACATGGTGTTATAGAGCAGGAGGAGCGGAGCAGATTCAGTATGACTTGTATTTCATTCATTTAAATTCCTGCTCATTCTGAGCTTTGAAGTCCAGGAGGCGGTCCTATCACTGATTGACAGCTACCTCTGTATACACAGTCATAGAGGGAAGGCTGTGAGTCACTGATAGGACCACCTCCTGGGCTTCAAAGCTCAGAATGAAATACAGGTTCTACTGAATCTTTTCCCACAATCTATATACAGCAATCTGCTCAGCTCCTCCAGCTCAGAAACCATGTTTAATGTGATGGGTTCCCTTTAAACAAGTGAAAACAAATGTTCTCATTTATCAAAACTGTTTAAGGGAAAACTCTTAGGGCCTTTTCACATGGCGGGTTTTACCGTGGAATTTTGGTGCGGACAGCCGCTCCGAAATTTCGCCGAACAACCCGCCAGCAGCCGCATTCTCTCTGCCTCCTATACATTTCAATGGGAGGCGGTGCTGAGGATCAAGTAGCGGTGGCTTATAGCCACGGTCGCACCAAGAAGAGACATGTCTGTTCTCAGCGAGGTTGCGACTTTAAGCCGTTGCTCCACAACCCTCAGCGCTGCCTGCCACTGAAATAAATGGGAGGCAGAGAGGACGTGGCCTACCACGGTAAAACCCGCTGTGTGAACAGGCCCTTAAACACTGATGGACACCGACCCCTGTCCCGCCTGGTGAGGCAGCTGTTCGAATATGAATAGTCCACGGCTCTCTCCATTCACTTCTATGGGGGGGGGGGGGGGCCTTGTGCGTACATGGTCGCCTCTCCTCACATATTTTACAAGGAATAAGGTTCATTCACAACAGGTGCTACAAAATATCAGAATTTCATCAAGTATTCTAATTAACAAACAGCTCGAGCAATGGACAAAAGATGAGGTGACAGATACTGATGACAATAGGATGGGAGTAGATTTACTTACTGTCTAGATCTTTCATGAACGTCCATATCTCTTTCTCCTCTTGGCTGTGAGCAAATGCGCAATTTCCAATATACTGACATTTTTTGGCATTTAATATATGATGACACAACTGTACGAGATAAAATACATATATTTGTATAAGAACCAATGGAAGGTTAACTGCTCTCTCCTATCCTGACACATTCTGCTTTACTGATCTCTTTCAGTATTCAACAAAAAAAACAGCTGAGGTGAAAGACTAAAAAATAATAGCACAATTCATTAACCCGTTAGTGACATCTGTCAGACATGTCAGCAGACGAGCACAGGGACAATATGGTGTGGGTTCACCAAGAAAGCTATGTAAGCAGCAAGTGTCGACTGTGTGAACAACGTAACAGTGAAACCCCCAAAACAATGGCAGAATTTCATATTTTTTCCATTTCACCCCACAAATATATATATATATATTTTTTAAAGATTCTCAATACATTAAATGGTCTATTCAAAGCTATAGACACCCTGCGTGGACATTTTTTAAATTATCGCATTCTATTTATTTTTTGGCTAAAAAACTTTTTTTAACTGGTCTTTATTTTCCCCCTTTATGCCGCAGCTCCACGATCCTCAGCGCTGCCTTCTACTGAAAAGAATGGGAGGCAGAAAAGACGCGGGTGCTGGTAGGTTTTTAGAGAAATTTCGGCGTGGCTGTCGGCACCAAAATTCTGAGCTAAAACATGCCATGTGGACGGCCCCTTAGAGAGGTTTCATGTATGTGGATTATCAATGACCTATCCGGAGTAGGTCATCAATATCTGATTAGTGGGGGTCTGACTCCTGACACCCCCGCCAACCAGCTTTTTGAAGAGGCCCTCTTTGGTAAGCGCCACAGCCTGTTTCTAGGCCAATGACATCAAGTTCATTGCTCACATGGTCTACAGTAGGTGAAGTTCAGTCCAATTCAAGTGAAAGGACCTGAGCTACAATACCACGCACAACCTCTACACAATGAACAGCACTGTGCTTGGTGTGCTGCACAGAGGCCACATCGCTCACCGGGGCACCGCAGGCTCATTAAACAGTTGCCGAGTGTCGGATCCCCACCAATCAGATATTGACCTTTATTGAGGATAGTTCATGCATGAATATTTTACTCCTGAAAACACCCTTAAAGGGACACTGACAGGGCCAATAACCATAATTAGCTGTACATATCCATGCACAGGTCTTCTAATGTGCATTAAAAACATATAAGTCTAACCCCTGTCCACATTATGAATACTGCAAACTCATGTTTTATAACCTGAAGTAATCGCTTTTCTTTCTGTCCAAGGGGCGGGGTTTCAGCTCCACTTGCGCCCAGCCAGCAGCGCCCCAACCGCTGTTTTGAAGTGCCGCCCAGCTCATCAATATTCGCTTCGCTGGGCGGCTTCTGCTGTCCCCGACCTTCCGAGATCCGGCGCATGCCCAATAGAAAGCTATGGGTGCCGGGCGCATGCGCCGGATTTTGGAAGGTCGGGGACAGCAGAAGCCGCCCAGCGAAGCGAATATTGATGAGCTGGGCGGCGCTTCAAAACGGCGGTTGGGCCGATGCTGGCTGGGCGCAAGTGGAGCTGAAACTCCTCCCCTTGGGCAGAAAGAAAAGCGATTACTTCAGGTTATAAAACATGAGTTTACTGTATTCATAATGTGGACAGGGGTTAGACTTTTATGTTTTTAACGCACATTAGAAGACCTGTGCATGCATATGTACAGCTAATTATGGTTATTGGCCCACTCAGTGTCCCTTTAAAGAGGACCTTTCGTCCGTTTGTACTTTCTAAAGTCAATACCTCTCATTGTAGGCCAAGATTAGGAGATGTCATTGCTGCTCCATTGCCCCACTGTGCCCCCCCCCCTTCCCCCAGGCTGTTTTGGCGCCCCGTATGCTAATCAATAGCATCAGTACAGGGAGGAGGAGACGGCTGCGTTTCTCAGGGGGCATCTCCTTTCTCCCTGGCTGTGAGCTGTCCAATTGCAGCAGTCCATGTCAGCCAGAAAGACGCGTCCGTCTCCTCCTCCCTGTACCAATTATGTTGATTAGAATACAGGGAGCCAAAACAGAATTGGGGGCACAGCACCGCAACGGAGCAGTGTATCAGTAATGCTGCAACGGAGCAGTGTATCAGTAATGCTGCAACGGAGCAGTGTATCAGTAACGCCGCAACGGAGCAGTGTATCAGTAATGCTGCAACGGAGCAGTGTATCAGTAATGCTGCAACGGAGCAGTGTATCAGTAATGCTGCAACGGAGCAGTGTATCAGTAATGCTGCAACGGAGCAGTGTATCAGTAATGCTGCAACGGAGCAGTGTATCAGTAATGCTGCAACGGAGCAGTGTATCAGTAACGCCGCAACGGAGCAGTGTATCAGTAGTAAAAAAAAAATAGAGCAATGACATCTCCTAATCTTGGCCTACAACGTGAGGTATCGATTTTAGAAAGTAAACTGATGAAAGGTCCTCTTTAAGTCAACAGTAATAACCATCTCAACATACTAGCTAAGGAACATAACTACAAGAATTTAGATTAAAATCACCTCAAACTGAACAGGTACGGGCTTCTTTGTAGGACATGGTCGGATAGATATCCACTTTTTGCGCTCATTGGACATCACAAGAACAACCTGGCAATCTTTAGTCCATCTAAGATAAATACATTAAGTGTCATTAGGAAACTATGTTTAAGGCAATAAATGTAAATCCTTTATCAGAGAGGACAATTTTTAGTCTACTAAATGACTACAAAGAGATTACATACGTGTGTCTTGCCTTTGCGCTACAGTATTTTCGATTTTTGTCTGATTCAATCACTTGCCCATTTCTCCAGCATTGTCCACAAACAAATTTGATGTTGAAATTTGGGTATCCTGGACTATTGGGAATGCTCAACAGCTGAAAACAAATTTACGGTATATAACGTAACACAAGAAACCACAACTTATCCAGAGTACACAAGGGAGCAAATGTAATTGTCACAATGCCAACTTCAGTCGGTGATTGGCACATCGGTTATTTCCTGTGTGTCCACAGTCACAAGGGAGTAGAGGCCAGTGGGGGCCTGGAAATCACTGAAATCGGCGCAGCAGGGGATCAGTTTGGTCAGCATCTCTTTTAAGCTATTCTGATCCTTTTAAAACAAATTTTGCCGGTTAAACAATCCCTTTAAAGAGGACCTGTTATGTGTTTACCTGGCTGTAGCCCCTGCTCTGCAGATGCTGCTGTTCTTTTTTTCCTTCCTCCATTCCTGTGCAATCGATGCTGTTAATTTTGGTTCCAGATATGCTATTGTGACCATACACTATCATGGGGGTGGTTCCTGGCGCTGATTCTCAATAGACTATATATAGTTATCAGAGGCTGGGAACTTAAAGTGACCCTGGAAAAAAGCCTAAAAGTGGCCCGATGTCGTAGGTGGGTGCAAATTGACAGAGGGCTGGGCAACAGAAGTAGGCAGCCCCAGCAGAACCAAATACTACAGTGCACCACAAAATACTGCCTGCATTAACCCCCCTTCTACCCTGGGCCAGTTTTCACCCTTTTGCAGAGGTCATTTTTTGCAAATCATTCATCATTCATTTTTACACTTTATGGGTCAAGGTGACCAAAAAATTGCTAATTTTGGCACAGTTTTTATTTATGTATTTTTACAGCGTTCACCTGAGGGGTTAATAGGTCATGTGATATTTTTATAGAGCAGATCATCATGGACGTGGCAATACCTAATATGTATAATTTTTCTTATTTATTAAAGTTTTACACAATAATAGCATTTTTTAAACCAAAAAATGATGTTTTAGTGTCTCCATAGTCTGAGAGCCATAGTTTTTTTATTTTTTGACCAATTGTCTTAGGTAGGATCTCATTATTTGTGGGATGAGGGAACGGTTTCATTAGTACTATTTTGGGGGGCATACGCCTTTTTGATCGCTTGGTGTTGCAATTTTTGTGATGTAAGGTGACATTTTTTTTTCTTTTTTCTTTTTTACAGTGTTCACCTCAGGGGTTAGATCAGGCATCTCAAACTGCGGCCCTCCAGCTGTTGCAAAACTACAACTCCCAGCATGCCCGGACAGCCTACAGCAGGGCATTGTGGGAGTTGTAGTTTTACAACAGCTGGAGGGCCGCAGTTTGAGATGCCTGGGTTAGATCATGTGATATTTTTTATAGAGCAGGTTGTTACAGATGCAGCAATACCTAATATGTCTACTTTTATATTTTTTTCACTTTAGCACAATAATAGCAGTTTTAAAACAGACAATGGAGACACTAAAATATGATTTTTTTTTTGTTTCAAAACTGCTATTATTGTGCTAAAGTGAAAAAAATATAAAAAGTAGACATATTAGGTATTGCTGCGTCTGTAATAACCTGCTCTTTAAAATATCACATGATCTAAACCCTGAGGTGAACACCGTAAAAATAAATATTAAAAACTGTGTCAAAAAAGCCATTTTTGTCACCTTACATCACACATAGTGCAACACCAAGCGATCAAAAAGGCGTATGTTGCACAAAATGAGACCCTACCTGAGACAATTAGTAAAAAAAACAAAAAAAAACTATGACACTCAGACAATGGAGACTAAAATATGTTTATTTTTTTTTAACTAATTGTCTCAGGTAGGGTCTCATTTTTTGCGGGATGAGGTGACTATTTTATTGGTACCATTTTGTTCAACATACGCCTTTTTGATCGCTTGGTGTTGCACTTTGTGTGATGTAAGGTGACAAAAATAGCTTTTTTGACCCAGTTTTTAATATTTATTTTTACGGTGTTCACCTCAGGGGTTAGGTCATGCAATATTTTTATAGAGCTGGTTGTTACGGACGCAGAGATACCTAATATGTATCCTTTTTATTTTTTATTTCACTTTAACACAATTATAGCATATTTGATGTTTTAGTGTCTCCATGTTCTGAGAGCTATAGTTTTTTTTTTATTTTTTAAGCGATTTTCTTATGTAAGGTCTCATTTTTTGTAGGATAAGGTGACTGTTTTATTGGTACCATTTTGTTCGACATATAAATTTTTGATCGCTTGGTGTTGCACTTTTTGTGATGTAAGGTGATAAAAATTGCTTTTTTTGACACATTTTATTAATTTTTTTATGGTGTTTATCGGACGGGGTGGATCATGTGATATATTTATAAAGCCGGTCGTTACGGACACGGTGATACCTAATATGTGTGTTTTTCAAAAAAAATTTCTTTTTTTTTTTACTTGAAACTTTTTTTTCTTTATTTATTAAAAACACTTTTTTTTTAAAACTTTATTTCTGTCCCATTATGGGGCTTCAACTTTTGGGGGTCTGATCCCCTCTGCAATGCATCTGTATTGTAATGCATTGCCGGTTAGTGTACTACAGTGAGTAATACACTAACAGGTTGCCTAGGAGACACCTGAGGCTGGATCTCCTGGGCACCTGTAGAAGGCAGGTCCAGATGCTGTGCAAGACATTGGGCAGCCTCTGCACGGCATCAGGCTGCCTTGTCACACATCGGGTCCCCACCAAAGCAGCGATGCAGGAGGATACAGCAGGGGCCCGGCTACCAGGGACTGCCGGACCCCTGCAGTGATCAGGTGCCCGCCGATAACCATGATGTACTATTACGTCAAAATGCGGGAAGTCACTGACTTCCATGATGTAATAGTACGTCACATGTTGGGAAGGGGTTAATTACTGCTGAGAGAATCAGATCTGCGGCCAAGAGGGGGGCTCGGGTGGCCCTATAGGGTCTATGGCCAGTCGGCCCAAGATAGTTATAGTACAAGTTGGATACATTTAACATTAATAGAGAGTGTCTGTTAAGGGCTCATTCAGACGGCCGTATGCTGTCCGCAAAAATGTGGATCTGTTTTTTTGCAGCCAGTTCAGCATGTCCGCCAAAAAACGGATTGTATTCAGTTTTTATTTGCTGACCCATAGCCTTCAATGGAGCCATGTCCTGATTTTCACTGACAAGTATAAGACACGTTTCATTTGTTTTGCTGAGCCGTGCAATGGAAGGCTCCATAGAAGTTAATAGGACAGCATCTAATCCGCAAAAAAACAGATCCGCATTTTTGCGGACAGCATACGGCCGTCTGAATGAGCCCTTACTCCCACACTCCAGAAAGCAAACTGATAGATTGACTGGCGTCCTTTGAATTTGTGTGTTTAAAAAAAATGGAATTTACTGTAGAATGTAAGCGCCATTGGGAATAAAAAATGGGAGCAATGACAATATCTGTACAACATAACCAACAATTCATACACAAGAAAAATCAAAAAACGAATAGGTACCTGGGGCTTTAGTGAACTGGACTCCTTTGCCCAATATGACTCAGACTCTTGAACAATTCTTTCAAAGGAAATTCCTTCATGCAAAAAAATAAAGCAGCAATATAATGCTATGTAATATATAGTACTGTATGTATTAGCCCTCAATTACAAGACCGCATGGCCTCCATGTCCGTGTTGTTTACCGCAAACTGCGGGTCCACAAAACACGGGCACTGGCTGTGTGAACTCTGCATCACGGTACAGACACTGACTTGAATGAGTCTGCGATGAGTCCTACGTGTCCTATCTTTTGCAGAGTAGAGGAATACAGCTGGAAGCCCAAGGAAGGTCCTATCTTTTGCCATATCTTACGGATGACAGACCCATTCAAGTCAATGGGTTTGCAGTCCACAACACGGGCACAGCAGCCATACAGTAGTATGAATGGGGCCTTAGACTGTAGTCACTTACTAATGTTTGGCCAATTCACTGTCCCGTCCATCATTACTTACCACAGGGGGATAGGGAAACCTTTTTGAAATGCTGCTGTTGCTGAGATCTTGGTGAATAATAATGCACAGGAGAATGGATCTCTCCAAGTGTAAAGTCATACCTAGTGTACTTCAGCTAGTAGCAGACACACTCCAAGCAGCTCACCTGTCTTTTCTTGTATGACCCAGACTCTTAGTTCCACCAAGCTGTGGGCGTAGAAGCAATCATCATCTCGTAAGCATCTATATTGGACCTCGTGTCGACAAAGATCTAGTATAAAGTGTTTGCTGAATGGACGGATCTTGCAGTACTTAACAACAGCGTCTCTGAACAGATGAACCAGACACCTATATTACAGGAAAAAATACCTAGTTAATACATTTACCATACGTATAGCGCATACATGTGTGATAAGCCACTGGTAAGACTATATCTAGCAAGGCCTTTCCAGCATTACATGGCTTGTATATGTTATTATATAACCTCTATTAAAGAGGGTTGTTCACTTGAATGGGACTGAGCTGCGCCTAGGTCATGTGACCGATGACCATGATGTCAGTGGCCTAGGAAGGGGCTGCAGCGCTCACCGGAGCCTCCGCCGCGGTCTTTTCAAACAGCTGTTAGGCAGAGGTAAAGTGAGTTAGACCCCTACTAATCAGAAATCAATGACCTATCCTGACTAGGATATACAAATCTCAGAAAACACCTTTAAAGATTGCCTTATTGTCCTACTTAATGCAACATATAGGCGGATCCCCCTGGGGACACCAGACGACAAAGGAACCATAGGTTTCCTTCCATTTCAGATCACAACCTGACAGGAGAGAGATAATAAAACAAGATTTTTTTTAAATTCTTCCCTTAATGTAGAGTCAGGCCTTTCCCTCCAATAGAGCAAAAATTATAGATGAAATCATTTTTGATATTTTTTTTTTTTTTTACCTTCATGAATTGTATCGTGCCTAACTTACTGGCCAGTAGGCTGCTTAGCGTGATAAGAATGCACTTCACGTTATATGTTCATGAAGAATGTATTTCTATTTGAATATGATTGCATAAAGGTCATCGGTACTTTAGGGTTGTCTGGCTGTGTAAATGATGAAAGAAATCTCCGGTCTCCTGTTCCACACTTCACAGTTCCCCGACAGTCTCTACTTCCCGCAGCCTCTGGACACACAAGAAAGGACCGCTCGGCCAATCACTGTCCACAGTGGTCACCCCTCCGGCAGTGACCAGTGGTAAGGTAAGAAAATGGAGACCGGAATGGAATTGTGAAGCATCAGAACATCAGGAGTAAGGCGAGTATGACTTATTTGATTGTTTTTGGAGCCTTTTACAAAAAAATTTCAGATGATCCCTTTAATATCACCAGTTCCAAGTGCTTCTACCTCAATGTTGGTTCTCGGGTTCTTTTCGTTAATACTGTATAGTGTTGTCAGGCAGTGTGTCGCTAGCAAACCGTCTGGCTCCTATTCACAAGACTTAGAGCCTGAGCACAGTTCAGAGAAGGCTTCATAGTAATAAACACCCTTCTCTCTAACTCAATGATGGCTCCCCGGCGGCCTATATAACCCGATCGCCAGTACAAGGCAGCTGGACAAGTTGCAGTGCCTTTCCCAGATTAACTAATGAACCCTTACAAATCTATCCAGTTACAAATCCTTATATGTGTGCATATGTCAATCCCCTTGTGCCATACCTGGCTCAACATGACAAGCAGCTTTCTGATGGACTCAGAAGGTTGACCGCCACTGCTCTATCCCAGGCTACTAGCCCTTACTACTATATTAGGGTCCATTCAGACGTCTGTAAGTGTTTTGCAGCCTTATGATAGAAATGCCCATTCTTGTCTGCTGTGATAGAAGGAAGACACTAAATACTAGAAATGCAAGCTTCTGGCAAAGGCAAGAACATCAGATATATTATCTGCAAATAAAAGCAAAAGGGTCTCTCTCAGGGAATGAGAACCATCTCGCTAGAGCCACCTTTTGGAAGTGGATCCCTATGAAGTCAAAGCCTTGGGACGTGACAAGGGAAAATAGTCAAATCAAATATCCATCCGTAGACAGGTGTTTCGGGGTGCTTGCCCTAAAGGATTCCGGCTGGCTCCGTATATATAGAGACTTGAGGCGGGTTTAGAGAGAGTCCAATTGAGGGGCCGATTGTCGGGAACGAAGTCGGCTGCTCGCTCAGTGAAAGAGACAGTTACATCCGAAGTTGCTTCGTTCAGATTAAGGCTAGGGCCACACAACGATAGTTGTGGTGTCTCACTGCGAAATGCTGCGACTGTGACGCGACAGTAGCAAAAAATCCATGCAAGATGAGACTATCATTATAAAAATTGTCGCGTGACATGAATGTCGCACAACACATGTTGCAGTGTAGTTGTGCCCTATATGTCATGCGACACATGTCGACATGTAGACCTACCCTAAGGGCTCTTTCACACTTGCGTTCTTTTCTTCCGGCATAGAGTTCCGTCGTCGGGGCTCTATGCCGGAAGAATCCTGATCAGTTTTATCCTAATGCATTCTGAATGGAGAGAAATCCGTTCAGGATGCATCAGGATGTCTTCAGTTCAGGACCGGAAAGTTTTTTGGCCGGAGAAAATACCGCAGCATGCTGCGCTTTTTGCTCCGGCCAAAAATCCTGAAGACTTGCCGCAAGGCCGGATCCGGAATTAATGCCCATTGAAAGGCATTGATCCGGATCCAGCCTTAAGCTAAACGTCGTTTCAGCGCATTGCCGGATCCGACGTTTAGCTTTTTCTGAATGGTTACCATGGCTGCCGGGACGCTAAAATCCTGGCAGCCATGGTAAAGTGTAGTGGGGAGCGGGGGAGCAGTATACTTACCGTCCGTGCAGCTACCGGGGCGCTTCAGAGTGACATCAGGGCGCCCCACGCGCATGGATGACCTGATCGCATGGCACGTCATCCATGCGCATGGGGCGCTCTGACGTCATTCTGGAGCGCCCCGGGAGCCGCACGGACTGTAAGTATACCGCTCCCCCGCTCCCCACTACTACTATGGCAACCAGGACTTTAATAGCGTCCTGGCTGCCATAGTAACACTGAACGCATTTTGAAGACGGATCCGTCTTCAAATGCTTTCAGTTCACTTGCGTTTTTCCGGATCCGGCGTGTAATTCCGGCAAATGGAGTACACGCCGGATCCGGACAACGCAAGTGTGAAAGAGCCCTAAGGCTACATTCAGACATCCGGCACTATGATAGGAAATACCTATTCTTGTCTGCAATTGCGGACAAAAATAGGACATGCTCTTATATTTTTTGCGGGGCCGCAGTGTGCTGTCCGCATCTTTTGCGGCCCCATTGAAATGAATGGGTCAGCACCCATTCAGCAAAATTACAGAACGGATGCGGAGCCAGAAATATGGACGTGTGAATGGACCCATAATCAGATTTTCATAGAAATAAGTATAGAAACAAACAGGTCACATACCCGCTTCACCACAGTTTAAATCGGCTTCATGCACACGAACGTTGTTTGTTTCTGTGTTCGTTAAGTTTTTTTTGCGGATAGGATGTGGACCAATTCATTTCAATGGGTCCGCAAAAAATGCGGACAGCACACCATGTGCTGTCTGCATCAGTATGTCCATTCCGTAGTCCCGCAAAAAAAATATAACATGTCCATTTTAAGCATTGTTACAATGGATCAGCAAAAAAAAAAATTTAATCCTTTTTTTTTTTTGCGGACCGCTAAACACATACGGTCTTGTGCATGTAGCCTTACAATCACAATTTCTGAAACATTTTGACATGATCATAAAGATCACAACATTATAATTTACAGTGGTCGTCTCATCTTGCCGTTACCAATTCCAAATAAGACACAGTCCTTACCATCAGTCGGCTGAGAAACTGCGCAGTGCATTGGTGCTCAGTTTCGGTAGCTCCTATTACAGTGTATGACAGCTATAGAAACAGCAAAGCACTCGGAACTCGGAAAGAGCATAACTTGCTGTGCAATGCCGTTTCCATAGCTGCCATGCATTGCAATGGGAGATGCTGAAACGGCATAGTGCTGACCTGCTCTCTTGCTTCCCGGCCACCTGGTGCTCGGTGATTAGTCCCGTCTTGCCTTAGTAACGGCAGATGAGACAACCCATTTAATGTTAATAGATGCCATCCTTTTATACTTACTTATTTTCTTCAAAATGATGTTTTGCAACAGGATGTGAGCAGCTAATGTGGTTGTCTTTATCTTTTTCACTGATAATCCTGGGTTTGTGGTCAAAACATTTCTGGAATAAATATCATCATCTCATAATATAAAACTTCAATCAATGTCATTCACTTCACTTTTATATCATCATTAGCCACATGCTGTATACACAGTCTTAGGCCTGTATCAGACTTGCAAATTTTGCAGGCGATTGTTATGAATGAAGCGTTTCTTCCCGGCAATCGCTTGCTAATCAGCAAAGGAGACCGCTGCTATTACATGCAGCCATCTCCTCCACAGTATGGGAAGAAGTGATCACTAAGGCCATCGCTCGTCTTCATACTAAATCATTATATTTGCCGGCAGCAGATCGAAATTAGACAGCATGATCTGCCGATGATTTTTTAACCTGTTTAAAGATTACAATTGCCCAAAGAAGGAGCTGGTTTATTGGGCATTCAGCGGCTTACTCAGGGGGATCATCGCTAATGAGCGCTCCTATGAACGTTTTTCAGTGATGATTTGCCCGACCATCGTTGGGTCTAATACAGGCTTCAGTCACAAACAGGTGCACCAGGGCTGGACAAGTCACTGCAGACATAGCACACTATAGGTGGCAGTTTCATCTTTCACCAAGTCATGCAATGAAAACTTTCACTCTTATAAGAAAAAGGTTAAAAAAAAAACTCAAGGTGTCTACACATAACAGAAGAAGACTGGCTGAACAAGACAATATGGGCGGGACTGGCCACCATCTAATGTATATGGGATTGTCCCGACTCCCCCCCCCCCCCCCCCCATGGCAATTGTAGGGGAAAAAGGGATTGTGCAAGTTGGATGTCAAAATGCCCAATCCTTTATTTTCACGGGAGATATGCTGTCAACCGGCCATGTAATGTGCACAGGAGTTTTTAACTCAACATGCCTGATCCTTTGCTCCTGCAATAGAAAAGCTGATGTCTGGCAGCAGTGATGGCCAGTTCTCATTGTGCGCCTGCGAACATATGCGGGCTGCCATCTTTTTTCACAAGTCCGGCGAGGCACAGGTAAACCCTTACCTGTGCCTGTGCGCGAGCCGGTCTGAAAACAAGTGCGGTCAGCGGGAGCAGGCAGTTCCGAGAACAGCCCGATAAAGGCCCCCGGTGGCTGTTCTCGGAACTGCCTGCTCCCGCTGACCGCACTTGTTTTCAGACCGGCTCGCGCACAGGCAAGGGCTTACCTGTGCCTCTCCGGACTTGTGAAAAAAGATGGCAGCCCGCATATGTTCGCGGGTGAACAATGCGAACTGGCCATCACTGTCTGGCAGCAGCTTATTCCCGTCTCCGTATTCAGAACACATTCATGCTTGTCCAATCATGCAAGTGTATAGGAGGAATGACTGACTGACGGCTAAGGTGTATGGCCACTATTAGCCACAAGAAGCAAATGTCTACGCTGGACACCTGGCTCCTGGGATTTGTCTACCCCTGTGTTAAAGTAATGAGGACAATACGTCACATCAAATTTGACACATCTTGGCTAGCACAGCAGCAGATTCATGTGTTCACGCTCATCCAGCAGCCTATATGGACACTTTGCATACAGAGATCAATGTTTTAACAGTAGAGAGCTTGGTCCAACGATAGAAATCAGAAACTCAGCAGGTGTATACGGCATCTCGCAGCTGCAGACAAGTTAAGTGCACTCAGAAGGCATGATGGATCACTGACTGTAGGCTGTATATATTTTCTAACGTCATAATTTACCTCGCACAAAAAAACGAATGTCCCAGAATACTCCTGCAGTAGATGTGGGATTGTCAAATTGACTTCACTATTGCCTCCAAATATTGCTTCTCTGCAAAACATCCCTTTCCTCTCCAGAGTCCATACATCAATTTCTTCTTGACAATATCCAAATGTGCAACATCCTGGGTAAGTGCACTCAATGCCCTGAGCAACATCTAGAAAATATAATAAAACCAACATTCAAAGTCATCAACCTAAAAACCAAAAAAAGAAACAAACATACATGCTGCCTGTACATACTGGTCGGCTCTTACTCCTATGGTAATCGGCACTATTGGCTGTGTAGCTAGCCAGAAATTAAAGGGCTGTCTCACTTCAGCAAACGGCATTTATCTTATAGACAAAGTTAATACTAATGTATTGTGATTGTCCATATTGCTTCCTTCATTCGTTTTTCCATCACATCATACACTGCTCATAGTCAGGGGTTACACTGGCACACTATAGGAAAAAGTGTTGGTCTCGCTGGTGGCGGAGATCATGCACAGGCACGCATGCGCAGCATCTGCAGTCCTGGCCACCTCGTATCTGCGCTGCAGCGGTGGCCAGAACTCATGGAAACGGGCAGTGTATAATGCGATGGTAAAAGGAATCAAGCCGGCAAAGAAGGCAATATGGCCAATCACAATACATTAGTAAGTGCCTTGTATTAACTTTCTCTACATGATAAATACCATTTGCTGAAGTGAGACAAGTTTCAGAGCGCCTCTGTATTCATTATAGACCTATATACTGGCCTGCAACCAAATATGTGCGGCAAACATCAGACATTGAACAGACTGGGATCTTGAAGAACTGTTCAACAGCACTTCTATATTATAATAGCAAAGCTCAGACATCTGGTGTACTGTGCATAATGCATTCCTTCTCTGCACATAGTATTCATAGAGTTCTAGAGCTCTAACTGTAAAGGATAGAGTTCCTTGTTATTAATGGTCACAAGTAAACCGTTATGGTCATGTGGCTCCTAAAACCCACGAAGTGATAAGCCTTTCAGCGATCATCAGTTACCTTTACATATATAGTATTGACCCGCATAGTGATTCTTTGTTGGCCTTCGTCTGATTCCCTTCCAGGAGTCATCAGCAGAACTCTTCAGTCTTCCTATAAAAAGGTCCTTCTTGCATTTATGATCCAAGTTGGGAAGATAATTGTAGTTTAAGGACTTTAACCCTAAAGAAATAAAGATAAATATAGTATAAAATATATGAAATTGAGATATGGAAATTATGGCTGGTCAATTATGACATAAATCTAAATCTCAGTTAATTGAACATTTTACCTTGAGTATTATTAATTAACAATTATTTTGTTATCAATGTGTAGATAGGAGGCGGCGGTCCTCCTCTTCTGATTCCATCCCGGCGGCGGTGGTTTCTCTGGCATGCACACAAATGCACTGGAGAGCATGCATGCTTTGCATCCCAGGGAATCAAGACATGGACAGACTTAGGCTAATTTCACAAGAACAGCCTGCCAGAAGACACTGTACCTATCATAGCTGGATACTACCTGCCCCCGCCAGGCTCCATTGACTAAAAAAGGACTCGGCGGGGATCTGGCCTGTTTCCAGCATTAGGATTCGGCCAGACAAAAACCTCTGCTTTCAGCGCTATTTGTCTAGTAAAATCCGAACACTAATGCCGGAAACAGGCCAGATCCCCGCTGAGTCCTATTATAGTCAATGGACTACCTGATCTTGAAGGAGACAACACCCCCATTGACTTGAAAGGTCCGCAATCTGCAGGATATGTAGCGGTAAAACATGTCCTATTTTTTTGCAGTGCGGATCGTCTCTTGCAGATCCATTCAAGTGAATGGGCCAATATCCGCAAACGGCAGGGCACTCACGTTCGTGTACATGAGCCCTTATGGTACGATGTTGGTTTCCCTTTTGGGTCTATAATCACATATAATGATCTCACCTGCTTTGGTAAAACACTGCTGACAGGCCTGTCTGAACTCATGGGTATCTTCAAGAGGATTGGTGCTCCTCACAGTGGAACTGATGCTTAATACAGAAGATGGCTCGACATCAACACATTGAAACGTATGTGCTTTCTTATGTGTCCCAGAAAAATCTATAGGGCTTCCTGAACTAAGAAAGTGTGTGGAATCATTTACCTGTAAGATATTACAATAGATACATTAAAGTGGGGTTGTCCCGCCAATACTTTTCATATTCATTGTACAGATCATAAAATATGAAACATAATTAGCAGTTATGATCCAGTGAAGAGTTGCGTTGAAGAGACTTGTGCATAGCTGCTGGTCACACATGCTCAGTCAGGTCTCTGCAGAGTCCTTCCCTGTTCTCTGCAGAGCCGCCAATAGAAATAGCTTTCTGCAGCGCAGAGACACGACTCTGCAGGGAACAGAGGGTCACTATACAGAGACCTGGCTATGAAGAGAGTGACCAGCAGCACACAGCTCAGTATATGGACATGCACACTGCTATACCCTCTGAACACCAGGTGGCGCCATGCTATGCAAGTACATGTCATAACGCTGCATAGGATCAGTTTATTAATAGCATGGAAATGGCAAATATGCTTTGTGTTTATGATCTATAAAATGATTATGACATGTAACAGTGGAACAACCCCTTTACTTCCATTCACAGATTTTCACTATTATGGCAATTTTAAGATCTCCATGGATTATACGGTATATGACGTATGTATATTTAGCATGTTATCATGGCTGCAAACTACAAAACATATAAAAGGAAAGCTTTATGATGTGAAAAGGGAGTACTTTATCCCCAAACCAAAGGGATTTGACTAATATTGCAGTTCAGCCCCATTCAAAGGAATGAAAAGTGTTGAAAGGGTAAATAAATGCTGCAATTTATACAGTATTAGGGCTTAGGAACAGACACGGAAGCCCTTAAGTTATGATACGCCTAGCTGGACATATTGGTGAACACTTTTTCTTTTATAAAGGCACTTACAGAAAATTGAGTTTTGTCTAATAGACTAGCGTTCGGTATTCCATTCAAGTGATCCAATACAGAAATATCTATAAAAAAAAAAAATAGAGAATAAGGGAATTTATTAAGCCATACCCTCCAGAATTCTGTCACCAAAAAGTCACAAAATAGGGCTTCTGTGACTTTTTGGGGCTTATTTACACACAATAAATTGAAGCATTTAGAATTTTTACACACCGCTCACTGCAGTTTTGAAAAGTCGGTGGGAAAGTGGGTATAATGAGCTAAGTTAATTAGTTTCAATCCAAGTCACAAACACACTCCAGTAGGAGGTGGTGTAAAAAAAACTAACTGAAGTAGCATTTCTAGACAAAAGTGTTAGATTTAAAGGGGTTGTCTCACCTCAGCCATTGGTGGCATATCTCTAACCAATGTTAGATAGGTGCGGGTCCCACCTCTGGGACCCGCTACTGTCTCCAGAATAGGACCCTGATGTGAATAAAGGGTAGCAGTGCATGCGCGGCCACCCTCCATTCATTTCTATAGGAGCACTGGCTCGGCTATTTCCGGCAGTGCCCTAGAGTTGATTGGAGCAGAGGCCACACTTGTGCAGTGCACTCTCCATTCATTTCTATGGGACTTCTGAAAATAGCTGAATGCGCTCACTCAACTATTTTCCAAACTCCCAGAGAAATGAATGGAGAGCATGCCACACATGCGTGGTGTGTTCTCCTTCACTTTCTGGCCCAGTTCTGGAGACAGGTGCCGCTCTGGGACCTGTAACTATCTGATATTGGTGGCATATCCTAGCGATATGCCACCAATGTCTGAGATGATAAAACTCCTTTAAAGATGAACCAAATGAAAATAAAAACAATAAATGTTTACCCTCATAATAAATTACCCCCAATATGTTTCATCATTAATTGATCTATATGTTTGAAATTACCTCTTTGAGAGCTCATCATGGGCAGGGGTGTTAATATCTGTGGGAATGCGTAACTCTGGTATATCAAAGGAGACTCCAGTCCTGAAAAGTCGTGCAATCTGCTGGTACCTCCTACAGCACTGCTAGTCTGAAAGAGAACAGCAAACATATTTATGACAGTGCAGTTTCTAGGTAAAATTTCTCTCAGGGCGAGTGTCAAAAAAACTCCCCCCCCCCCCCCCCCGGTAACAGACAGGCAGGCAGTGCTGACCTCACTCACTGTACGTCACGCAGTGCGTGAGGTACAGTGAGTGAGCGCCGCCGCCCGCACTGCCTGCCTGTGGGGGGACATTATTTTTAATAAGGATCACTATGGACATTATTTAGAATGGAGGCTGCTGTGGATGTCATTATAACTGTATAATGTCTGATAGGCCTAGTCCTGAGTTATATTACCCTGCCCTGTATAATAATGTACCCCGATACCCCTTAGTTATATTACTCCAGCGGGGTAATATAACTTAAGGCTACTTTCACACTAGCGTTCGTCGGTCCGCTCGTGAGCTCCGTTTGAAGGAGCTCACGAGCGGACCCGAACGCAGCCGTCCAGCCCTGATGCAGTCTGAATGGAGCGGATCCGCTCAGACTGCATCAGTCTGGCGGCGTTCAGCCTCCGCTCCGCTCGCCTCCGCACGGACAGGCGGACAGCTGAACGCTGCTTGCAGCGTTCGGGGGTCCGCCTGGCCGTGCGGATCCGTTCAGACTTACAATGTAGGTCAATGGGAACGGATCCGCTTGAAGATGTCACCAATTGACTCAATCTTCAAGCGGATCCGTCCCCCATTGACTTTACATTGAAAGTCTGAACGGATCCGCGCAGGCTACTTGCGCACTTGCGAATTTTTTTAAAGTTATTAATGCAGACGGATCCGTACTGAACGGAGCCTCCGTCTGCATTAATATGAGCGGATCCGTTCAGAACGGATCCGCCCGAACGCTAGTGTGAAAGTAGCCTTAGGGGTATCAGGGATGGGTACATTATTATACAGGGCATGGGCAGGGTAATATAACTCAGCTCAGGACTAGGCCTATCAGACATTATACAGTTATAATGAGTAATGACACCAACAGCAGCCTCCATTCTAAATAATGTCCATAGTGATCCTTATTAAACTTAATGTCCCCCACAGTGACAGTGGCCCCCATTTTCATGTCTCCCACAGTGGCCCCCCCATTGTAATTAATTCCCCCCCATTGTAATTAATGCCCCCCCCCCCCATTGTAATTAATGCCCCCCCAGACCATCACTCGCCTCACAGCAGGCATCAGCACTGCTCAGGGGCTCAGGGCGGGCGGTAACAGGCAGGCAGTGCGGCGCTCACTCAGTCACTGTATGTCACGCGCCTGCGCCGCCTAGTGGGAGGAGCAGGCGCGTGACGTCAGTAAGTCTGACCAGGGCCGGTGCAAGGATTTTTGCCGCCCTAGGCAAGATAAAAATTGGCACCCCCGCCCCCCCCCTTATCAGATCCGGAATTGCGGACCCGGATCCGCAATTCCGAACCTGAAAAAAAATAGTACATGTCCTATTCTTGTCCCCAATAACGGACAAGAATAGGCATATTCTCTTAGTGCCGGCAATGTGCGGTCCGCAAAATGTAGTATTAATAACTAAACAATTAAATAATACACATATTGCATTGTCTACTTACCACCAGGACAATTAGATGATCTGGTCTCTGGCTGCAGTCTGGCTCTGCGGACTCCCTTGTCACTCTCTTCTCCCCCCCCTCCCTTGTCACTCTCTTCTCCCCCCCCTCCCTTGTCACTCTCTTCTCCCCCCCTCCCTTGTCACTCTCTTCTCCCCCCCCCCTCCCTTGTCACTCTCTTCTCCCCCCCCCCCCCTTGTCACTCTCTTCTCCCCCCCTCCCTTGTCACTCTCTTCTCCCCCCCCTCCCTTGTCACTCTCTTCTCCCCACCCTCCCTTGTCACTCTCTCTTCTCCCCACCCTCCCTTGTCACTCTCTTCTCCCCCCCCCTCCCTTGTCACTCTCTTCTCCCCCCCCCTCCCTTGTCACTCTTCCCCCCCCCCCTCCCTTGTCACTCTTCTCCCCCCCCCCTCCCTTGTCACTCTTCTCCCCCCCCTCCCTTGTCACTCTTCTCCCCCCCCCTCCCTTGTCACTCTTCTCCCCCCCCCTCCCTGTCACTCTTCTCCCCCCCCTCCCTTGTCACTCTCTTCTCCCCCCCCCTTGTCACTCTCTTCTCCCCCCTCCCTTGTCACTCTCTTCTCCCCCCCTCCCTTGTCACTCTCTTCTCCCCCCCCCTCCCTTGTCACTCTCTTCTCCCCCCCCCTCCCTTGTCACTCTCTTCTCCCCCCCCCTCCCGTGTCACTCTCTTCTCCCCCCCCTCCCTTGTCACGCTCTTCTCCCCCCCCCTCCCTTGTCACTCTCTTCTCCCCCCCTCCCTTGTCACTCTCTTCTCCCCCCCCCTCCCTTGTCACTCTCTTCTCCCCCCCCCCCTCCCTTGTCACTCTCTCTCTCTCCCCCCCCTCCCTTGTCACTCTCTTCTCCCCCCCCTCCCTTGTCACTCTCATTCTACTACTCCCCCCCCTCCCTTGTCACTCTCATTCTACTACTCCCCCCCCCTCCCTTGTCACTCTCATTCTACTACTCCCCCCCCCCTCTTGTCACTCTCATTCTACTACTCCCCCCCCCCCTCCCTTGTCACTAGTCTCATTCTACTCCCCCCCCCCCTCCCTTGTCACTAGTCTCATTCTACTCCCCCCCCCCCCCCTCACTCTCATTTCCTCTCTCTTGTCACCTCTAATGTAGCGTGGCCGAGCTCTGTTCGCTCCGCGGTACAGGAGCTTTTGTTTCCTGTACCCGGCTGACAGGAAGTGCTCACTTAGTGTGCACTTCCTTTCAGTCCGGCCGGGTACAAGAAACAAATGCTCCTGTACCCCGGGCCGGACCGAACAGAGCTCGGCCACGCTACACTAATAACTCAGCAGTCTGCAGCGCAGGCAGGCTGCGCAGCACTGAGCCGGCCGCTCAGGAGGCTCAGCATGAGGGGCGCCGCCGGCCGGCTGCCCGATCATTTACCTTCATAACGATTTTCTTTTTTTTTTTTTTTTTACCTCAACGGGCGCCCCCTGCTGCTGACAGCGCCCCGGGCGGCCGCCCGTCCCGCCCGCCCCTAGAAACGGCCCTGATTTATGACACCAAGAGATGACATACTAAAGTCATATGCCATCATGTTACTGAACATTAAAGAGTCACTGTACTTTCACACCATTTAATAGAAGCCAGGTTGCTGGCGAAACGGCGTTGGGTCAGGAGTCGGCCGAGAGATCGATACACCATCTAGGGTATGCGTATTTTGTCCCTTCACCAAACCTCAATATTTCCACAATTGCCTCCCTTGTACTTTGTTTGGGGCGTTGTCGCCATTAGGTTTTTTGGTATGTTTTTCTAGCTAGCATTCTTTTTCCCTGTCCTTTGGTGTGCTGATCTCCCGGCCTCTCCTTGGGTCCTGTTCCTCATCCGTGTGTCCCGCCTTGTGCTGCCTTTTTTATCATTATGTATGTATGTACTGTTTATGTATATTTATAATAAAGCCTTTTTGGATTTTCATATATGCGAAAGTCATGTTCATTTTTTGGTGATAATTGTGGCTCCTTGTGGGTCGTTTTTTTTTAGATTATTTCTGTTCGGTCAATATTGGTTGACTATCAAATTTTTAAATCACTGCATTTAAAAAATCTGCCTGCATCTACCTGAAAGTCATGGCCACTAGGGGTCTCACTTCCAACTAAGCTGCAGTCCATTGCCTGTGGTCCGACAAGATCTGTCCCCGGTAACAGATACACAGAAGACAGGTGAGAGGAAGTGGGCGCGTGTCAGAGCTAGCTGAGATCCTGAGCCTGATCAAACAAATGCTTCTAAACATCAGAGGAGCCCCCTGCCTTTCTGTAAGTGTGATTTATCCCTCCTTATAATGTATGTTCTGTGAGCTCAAGAGCTGAAAACAAATATAGTGGGAAGAAAGGGAAAGCATGTCATAGCAGTAAGGGCTCATGCACACGACCGTGCCGGTTTTTGCGGTTCGCAAAATGCGGATCCGCAAAAAACTGATGCCCCCCATGTGCCTTCTGCAATTTGCGGAACGGAACAGGAGGCCCATTATAGAAAAGCCTATTCTTGTCCGCAAAACGGACAAGAATAGGACATGCCTCATAATTTTTGCGGGGCCATGGAACGGAGCAACGGATGCGGACAACACACAGAGTGCTGTCCGCATCTTTTGCGGACCCATGGAAATCAATGGCTCCGTATACAAACCGTTTTCGGAATCAAAATACGGCCTGTATACGGAACGCGAAAAACGTTTGTGTGCATGAGTCCTAACAGTGCTGGCAGAAGGGCTACACCTGCTGCTTCTGAGTGAAATGCATCTAGCTGTGCAGCTGAAGAGGAGAATAATTAGGCTGAAAAAAAAAAAAAGCACAGTTATTACATAAACTTTTTTTTAAATGAAAACTTAGGTACACTTTAAAGGGATTCTGTCACCAGGTTTCACCCCTGTCAGCTAAACATGCTGATGTTCAGGGCCTCATCAGGATTCCTAATGTGGGCTTCTAAATGTGATCCGTAGCCTTATTTTGCTAAAAAACAGGTTTTACTAACCTGTCACTCAAAGAAATAAGGTGCCCAAGGGGATGTCAAGGGATGCAAGGTGCCGGCCGCACCCACCGCCGTTCGTGCCCAGCGCCGCCTTTCCAGACTTCTGCACCGCCTCCTAATCCTCTGTGCCGCCTCTCCCTCCCTCCCTCCCCCCTCCTCCTCCTCCTGCTGTAAGATCTCGCGCGTGCGCACAGGGCTCTGCCTGATGCGCCCAGTGCGGACTTCTCGATTTGGCTTCTTAAAGCGAAGTGCGCATGCGCCGGCACTTCGCTCAACCCAGGTATGACCTGCACTCTGGCGCCAGCCTCTCAGAGCCCTGTGCGCACGCGCGAGATCTTACAGCAGGAGGAGGGGGGAGGGAGGGAGAGCGAGAGGCGGCACAGAGGATTAGGAGGCGGTGCAGAAGTCTGGAAAGGCGGCGCTGGGCACGAACGGCGGTGGGTGCGGCCGGCACCTTGCATCCCTTGACATCCCCTTGGGCACCTTATTTCTTTGAGTGACAGGTTAGTAAAACCTGTTTTTTAGCAAAATAAGGCTACGGATCAAATTTAGAAGCCCACATTAGGAATCCTGATGAGGCCCTGAACATCAGCATATGTTTAGCTGACAGGGGTGAAACCTGGTGACCGAATCCCTTTAAGGGTTTGTTCACATTTTGCTGCAGATTTTCTGTAGCATAAAACATTGGATACCAGCGCCGTGCTAAACTCACTCCACACAGACGGGGTGCTGGAAGCGCTGCAAGGAGAGGGCCACCGGACCCATAATCACTGGAGTCTGTTTATCCGGGTGAGCAAGATGGAAACCGCTCACCAACCTAGTAGCATGCATTTTACCTGCTGGTTTGGTGCGTGTAAGGTTGTCTGTCTGCCCCGTGCCAAGAATGCAAGTCCACTAAATAAAGCATCAAGTTTAAACTACACACTGGTGAGTGCCGCTGATTATTTTCTTCTTCGATATTGTGCATACGTACCTCTACTTGTCTACAGCTGTGCACTGCCGAGAGTGTGCTTGGTCGGGAGACCAGTAGGATTGCCATCCTCCTTGATTGCTGTGCTGTCCTCCTTGAGTGTTGTGGGTCTGCAGCTGTGCCACCTCGCTACCTATATTGCAAAATTGATGCATTTTACTTGCTGGTACCCAGGATCTCTCCTCAGGGCTGAAACCCTTCCAGTGAACTAAATACTGCAATGAATTGCGAACCTTTCTCCCATCCGCGATTCTAGAGATCTCAAATTCTAGTTGACCGGCAACCTCCACTGGCGACAGAGATTCCAGTATAGGGAATACAGGCGACACATACTTTTTTAGTAAAGTCTTGTGGAAAACATTATGAATAATAAAGGTAACTCGGTAAAATCAGGTAACTGTAACTTAAAAGACACAGGGTTAATGATTTCAATAATTTCATAAGGACCAATAAACCGCGGTGCAAATTTACTCAAAGAGACTTTCAGAGAAAAATTATTGGTAGATAACACTATCTCCCAACCCAAACTCTACTCCTCGAGAGTGTCTTTTGTCCGCCTTACCCTTTTGAACCAGACTGTGCACAGTTCTTTGACCACTAAATCAGCATCAGGAATCCGAGAGGAAGATGACGAAAATGAACTAAATCGCGGAAACCAAAAGAACGGAGACATACCGGTAGATGAGTTCATCCGATTATTAATTACGAATACAGCCAAGGACAGATGTTTGACCCAAATATTCTGGTTGTCGGAGACATAAAACCTCAGATACTGTTCCAAAGATTGGTTTAAACGTTGGCTTTAAGGATGAAAGGCCGAAGAAAAAGACAAGGAGATATTACATTTATGACAAAAAGCCCTCCAAAACCTTGAGACAAACTGAACGCCTCTATCTGAAACCACATTCTCTGGAATCCCGTGCAAACGTATTACATGACCTACAAATAGAGACGCCAAAATCTTAGCATTGGGCAATTTTGACAGAGGAATGAAATGTACCATTTTGCTAAACCTGTCAACGATTACCCGTACAATCGACTTACACTCCGAAACCGGTAGATCGGTGATAAAAGCCATGGAAATATGGGACCAAGGTCTACTAGGGATGGGTAATAGTCGTAATTCACCTATCGGCCGGGACCTAGGAGTTTTGGACCTGGCACAAACCTCACATGAGGATAAATAGGAGTGGACATCTCTAGACAGGGTGGGCCACCAGTAATATCTGGAGACTAGCTCCTTGGTGGCATTAATACCCGGATGTCCACTAAAAACTGAATTATGGCACTCACCCAACAGTCTGAGGCGCAAATGACTAGGGACAAACAATTTATCTTTAGGGGATTGCATCAGAGCCAAATGTTGTCCCATAGTAATTTCGGTTGTCAAATCGGAGTAGATCAAGGCCACAATGACACCTGCCGGCAAAATCGGTTCTAGTGGAGTATCAGGAGACTGAAATGTACAAAAATGTTGAGATAGGGCATCTGCTTTGACATTTTTACTTCCTGGCCTGAAAGTAATACAAAAGTTAAAGCGTGTGAAGAACAATGCCCACCTAGCCTGTCTGGGATTCAAACGTTTAGCAGATTGCAAAAACATCAAATTCTTATAATTAGTAATTATACCTGATGTTGAGCCCCCTCCAAAAAATGCCGCCATTCCTCAAAAGCCCATTTAATAGCAAGTAATTCACGATTACCAATGTTGTAATTTCTGTCCATAGAGGAGAATTTATGCAGAGAAAAAGGAGCAAGGCCTAAGTTTAGTGAGAGTTGATGACCCCTGGGAGAGTACGGTTCCAACTCCATCCTCGGAGGCATCAAACTCAACCACAAAAGGCCTTTCTTGATCTTGTTGGATTAACACAGGAGCATTAATAAAACACCTCTTGAGTGTTTCAAAAGCTTCTATGGCCTCTGATGACCAATTAGTTAGATCCGCCCCCTTCTTGGTTAGGTCGGTGAATGGCTACGCAATAATAGAAAAATTTTTGATAAATTTTCGATAATAATTAGAAACCCCCAGAAACCGTTGGAATGCTTTCAGAGAGGAGGGCATTACCCACTCTAGAATAGCCTGCACTTTCCCGGATCCATCTTAAAGGATTGGGGTGTGAGAATATATCCCAAAATAGAATTTCCTGTACTCCAAATGTACACTTTTCACTTTTAGCGAATAGTTGGTTCTCTCGAAAAACCTGCAGTACCTGTCTAGTGTGGCTAATGTGAGAGTCCCAGTCAGGTGAATAAATAAAAATATCATCCAAGTAAACAATCATAAATTTTCCAATAAATTGTCTAAAAATATTGTTGACAAAATTTGGGAAAACCGCCGGAGCATTACTTAGACCAAATGGCATTACCAAATATTCAAAGAGACTCTCAGGGGTATTAAAGGCAGTTTTCCACTCATCCCCCTCCTTTATTTGAATGAGATTATATGCCCCCCTGAGGTCAAGTTTAGTGAACCAGTGAGCTACAAGAATTTGGTTAAACAGGTCTGGAATCAAGGGCACGGGGTACTGATTCTTGATGGTAATTTTTTTTAATTCTCTATAATCAATACACGGCCTCAATCCATCATCCTTTTTTGCGACAAAGAAAACCCTCACCCCCATAGGAGATACCGAGGGCCTAATATGCCCTTGCAGTAAACTTTTCTTCAAGAAATCCCTCATAGACTGCCATTCTGGACCGGACAAGTTATAAATATGACCCCTAGGATATTTGGATCCCGGAACAAGGTCGATGGCACAGTCATAAGGTCTGTGAGGGGGGAGGAAATAACCTCGGACATGGAAAAAACATCAGCAAAGTCGCTGATGTATGAGGGAAGAAAGTTGGACTCCGCAGAGACTCCGGCCTGAATAACAGGTAGACAACAAGAATCACATTTCCCCCCCCCCCCCCATTTCTTTAATTTGCCCGTGAACCAGTTGATAATAGGATTATGAACCTGGAGCCAAGGTAGACCCAGAACGACCTCCACGGGTAAATTTTTTAGAATAAAAAAAGAAGTACACTCCATATGAGAGACCCCCACAGTCAAGGTTACTTCCGGGGTACAATATTCTACTGTCCCGCCCACCAAAGGTGTGGAATCAATGGCAATAATATGAATAGGGTTAGCGAGGGACATGTTGTGCAGACCAAGGGAAAGAGCAAAGTTATGGTCAATAAAATTAGAAGCAGACCCAGAATCAACAAATGCCTTCCAAAACCCCTTACTGGAGCCAAAGGAAATAACCACTGGTAACTACACTTTCTCTTTAACCACCTTGGGAAGTACCTAATCCTTCTGGGCATCTGGACGTGAAGATCTCCTGGAAGGAGGAACTTTAGGACATTGCCGTAACCAATGATCCAATTCTCCACAATAAAAGCAGGCACCCTTTTGATATCTCTGATCTCTCCTGGTCATTCCGAGCTGCATGGGCTCCTCTGGATGATTCTCAACTTGGAGTCTTGAGGGTGATGGTTCAGGTGTGACCACTACCAGTGGAGACGTCAGTTTTTCTCTTAGACTTGACCGACGATTTAGCGAAAGACAAACAGCTAGAGTCATAGTCTGTTCTAAGTTGTCAGGGAGAGGGTAACTGACCAACATATCTTTCACATTTTCTGAGAGTCCTAACCAGAACTGACATCTAAGCGCTGGATCATTCCACCCAGAGGAAACGCACCATTTCCGAAATTTGGTGCAATATTCCTCCACGGGTCTGTCTCCCTGACTAAAGGACCTTAATTGACTCTCAGCAACGGCCACCTTATTAGGTTCATCGTAAAGCACACTTAAGGCCGGAAAAAAACCCTCAACATTAGTTAGGCAAGGAGAATCCGTGGGGAGAGAGTAAGCCCATTCTAGTGGGTCTCCATGCAACAAAGAGATAATGATGCCAACTCTCTGTTGTTCAGAACCCGATGAGTGTGGGTGCAAACAAAAATACGGCTTACAGCTCTCTTTAAAAGTCAAAAAATGCTTCCTGTCCCCTGAAAAAAGATCAGGCAGTTGGACATGAGGTTCAAGAGTCATAGCGGAGGAGGCCGCTACAGGTGGGGGCTGCCGCAATTCCTGCTGCTGTAACCTCTCTGTCAAATCCTGCATCATTTGGGTGAGACTATGTACCTGATTAGAAAGGACTCGCATTGGGTCCATGGTATTAGGTAAGGCCTGTGATTCTGTCACAAATGGTAGGGATAAGTGCAGCACTAAGCTCCACCCACACCCCTATCCCTTCCTACTTGCACAGTCCGTCCTGACGGTGTACAACTGGGCGGCGATCCCTAGCTTAAGTACGTGTGGGGGCTTATAGGGAGAAACAAAAGTGGAGAAAACAACAAAGCTAGGACAAAACACACAGAAACAAACACAATATCAAGGGAATACCAGGGGAAACACCAAAATCAACGTCAAATACAAGCCCAGGTCAGGAGTCAGGAGGTCACGCAGTACAAAGGGGTAACACAGGATCAAAAGTCAAATTCAAGCCGAGGTCGAGTACACAAAGTCACAAATGCAAGCAAACGTTAGTGAGGTTGAAAGACCAATCACAGGCAACCTGTGGCCAGCAGGCTGCCTGTTAAATAGCCCCAACAGATGAGTCACGTGACGTGGCCAGCGTCATGTGACTCGCATCATACACCTCAATGCAACTGAGTGCCGATTCATTCCTATCGGCGCTCAGCTCCCCTGCTGCTCGTTGTCTAGGGGATGGAGAACGCCGGCCAAGCCGAAGAGGTGCGCGTGGCCGGGTTCTCCCCGCCGTCACTGCTCCACACAGATGGGGTGCCGGCGGCCCTGCAAGAAGAGCGCACGTCACCGGCTCCCCTTTACAATTCTAGTATACTGCGAGTACATTTTACTATACTGTAAGTACATTTTTTGCATTAGAACATATAACTCTTAAACCTTGAACAAAGTTATCTAGAGCAAGGTTACCGATTTATCTGACAGGTCCCTGCGCTTTCTCCCAAAAAGGGACTGCGGGCTTAATATAACAACCGTATAAGAACCACCAGCCCCTCGGTCTAGTTAAGACGCCTAGTGGTGAGGCGTGGCTCAGATATATATGTCCCACCAGAATACAAAAGAAAAAAGAACACAGTTGCTTTGCATCACTTTCCCCGCACTTTCTCCTCAAAAATCTACACAATACTTTTTGAACCAAGCATATTTTCTGCTCTCAACAGAAGCATTAACACAGTACTATCTATTATTTTAAACGGTATATCAAGTAGCTATCATCCCTGTATGAAATACTACCTCACACACAGACACATTACCACACTCGCTCAATATGTTCGGACAGTCCGATAGAACTGCAAAAACTGTGTCTCATTCCGCAGCCGCCTGTGGACCAGCAGCCCGCAAACGATGTTCATGACTGTCTAGCCATCGCAATGCCTCCCTGGGGTCCTCAAAGAAGTTGGTTCTTCCTAAAGCGACAACACGTAGTCTCGCTGGATACATCATTGAGTATGAGATATTCAGGCCTCGCAGTCGCTTCTTTATATCCAAGAATCTCGCCCTCCGCTTTTGGACCTCCATGGAGTAATCTGGAAACAGCGACACTTTTTGGCCGCCGATGGTTAGATCAGGCTGCTCACCTGCTTTTCTCAGAAGTATATCTCTGTCCTTATAATGAAGAAATTTCATAAGAACAGGCCTGGGTGGAGCACACAGTGGCAATGGTCTGGTGGGGACCCGGTGGGCCCTTTCCACGGCAAAAAGCGGAGTTAATTTCTCTGATCCAAAGGTATCTTTCACTCACTTTTCGAAATAATCAGTAGGGTTATTTCCTTCAACCTTTTCAGGTACCCCCACTATGCGTACATTGTTCCTACATGAGCGGTTTTCCAGATCATCTTGTTTCGCCATTATAAGAGTCAGCTTTTGATTATGTTCGGTAGATTCTCTTTTAAGAGATCGGATAATGTCCTCGACTTCTCCCACATGCCCCTCCAGGGCAGTCGTGCGTTCCGCTAAACGTTTCAGGTCATGGCGGACTATGGACACATCCTCCTTGATGGAGTCCATCTGCATTCTAAGGGCTGTTAAGGATCTCCCACATTTAGTGATAGCTTTCAGTACATGTTTAAGTGTGGGTTCTTCTATATCTGAGTCTATAATGTCCGTACTGGCGTTCCCTTTACCAGGCCTCAGTGCGTCATAACTGTTAGAGCTATGATTATCCTCTGCACTTCCCCTCTCCGTGTCAGGATCAGTGCCTGCTGGTGTTCCACCTCGTGTTCCCCTGGCATCTGTGGGGCCCGAGGAGTAAGTGATATGTGCGAATCTCCCCAGCTTGGCAGCTGTCTCGCGCTGTATGTCCTTCGCGTGTCACTGCACCTTGGTGTGTCAGGGCCGGCACCATCTTGCAGCTCTCTGCAGGGCCCTTTAGTGTCTCTCTTCCGGGCCATGACGATTCACCCGACGGCGGAGAGGATCTGAAACAGGGTCTATCAGGCGTCGGCTCAGGTGAGGTGCTTGGGCAGCCGGGTAGGTGCAGGTTTTAGGGGTTCTTTGCAGGATATTCAGCCTGGATAGTGCAGGAGCTCTGCAAAGCACGTCTGCTCACATCGTTTGTGGGTACTTGAATCGCGGCGACAAGCCATCTCAGAAGAAGTGCACCTGATGTTACAGCTAGGAATCATCGAGGAGTCAAAAAGTGAATGGGCCAGTCTTAATACCCAAGCCGGACGGGACATTACCATTCTGTAACAACTTCCGCAAACTTAATAAGGTTTTCAAGTTTGACGCATATCCCATGCCCAGAGTGGATGAGCTTATTGAGAAGTTAGGCCAAGCCCGGTATTTTTTTAGTGTTGGACCTCACCAAAGGGTACTGGCAGGTACCCTTGATGGAGGCTGCCAAGGAAAAAATGGCTTTTATACCACTAGAGGGGCTGTATCAGTACAAGTTATTACCCTTTGGTCTACATGGCGCTCCCGCCACATTTCAAAGGCTAATGGACATTATACTCCGTCCACATAGTCGGTACGCTTCGTCGTACCTGGACGATATCGTTATCCACGGCACCGACTAGGGAAAGTCACCTACCTAAAGTTCAGGCGGTAGTGAACTCCCTTGTGAAGGCTGGCTTAACCGCTAACCCAAAAAAGTGCACAATAGGGTTAGAAGAGACCAAGTACTTGGGAATGTAATTGGGCGCGGAACTATCAAACCTCAGGTGAACAAAATTGAGGCAATTCGGAATTGGCCCCGACCTGTCACTACTCGGCAAGTAAAGTCGTTCCTGGGAATGGTGGGGTACTATATGAGGTTTGTGCCCCACTTTGCTACAGTCGCCGCACCATTGACAGGCCTTTTGAAGGGACGCAAGTCAGTGATGGTCCACTGGAATGAGCAGGCGGAAAAGGCTTTCTCCGCTTTGAAGTCGACCCTGTGTGGGTCCCCGGTTTTGACGCCCCACTTCAAAAGGGAGTTTATAGTGCAGACCGATGCGTCCAAGGTAGGTCTCGGTGCTGTACTGTCTCAGGAAGTCAACAGGGAGGAGCATCCCGTTGTCTTCCTCAGCCGGAAGCTCACCCCAGCCGAGACAAGGTATAGTATAGTGGAGAGAGAGTGCATGGCTATCAAATGGGCACTCGAGTCTCTCCGCTATTATTTGTTGGGGAGAAAGTTTTGTCTGGTGACCGACAACTCCCCTCTCAAATGGATGAGCCAGGCCAAGGACAGAAATGCCCGGGTCACCCGGTGGTTTCTGTCTTTGCAGAATTTCAAGTTTTCGGTGGAACACAGGCCGGGCCGGTTACTAGGAAACGCGGATGCCTTGTCCCAGGTACACTGTTTAATGTGTGTCCACCCCCTCAGGGTTGAACAAAGGGGGGAGGTATGTAGGAAGGAACAAGGGGCCATCATTGATGGTCAGTACGTATCACCGAGGTTCCTGACCTCGTGAGGTAAGAGCTGTTTTTTCCCCCTGAAGTGTCAGTATTGCAGATTGCAGTCTGACACTTCAGCTGTTTAGTATGGCTGTAAAGCTGATCCGGGACGGCTCTTACTGGGAGTAGCCAAGCTGCTGGGTGGGTGGCCTCTCCCCACATTCCAGGTCGGGTGAAAATGGCCCGGTCCTTAAGGGGTTAAAGTTATCGGTATCGGCATCTAACCTTGCAGATATGACGATAATGCGTCCAGCGCGCTATCACAGAATATGAGTGCGCACAGGGGAGGAGGAGTCACTCTCTTCCTCCCCCCTGTGCCACGCTACCAATGATAATTAACGTTTAATACAGGAGGTGGTGCCCAGCCTATATAACAGGAAGCTGCGATCAGCGGAAGTTAACCCCTCTGGTGCCGCAGCTGAGGGGTTAACTGCTGCTGCTGATCGCAGCTCCCTGTCAGAGGCAGGGTGCCAGCTATGTGATTCTGCGCCAACACACCCGCCTCCTGTATTAAACGTTAATTATCATTGGTGGCGCAGTGCGCCCTCCCCAGTATTAAAAACATTGGTGGCGCAGTGCGTCGTCCTCCCCCTACCCCCCAGTATTAAAATCATTGGTGGCGCAGTGAGCCCCCCCCCTACCCCCCAATATTAAAAACATTGGTGGCCACAGGGTCCCCTCCCCTCCTCTTCATTGGTGGCAGTGGCAGCTTCTGATCAGAGCCCTAGCAGTGTAATCCGATCAGTTACCATGGCAGCCAGGACGCTACTGAAGCCATCCATGGCTGCCATGGTGAGCTCCCTGCTGCTGTGTGTACTATGCACAGGGCAGCAGGGAGAGTATGAAGTCCTATTCACCCTAATAGAGCTCTACTATGGTGAATAGAGCTCTATTAGGGTGAATAGGACAAGGGATTAAAAGATCCCAGGTTCTAGCCCCTAATGGGGGAAATAGTTATTAAAAAAAAGTTTAAAAAAAAACAACCAAAATATTGAGTATAATTCACCCCCTTTCCCAATTTTACTTAAAATATATAAACAATAAATAAATAAACATATCACATATTGCCACGTCCGAAAAGTCCAAACTATTAAAATATAAAAATAAAAAAATGTGGTGAACGCTCTATCTGGAAGAACTGGCATTTGCTAGAATCTGGCTCAGATTTAAAAAAAATTACACCATGGAGGTCCCCTAATTTTATTTAGAAGGGTAAAAAAACATACGGGATGAATTGGTGCGGAGGAGATTCCAGCAAAAGCTCTGCAATTGAGAGTACATACTACAATGGAACTATAGATGTGGTTATGGCTTCTTTTCAATATCTTTGCACTGATAAGGTACTACAAATAGGTAATATTCAATTTATGGCACGTCACTTTATTACGTGTTGGGTGGATTTAGTAGTCTATATTATGTACGTGCAATTATTACATTCCTTGTAAGATAGAAATGACCTATCCTCTTTTTTATGAGTTATACAATGTTCTTATATGTGGTTATATATGATGTTTGTATCTTTTATATTATATTGTATTGGATGATACACACCTGGAATCCAGTTGAATAAGTGTAGGAAGGATACAAGGTGGGTTTCCACCTCCTTCCAATAGGTCTTGAGAAAGCATCTGCTAAGGTGTAATGGCTGTAGGCCCTTCTTGGGTTGATCGTGTTATACCAGTGTTATGTACCCACTGAGGAGGTGATAAAGGATAGTGAATTTGTCCTGAGGCGAATGCCATGCAGTTTCTTCTGCACTTGGATGAATAATAGGAGGTATTACACTGTCCGATTTTCAAACAGTGCAATTGAACAGGCAAACTGAACATGAAGGGAACGATTGCTACTGCAGTCATTTCTGTTCTATTCATAATCCTGATGAAAGATCAGCTGACAAATGAGCATGTGCTCGCTCATCGGCTGATCGTCTGCTTAATTATACAAGCCAAATATCGTGACTGAGCCTTCCTATGAACACCTGCTTCTGATAATTTGCCTGATTGTTCTCTGACCTATAAGAGGGGATGATATCATGTTATCCTCCCCTGGGGTCATCTGAAGCCATACCAGCTAAGATAAGAGCTGTAAGTACAGTATATGCAGCTTCCACTTCATCCTGTGCTGTAGATAAGGTTGGATTGCAGCTAGAGCTGTGAACCTGGCCTTCTTGGAATCTAGTTGCATTCTAGTAGGAGATACAGCTCTTAGAGTAGATCCCTCTACCTCCAGCTGTCCTTGGGATAAGCAGTTTTATTCCCTTTCTTGATGCCCAGCTGTGCTCAGTATAAGCACCTAAGGGATTAATATATCTTTATGGTGGAAAACGCTCAGTTTTAATGAAACAGCTCTAGGATAGGCCATCACTAGCTGATCAACGGGGCTCCAACACCCAGCCCCCTGGTGATCAGGGTGTAGCTCCGTCACCAGCACTACACAGCACCATCAGCAGTGTAGTGGAGGTAGCTTGCTACTGCAGTACTGCTCCCATTGAAGTCAGAGCTGGTCACTGCAGTGCTGATGCAGTTGACTTCAATGGAAGCAGTGGTGTAGTAACAAGTTCCCTCCACTACAGAGCTGACAGCACCAATTCCTGCAACAGAGCTACACTCTAAGGCTACGTCTACACGACGACATTTGTCACGCGACATTTTGTTGCACCAATGTCGCGCAACAATATTTATAATGGCAGTCTATGGTGTCGCACTGCAACATGCTGCAACACAACAGTTGCCGAGAATCCATTCGAAATGGATTTTTCTGCGACTGTTGCGTCGCAGTCGCAGCATGTTTCAGTGCGACACCATAGACTGCCATTATAAATATTGTTGCGCTACAAATGTTGCAGTGTAGTTATTGTCACGTGAAAAAAGTCATAGTGTAGACGTAGCCTAACAGCTGATGGAGCACTGGAGCAGGGTTAGGCCCCCGCCAATCAGCTAGTGAGTGATGGCCTATCCTCAAGATAGGCCTTCAATTAGGAATAGCTGCCAACAGATGGATTTTGTAAAGCTTAAGGATTATGTTGCAAAATAGGAATACCCCACAATATGACATCTAAAGAGATAACATTCTGTAAAAACAAAATAAATCTAAAGAATAAATATATTTCCCATTATCTCACCATGTTCAGCCCATTGCATGACGGCACGGAATCGAGCATGCGATCCAGTTCATCCCCAATTATTTCATCATGCAAGGTTGACAGTGGAAATAAAACAGATGCATCACTACTTATAAGTGCTGAAGGGAATATCCCAGTCTCAGAAACCGGAGGCACACTTGGAGAGACTGGATGGACTGGAACTGGTGATGTCTCTCTTAATGGTTCATTGTTCAGACTCAGTGTAGAGAAATGCACGTGAGGAGGGTCATGGCCATCAACTTCAGGCAGATCTGAAATACAACACATACATGTAATGCCATTGGTCTATGCTTTGGTAAAATCAGTTTCAAACTTGTTTTGCTGTACAGCCGGCTCCCCTTGTGTCATGTGACCATTTGTCATGACACAAGGGCAGGGATGCCGTTGAAGTTGCCAGGAGCCAACGTCAGGAAGCAGGTAAGTACATCTTCCCTTTGCAGTCCGTCAGACTTTTGAACAACCCCTTTAAGTATACTGCTCTAATACAGCCATGTGCATGAGCCATGAAACTGCGTAGGGCAGGAGAAATATTTGTGTTCCTGCTGTGTTCAATTCTTAGGGGATTATGTAATGTAAATATAATGTAGATGTACAGTACAGACCAAAAATTTGGACACACCTTCTCATTCAAAGAGTTTTCTTTATTTTCATGACTATGAAAATTGTAGATTCACACTGAAGGCATCAAAACTATGAATTAACACATGTGGAATTATATACATAACAAAAAAGTGTGAAACAACTGAAAATATGTCATATTCTAGGTTCTTCAAAGTAGCCACCTTTTGCTTTGATTACTGCTTTGCACACTCTTGGCATTCTCTTGATGAGCTTCAAGAGGTAGTCACCTGAAATGGTCTTCCAACAGTCTTGAAGGAGTTCCCAGAGATGCTTAGCACTTGTTGGCCCTTTTGCCTTCACTCTGCGGTCCAGCTCACCCCAAACCATCTCGATTGGGTTCAGGTCCGGTGACTGTGGAGGCCAGGTCATCTGGCGCAGCACCCCATCACTCTCCTTCATGGTCAAATAGCCCTTACACAGCCTGGAGGTGTGTTTGGGGTCATTGTCCTGTTGAAAAATAAATGATGGTCCAACTAAACGCAAACCGGATGGAATAGCATGCCGCTGCAAGATGCTGTGGTAGCCATGCTGGTTCAGTATGCCTTCAATTTTGAATAAATCCCCAACAGTGTCACCAGCAAAGCACCCCCACACCATCACACCTCCTCCTCCATGCTTCACGGTGGGAACCAGGCATGTAGAGTCCATCCGTTCACCTTTTCTGCATGGCACAAAGACACGGTGGTTGGAACCAAAGATCTCAAATTTGGACTCATCAGACCAAAGCACAGATTTCCACTGGTCTAATGTCCATTCCTTGTGTTCTTTAGCCCAAACAAGTCTCTTCTGCTTGTTGCCTGTCCTTAGCAGTGGTTTCCTAGCAGATATTCTACCATGAAGGCCTGATTCACACAGTCTCCTCTTAACAGTTGTTCTAGAGATGTGTCTGCTGCTAGAACTCTGTGTGGCATTGACCTGGTCTCTAATCTGAGCTGCTGTTAACCTGCGATTTCTGAGGCTGGTGACTCGGATAAACTTATCCTCCGCAGCAGAGGTGACTCTTGGTCTTCCTTTCCTGGGGCGGTCCGCATGTGAGCCAGTTTCTTTGTAGCGCTTGATGGTTTTTGTGACTGCACTTGGGGATACTTTCAAAGTTTTCCCAATTTTTTGGACTGACTGACCTTCATTTCTTAAAGTAAAGATGGCCACTCGTTTTTCTTTACTTAGCTTCTTTTTTCTTGTCATAATACAAATTCTAACAGTCTATTCAATAGGACTATCAGCTGTGTATCCACCTGACTTCTCCACAACGCAACTGATGGTCCCAACCCCATTTATAAGGCAAGAAATCCCACTTATTAAACCTGACAGGGCACACCTGTGAAGTGAAAACCATTTCAGGTGACTACCTCTTGAAGCTCATCAAGAGAATGTCAAGAGTGTGCAAAGCAGTAATCAAAGCAAAAGGTGGCTACTTTGCAGAACCTAGAATATGACATATTTTCAGTTGTTTCACACTTTTTTGTTATATATATAATTCCACATGTGTTAATTCATAGTTTTGATGCCTTCAGTGTGAATCTACAATTTTCATAGTCATGAAAATAAAGAAAACTCTTTGAATGAGAAGGTGTGTCCAAACTTTTGGTCTGTACTGTATATATGTAAGAATCACTAGATGTGAACAGCTACACAGCTGGATGTAAACAAGAGTATTTCCATTCACTGACAGAAAGCAGGACGTCAGCAGGTCACATCCCTGAGCATATGGAGTATTTCGATAATGTATTTTTATCTATATGCATTTCCCTTTTAGAGCACATGCATTGTGTTTAGTCCCTGTTTTTATGCCCCATTTCCTGCTGCTCTTGAACAATCCACAAGAGCAGCTCACACCAGTGCTTTACCCACATGACGAAGAGCACTTTTTTTTTTTTTTTCCTGAAACACATAAGCAGAAGCACTTTTTTACAATTCTTTTTAGGCTTATCTCAATTGGAGTCGGAAGGCACTGTAAAGTTTACAGCCACATGGGACCTTTCCCCCATCACCCACAATCAGGCCACGTTCAAAGTTTAGGAGACCAGGTTAACCTATTATGTCTTGAAATAAACAGTCTGATAGCTGCTTTCATCCAATACCAGGAATACATTGGTAACAAGTACTTGCCATCAAAAGGGCTGTCCAGACAATTCAAATTCTTTTAAAACAGCTTATGCCAGGGATGCTCAACCTGCGGCCCTCCAGCTGTTGTAAAACTACAACTCCCATCATGCCCTTCTGTAGGCCGATAGCTGTAGGCTGTCCGGGAATTATGGGAGTTGTAGTTTTCCAGCAGCAGGTTGAGCATGCCTGGCTTTGGCACTTCTGGCCCCCTGCCGTTTCTCTGCTTCCTGGTTCTTCTTGACATGCAGGAAATGTCTGCTTGGCCAATCACTGGCTGAGGTGGCATTTCCTGCATGTCGAAAAGGATCAGTCGGAAAGGGAGTTGGTGAGGTACTGACTTTTATTATTTTATACCACGGGCTGCCTTTATAAATGTAAGCACACATACAACCCCTTTATGTATGATGTGTTAGATACACACAGATACATACAGTACAGACCAAACGTTTGGACACACCTTCTCATTCAATGAGTTTTCTTTATTTTCATGACTATGAAAATTGTAGATTCACACTGAAGGCATCAGAACTATAAATTAACACATGTGGAATTATATACATAACAAAAAAGTGTGAAACAACTGAAAATATGTCATATTCTAGGTTCTGCAAAGTAGCCACCTTTTGCTTTGATTACTGCTTTGCACACTCTTGACATTCTCTTGATGAGCTTCAAGAGGTAGTCACCTGAAATGGTTTTCACTTCACAGGTGTGCCCTGTCAGGTTTAATAAGTGGGATTTCTTGCCTTATAAATAGGGTTGGGACCATCAGTTGCGTTGTGGAGAAGTCAGGTGGATACACAGCTGATAGTCCTACTGAATAGACTGTTAGAATTTGTATTATGGCAAGAAAAAAGCAGCTAAGTAAAGAAAAATGAGTGGCAATCATTACTTTAAGAAATGAAGGTCAGTGTCCCCAAGTGCAGTCACAAAAACCATCAAGGGCTACAAAGAAACTGGCTCACATGCGGACCGCCCCAGGAAAGGAAGACCAAGAGTCACCTCTGCTGCGGAGGATAAGTTCATCCGAGTCACCAGCCTCAGAAATAGCAGGTTAACAGCAACTTAGATTAGAGACCAGGTCAATGCCAAACAGAGTTCTAGCAGCAGACACAACTCTAGAACAACTGTTAAGAGGAGACTGTGGGAATCAGGCCTTCATGGTAGAATATCTGCTAGGAAACCACTGCTAAGGACAGGCAACAAGCAGAAGAGACTTGTTTGGGCTAAAGAACACAAGGAATGGACATTAGACCAGTGGAAATCTGTGCTTTGGTCTGATGAGTCCAAATTTGAGATCTTTGGTTCCAACCACCATGTCTTTGTGCGAAGCAGAAAAGGTGAACGGATGGACTCTACATGCCTGGTTCCCACCGTGAAGCATGGAGGAGGAGGTGTGATGGTGTGGGGCTGCTTTGCTGGTGACACTGTTGGGGATTTATTCAAAATTGAAGGCATAATGAACCAGCATGGGTACCACAGCATCTTGCAGCGGCATGCTATTCCATCCGGTTTGCGTTTTGTTGGACCATCATTTATTTTTCAACAGGACAATGACCCCAAACACACCTCCAGGCTGTGTAAGGGCTATTTGACCATGAAGGAGAGTGATGGGGTGCTACGCCAGATGACCTGGTCTCCACAGTCACCGGACCTGAACCCAATCGAGATGGTTTGAGGTGAGCTGGACCGCAGAGTGAAGGCAGAAGGGCCAACAAGTGCTAAGCATCTCTGGGAACTCCTTCAAGACTGTTGGAAGACTATTTCAGGTGACTACCTCATGAAGTTCATCAAGAGAATGCCAAGGGTGTGGAATGCAGTAATCAAAGCAAAAGGTGGCTACTTTGAAGAACCTAGAATATGACATATTTTCAGTTGTTTCACACTTTTTTGTGATGTATATAATTCCACATGTTAATTCATAGTTTTGATGCTTTCAGTGTGAATCTACAATTTTCATAGTCATGAAAATAAAGAAAACTCTTTGAATGAGAAGGTGTGTCCAAACTTTTGGTCTGTACTGTACATACAATGGCCAATTTCACAGGAAACACTTATGTTTCATCTGACATTATAACTTGTCTACAGTTTTCAGATGATATAAGCATTTATGAATATTAACTGGGAGATCAAAACAAACTGTGGGGCCACAGAGAATAAGGTGATGAATCCAGACTATGGGCCACATACGGATCCTGTCCAAACAATCGAAACAACACTGAAACTACACATGCAGAAAAACTCACTTACCTGGCTCTATCTGATCTGCAAAACTATCAGACATCTGCAATTTGAATTAAAATGTATCAATGGCTGCTAAATGCTGATAAACATTGCATGTCTTCCATATAAAATATCCTCAGTAAAGTACTAATTGAGTAGATTTGTTATCACAAGAAAGCAATATTAAATGGATTCTAAAGGATGTATTACACTGGCAGATCATTAGCGATCATCTTGCAGTGAGATACTGTTGCCAATTTTGATTTTTAAGCAGGTTTGAAGGGGTGTGCTTAAAGGGGTTCTGCAGTTTGTTTAAACTAATGATCTATCCTCTGGATAGATCATCAGCATCTGATTGGTGGGGGTCTGACACTCGGGACCCCTGCCGATCAGCTGTTTGAGAAGGCAGCGGCGCTCCAGGAGTGCCGCGGCCTTCTCACTGTTTACCACAGGCCCAGTGATATCACGACTAGTATCAACTGGCCTTGGCGGGGCTAAGCTCCATTCAAGTGAACAAAGGATAGATCATCAGTTTAAACAAACTGCAGAATCCCTTTAAGCATGCTTAAAAATCATGCTAAAGGGCCGCAACGGTATCGCGCAGATCAACAGCTGTGGACCCAACCTGCTCCTACCAGCTCAGTGCGGTGCTCCGGGCAGAAGCCCAGCTGATCACACGATCAGCTGTGTTTCTGCCCAGCGGGATGAGGGCCACATGCATCCCGTGGGCTGCGGGTTGTGCACCCTTGGTCTAAATGCACTATAATCTTAGACCACCCTTATTAGTACAGGACTGCATGAATAGTACTGCCACCGCTGAGACCAGATCAGTAATTTTATCTCTATACTTACTCCCAGTCCCTTACATACTGGCTGTGGAACATATTGAGAGGACTCCTGAACATGTGCACATAATGGACATGACTCAAGGAAGAATACTCTCTATGCATTACATGGCTGGTTTATGGGTGCACATTGGGGGAATGGGGGTGAGCACAGATTAAAAAAAATTACTGATCTGAACTCTGTGACGGCTGTACTATTCATACAGTACTGTAGTTAATAGAGAGGGTCCAAGGTGACAGAGTCTTTTTAAACCCATGAGAAAATTAACTATATTCATGTCAGACCTTATAGATGTCTGGTACTAATGTATGTAGTCACAATCTAATACAATGATGCTTAGTAGCTTCACATATAGAGGCTAAATATAATATGTGAGGCTATGTCCCCATGGGATTCATCATGCCAGAGACCTAATATGATGACTGGGCATCCATTAAAAGCACACAAAGTTTAGCAGTATAAGGGGCTATTCACATAACATTTGCAGTGTGCATTGGAAAGCTTTACCTCTGACTGATGTATACATCAAAGTCTTCAGACCCCTTCATTTTTTCACATTTTTTTTAATGTTGTGGCCTTGTGCGTAACTAATACAAATTCCATCCCCCCATCATCCTGCACTCATTACAACATAATAAGGAAGTGAAAACAGAAAGTTCAAAATCTTAGCAAATTTTTTGAAAAGGGAAAACTAAAATCTTACATGGACATACCCTTTACTCAGGATTTAGTTGAAACACCATCGGCAACTATTACAGACTCCAGTCTTCTTGGATATGATGCCACATGGTTTACACACCTGAATTTGGAGATTCTTCCATTTTTCTCTGCAGATCCTCTCAAGCTCTGTAAGATTGGATGGGGATTGTAGGTGGACAGACATTTTCAGGTCTCCAGAGATGTTTGAGAGGGTTCAAGTCAGGGCTCTGGCTGGGCCACTCAAGGACACTCACAGAGTTGTCTCTAAGCCACTCCTGTGTTGTCTTTGCTGTATGATTAGAGTCATTGGGCCAGATTTATCATTACACTTACATCTTACGCCACTTTTACATATGTCCAAAGTCACTTTTGGCTAAAAAGTCAGATGTATTAATGATCCTTCAATACTGTGATAAATGTGGTTTGACGGTAGCAGTTTATCCTTCAGTAAGCGGCTTTACAAAAGTCGCACGTCTTTACGAAAAAGTTGCATGTTCTATTAAAAAGTCGCATAAGATAAGCATGATCCTCACTGGAGTGAAATTGCGCAATTTTTTGCGACTTTTTAAATTGTCGCAATAGTAAATCTGTCTAGAGATTCATCTACATAAGAAAACACGTCCACTTTCAGAAAACTGGCGAGCATAGCGCAGAGCCAATAAAAGTCGCTAATTTGTGTGCAGTTTTAACGATTGCGCAAAAATGTGCGACTTTTTCACTCCATTATTTTGACTTGAGCTAATGATAAATCTGGCCCATTGTCTTGTTGGAAGGTAAATCTTAGTCTGAGGTCCAGAGCACAATGGATCAGATTTTTATTAAGACTATCTCTGAACTTTGCTCCATTCACCTTTCCCTCACCCCTGACCAGTCTCCCTGTCCCCCACAGCATGATGCTGCCACCACCATGCTTCACTCTTGGGATGGTATTCAGCAGGTGATAAGCAGTGCCTGGTTTCCTCCAGACATAACACTTAGAATTGAGGCCAAAAAGCTCAATCTTGGTTTTATCAGACCAGAGAATCTTGTTTGATTCATGTGTCTTTTATGAGGAGAAGCGTCTTTCTGGCCACTCTGCCATAAAACCCAGGTTGGTGGAATGCTGCAGTGATGGTTGACCTGAAAATTTCTCCCCTCTGAAAACAGAATCTTTAGAGCTCAGCCAAAGTGACCTTTGGGTTCTTGGTCACTTCTCTTACCAAGGCCCTTCTCTCCCACTACTTAGTTTGCTGAGACACCAGCTCAAGGAAGTCCTGGTTGTTCCAAACTTCTTCCATTTAAGAATTATGGAGTTATGCTCTTGGGAACTTTCAGTGCACCTTCAAAACTATGCTTAAACAAGTAAATATAGCAAAGGGTAGTATAATATAATTTGACATAGAAAACCTTCCCTTATTAAAATATAACCTTTGAGGTGAAGGATTTAATAGGGACACTGAGGTTATCTTGTCCAGTAAAACCTACACCGCTGATCCTCTTCTCTATGATGCTTGAGACTTCAAATTGTAAGAAGGACAACACACTTTGTCCCGCCACAGTTAAAATGTCTGGCAGAGATTATCTTATGGTTAATATCTGTACGTCTGAATATTAGACATTTTGTGTATCTAGGGGTATTCTTAAGTATTTTAGATAAATATATTAAAGGTTACATTTTAATAAGGGAAGGTTTTCTATGTCAAGAACTTTTAGTGCAGCAGAATTTTTTGTACCCTTTTCCAGATCTGTGCCTCCACACAAATCCTGTCTCTAAGCTCTACAGGCAGTTCTTTCCACCTCATGGCTTGATTTTTACTCTGCTATGCATTGTCAGCTGTGAGACCTTATAAAGACAGGGCACCGTCTTTCCAAATCATGTTCAACTGAATTTACCACAGATGGATTCCAATCAAAGTGTAGAAACATCCCAAAGATGAGCAAGAGAAATGGGAGGCCTCCAGATCTACATTTCTTTTTTTAAATCAGATTCTTTTTATTAAAGATTTTTCATATTAACAACAAAGACAGAACACTGTCCCCCCCCCCCCCTCCCCCCTCCCCAACCCCTGGGACAAGAGCAGTCGAACAACAGCACATTATAGGATGCAGCAAGTCATTACCACAATTGAGCACATCACAGTACAGAAACACAGTGTTACTCAGCGGTACCCAGAATTTTACGGTCTAAACAAGTATGTGTAAACGCAAAATCATACCCAAGATACACCTGCTCCTGGAGATCCCCATAAGTAGATTATCCCCTTTAATTTTTCGAGTCCCCTCTGCCCCCCCAACCATACTTAATCACGCACCCCTCAGTCACTCCCCCCATCGCTCACACCCCCTCCATTCCTTCACAGTTGTATATTATAGTGTTGAATCCAATTCGACCATATCTTCTCAAACTTCTTTAAGCAATTCCTTTTTTGATATACATATTTCTCCAATCCGATCATCGCATGTATTTTTCGCTCCAGTTCTTCCACTGAAGGCGGTTGTCTACTCAACCAGTAAAATGCTATTACTTTCCTCGCCTGATACAATATCCTAATAATAGCTAATCTTTTCTCTTGCCCATATTTCTCAGCATTCACACACCCTAACAAACACACCGACACTTTCATACTGATTTCCACATCAAAAACGGTTTTCACCAATTTGCCTACCCCCACCCAATACCTCCTCAGCCTGGGGCAGTTCCACATCAAGTGAACGAGATCTGCGTTCGCTACATCACACCTTGGACAGCAATCATCACTCCTGTACCCCATCTTTTTCAACAGGACCGGAGTCCTGTATACTCTGTGCAGTAACAAGAGCTGAGATACCCTTTGAGCCTCACTAACTGCAACTTGGGTAAAATCCTCTAGGACCGCATCCCACTGTTCCCCTGTTAAATCCGGGGCATCCCTTTTCCACTTGTCATACAACCGGAATTCCTGCTTCTTAAACTGCGCTTCCATAAGACACAAGTAATTTAATGATATCACTCCTTTCGTACCTCCATTTGATTTTACCAGGTCTACTACTGCGTTTTTCTGTGCTTGGCCAACCGCTGCTACTTTGTCTTGAGCGCTTAACGCGTGCCTAAGTTGCAGGTATACATAGAATTGGGACTTCTGCAGCCCAAAATCCTGTTGTAGACTAGAGAATTCTTTAAGAACATTATTATCAAACAATTGACCCATATATTTCAGTCCCAAAGTACTCCACACCTTCACTCCACTAACCTTGTTCACCTCAGTATACATAAAATTCGGCCAAATAGGGGTGATATCTGAGTAGCCCTGAATACCAATGATTTCTCTGACCTTCCACCAAACCCTATGAATGGAATGAAGCGTCTTAAATGCGTTACCCTTCGCAAGAAAAGTACCATCCTCCAGAGCAGATCTCAGGTTTTGACAGCCCACGAGAGACTGAATAATTTTACTTGCAGTTCCCAAGCCATCCGTCGATTCCCATCCTCTCATATGCTGCAATTGTGCCGCCAAGTAATACATCCTTGAATCCGGAACCCCCAAACCTCCCCCAGTCTTTGGTCTGCACAATGTTTCCAATTTAATACGTGGGATGCCTTTCTTCCAGATAAGGTCCCTGAATATTGCGTTAACTACACGGAAGATCCTAATAGGAAGCCATATAGGGGCATTATGTAGCACATACAGAAGTTGTGGCATCAGAATCATTTTTATCAGATTAGTCCTGCCTATTATTGATAGTGTCAGTTTTGTCCACGCATTGACTTTCTGTCTAAACTTCTGTATCAGCGGAGTAATGTTCAACCGTTCAAATTCTAGCTCACTGCGTGAAACCTGGATACCCAGGTATTTAAAAGATTGAACCACCTGCAAACCCTCCACACATGCACCGATGTTAGTAGTGTCCGCCTTCAATGGCATCAGTACCGACTTATTCCAATTTATGCACAGGCCTGACATTCTCCCAAACCCATTGATTACTTCCATCGCCACCGGTAGAGACTCCCTCCAATTATCCATAAATAGTAGCATATCGTCTGCATATAGTGCTACTTTCTCCTCTAAGGGCCCGTATTGAAAGCCTTTTATCCCCACCGAAGATCTAATGGTCGCCGCCAGGGGCTCAATGGCTATCGCAAACAACAGGGGCGACAGAGGACACCCCTGTCTCGTCCCCCTATGGAGAGTGAAGCTATCTGACAGATTGCCATTCACCCTAACCCTAGCCGACGGTCTACTATATAAGAGCTGAATCCACCCAATAAATGACTGGCCAAACCCTAACTTCTGCAACACCTTCCAAAGATACCTCCACTCTACACTATCGAAAGCTTTGGCCGCATCTAGAGATGCGACCGCCGCCTCCGAGGTCTGTCTCTGACATTGGATATTTAAGTATAAGCGCCTAATATTAACCGCCGTAGCCATATTTGGCATAAAGCCAGCTTGATCCGGATGTATAAGAGTAGCTATAACCGAATTCAGACGATTCGCCAGGACCTTAGCCAGTAATTTAATGTCTACCTGAAGTAATGAGATTGGCCTATATGATTCCGCCTCCAAAACATCTTTACCCGGCTTCGGAAGAACCACAATAGTTGCCTCAGTCATACTAGAAGGCAGATTTTTCTGCTCCATTGCCTCCTTAAAGACTTCCACTAGTTGAGGTAGCATGACCGAGGCAAAACGTCTGTAGACCTCCACTGGCAAGCCATCTCCACCCGGGGCCTTATTATTTGACATACTCGCCAGCGCCAATTCCACCTCAGTAATTGTTATAGGGGAGTCTAACTTACCACACTGTTCAGAAGTGAGTCTAGGCATATGTAATCCCCCAAGGAAGGAGTCCATGTCCTCATCAGAAGCGGACAAACGAGATGCATATAAATCAGAGTAAAACCCCCTCATAATCTCCAATATGCGCTCCTGAGCAGTACACAGAACTCCATCTGAATCCCTAAGAGCTGCTATATAATTAGGTGGACGCTGGGCCCTGGAAATTAGAGCCAGCATCCTCCCTGTCTTTTCTCCCTCCTCGTAATACAGTTGTTTCTGGAAGAATTGCTTATTCCTAGCATTCATTAATAGTCTATCGTCCAATTCTTTCTGTGCCCCCTTCCACAATTCTCTGCGTCTATCCACTGGTTCCATTATATAGTTAGCTTCCGCCGCCTCTACTGCTCGCGCCAACTCCTGCACCTTAGCTCTAGTCTCACTCTTCTTCCTGTTAACCTGTGCTATAAGTAACCCTCGCAAGTAGGCCTTCATAGTGTCCCAGACTATTAACCTCGTACTGGTAGGCAAATTAATCCTAAAAAACTCCTCTAATTGTCCTTTGACCACGCCTACCTCCGGCAAAATAGGCAACCAGAAAGGGTTAAACGACCACAGCGTACCTCTACCTATTCTAGCTGGCCGAAAAGCTGCAGAAACTGACAGAGGAGAGTGGTCCTGTCAGCTGTCGGGGAAGGTATGCAACGTCACGTATCACTGTTCCCATTTCTGCATTAACTAGCGCCATATCAATTCTAGACAACGAGTGAAATGTACTAGAACAGCACGAATATTGCCTAACCTGCGGATTCCTCTCCCTCCAAATATCCACTAAAGAAACCTCCCGCAAGAGTCTACCAAATGCCGTACAGTCTCCCAACTCCCGTGTCTGTATCCCCATCCTATCCATCTCAGGATTTATCACGTTATTAAAATCTCCCAACACAATAGTTGGCACTCCTGGGTAGTCCATCATAAAGGTAAGAACTTTCCTAAGTACTAATGGGGAGTATGGGGGGGGGGATATACACTCCACATATCACACAGGGCTGGTTATATAGGGTACCATAAATACATACATAGCACCCCTCAGCATCCACCTTGCTAGCAAGGCAACAGAACGGTATACTCTTATGTACCAAGATACTGACCCCTCTAGCGTACGTAGAATATGTGGAGTGATATCCCGCCCCCACCCATGCCATTCCAAGCAAATGTACCTGTTCCGGCAACAGGTGTGTCTCCTGAAAGCAGCATATGAGAGGATGTAGCGGACGGACGCTTTCCAAAATCGCCTTTCTTTTAGTCTTGTCTTTGATCCCACGTACGTTCCAGCTAAAGAATTTAACACAGTCAGCCATTAGTGTTACAGTATAATCTCATATCCACAATAAGGACCTCACCCTTTACTCCGACACTTCTGACATTGTGCTCTGGAGGACGGCACTTCCACATCCGTTCCCCACACAGCCCGTCATGCATCCACACATACCACAACTTGTCTTGTCCCGAACCCCGCCCCAAAACTTTCCCAAACTGTAAATCCGCCATCAGGTGGCAGCAACTCAACTTCAGTCTACAATTCACTGGGCTAACCGATTGGCCCCACACCACGCCTATCAATTAGGCCCGTGGGAGTATACTGTACCAAACGGTAAGTCCAGCAATATTCCCCGGCTATCTGCCGGAGGGACGTAGCCTAAACTAGCTACCTAACTTTTCACTGGTAACCTAGAAACAGTCACTTTACTTCTAGAAATAACTAATCTCCCTTTAGCTTCCCCCATCTTACCCGGGTGAAAACATGTCGCTTAGAGCAGAAATATAGAACCCTCAGTGGCATTCAGGATAATCCACTGATTCACCCATATTATCCTGACCCACAATCAGTTTGTAAACAGTTAAAGGCGTCCCTTCCTACACCTGTGACGGATACATTTTCACATACATTTAGTGCATTATGATTTCACATTGCCCATAACCCAGCACAGTTTCTCCTCCATTTCCACAGCTCTCTTAATTGGGGCATATAATGCTGCACCATAAACCGATATATAACCTGTAACAGGAAACTGTATGTAGGTAAGGCATTAGTGCCAATACTCCGCCGGACAAATACAAAGTCTCTTCAGGCAGGCGGCTGGATATCCATCCTCCGCAGCCAATCTGGTAAATACACTTGGTAAATAAACTCCTTACATAACTACGAGGAGGAGAGGGAAACCAGCAATCAGAAAAGACATTGAAATAGTCACTAGCATAATGAAAACTTAGTCCCATTAAGTAGGATTTTGAAGCTCCATCTTGATCTGCCGCTCGTTCCTGTCCAGCCACTTTGCCGCCTCTCTAGGATCCTCAAAGAAACTGGTGGTATTCAGGGCCACTACACGCAATCTGGCCGGATATAACATAGAGTATGAGACCTGCAAGTTTCTCAGTCTCTTTTTAACCTCCATGAAGCGAGCCCTCTTTTTCTGTACCTCCATAGAGTAATCCGGGAACAGTGAGATTCTGTGTCCATCAATGGAAAGTTCTGGTAGCTCCCTGGCCTTGCGCAAGAGAATATCCCGATCTCTGTAATGCAGTAGCTTGGCCAGAACTGTTCTCGGAGGCGCCCCAGGAGGCAAAGGCCTAGTCGGCACCCTATGGGCCCGTTCAACAGCAAACAGAGGAGTCAATGCATCCTGCCCCACCGCCTCCTTCAGCCATGCCTCAAAGTACTCAGTGGGGTTCCTCCCCTCCACCTTCTCAGGCACCCCCACTATGCGCACGTTGTTGCGGCGCAAACGGTTCTCCATGTCATCTTGCTTAGCCGCTATAACATTCAGCAATCTGGAGTGCTCAGCAGTGTCCCTCTTTAGAGGCTGCACCTCATCCTCCACCTCACCCACTCTATCCTCTAGAGCCGTGGTACGCTCAGCCAGCTTCCTGAAGTCATGCCGTATAATGGAAATGTCCTCCTTAATTGCGCCCACCTGGACTGATAAAGCGCTGAGGGATTTGCCACATTTTGAGATGGCATGTAGCACATCTTTTAGCGTAGGTTCCCCGCCATCCGAATCGCCAGGCTCATTCTCCGGCACCTCTCCACACACTTGTAAGGCCGCATACCTGTTGGCGCTCTGCCGCGTGGCAGTGGCGGGAACCCGCTCCTCACGGTCAGAGTCGTCCCCACAGTCCGGTGGCGCTTCCTCTTGGCATTCCAGGCGTTGTTTGTTAGAGGCTGCCTGAGAGGATCTCACAAACTGACTCAGTTTAGCCGCTGTGTCTTTTTGCAGCTCCGTAGTGCGCTCCCTCCGCTTCGGCGTGCTTATCCCGGCGCCATCTTGGGACTCTCTATCAGCTCCCCTGCCTTCCCGCTTCCTCGACATGTCTGTGTCTGCCACCAACCACAGCCTCCGGTCCTGTCACTGCGCTGAGTCGCTCTATCCCCCGACCACACTGGCTCAAAGATTCCGCTGTATTCAGGTAAAAACAGGATAAATGGCCGGGCAGATGCGGGAGCTCTCACAGCGTGCGACCGCTCACATGCCTAGCAGGCCACGCCCATCCAGATCTACATTTCTAGTGTCATAGCAAAGGGTCTAAATACTTACGTCCATGCAAAATTTTTGTTGTTCCCATTAAAAAATTTGCAAAAAATGTCTAAAATGTTTTCACCTACTGAGTGCAGATTTTATTTTTTTTTATTTTTATTTTAGCACAAGGCCACAGCATACATTTTTTTTTAAGTCTGAAGACTTTCCGAATGCACTGTATACCAGCGAGATGGAGGCCAAAAGGACACTATCCGATATGCCAAATGAACAATGTAAATTCAGTGTGAATAGACCTTTAGCAGTACGCATGGCAAGGGCTGACAGACCACTGGCAGATTTTAGGGAAATCTGAATTCACTGAATCTGCATTTATGTTTTATTATAAGGTCACCTTCCTTCATGAAAGGAGGGATTCTGATAATACTTTATGATGTCGTAACATAGTGAAGTTCCCTTTGGTTTAACAAAAGTTACATTCAGTACCTACAAATGTAAGCTATATGGCAGTTTGCAAGTAGGGTCCTACTTACCTTTTCTGATGGGTCCAAAACTGTAACCTTGGAATTAGACTGAAACACAGAAGGACTGTTTTGCATCAAACAAAAAAGATAATAGAAAAAAATAATTTAAATAGAAAAAAATACACTCACCTGTGCCCTGACATAGGCTTTCCTAATTTTTAGCCCCAGCTTCACAGCTAGCTCACGTGTTAGTTTCACCACGCTCTCATCCTGTGGAAATTTGTACTACTCAACAAAGTACGGTAATTAAACACGCTTTCATTTAATATGAAAGAATTAACACAATGGGCTAAATGTGGCCACACACATTAGATAACTGTCCTGTGGGAACAAAGGCTTGAGGATTTTTAAATCCAACATGCCCGATCCTTCTTTCCCCGACTTCTGTGGTCTCCAAAGACATTAGATAGATCGGCATCCAATCCCGCCAGGTTCAACGGTCATCCAATATATAAAGGGCAACTTTAGTCCCTCTGATCGGTTATTAAATTGACTGAATTAAAGAAGAACTGCCGCCAAAAATGTTATTGCCTGACCAGTTAGAAAGGTACATGATGTAATCTGTAGTGAATGGAATTTTCTTACCAGTGGTTGTATTTGCGAGTTATAACCTCCCTTCTGCTTCTCATTTGTGTCATGTGACCAGCAATCAGACTCCGCAACCGACACAGCATCTTATGTGTGGACAGGAAGTCCGTTTCTCTTTCTATTCCTATGGGAGCATCATGTCAGTCTCATAGGAATGAATAGAGACGTAACTGACTTCCTGTCCTGTGTCAGTTGGAGATCAGAGAGTTGGTCACATGACATCACTTTCTAGCAGGTCAGAGAATAAACATTTTGCCGGAAGTTCTACTTTAAAGTGTAACCGTCATGTTTTCATCAAAAAATCTATTTTAGCATATGTTACTGCTGGTGGAGAATTATGCATAAAGCAATCTTTAGGTTCTTTAAATACCACCGTTTTCTTTGAGTTTTTCCCTTAGTTACGGCTGTTTTAACCTCTAAAACATGAGGATCTTCTCAAGATGGCTCCTCTGCCAGTTCTCTGAGGCCAAAACTGCTTTCCTCACTTCTCATACACACTTGCTGTAGCCAGCAGCTCCCTGCCAGCCAATGAGATTGGATTACTGAGAGACACGCCTCAGCACTCTGAAGCCTAATGCAGGCATGCAGTGTGAAGGACCGCCCCTCTGTCTTCCTAGCCAGAGACAGATAAGCTATAGCAGAGGACATTAAAAGGAAACCTGTCATCTGGATTTTGGGTATAGCGCTGAAGACATGGGCTGCTAGATCGCCGGTAGCAAATCCGCAATACCCAGTCCCCATAGCTCTGTGTGCTTTTATTGTCTAAAAAAAAAACAAAAAAACGATATGATACATATGCAAATTTACCTGAGATGAGTCAGGGACAGGACTCATCTTAGGTTAATTTGCATATGTGTCAAAACGTTTTTTTTTTACACAATAAAAGCACACAGAGCTCTATACCCAAAATCCAGGTGACAGGTTCCCTTTAATGAAAGCTGTTATTATAAGGTAATTACAGATCTTTTGACAATCATTGTCAGACTAACTCAGGTATACATGCCTAGCTCTAATGAACTAGCAAATAAAAAAAATATCACAGTTGCACTTGCTGTAAAAATATCAGATGTAGAAAATAATAAACTTTATTGGTATGTGTTAAAAGGCTCCTTCGAGCCAAGAACCTGGCCAACTATTCACAAGTTAAACTATTGCAGTTACTAAAAAGGAGCAGAATTGAAACTAAGGGCCCTTTCACACTTGCGTTGTCCGGATCCGGCGTGTACTCCACTTGCCGGAATTACACGCCGGTGTAAAAACGCAAGTGTACTGAAAGCGTTTGAAGACGGAGCCGTCTTCAAAATGCGTTCAGTGTTACTATGGCACCCAGGACGCTATTAATGTCCTGGTTGTGATAGTACTAGCGGGGAGCGGTATACTTACAGTCCGTGTGGCTCCCGGGGCGCTCCAGAATGACGTCAGAGCACCCCGTGCGCATGGATGACGTGTTCCATGTGATCACGTGATCCATGCGCTTGGGGCGCCCTGACGTCACTCTGGAGCGCCCCGGGAGCCGCACGGACGGTAAGTATGCTGCTCCCCCGCTCCCCACTAAACTTTACCATGGCTGCCAGGACTTTAGCGGCCCGGCAGCCATGGTAACCACTCTAAAAAAGCTAAAGTCGGATCCGGCAATGCGCCGAAACGACGTTTAGCTTAAGGCCGGATCCGGATAAATGCCTTTCAATGGGCATTAATTCCGGATCCGGTCTTGCGGCAAGTCTTCAGGATTTTTGGCCGGAGCAAAAAGCGCAGCATGCTGCGGTATTTTCTCCGGCCAAAAAACGTTCCGTTCCGGAACTGAAGACATCCGGATGCATCCTGAACGGATTTCTCTCCATTAAGAATGCATTAGGATAATCCTGATCAGGATTCTTCCGGCATAGAGCCCCGACGACGGAACTCTATGCCGGATCCGGGCAACGCAAGTGTGAAAGAGCCCTAAGTATCAAACTCCATGTTCATGCTATGACAACAGAGAGATAATGTTGCTAAAAAATTTAACCAAGAGGCATAAGAATTAAACAGGTTTGTCCTGTTTTATACGGATGACCTATAATCAGGATAGGAGACCGGTATATGATTGGTGGAGGTCTGACACCCGGCACCCCTGCCGATCAGCTGTCACAAGCACAGTGCTGTCCACTGGCTAACAGCTGTGCTTGGTATTGTAGCTCAGTCCTATTCACTTGAATAGGACTGAACTGCGCCTAGGCCAAGTGATCGATGAATGTGACGCCACAGCCTGCTTATGGGAGCGCCACAGCTTCTACAAAGAGCCGATTGGCTGAGGCTGCCAGAAGTTAGACATCCCACCAAACAGATACCTATGACCTATCCTGAGAATAGGGCATCAGTATAAAACACTCAGAAACCCCATTTAAACACTTGCTCTGTCTAGACCTGTATATGTGGCTTGTTTTGTTACTGTATTTCCAGTAAGACAGAATGAAGGCCCTGGCCACCAACATAACTTCAACACCCAAGGGAACAGTGTTTGATAGCCAAATAGCTTAGTTCCCACTTTAACAGGTGAGTCAAAAAGAAAAAGGCCCAGCAAATATCACGGTTCCTCTCCTCCTCCATACATCCAAGTACATCCTGGTGAACTGCAGGGAAATTCACTAGGGGATGAGTTCATACATTACCAGGAACCTCCACCCTCGGCATACTGGCCTAGACTGTCCCTACTTCTGCTAACTCGCAATAGTAACAATCATAATAAATAAATACACTACACATTTTAATTGTCCCGCATTCTAGTTTCAATTGCTAAATCGCAAGGTATACTTTGGTGTATAACAGGCGTCATCAGTTTCAATCTGTTACTGTTGAAAACAGCCACATTCTCAGGTGAAGATGCCTAGTATATATAAAGAAAACGTCTCCCCCATTGATCCTGCCCTATTAGCCAAACCCCTTTATCACATCAGAGTTTGGGGGGTATTCTTCCTTCCCGACAATTGCCTGTTAAATCGGTCTGTCCTAAGCCTTTACTAGGCAGGACCTGGCCGGATCTGAGAAACAAAGCCCCAAATGTTAGCACCATGAATGTACAATAACGCTGCAGGCACCAGATCATTTTTCACTTACACTGCAGACAGATAGGGGAACAAGCACATGCACCATCCGTCCACAGTGTAAGTGAATAGAGGCTGCTGATGGACGGGACTGGTCAAAGAGTTCTTTGGTACTTAAATTTAATATCAGACTGAGGGAGATCCAACACAGCAGCACCCCCACCTAATTAGCAGCTGGGGAATGTCAAAAGCGTACCGCCAATCAAGCTTCCATTCACTTGAATGGGAGCAGAGCTGCAGTACCCCAGCATGGCGACTACATAGCTGGCTGGAGCTGCTTCCAGCTTCATCCACTGTAGTTTCCAGTGCAATAGGCTTCCCCAAACAGCTGATCAGTAGGGGTGCAAGGACTCCCGGCAATGTGATACTGATAGTTTAATAATGCCTATTATTAGCTGCATGTATGTTTCCAGCACATGTGCAGCTAGTAATATATAGTGCCCAATCCCTTTAATGAAATGCTCAATTTGAAAATACACGCATGGAAGTTTTTAGCTCACTTACCTTTGGTGCAATGATAGAGCACTTTCCAACTGCTTCATAAGCATCCTTGTATCTCTCTAGAGAAAATAAGGCTTTGGACTTGCAATACAGTGCCCTAAGATTTCTGTCATTAATACGTAGAGCATCTTCACAATCTTTCAAAGCATCTTCATGGAAACTCTAGATAGAGAAGCAGTATTATATCAGTTGCATGACCCTACCAAAATACAGTGAGGAACAGAAGTATTTGAACACCCTGCGATTTTGCAAGCTCTCCCATATAGAAATCATGGAGGAGTCTGAAATTCACATTGTAGGTGCATTCCCACTCTGAGAGACAGAATAAAAAAAATATAAAAATTCAGGAAATCACAATGTATGATTTTTAAAGAGTTTATTTGTCTTGCACTGCTGAGCATAAGTATTTTAACACCTGAGAAAATCAGTGTTAATATTTGGTACAGAAGCCTTTGTTTGCAATTACAGAGGTCAAACGTTTCCTGTAGTTCTTGACCAGGTTTGCACTCACTGCAACAGGGATTGTGGCCAACTCCTCCACACAGATCTCCTCTAGATCTGTCAGGTTTCGGGGCTGTCACTGGGCACCAGAGAGTTTCAGCTCCCTCCAAAGATGTTCTATTGGATTTAGGTCTGGAGACTGTCTAGGCCACTCCAGAACCTTGATATGCTTCTTACGGAGACACTCCTTGGTTAATCGGGTCGTTGTCATGTTGGAAGACCCAGCTACGACCCATCTTCGATGCTCTGACTGAGGGAAGGAGGTTGCTGCTCAAAATCTCACAATAAATGGCCCCAATCAGCCTCTCCTTAATACAGTGCAGTCGTCCTGTCCCCTTTGCAGAAAAGCACCCCCAAAGCATGATGTTACCACCCCCATGCTTCACAGTAGGGATGGTGTTCCTGGGATGTAACTCATTCTTCTTTTTACTCCAAACACGACGAGTGAAGTTTAGATCAAAAAGTTTTACTTTGGTTTCATCTGACCACATGACTTTCTCCCACGTCTCCTCTGGATCATCCAGATGGTCATTGGCAAACTTCAGACGGGCCTGGACATGTGATGACTTGAGCAGGGGAACCTTCCTTGCAATGCATGATTTGAAACCATGACGTAGTGTTCTACCGACAGTGACCTTTGAAACTGTGGTCCCAGCTCTCTTCATGTCATTGTTCAGCTCCTCCCTTGTAGTTCTGGGCTGATTCCTCACCTTTCTTATCATCAGTGATACCTCATGAGGTGAGATCTTGCTTGGAGCCCCAGTCCGAGGGAGACTGACAGTCGTCTTTAGCCTCTTCCATTTTCTAACAATTGCTCCAACAGTTGATCTAATCACCAAGCTGCTTGGCAATTGCCCCGTAGCCCTTTCCAGCCTTGTGGAGGTCCACAATTTTTTCTCTGGTGTCTTTTGACAGCTCTTTGGTCTTGCAAAAGGCAATAGTTGGCGTCTGACAGACTGTGGGGTGGACAGGGGTCTTTAAAGAGCTCAGACAGGTGCTACTAAGTTAGATAATGAGTGAAGTAGAGGTGGACTTTTTAAAGGCACAGTAACAGGTCTTTGAGAGCCAGAATTCTTGCTGTTTCTCAGGTGTTCAAATACTTATGTTCATGCAGTGCAAGACAAATAAATTCTTTAAAAATCATACAATGTGATTTTTTTATTCTGTCTCAGAGTGGGAATGCACCTACAATGTGAATTTCAGACCCCTCCATGATTTCTAAGTGGGAGAACTTGCAAAATCGCAGGGTGTTCAAATACTTCTGTTCCTCACTGTATAAAAAAAACTTATTTCCACATTTAAAACAACATTTTACAAAATTCATAATATTCTACATATAATATTATATATGGAATTAATCTACTTAAAAAGCTGAGTAGCTTTGTAAATACTATGCTTTACTCGTAATGTACTGACCCAGAATGACAATTATAATCAGATCTCAACTCTCCCATTATTCTTTACTGTCTCAGTCTCTACACTTGGCACGTAATTTCGTGATCTGTACTCCAGGGTCCCCACATCACGAGAACAGTGACCCTAGCTCCCCCATTTGAATGGAGCTGCGGACATGCATGCAGTGGAACACAGGCCCCAGATGTCAGACCCACGGCTAATCAGACTCTTATCTCCAATCCTGCGGATAAGGCATGAGTTGTTGTAATGGGACAATGCCTTTAAAGGGGTAGTATGAGATTAGAAAAAAAGGTCCGTTTTCTTTCCAGAATCAAGACCACAGCCCATGGAGTTTTGCTGTTTGTCCAGTCTAATAAAATCTCTTTAACATGCATAGACTTACATATTATACAACTTACCAATGGGAAAGTGGACTTGATTTCAGCATTAAAGGGTATGTACACCTTTGTAGGCAATTTTTGTTTATGATTGCGTTTTACAAATTTTGGGCTAAAAATCATATTTTCTATTGGCCTTTATTAAAAATTCAAAAAATATTGAGCCATTCTGTCACAAAGGGTTAACTGTTTTTCTAATGGTACTTTCACTTTCACTTTGTGGGGTCTGTTATCTCTAATATACTAAGAGGTCATAAACACTTATTTAAGCTACAGTCTTATTAGAACTGAGCTATAAAGGCTATGGAAACAATTTTACATTTATCCAACATCATACAATAAACATAAGACCACTGTTGCCATACACAACGCCCACCTGAAGCTGCCATACACAGTGCCAACCCGAAGCTTCCATATACAGCGCCCACTATATACACATTGCACACATTTCTACTACATGTCCATTACACAGATAGAACTACTGTGTGCACATTACACACAGAAAACTGTAAAATAGACTGGTTACACTGACATAGCCCTACTTTATACACACCTTCCATACATAAAGTACCTCTGCATTCTCCACCAGCACAGTCCTACACAGAGCCTGTGTTCCCCTAACTCCTCCCACACACATGGCTGATCACATGACTGTGACATCACCACAGGTCCTTTAACCACAATGTAATCTGGAGCTGCTCCTGGTGAGAGAGATGTCCGTTAGGGAGCGCTCCTGACTAGAGGGGAGGAGGAGGGAGAGGGAGACAGTGTGCGCTCCCGTGTGCACACAGGAGGAGTTACAGAAAATCTGTCAGATGACAGATTCTCTGTAAACTTACTGAGAGCAGCCTGCCGTGCATAGGAAGCACAGTAGGCTGTAGAACAAAAACAAAAAAGATAGATAAATTAGAACCAATTGGAAAAATTATTGTCTCCACAAAATAAATAAATTTGTGTAATTCTATTTAATTACAAAGGTGTCCATATCCTTTAATGAGTGTTTATAATATCAGAGAGCAAAGATAAGAAGTCTGTCTGCTCCCCAGATGACGGAAAAGAAAGAAAATCCACAGGCAGACACTAAAGTATCTCAAAAATGATTCCATATTTTTTAATAAAGACCAATTTAAAAAAAAGGATTTTTAGCTCAAAATAAGTACAATTAAATAATAATAAAAACTGCCCCCAAAGGTGTGCATAGCCTTTAACCCCTTAGGGACACAGCCTTTTTACACCTTAGGACCAGGCCATTTTTTGCAAATCTGACCAGTGTCACTTTAAGTGCTGATAACTTTAAAACGCTTTGACTTATCCAGGCCGTTCTGAGATTGTTTTTTCGTCACATATTGTACTTCATGACACTGGTAAAATGAAGTCAAAAAAATTATTTTTTTTGCACAAAATAATACCTAATTTACCAAAAAATTTCAAAAATGTGCAAATTTCAAAGTTTCAGTTTCTCTACTTCTGTAATACATAGTAATACCCCCAAAAATTGTGATGATTTTACATTCCCCATATGTCTACTTCATGTTTGTAGCATTTTGGAAATGATATTTTATTTTTTGGGGATGTTACAAGGCTTAGAAGTTTAGAAGCAAATTTTGAAAATTTTCAGAAATCTTCAAAATCCCACTTTTTATGGACCAGTTCAGGTTTGAAGTCATATTGTGAGGCTTAGATAATAGAAACCTCCCAAAAATGACCCCATCTAAGAAACTACACCCCTCAAGGTATTCAAAACTGATTTTACATACGTCGTTAACCCTTTAGGTGTTGCACAAGAGTTATTGGCAAATGGGGATGAAATTTGAGAATTTCATTTTTTTGTCTAATTTTCCATTTTAACCCATTTTTTCCACTAACAAAGCAAGGGTTAACAGCCAAACAAGACTGTATCTTTATTGCCCTGACTCTGCCGTTTACAGAAACACCCAATATGTGGCCGTAAACTACTGTACGGCCACACAGCGGGGTGTAGAGTGAAAGGTGCGCCGTTTGGTTTTTGGAAGGCTGATTTTTATGGACTGGTTTATTTACACCATGTCCCATTTGAAGCCCCCTGATGCACCCCTAGAGTAGAAACTCCCTAAAAGTGACCCCATCTAAGAAACTACACCCCTCAAGGTATTCAAAACTGATTTTACATACGTCGTTAACCCTTTAGGTGTTGCACAAGAGTTATTGGCAAATGGGGATGAAATTTGAAAATTTCATTTTTTTGCCTTATTTTCCATTTTAACCCATTTTTTCCACTAACAAAGCAAGGGTTAACAGCCAAACAAGACTGTATCTTTATTGCCCTGACTCTGACGTTTACAGAAACACCCAATATGTGGCCGTAAACTACTGTACGGCCACACAGCGGGGCGTAGAGTGAAAAGTGCGCCGTTTGGTTTTTGGAAGCCAGATTTTGCTGGACTGGTTTTTTGACACCATGTCCCATTTGAAGCCCCCCTGATGCAGCCCTAGAGTAGAAACTCCATAAAAGTGACCCCATCTAAGAAACTACACCCCTCAAGGTATTCAAAACTGATTTTACATACATTTTTAACCCTTTAGGTGTTGCACAAGATTTAATGGAAAATAGAGATACAATTTCCAAATTTCACTTTTTTGGCAGATTTTCCATTTTAATATTTTTTTTCCAGTTACAAAGTAAGGGTTAACAGCCAAACAAAACTCATTATTCATGGCCCTAATTCTGTAGTTTACAGAAACACCCCATATGTGGTCGTAAACTGCTGTACAGGTCACACGGCAGGGCGCAGAAGGAAAGGAATGCCATACGGTTTTTGGAAGGCTGGATTTTGCTGGACTGGTTTTTTTTGACACCATGTCCCATTTGAAGCCCCCCTGATGCACCCTAGAGTAGAAACTCTAAAAAAGTGACCCCATTTTAGAAACTACGGGATAGGGTGGCAGTTTTGTTGGTACTAGTTTAGGGTACATATGATTTTTGGTTGCTCTATATTACACTTTTTGTGCGGCAAGGTAACAAGAAATACCTTTTTGGCACAGTTTTTTTTTTTGTTATTTACAACATTCATCTGACAGGTTAGATCATGTGGTAATTTTATAGAGCAGGTTGTCACGGACGCGGCGATACCTAATATGTATACAATTTTTTTTATTTATGTAAGTTTTACACAATGATTTCATTTTTAAAACAAAAAAAGTTTTAGTGTCTCCATAGTCTAAGAGCCATAGTTGTTTCAGTTTTTGGGTGATTATCTTGAGTAGGGTCTCATTTTTTGCGGGATGAGATGACGGTTTGATTGGCACTTTGGGGTGCATATGATTTTTTGATCGCTTGCTATTGCACTTTTTGTGATGTAAGATGACAAAAAATTGCTTTTTTTACACCGTTTTTATTTTTATTTTTTACGGTGGTCACCTGAGGGGTTAGGTCATGTGATATTTTTATAGAGCTGGTCGATACGGACGCGGCAATACCTAATATGTATACTTTTTTTAATTTATGTAAGTTAAGAAACAAAAAAAATGATGTTTTAGTGTTTTCATAGTCTAAGAGCCATAGTTTTTTCAGTTTTTGGGCGATTATCTTAAGTAGGGTCTCATTTTTTGCGGGATGAGATGACAGTTTGATTGTTACAATTTTGGCGTACATGCGACCTTTTTGATCACTTTTATTACCTTTTTTTGGGAAGTAAGGTGGGCAAAATTTCTATTTCATCATAGTTTTAAATTTTTTATTTTTATGGCGTTCACCGTTCGGGTAAAGTAACATGACCGTTTTATAGATCAGGTCGTTACGGACGCGCCGATACCAAACATGTGTAGGGAATTAAATTTTTTTCATTTTTAATCAGTGATAAATGTGTTTTTTGATTTTTACTTTTTTTTCACTTTTTTTTTTACCCAGACCCACTTGGTTCTTGAAGATCCAGTGGGTCTGATGTCTGTATAATACAGTACTGTACTCTATATAGGGTACTGCACTGTATTTTACTTACACTGAACAGATCTATGCTTTAGCACAGATCTGTTCAGCACCATGGACAGCAGGACGCCTGAGCAGGCGTCCTGTTGCCATGGGAACCTTCCCCGTCTGCCACAACTTCGCAGACGGGGAAGGGTGAGGACTGGGGTGTCGGGGGGCTGTCTGGGGGCTCTCTCCCTCTCCCATCGCGGGGCTGCAAAGGCACAGCAGCCCCCCGATCGGAGAGGGAGGGAGCTCCCTGCGCTGTTAACCTTTTCCATACAGCGGTCCGTACGGACCGCTGTATGGAAAGGGTTAAACGGCTGACATCGCATCAACGATGTCAGCCGTTTATACCAGGGTGCCAGCAATGTGCTGGCACCCTGGTATACCCACTAGAAACCAACGATTATTGAAGGGGAGGCGGGCGGGGGATCGCGATCCCGCCTGCCGCACCGCCCGCCTCCCGCAACCCTCCCCCTGCACCACCCGCCCACTAAATATCATTCAGGGATGCAGGGGGAGGAAGAACATATATATTCTGGGCATTGTAAAGTTTCTGATCCCCACGGTCAGGGACCGCGGGGATCAGAAACGGCAAAAAGCGCATCAAACCGCAGGTCTGAATTGACCTGCGGTTTGTTGCGATCGCCGACATGGGGGGGTCACGGGACCCCCCCGCGCATTTAGCCTAGGTGCCTGCTCAATGATTTGTGCAGGCACCTTGTTCCGATCACTGCCAGCCGGGCGGCAGTGATCGGAACAACACATGACGTACCGGTACGTCATGTGTCCTTAAGTACCAGGGCATCATGACGTACCGGTACGTCATGTGTCCTGAAGAGGTTAAAGGCCCACCGTTCACATGTTGCGGCTTTTCGTGCAGCATATCTGCAGCGTTGTACAGCACCAGCAAACTGGATGGGATTTTAAGAAATCGCATCCAAATGCTGTGTAGAAATTCCACAGTGTTAAGTGACTTGAGAAGTGTATTTGAAATCTGCCGCATATCAGTTTTTCTGAATTTATCCACTGCAGATTTCACACTTTCCAATCGAGCGCCATTTTTGCAACAAAAAACTTTATATGTGGCTTTTGTTACATATTTTGTTGCAGATTTTCCTGTGTATCTGTGGCAAAATCACAGTATTTTACGTCACGTGGATGTACTCTAAAAGCAAAAAAAAAATCTAAGCTGCCAAGACCCATATCTAACAAATGTTACAACCCCAGCATATGGACATGTTATGGAGTTATAGAGCACTGTGTAACAAGGCATTCAAGAGGTACATAGAGATTAATTCTCGAGGAAAAAAAACTATGTTTCATCAAACGTTACATTCTAGGGATACTCTCACCTAGAAGCAATACCTCTGTACTACATTGCTCCTGCCTTGTATATGAGGGCTATACCCTGCCTGAAATCAGTCTCACCTCACGTGGATGGTGTGCTACGACAGATCCCTTGTAAATGCTCTGCTGTGTCGTCACTCTTATATGGCTGGTGAAGAGCCCCTTTAGTTCTTAATATTAACTGTGCTGCCCCTGACATAAGTAATGGCGTTACCGTGTCTATACAACATGCCGCCCGGTTCACATGCAGCTTCTCCAGTGTCTCGCTGGTGATGGCAATCTCCTCAGATGAAGCATAACTGGCAATGCTAAGGGCCTCAGTGTACTGGTTTATTGACTCATCCTTGAGTCCCTCTCTGTAAAGGTCATTTCCTTCATTGAAAAGGTTTCGTATAAGCTTCTGAATAAAAACCTGAAAAGACACAATACAAAATCTCTATATAAAAAGAACTAAACATTTAGACACAGGACGCACTAAACCATTAAGCAAGCCATACCACCTGAGATAAATATGAGCCAAACTCTCGTCCTGCCAACAGCCATCTCTCCTGTTACCCAGACACTTGCATGCTTGGTTGCGCATACCTGTGCTGAAATCCAACATGTGTATAATGTGTATGGGGGTAAATGATTTTTGCTGCAAATCTACTATGGGTAACAGTCAGTTACTATAGTAGACACAATGTATGGAAGTCAGAATAATTCATCACATTTCCAGCCACGGTGCCCCATCATTATCAGAGGTCCTTTGAGATTACCAGACAGCAGTGTGGAGAGGCAGGAGTTAGTGGGGATGGATCTGCTCAGATGTCACACTACATTTTTTCCAGAAGAGTAAGGCTACATGCACACGACCGTGACGTTTTTTTGCAGTCCGCAAACCGCGGATCCGCAAAAAACTGAAGCCGCCCGTGTGCCTTCCGCAATTTGCAGCCCATTGTAGACATACCTATTCTTGTCCGCAAAACGGATTGTTATTTTCGTTCTGCTTATCTAACAAAGCAGATCAACAGAAATAAATAGCAGTGGTGTGAACGTGCCATAAGCAGTTGTTATTTATGCAGGGAAACCATTACTAGTCTAACATCTCTCCCCTCCATAGAGCCTCCTCCACGTACAGTCCCATGTTAAGGTACTTTCACACTTACGTTAAAGTTTTCCGGTATTGAGGTCTATCCTCGGGGCTCAATACCAGAAAAGAACTGATCAGTTTTATCCTAATGCATTCTGAATGGAGAGCATTCAGTTCAGGATGCATCAGTTCAGTCCCTCTTAAGTTTTTTGGACGGAGAAAATACTGCAGCATGCTGAAGTTTTCTCTCCGGCCAAAAATACTGATCACTTGCCGGAATGCCGGATCCGCCATGAATTTACATTGAAGTGTATTAGTGCCGGACCCCAAGTGTTCCGGCAAAACGGATCTGGCATGCGCAGACCTTTAAAAACGCAAATGAAATTAATACCGGATCCGTTTTTCCAGATGACACCAGAGAGACGGATCCGGTATTTTAATGCATTTGTGAGACAGATCCGCATCCGGATCCATCTCACAAATGCATCCGTTTGCGTCTGGTTTGCTGGATCTGGCAGGCAGTTCCGGCGACTTAACAAAAACGGAATGCACCAGAACTTATTCTGTTCCATTTGGTTGCGCTCCCATAGCGGACAGAATAACGCTGCAAGCAGTGTTTTTCTGTCCACGATGTGGTGCGGAGCAAGACGGATCCGTCCTAACACACAATGTAAGTCAATGGGGATGGATCCATTTTCTCTGACACAATAGAATGGATCCGTCCCCTACTGACTTTCAATGGTGTTCATGACGGATCCGTCATGGCTACAGAAGACATACTACAATCGGATCCGTTTATGACGGATGCATGCGGTTGTATTATTGTAATGGAAGCGTTTTTGCAGATCCATGACAGATCCACAAAAAACGCTAATGTGAAATTAGCCTAAAAAACAAATCACCTCCCGTCAGCTTCTCCAACATACAGTCCCATGTAAATAATTTCATTGCCCTTCCTCCAGCCCCTCCAACATACAGTGCCACATAAATAACACCACTGCCCTCCCTCCAGCCCCTCCAACATACTGACCCATGTAAATAACAATGCTCTCCTCCCTCCAGGATGAGGTTAGTAAGCCCCTGGAAGGGGTCTGGAGTGCGGAATGTCTGTGTGTGACATCTGATTGGTCAGTGAGCAGATAATACAGAAATGCACACAGTACAGTACATGCAGCCTCCACATAACTGCATTGCCAGGGCCTATGATTCACATCAAAGTTCAGATTCTCCAGCTTGGAAACACTGGCAACTTCATGCACTCCCACTATAAGGCCTCATGCACACAACCGTTCCGTTTTTTGCGGTCCGCAAAACACGGAAGCCACCCGTGTGCCTTCCGCAATTTGCGGAACGGAACAGGCGGCCCATTGTAGAAATGGCTATTCTTGTCCGCAAAACGGACAAGAATAGGACATGCTATATTTTTTTTGCGGGGCCACGGAACGGAGCAACGGATGCAGACAGCACACGGAGTGCTGTACGCATCTTTTGCAGCCCCATTGAAGTGAATGGGTCTGCACCCAAGCTGCAAAAACTGCGGCTCGGATGCGGACCAGAACAACGGTCGTGTGCATGAGGCCTAAGGGGGAAGGCCAGATGATGCAGATATTTTCCACCGCTGTTTTTGACAGGTAACCTGTCATCAAATACACCGTCCCTAAACCGCCGGCCCGCTATAGCGTTACACAGGTCGTTATAGTTTTATTAAGATGTGACTCTGAAATGGAGCTTGGAGCACTAAGGAAAAATAAAGTTATAAAGTAGCAGTAGCATGTGCTGATGGCGGTCCCAGTCCATTCAGTCCTGGCATTGCATGCTAGCTCCAGTGGCATCCGGTGCATGGACAGCGCAGTAAGGTTTTCTCACCATGTAGGATGCTGTTGGAGCTGGCGTGCATATAGGACTGCATGACTTCTCCTGAGACCAGGAATAACCCCATAACTATTCACAGGTAGCACACGCTAATTTATAACTTTCTCTCTCCCCTTATGCCCAAGGTCCATTTCAGAGGGGCGGTATATTAGAGGACAGGTTCTTTTTAATCTGACATTTTTAAATGCTTACCTCATAATCTTTCTGGGACCCAAGGAATGGCATTGGGGACCTGAAATAAAAATATGGAACTCAAAATACTCTCCAAAGGACTAATAAACATGTAAAATAACAGTCATTTCTTAGTGAGAGGCCTTTACATTAGACCTTTAAAGGGGCTGTCTCATCATAGACAATGGGGGAATATTTCTAGGATGTGCCCCCATTGTCTTATAGGTGCGGGTCCCACTGCTAGGACTCACACCTATATCAAGAACGGAATACCGCAAGTGAAGGAGGGCACACTGTGCATGTGCAGCCGCCCTACATTCATTTTCTATGTGGCCGGCAAAAATAACCGAGCGCTGGCTCGGCTATTTCCGTCGGCCCCATAGAAATGAATGGGAGCGGGAGCCGCATATGCGCGGTATGCTCCCATTCACTTCTCCTGGGAGCTGGCGTGGTGGTGGCCAGACCGGAGTCCTTCAGCCACCACCTTGCGGGGCTGCGTTCTTGATATAGGTGCGGGTCCCACACCTCTAAAACAATGGGGGCATATCCTAACGATATGCCCCCATTGTCTATGATGAGACAACCCCTTTAAGGCCAGGGCTAGATGTCGACATACTGCAAAATCACATAGGGCCACATTTATTAAGACCGGCGATTTAGACGCTGTCCTTAAAAAAAGACCCATAGCTGGAGGTTGAAGTTATAAGGAGGTGCCGGCCTCTCCATAACTTTGGCGCATCCAGTGCCCTTCTAAATCTAAGACAGCTTCCTAGCTTCTTACATTTAGACCATTTTCTACACCTAAAACAGGAATAGAAAATAATGGACCTTCCACGCCCACAACACACCCACTTTTTTTAGACATGGCATGAGCGGGGAAAAGTCGCAGATAGCGTCACAACTAACTTTTGCACCGCCATCTGCGCCTGAAATACGCCTAATTTAGGCGTATTATAGAATAGTAAATGAACCCCCATAATGTGTAAACTGCAATCTAGAACCCTATGGCAAAGGAAATCACAGTTGAATCATAGTTGAAGAAAGTCCAGAACTGATACCGCTTTTGTGCACATGGACCTCCAGAGACTTTTTTGCAGGGGGGGGGGGGGGGGGTATATCAAACAGTGTTCCAGTGTGAACAGGCTTTTGCAAAGATTGGTCTAAATTCTTCAAATAATGTTTAGCTCCATCCCAACAACCCAGAGAGTTAATAGTGGACCCTACATATTAGCATATACCTCTACTTATCATTTATTTTAATAAATTGATACAGTAAAAGTTTTCAGCAGCTTCAGTTATGCATCGAGGCTCCATTCTCTTGCAGATGAGCACAGTTATCCCAGGCAACCAAAGCCACCTGCGCATGTTGCAGAATACGTGCGGTTTTTCCATGTACTGTACCAGCAAAGTGTATGAGATAAAACAATCTCCTGTACACTTTGCTGATTTCTTTTCTGTGTGGAAATTGGCCTGCCATGCAGCTTGTCAATTATAGCTGCAGATTTCACCCTTTTTTAACAAAGAGTGAGATCTGCGGCAAAAAACACATCAAATTCACACCAAAAACAGCTGTTAGAAATTGCAGATTTTGGTGCAGAAAATCCCAGAAATCTTCACAGAAATTCATGCGGATCTTCTGTACGTTGGCCTGCACCTGTGCGCAGGTACCCTAAAACAGTCTTTTCCATGCTCTTTTTATATTTCAGTGGTAAAATCTGAACTCAGGGGTCCCCTGAAAAGCATCTGGAGGAGAATGTGTGGAAATCTAAGGGAGTCACAAACACAGCCGAGTGGGGGACCACCAGGGATATCGTGTGTATGCCATAAATGTCTAAAGTGAGAATACTCTTTTAAAGGGAGTCTGTCAGCAGATTTACCCCTTTTTAACAGTTGCCATTATGCTGTAGCCGCAAAACAGACGATTAACACAGTACCTTGATACGCTTTGGTGGACTTTTAAATCTGCCAAAAACGAACTTTGATAAGGGCTCGCAAGTGCCCAGGGCGGAGTCCACCGTGTTGGAGCCCAGGCAGCTCTGCCTCTTCGGCTCTTATCCCCGCCCAGCCTCCTCCTCTGCTCGCCTATCTGTTGTCTCTCCCCCTCAGCGAGATCCCGCGCCGACGCGATGACTTCCTTGGTCGGGGCATGCGCATAAGCTACTGCGATGCCGTGTCAGCAATGGGCATTGCAGTGCGCATGCCCCGGCCAAGGAAGTTATCGCATCGGCGCGGGATCTCGCTGAGGGGGAGAGACAACAGATAGGCGAGCAGAGGAGGAGGCTGGGCGGGGATAAGAGCCGAAGAGGCAGAGATGCCTGGGCTCCAACACGGTGGACTCCGCCCTGGGCACTTGCGAGCCCTTATCAAAGTTCGTTTTTGGCAGATTTAAAAGTCCACCAAAGCGTATCAAGGTACTGTGTTAATCGTCTGTTTTGCGGCTACAGCATAATGGCAACTGTTAAAAAGGGGTAAATCTGCTGACAGACTCCCTTTAAGGATGCTTTGCTTGGATTCTTGCTTAAAGGGGTATTCCCATCTTAGACATTCTAGCGATATGCCCCCAATGTGTGATAGGTGTGGGTTCCACCTCTGGTGCCCGCACCTATACTTAGAACAGAGGGCGAACCACGCATGCACATCCACACTCCATTCACTTCTATGGGAGTGCCAAAACAGCCGAGCGGTGTGCCTGGCTAGTTTGGGTAATCCCATTGAAATGAATAGGAAGTGTACCACGCAAGTGCGGCCACCACTCCATTCACTTCTATAGGGCTTACATAAACAGCTGAGCCAGCGCTCAGCTATTTCCAGCACTCCCATAGAAATGGAGGGCGGCCGCACATGCATGATGCGCCCTCCTGCACTTTGCAGGCTCCTTTCTAAGTATAGGTGCAGGTCCCTGAGGTCGGACCTCCACCTATCAGACATTGGGGGCTTATCCTAGCAATATGTTCCAATGTCTAGATGGGAATACCTCTTTAAGGGTGCCTTCACAAATCGCGGAATTAGTGGCTGAATTTTGCGTGCCTGAAAATCTGTTCGATTAATTTGAATGGGGCAGCAAGCTCATGGATTTCTGCCTCTCATTTATTTTTTTTATTTCGTTTGAAGAAACCCTTTAAAATTAAATGTATATCTGCAATCCACTTTACAAGTCGCATGAATAAGTCTTACTGAATGAATTCCATTCCACTCTTTATATCTTCCTGCCGGCTGCGACGGGCATTTGACATGTAGGACATGATGTTCTGCTCATCAGATTGTTAAACGGTCACAAATCTGTAAATTATAATCATTTATTTAGTATGATCATCTGATAAGAAACCAAAGAATAAATTATGAGATCAAAGTATTTTTAATAACAATTTTTAATAACAATGAGGAATATGCGATTGCTGCAAAATCTACACTAATACAGTTAAGGCCCCCTGCACACGGCCGTGTTTCACAGCCGTGTGCGGGCCGTGGAACCGCGGCCTGGATCCCTCCTGAGAGCAGGAGCGCACGGCGTCACTGGTTGCTATGACGCCGTGCGCTCCCTGCTGCCGGCACAGTACAGTAATACACTGGTATAGATCATACCAGTGTATTACTGTATTGCGGCGGCAGCAGGGAGCGCACGGCGTCATAGCAACCAGTGACGCCGTGCGCTCCTGCTCTCAGGAGGGATCCAGGCCGCGGTTCCACGGCCCGCACACGGCTGTGAAACACGGCCGTGTGCAGGGGGCCTTAACTGTATTAGTGTAGATTTTGCAGCAATCGCATATTCCTCATCCATAGCAACTGTTCTTTTACCAACAATATAAATACAAGGAAATTAACATATATAACAGAACTATTGATGGTATGACTGAACGATATTAAATAGAGGTGCAGCACAATGTGAAAGCAATGGTATTTTATCATCTTTATCATCTTCAGGGTTTTCTCTGCTAAGAACTGGCTCGGTCACATATTTACAGTTGCTGTTGTACTTCTATACATTTCTATGGTGTTAAATAACAGGATAATAACATATAATACACATACTGTCACGGTCATATTGTTGTTTGACCGTGATGCGGTTGCCGTGCAGACTGGTTGCCGGTGGCAACGTGTTGTTGTTAGTTTACACGTGCATTTCCCCTTTAACCGCCTCCGGACCGCCTAACGCAGGATCGCGTTCCAGAGGCGGCAGCGCTGCGCACAGTCACGCATATACGCGTCATCTCGCGGCTTAGCCGGCCCGCGCATGCGCATCGCGGGCCGGCAAAAGTTAGAGGGGTCACGTCACCAGCCTGCCAGCCAATGATCGTTGCTGGCAGGCTGGCGATTTTTAAAATCTCAAATCAGAAGCCAGTTAACACATCATATTAGTAAATATGATGTGTTAAATGGCTTCCCTGCTCCTCTGCTGGTCCTTTTGGTCGGTTGGTCTCAGCAGAGGAGCAGGCATCACGGTGAGTAGCACCAAACACCACACATAGCCCCAGATCACCCCCCTGCACCCCAATTAACCCCTTGATCACCCCTTCTTGCCCCTGTCAATCATTAGTGAAAGTGAAAAAAGTGATCAGTGTAAACTGTCACTTTTTTTTTTTCACTGGTATTGACTGTTAGGTTTTAGGGATAGTTTAGGCCCCTTGGTTAGGTAGTTTAGCGATCGTTTAGCGCCCAGCCCACCGCACCGCAGTCACTTATTCGCTGATTAGCATTTGTACTTTTATAGTATCTGTAAGTGATCAAAACTGATCACAGTCAGATCTATAATAGTATTAGTGTCACCTTAGTTCGCCCTCCACCCAAAACGCAGTGTTTGCCCGATCAGGCCTGATCGGTCGCCCACACGTGCGTTCGCCCACGCCCGACCCGCAGTGACAAAATATATATTTTTTTTTGATCACTGCATATTCACTTTACAAGCGCTGCGGCGATAAAAAAAATCTGTTTTGATATTTTTTTATCAACCGCAGCGGCCTCCGGTACTTTGCTAGCCTCCCATTTGTAAGACAGGCTTGCTTTTTTTCTTGGGTAGTCTCAGAAAATACCCCTAAATTTAGTTGCCCAAATGTCAAACAGGGGGTATTCTTCTGAAGAGGCCTACAGGCTTTTGACCCAGTCGGATGAGGAATGGGAACCCTCATCTGACGGGTCAGAATATGAACCTGTAGAAAGCAGTGGGTCTCTGACTCAAAGTTCGGACGAGGAGGTTGAGGTCCCTGATACCACCAGGCGTACCCGGCCCCGTGTTGCTAGACCACAGGTTGCGCAGGATCCGCTTCAAGGGCAGCAGAGTGGGGCTGGCGCTGTCGGATTACGTGGTGAGGCATACACCAGCAGCGCAGCCCTCCCTGGACCTAGTACCAGCACTGCCGTACAACATGGTGAAGTGGCGAGCACCAGAAGGGCAGTTGAAGCTGGTACGGTGGCACGTGCATTAGTTACCCCGTCGCAGCCACCGCACAGACGGGCCCGTAGACCCCCTAGAATCCCTGAGGTGCTGGCAAATCCTGATTGGCAGCCCCTAACTTCAGCCGCACCATTAGTTCCCCATTTCACAGCCCAGTCTAAAGTTTGGGTTGAGACAGCTCAGATCGGTTCGGCCCTGGGATTTTTTGAGCTGTTCTTGACTGCGGAGCTCTTGGACTTAGTTGTGGCAGAAACAAACCGGTATGCCACACAATTTATATCAGCCAACCCGGGAAGCTTTTATGCCCAGCCTTTCCGGTGGAAACCAGTCCAAGTTTCCGAATTAAATTTTTTTCTGGGCCTTCTCCTCAACATGGGTCTAACCAAAAAGCATGAATTGTGGTCATATTGGTCCACGAACCTAATTCATCACATGTCCAATTCGGCCCCTCATAGACCACTTCAACCAGAAATTTGCAGATTTGTATACCCCTGAGCAAAACATCTGCATAGACGAGTCCCTCATACATTTTACCGGGCGCCTTGGCTTCAAACAATACATCCCAAGCAAGCGCGCCCGGTATGGGGTCAAATTCTATAAGCTCTGTGAAAGGGCCACAGGCTATACCCACAAATTTCGGATCTATGAGGGAAAAGATCAGACCCTGGAGCCGGTCGGTTGCCCTGACTACCTGGGGAGCAGTGGGAAGACAGTCTGAGACTTGGTGTCACCCTTATTTGGCAAGGGGTACCATCTTTATGTGGACAATTTCTACACAAGTGTGGCCCTCTTCAGGCATTTGTTTCTAAAACAGATTGGCTGCTGTGGCACCACGCGAACTAGTCGCGCGGGCTTCCCCCAACGGCTCGTTACCACCCGTCTTGCAAGGGGGGAGAGGGCTGCCTTGTGTAACGAAGAACTGCTTGCGGTGAAATGGAGAGACAAGCGTGACGTTTACATGCTCTCCTCCATTCACGCAGACACGACAATCCAAATTGAACGAGCAACCAGAGTCATTGAAAAGCCCCTCTCGGTCCACGACTATAATTTGCTCATGGGAGGGGTGGACTTCAATGACCAGATGTTGTCTCCGTATTTAGTTTCCCGACGCACCAGACGCTGGTATAAGAAGGTGTCTGTATATTTAATTCAATTGGCGATGTACAATAGTTTTGTTCTCTACAGTAAGGCTGGGAGAACACGATCCTTCCTCAAATTTCAGGAAGAGATCATCGAGAACCTCCTGTACCCAGGAGGTTCCGTGGCCCCATCCACCAGTGTAGTTAGCTGTCTACACGAGCGACATTTCCCCAGTGTCGTTCCTGGTACCTCAACCCAACCGTCACCCCGAAAAAGATGTTGTGTCTGTAGCAGGAGTGGAATAAGGCGTAACACCCGCTATTTCTGTCCTGACTGCCCTGACCACCCTGCCCTATGCTTTGGAGAGTGTTTCCGAAAGTATCACACACAGGTACACTTAGCATAGGGATCACATCTCACCAGGACAGGCACACAGGGCTATTAGGGCCCATTCACACACAGAGCTGCTGCAAACCTCTCTTTTCACCTGGGAGAAAGTGCATAATGCACTTCGCCACATCTTTGGGCGATTTGTGCTTTGCACATTGTCCCATGGGGAAGGAGAGGTTTGTCCTATAAAGGTTAAAAAAATAAAAAAATAAATAAAAAAAAACACCAGTAAGCAAATAAGTTAACGTTCAGTTTCAAAAGTTAAATAAAGTTTATGTTCTGTTCTAAAGTTATTATAAAGTTGATAAAATGTATTGCTTTGCGGCCTGGTTTTTTCTTTTTTCTTTTTTTTACCTTACAGGTGGACCAACCGATCGACTAGCTGCAGCACTGATGTGCATTCTGACAGAAGCATTGCGCTGCTGTCCGATTACACACAAGTCGGTGTATGCGGCGCTGCAAGACGAAATTTCTCCTCTGCAGTAAAAGATAGGTTTGCCGAGGCATATGAGCTGAGGAGGTGGCGGTGTTCATATGCTTTGGCAAACACTTTGTATATATAAAAAAAATTAAAAATCCCGGCAATGATTTATTCATCCACATCGATTGATGTGAATGGAGAAATCGTGTTTGCCAGGGCATACGAGCTAAGTGGGTATGGATGTTGGGCGGAGCTCCTATGTCCTGGCAGACGCCTTTCCCCTCCTTTTTATTTTTTTGCCTGAGATTTTTTCATCCACATTGATCGATGCGAATGAAGAAATCTGTGCCGTTCATTTTTTCTTTCAGCCCAGAGGCTGAACGAAAAAAAAAAATCTCAATATAAGGAGAATAGCAGAAACTCCTAATGCTGGCCATACATGTAATGATTGCGGAGACCCTCAAATGCCAGGGCAGTACAAACACCCCACAAATAACACTATTTTGGAAAGAAGACACCCCAAGGTATTCGCTGAGGGGTATATTGAGTCCATGAAAGATTGAAATTTTGGTCTCAAGTTAGCGGAAAGGGAGATTTTGTGAGAAAAAAACGAAAAATAATTTCCGCTAACTTGTGGCAATTATTATTTTTTTCCTATGAACTCGGCATGCCCCTCATTGAATACCTTGGGGTGTCTTCTTTCCAAAATGGGGTCACATGTGGGGTATTTATACTGCCCTGGCTTTTTAGGGGCCCTAAAGCGTGAGAAGTCTGGGATCCAAATGTCTAAAAATGCCCTCCTAAAAGGAATTTGGGCCCCTTTGCGCCCCTAGGCTGCAAAAAAGTGTCACACATGTGGTATCGCCGTACTCAGGTGAAGTTGGGGAATGTGTTTTGGGGTGTCATTTTACATATACCCATGCTGGGTGAGAGAAATATCTTGGTCAAATGCCAACTTTGTATAAAATAAATGGGAAAAGTTGACTTTTGCTGAGATATTTCTCTCACCCAGCATGGGTATATGTAAAATGACACCCCAAAACACATTCCCCAACTTCTCCTGAGTACGGCGATACCACATGTGTGACACTTTTTTGCAGCCTAGGGGCGCAAAAAGGGGCCCACATTCCAAAGAGCACCTTTCGGATTTCACCGGCCATTTTTTACACATTTTGATTTCAAACTACTTCCCACGCATCTGGGCCCCTAAAATGCCAGGGCAGTATAACTACCCCACAAGTGACCCCATTTTGGAAAGAAGACACCCAAAGGTATTCCGTGAGGGGCATGGCAAGTTCCTAGAATTTTTTATTTTTTGTCACAAGTTAACGGAAAATGATGATTCTTTTTTTTTTCTTACAAACTCTCATATTCCACTAACTTGTGACAAAAAATAAAAACTTCCATGAACTCACTTTACCCATCATGAAATACCTTGGGGTGTCTTCTTTCCAAAATGGGGTCACTTGTGAGGTAGTTATACTGCCCTGGCATTTTAGGGGCCCAGATGCGTGAGAAGTAGTTTGAAATCAAAATCTGTAAAAAATTAACTGTGAAATCAGAAAGGTGCTCTTTGGAATGTGGGCCTATTTGCCCACCTAGGCTGCAAAAAAGTGTCACACATGTGGTATTGCCGTACTCAGGAGAAGTTGGGGAATGTGTTTTGGGGTGTATTTTTACATATACCCATGCTGGGTGAGAGAAATATCTTGGTCAAATGCCAACTTTGTATAAAATAAATGGGAAAAGTTGACTTTTGCTGAGATATTTCTCTCACCCAGCATGGGTATATGTAAAATGACACCCCAAAACACATTCCCCAACTTCTCCTGAGTACGGCGATACCACATGTGTGACACTTTTTTGCAGCCTAGGGGCGCAAAAAGGGGCCCACATTCCAAAGAGCACCTTTCGGATTTCACCGGCCATTTTTTACACATTTTGATTTCAAACTACTTCCCACGCATCTGGGCCCCTAAAATGCCAGGGCAGTATAACTACCCCACAAGTGACCCCATTTTGGAAAGAAGACACCCCAAGGTATTTCATGATGGGCATAGTGAGTTCATGGAAGTTTTTATTTTTTGTCACAAGTTAGTGGAATAAGAGAGTTTGTAAAAAATAAATAAAAAAAAATCATAATTTTCCGCTAACTTGTGACAAAAAAAAAAAAAAAGTTCTATGAACTCACTATGCCTATCAGCAAATACCTTAGGGTGTCTACTTTCCGAAATGGTGTCATTTGTGGGGTTTTTCTACTGTCTGGGCATTGTAGAACCTCAGGAAACATGACAGGTGCTCAGAAAGTCAGAGCTGCTTCAAAAAGTGGAAATTCACATTTTTGTACCATAGTTTGTAAACACTATAACTTTTACCCAAACCATTTTTTTTTTTTACCCAAACATTTTTTTTTTTTTAAAGACATGTAGAACAATAAATTTAGCGAGAAATTTATATATGGATGTCGTTTCTTTTGCAAAATTTTACAACTGAAAGTGAAAAATGTCTTTTTTTTGCAAAAAAAATAGTAAAATTTCGATTAATAACAAAAAAAGTCAAAATGTCAGCAGCAATGAAATACCACCAAATGAAAGCTCTATTAGTGAGAAGAAAAGGAGGTAAAATTCATTTGGGTGGTAAGTTGCATGACCGAGCAATAAATGGTGAAAGTAGTGTAGTGCAGAAGTGTAAAAAGTGGCCTGGTCATTAAGGGTGTTTCAGCTAGGGGGGGCTAAGATGGTTAAGGTGTGTCTCCCTGCGGTTTGGTGAGAGAGGAGTTATTCCTCTAGCTAGTGGGGATTAAGGTGTGGCCACTAGCTTGACTTTATCTGTGGCTTCCTGGTTGGCGGCAATGGCACTCCAGCCTTGTTTGGTGTTGGAGCTCTGCTCCTTTCCTGGGTGAACTTGCCCAGTCCTTGAGGGCCACCTTGTTGGACATAAATTGTCTTCCTTTTGTATGCGACTTATACCCTACCTCACTTGTATGTAAAGTGTGGGTTTATGTTCAGGGTGTGTTGTACGTCTTGATTGTTGTTTCATGTCTGGGCTGTTGTTGGTGTTTGTCCCTGCATGTATGTAAGACGTTTTCCCTGTGTGTTGTGTCCTCCGGAAGGGGGTTGGTTTCCCGGAGGGGTGAACCACTAGCCTGTATGCAGCACTGCCTGGGGCTGCCATGCACCTTGTGGCATGGGGGTCCTGGCGGAGTCTGGTGTGCTGGATACCTGTGTGAGTTGTTGGTACAGCGTCCTGTTTGGTGTTAGGGCTCCTGTACGTATGCATGGAAGACACACCTTAAGGGGAAATGCACGTGTAAACCGGCAACCAGTCTACACGGCAAATCGCGTCACGGTCAAACAACTATATGACCGTGACACATACACACTGATTATATATATATATATATATATATATATATATATTTATATATATATATATATATATATATATACAGTGGGGGAAATAATTATTTGACCCCTCACTGATTTTGTAAGTTTGTCCAATGACAAAGAAATGAAAAGTCTCAGAACAGTATCATTTCAATGGTAGGTTTATTGTAACAGTGGCAGATAGCACATCAAAAGGAAAATCGAAAAAATAACTTTAAATAAAAGATAGCAACTGATTTGCATTTCATTGAGTGAAATAAGTATATATATATAGTGACACTGAGAGGTTTGGTAGCATGTGCTGCTGGGCTGATTTACAGCCAGGTGAGGTCAAATACCAGACCAGATTATAAATGCTGGTCCGGCTTTTGGCAGCACCTGGCTGTCATTAAACTCGCTACCTGTTTAGTGTGAAAACAGGTTGGTGCTGCTGTCAGCAAGCACTATAAATGCTGGATAATGGAATCAACACCTTTGACCCAATGCTGGGTATAATTACCAGATGTTGATTGAGTTACATATTTATTCCCAGAATTTTTGTACAGTCACTCAGAATTGAGAAAGCTCGTTTTCAAGAAATTTACAGTACATCCAGTTGCCTTGATTTATTCCTTACAGATATCAGCAAGGACTCTTTGAGGCAGAATTGCCGCATGGTTTGAATTACCACCAACACCGCAAGGTGACTTTTTGTTTGAATATGACTGCTTGTTTTGTCACTTGCCTAAATTGTGAATAAAACACTTAACTCTTTGATCCAAATAACTTGTTGTTGCCTCTATACTGTGTCCGCTAATCCTGTCTACCAGAGCGAATCCCCACAATTGGTGGAGGATGCAGGCAGTAGCAGCGAGGCTGGGGTGAACGCCAATATTTTTGGTTCCTGCATTTTTCAGGCAAGGTTGTAAGTCGTACATTAAACCAGCTTTATTACAACCAGTGTCCCACGACAAAATGGAGGCTGTTGTGGAGGCCCCCATGGAGGCTAATCTGCAGCAGCGAGAGACAAACCTGCAGCAATGCAAGGCTAATAAGCAGCAGCACGAGACTAACCAGTTGCTGCTACAACACGTGATGGCTTTGCAGACAACAGGAGAAACCCCGAGCATCCACGATGCCCGAAAAGCAGTCCGTGCCGCGATTCCTAAGATGACCCGCACAGACGACATCGAAACCTACCTGGCGATGTACGAGAAAGTAACCATCAGGGAAAAGCTACCCAGTGACAAGTGGGCTAAGGTAGTCGCTCCATTCCTGGCATCCAGACCCCAGCAGGTGTTTTTCGACTTACCAGATGATCAAGCGGCCGATTACATGTCAGTAAAGGGTGAGATTCTGGCAAGACTGGCGGTGAATGTGTTGGTCCGGGCCCAGCGAGTACATCAGTGGGGGTTTAAGCTGGCTGAGCCTGCAAGACCCCAGTATTATAACTTACTACACCTCTTGCAGAAATGGCTACAGCCTGACATGCTGAGTCCCACTGCTATGCTGGAACGTTCTGAAGGGCTTTGCCATACCCTCTCCAGCACTGGATCGGTCAGGTGTCTCCTGGCAATGCCCTTGAAATGGTGGACCTGGTGAAACGCTATGAAGCTACCAGGAATCTAAAGGAGGATTCTGTTGGGAGGGGGGTCGGCAAACCCCGGAAATCTCCACCCCAGGCACGGAGATTTGAGCCGATAAAACCCGCTCGGGATGTACCCACGGCAGACCTGGCTACGATAGTCTGCTGGCGGTGTCAGGAGCCTGGCCATGTATGAACTCATAATAGGGAGAGACTTCCCGACACTGTGGCCTGCTATGAGAATGACTGGCACCCATGAGACAGGGGTAACCCTAGCAGAGTGGCCCGGCTCAGGGGGGAGACTAGAACCCTGAGAACCTGAGACTGAAGGGCCAGTGGTAGGGGTGACCGCCACTTCGGTGGAAGAGGGGGAGACGTGGAGGACTTGCCGCCGGGACCTGAATTGGCAGACCTCAATGTCTCTGGGGATAATTTTGGTACCGCCCAACATCGGGGCCCAACCCTATCCCGCGCCTGGGAAAATGGGTATACCAACTATGGGGTGAGCCTATTGAACAGTTGGTGGTCCCCAAGGCTTATCGCAAGCTTGTGTTAGATCTAGCCCACCAACACGTTCTCGGGGGTCACCTGGGGCTGCAGAAAACTCAGGATCGTATTCTACAGCGGTTTTACTGGCCCAGCAGATTCAAAGAAGTGAGAGTTTTGTAAGTCTTGCCCGACCTGCCAAAAAACTAGCCCCCAGCCACATTTCCGTAGTCCCCTAGTACCTCTCCCTATTATCGAAGTACCGTTTGACCGAATAGCTATGGACCTCATAGGCCCAGTACCGAAGTCCGCCAGAGGGCATCAACACATCTTAGTCATTCTAAACTACGCCACTCGGTACCCGGAGGCGGTGCCACTGCGACATACCTCGGCCAAACTCATAGCTAAGGAGTTAATGGAGATGTTTTCCCGAGTAGGACTACCTAAAGAAGTTCTGACCGACCAATAGACCCCTTTTATATCCCAGGTCATGAGGGAACTCTGTAAGTTGCTGCACATAAAACAACTACGACATCCGCTTACCATCCGCAAACGGACGGTCTGGTAGAACGGTTTAACTAAACATTAAAAAAATAAGTTGAAAAAGGTAGTGTCTAAAGATGGGAAGGACTGGGACCTCCTTCTACCCTATCTCATGTTCGCAGTGCGAGAGGTACCCCAGGCCTCTACTGGGTTCTCTACCTTCGAACTACTATATGGCAGACATCCTCGCGGTCTCTTGGACGTGGCCAAAGAGGCGTGGGAACAACAACCCACTCCACATACAAGTGTCATTGAGTACGTTACCCAGATGCAAGATCGGATAGAGACAGTGTTATGGCATATGGAGGCAGCTCAGCGAGCCCAGAGTCGGGTCTAAAATCTGCAGCCTCGGGTCCGGATCTTTAACCAGGGTGATCGTGTTTTGGTTCTGGTGCCGACCGTGGACAGTAAGTTCCTGGCTAGATGGCAGGGGCCTTACGAGGTACTAGAGGAAATTGGAGTATAAACTACAATGTACACCACCCAGGGCGGCGAAAGCCATATCGGAGGAGGTGCAGCTAATGTCCTATAGTACTGATACCCAAGCCGGACGGGACGTTGCGGTTTTGTAACGACTTTCAAAAACTTAACGAGGTTTCCAAATTCGATGCGTATCCCATGCCCCAGGTGGATGAGCTCATCAGGAGGTTAGGACAAGCCAGGTATTTTACTGTTTTGGACCTCACGAAAGGGTACTGGCAGGTGCCCTTAGGGGAGGCTGACGAAGAAAAAAACTGCCTTCATCACGCCTGAGGGGCTGTATCAATATAAGGTCTTACCCTTTGGTCTGCATGGCGCCCCCGCCACTTTTCCCGCAACTAATGAACATTGTGCTTCGTCCACATAGTCAGTACGCTTTGGTTCCGCCTGGTGAACGACCACTCCCCTCTCAAGTGGATGAGCCAGGCCAAAGACAGGAATGCCCGAGTCACCAGATGGTTTTTGTCTCTGCAGAACTTTACGGTAGAACACAAAGCAGACCAGTAGCAGGGAAACGCGGATGCCATGTCCCGGGTGAATTGTCTAGCGTGTGTCCACACAAAGAGGGGGGGGGGGGGGTATGTGACACAGGAGGGGGTTTGTGACACAGTGAGGGGTTGTGTCTGGAAAGGCAGGTATTTTCCTACTAGGCTATGCCAGAGAGGAGCAGAGAGGATTAAGTACTGGGCTATGCAAGGCTATAGCAGAGAGGAGAAAGCAATGGGCTATGCCAAGCTATAGCAGAGAGGAGTAAGCACTGGGCTATGCCAGGCTATAGCAGAGAGGAGTGAGCACTGTGCTATGCCAGGCTATAGCAGAGAGGAGTGAGCACTGTGCTATGCCAGGCTATAGCAGAGAGGAGTGAGCACTGTGCTATGCCAGGCTATAGCAGAGAGGAGTGAGCAGTGTGCTATGCCAGGCTATAGCAGAGAGGAGTGACCACTGTGCTATGCCAGGCTATAGCAGAGAGGAGTAAGCACTGTGCTATGCCAGGCTATAGCAGAGAGGAGTGACCACTGTGCTATGTCAGGCTATAGCAGAGAGGAGTGACCACTGTGCTATGTCAGGCTATAGCAGAGAGGAGTGACCACTGTGCTATGTCAGGCTATAGCAGAGAGGAGTGACCACTGTGCTATGTCAGGCTATAGCAGAGAGGAGTGACCACTGTGCTATGCCAGGCTATAGCATAGAGGAGTGACCACTGTGCTATGCCAGGCTATAGCAGAGAGGAGTAAGCACTGTGCTATGCCACGCTACCGCAGAGAGGAATGAGCACTGTGCTATGCCAGGCTATAGCAGAGAGGAGTAAGCACTGGACTATGCCAGGCTATAGCAGAGAGGAGTGAGCACTGTGCTATACCAGGCTATAGCAGAGAGGAGTAAGCACTGTGCTATGCCAGGCTATAGAAGAGAGGAGTAAGCACTGGGTTGGGTTATGCCAGGCTATGGCAGAAAGGAGTGAAAACTGTGCTATGACAGGCTATAGCAGAGAGGAGTAAGCACTGGGTTGGGTTATGCCAGGCTATGGCAGAAAGGAGTGAAAACCGTGCTTTGCCAGGCTATAGCAGAGAGGAGTAAGCACTGTGCTATGCCAGGCTATAGCAGAGAGGAGTGACCACTGTGCTATGCCAGGCTACAGCAGAGAGGAATAAGCACTGTGCTATGCCAGTCTATAGCAGAGAGGATTAAGTACTGGGCTATGCAAGGCTATAGCATAGAGGAGTAAGCACTGGGCTATGCCAGGCTATAGCAGAGAGGAGTGAGCACTGGGCTATGCCAGGCTATAGCAGAGAGGAGTGAGCACTGGGCTATGCCAGGCTATAGCAGAGAGGAGTGAGCACTGGGCTATGCCAGGCTATAGCAGAGAGGAGTAAGCACTGTGCTATGCCAGGCTATAGCAGAGAGGAGTAAGCACTGGGTTGGGTTATGCCAGGCTATGGCAGAAAGGAGTGAAAACCGTGCTATGCCAGGCTATAGCAGAGAGGAGTAAGCACTGTGCTATGCCAGTCTATAGCATAGAGGATTAAGTACTGGGCTATGCAAGGCTATAGCAGAGAGGAGTAAGCACTGGGCTATGCCAGGCTATAGCAGAGAGGAGTGAGCACTGGGCTATGCCAGGCTATAGCAGAGAGGAGTGAGCACTGGGCTATGCCAGGCTATAGCAGAGAGGAGTAAGCACTGGGCTATGCCAGGCTATAGCAGAGAGGAGTGAGCACTGGGCTATGCCAGGCTATAGCAGGGATGAGTGACCACTGTGCTATGCCAGGCTATAGCAGTGAGGAGTGACCACTGTGCTACGCCAGGTTATAGCAGTGAGGAGTGACCACTGTGCTACGCCAGGTTATAGCAGTGAGGAGTGAGCAGAGAGGATTAATTACTGGGCTATGCAAGGCTATAGCAGAGAGGAGTGAGCACTGGGCTATGCAAGGCTATAGCAGAGAGGCGTAAGCACTGGGCTATGCAAGGCTATAGCAGAGAGGAGTAAGCACTGGGCTATGCAAGGCTATAGCAGAGAGGAGTAAGCACTGGACTATGCCAGGCTATAGCAGAGAGGAGTGAGCACTGTGCTATGCCAGGCTATAGCAGAGAGGAGTAAGCACTGTGCTATGCCAGGCTTTAGCAGAGAGGAGTGACCACTGTGCTATGCCAGGCTATAGCAGAGAGGAGTGACCACTGTGCTATGCCAGGCTATAGCAGGGAAGAGTGACCACTGTGCTATGCCAGGTTATAGCAGTGAGGAGTGACCACTGTGCTACGCCAGGTTATAGCAGTGAGGAGTGACCACTGTGCTACGCCAGGTTATAGCAGTGAGGAGTGAGCAGAGAGGATTAATTACTGGGCTATGCAAGGCTATAGCAGAGAGGCGTAAGCACTGGGCTATGCAAGGCTATAGCAGAGAGGAGTAAGCACTGGGCTATGCCAGGCTATAGCAGAGAGGAGTGAGCACTGGACTATGCCAGGCTATAGCAGAGAGGAGTGAGCACTGTGCTATGCCAGGCTATAGCAGAGAGGAGTAAGCACTGTGCTATGCCAGGCTTTAGCAGAGAGGAGTAAGCACTGTGCTATGCCAGGCTTTAGCAGAGAGGATTAAGTACTGGGCTATGCAAGGCTATAGCATAGAGGAGTAAGCACTGGGCTATGCCAGGCTATAGCAGAGAAAAGTGAGCACTGGGCTATGCCAGGCTATAGCAGAGAGGAGTGAGCACTGGGCTATGCCAGGCTATAGCAGAGAGGAGTGAGCACTGGGCTATGCCAGGCTATAGCAGAGAGGAGTAAGCACTGGGCTATGCCAGGCTATAGCAGAGAGGAGTGAGCACTGGGCTATGCCAGGCTATAGCAGGGATGAGTGACCACTGTGCTATGCCAGGCTATAGCAGTGAGGAGTGACCACTGTGCTACGCCAGGTTATAGCAGTGAGGAGTGACCACTGTGCTACGCCAGGTTATAGCAGTGAGGAGTGAGCAGAGAGGATTAATTACTGGGCTATGCAAGGCTATAGCAGAGAGGAGTGAGCACTGGGCTATGCAAGGCTATAGCAGAGAGGCGTAAGCACTGGGCTATGCAAGGCTATAGCAGAGAGGAGTAAGCACTGGGCTATGCAAGGCTATAGCAGAGAGGAGTAAGCACTGGACTATGCCAGGCTATAGCAGAGAGGAGTAAGCACTGTGCTATGCCAGGCTATAGCAGAGAGGAGTAAGCACTGTGCTATGCCAGGCTTTAGCAGAGAGGAGTGACCACTGTGCTATGCCAGGCTATAGCAGAGAGGAGTGACCACTGTGCTATGCCAGGCTATAGCAGGGAAGAGTGACCACTGTGCTATGCCAGGTTATAGCAGTGAGGAGTGACCACTGTGCTACGCCAGGTTATAGCAGTGAGGAGTGACCACTGTGCTACGCCAGGTTATAGCAGTGAGGAGTGAGCAGAGAGGATTAATTACTGGGCTATGCAAGGCTATAGCAGAGAGGCGTAAGCACTGGGCTATGCAAGGCTATAGCAGAGAGGAGTAAGCTCTGGGCTATGCCAGGCTATAGCAGAGAGGAGTGAGCACTGGACTATGCCAGGCTATAGCAGAGAGGAGTGAGCACTGTGCTATGCCAGGCTATAGCAGAGAGGAGTGAGCACTGTGCTATGCCAGGCTATAGCAGAGAGGAGTAAGCACTGTGCTATGCCAGGCTTTAGCAGAGAGGAGTAAGCACTGTGCTATGCCAGGCTTTAGCAGAGAGGAGTGACCACTGTGCTATGCCAGGCTATAGCAGAGAGGAGTGACCACTATGGTATGCCAGGCTATAGCAGAGAGGAGTAAGCACTGTGCTATGCCAGGCTATAGCAGAGAGGAGTGACCACTGTGCTATGCCAGGCTATAGCAGAGAGGAGTGACCACTGTGCTAAGCCAGGCTATAGCAGAGAGGAGTGACCACTGTGCTATGCCAGGCTATAGCAGAGAGGAGTGACCACTGTGCTATGCCAGGCTATAGCAGAGAGGAGTGACCACTGTGCTATGCCAGGCTATAGCAGAGAGGAGTAAGCACTGTGTTGGGTTTTGCCAGGCTATGGCAGAAAGGAGTGAAAACTGTGCTATGCCAGGCTATAGCAGAGAGGAGTAAGCACTGTGCTATGCCAGGCTATAGCAGAGAGGAGTGACCACTGTGCTATGCCAGGCTACAGCAAAGAGGAATAAGCACTGTGCTATGCCAGTCTATAGCAGAGAGGATTAAGCACTGGGCTATGCAAGGCTATAGCAGAGAGGAGTAAGCACTGGGCTATGCCAGGCTATAGCAGAGAGGAGTGAGCACTGGGCTATGCTAGGCTATAGCAGAGAGGAGTGACCACTGTGCTATGCCAGGCTATAGCAGAGAGAGTGGCCACTGTGCTATACCAGGCTATAGCAGAGAGGAGTAAGCACTGTGCTATGCCAGGCTATAGCAGAGAGGAGTAAGCACTGGGTTAGGTTATGCCAGGCTATGGCAGAAAGGAGTAAAAACCGTGCTATGCCAGGCTATAGCAGAGAGGAGTAAGCACTGTGCTATGCCAGTCTATAGCAGAGAGGATTAAGTACTGGGCTATGCAAGGCTATAGCAGAGAGGAGTAAGCACTGGGCTATGCCAGGCTATAGCAGAGAGGAGTAAGCACTGGGCTATGCCAGGCTATAGCAGAGAGGAGTAAGCACTGGGCTATGCCAGGCTTTAGCAGAGAGGAGAGAGCACTGTGCTATGCCAGGCTATAGCAGAGAGGAGTGACCACTGTGCTATGCCAGGTTATAGCAGTGATGAGTGACCACTGTGCTACGCCAGGTTATAGCAGTGATGAGTGACCACTGTGCTACGCCAGGTTATAGCAGTGAGGAGTGAGCAGAGAGGATTAATTACTGGGCTATGCAAGGCTATAGCAGAGAGGAGAAAGCACTGGGCTATGCCAGGCTATAGCAGAGAGGAGTGAGCACTGGGCTATGCTAGGCTATAGCAGAGAGGAGTGAGCACTGTGCTATGCCAGGCTATAGCAGAGAGGAGTAAGCACTGTGCTATGCCAGGCTATAGCAGAGAGGAGTGACCACTGTGCTATGCCAGGCTATAGCAGAGAGGAGTGACCACTGTGCTATGCCAGGCTATAGCAGAGAGGAGTGACCACTGTGCTATGCAAGGCTATAGCAGAGAGGAGCAAGCACTGTGCTATGCCAGGCTATAGCAGAGAGGAGTGACCACTGTGCTATGCCAGGCTATAGCAGAGAGGAGTGACCACTGTGCTATGTCAGGCTATAGCAGAAAGGAGTGACCACTGTGCTATGCCAGGCTATAGCAGAGGAGTGACCACTGTGCTATGCCAGGCTATAGCAGAGAGGAGTAAGCACTGTGCTATGCCAGGCTATAGCAGAGAGGAGTAAGCACTGTGCTATGCCAGGCTATAGCAGAGAGGAGTGAGCGCTGTGCTATACCAGGCTATAGCAGAGAGGAGTAAGCACTGTGCTATGCCAGGCTTAAGCAGAGAGGAGTAAGCACTGTGCTATGCCAGGCTATAGCAGAGAGGAGTAAGCACTGTGCTATGCCAGGCTATAGCAGAGAGGAGTAAGCACTGGGTTGGGTTTTGCCAGGCTATGGCAGAAAGGAGTGAAAACGGTGCTATGCCAGGCTATAGCAGAGAGGAGTAAGCACTGGGTTGGGTTATGCCAGGCTATGGCAGAAAGGAGTGAAAACCATGCTATGCCAGGCTATAGCAGGGAGGAGTAAGCACTGTGCTATGCCAGGCTATAGCAGAGAGGAGTGACCACTGTGCTATGCCAGGCTATAGCAGAGAGGAGTGACCACTGTGCTATGCCAGGCCATAGCAGAGAGGAGTGACCACTGTGCTATGTCAGGCTATAGCAGAGAGGAGTGACCACTGTGCTATGCCAGGCTATAGCAGAGAGGAGTGAGCACTGGGCTATGCCAGGCTATAGCAGAGAGGAGTGAGCACTGGGCTATGCCAGGCTATAGCAGAGAGGAGTGAGCACTGTGCTATGCCAGGCTATAGAAGAGAGGAGTAAGCACTGTACTATGCCAGGCTATAGCAGAGAGGAGTGAGCGCTGTGCTATACCAGGCTATAGCAGAGAGGAGTAAGCACTGTGCTATGCCAGGCTTAAGCAAAGAGAACTAAGCGCTGGGTTGGGTTACGTCAGGCTATGGCAGAAAGGAGTGAAAACAGTGCTATGCCAGGCTATAGCAGAGATGAGTGAGCACTGTGCTATGCCAGGCTATAGCAGAGAGGAGTGACCACTGTGCTATGCCAGGCTATAGCAGAGAGGAGTGAGCAGTGTGCTATGCCAGGCTATAGCAGAGAGGAGTGAGCACTGTGCTATGCCAGGCTATAGCAGAGACGAGTGAGCACTGTGCTATGCCAGGCTTTAGCAGAGAGGAGTGACCACTGTGCTATGCCAGGCTATAGCAGAGCAGGCACAGGCAGGAGCAGCAATGTGTGCTTCTACGTACATCAATTACTGCGGCCCCTAGTGGAATCCGTATGCCGCTGACATGTCAGTGCTCTACAAGTGTATGGATTCCAAAGTGCTATAGACACTAGACCTTCAGGCACCTATTAGGTCACTAAAATAGTAAAATAAGTAAGAAAAGTATATATAAAAAATGAACGATGGCCCATTTAGAATAGTTTAAAATAAACTTAACTATAAGGTTAGTTACCAGTTAAAGTTCAATCACGGAAGTAAAGAAACAAAACATGTTCCTGGAACTTTATTACCTTTTATTACTTTCTAAAGCATAAAACATGCTGGAAATGTCATGACTGCGGTACACATAATATACTTCATGCATGTTGTAAAAGTTGCCTGTAAATGTGTTTTGGGAAAACCACCTGATAGGGATTTTGATGCATATCTGCAGCAAAATCAGCATGTTTTACCTAGGTTTTATGATTCACCTTCGTATTGCATTTGGGAGGCAAGAATCGATCAGTCTGCGGGGCAATTTTTGCAATAAAAAATATAAAAGCCCCAATGAAAACCTGACCAACCTAGTCACGATCTGTGAGGCTACTTTTGCCCAGATTCATGTGCTGTGTGCCAAGAAGGGGCATGCCAGGCAGTCTGTGCTCTGTGCATATAGTGCATACAGCCTCTCTGCCAGTGACATGCACCATGACGAGTTCTGTATAGGTGCTTCCATACTCCCTAAGGCCCCTTTCACAAGAGCGAGTTTTCTGTGCGGTTGCAATGCGTGACGTGAACGCATTGTGCCCGCACAGGAATCCGGACCTATTCATTTCAATGGGTCTGTGTACATGAGCGTTGTTTTTTACGTATCACTTCTGTGTTGCGTGAAAATCGCAGTATGTTCTATATTCTGCGTTTTTCACGCAGCCCTGGCCCCATAGAAGTGAATGGGGCTTCAGTGAAAAAAACGCATTGTATCCGAAAGCAAGTGCACATGCAATGCATTTTTCACTGATGGTTGCTAAGAGATGTTGTCTGTAAACCTTCAGTTTTTTATCACACGCGTGAAAAACGCATCAAAACACATGCACCCGCGCGGAAAAAAACTGAACGAAATCACAGACAAAACTGACTGAACTTGCTTGCAAAATGGTGCGAGTTTCAATGAACACACCCGGAACGCATCTGGACCTAACAGTGCTCCAGAATAAAAAAAATACCTAGTAGCCATTTGCTCCTGAACTCAAAAATTTAGGAGCCAAATTAAAATTTTTAGTCGCCAAATCGAATCAAAATTTTGGTATCGGCGGCGTAGGGTGGTTTCGATAGCAAAATTTTGATTCGCTTTCGTCACCATAAAAAAGTATTGCGATACTCAATACCACACCCCAAATTTTTTATTTTAGGGTACTTTCACACTAGCGTTTTTCTTTTCCGGCATAGAGTTCCGTCCTGGGGGCTTTATGACCAGAAAAGAACTGATCAGCCATATCCCCATGCATTCTGAATGGAGAGTAATCCGTTCAGTTTGCATCAGGATGTCTTCAGTTCAGTCATTTTGACTGATCAGGACAGAGATAATACCGCAGCATGCTACAGAGATAATACCGCAGCATGCTACGGTTTTATCTCCGGCGAAAAAAACTGAAGACTTGATTTTTCCCCATAGGAATGTATTAGTGCCGGATCCGGCATTCAAAATACCGGAATGCCGGATCCGTAAAAATGTGTAAAAAGATACAAGACGGATCCATCTGTCCGACGACTGAACTGCTTGCCGGATCACACTGCCGCAAGTGTGAAAGTAGCCTTAGGCCCTTTTCACACGGGCGAGTTTTCCGCGCGAGTTGAAAGCATTGCACCCGCACTGAATCCGGACCCGTTCATTTCTATGGGGCTGTTCACATGAGTGGTGATTTTCACGCATCACTTGTGCGTTGCGTGAAAATCGCAGCAAGCTCTATTTTGTGCGTTTTTCACGCAACGCAGGCCCTATAGAAGTGAATGGGGCTGTGTGAAAATCGCAAGCATCCGCAAGCAAGTGCGGATGCGGTGCGATTTTCCATGGTGATGGATCATGTGATGGACCATGTGATGAATGCAGTGACGTCATTAAAGGTCCTATTCCTCACAGATGAAGACAGAACAGATGCCGGCTGCGCGAACAAGTGGATTAAGGTGAGTTAAATATTATTTTTTTTTAACCCCTCCAGCCCTAGGGAGGAGGAGGCGAGGGGCTGTGGCCAATGCGCCACCAATGAAGATAACTGACCTGTTACTACAAATACAGGAGGTGGGTGCCGGAATCAAATAGCCGGCACCAGACCTCCATGACAGGGAGCTGCGATCCGCTGCAGTTAACCCCTCAGGTACCGCACCTGAGGGGTTAACTGCAGCGGATCGCAGCTCCCTGTCATAGAGGCCGGGTGCCGGCTATTTGATTCGGGCACCCACCTCCTGTATTTGTAGTAACAGGTCAGTTATCTTCATTGGTGGCGCAGTGACGACAGCCCCTCCCCTCCTCCTCCAGTCTCTCTTCTTATTGGCGGCGGTGGCAGCAGCACAGGGGGAGGGAGCGACTCCTCCATTACGCTGCTGAGAAGAACATCGGCGGGGAAGAGAACTATCAGCTCCTGTATTCAACTGCAGAGCGGCAGCGGCGGGTCTAGTCGCAAATGGCGACAAGACTAAAAAGCCTTGTCGCCATTTGTAAATTCTAAGTCGCATTGGCGACTATTTTGGTCGCCATCTGGAGCCCTGCCTAATCCATCACACTCGTGTGAAAGAGGCCTAAAAGACATGTCGGCTCTCCTGACATGTCTGTTGTAGTAAGTGTTAGGCCCCTTTCACACAAGCGTTACGGATTAGGTCCAGATGCGTTCTGGGTGCGTTCAGTGAAACTCGCACCATTTTGCAAGCAAGTTCAGTCAGTTTTGTCTGTGATTTCGTTCAGTTTTTTCCACGCGGGTGCAATGCGTTTTGATGCGTTTTTCACTCGCGTGATAAAAAAACTGAAGGTTTACAAACAACATCTCCTAGCAACCATCAGTAAAAAACGCATTGCATCCGCACTTGCTTGCGGATGCAATGCGTTTTTCACTGAAGACCCATTCACTTCTTTGGGGCCAGGGCTGCGTGAAAAAAGCAGAATATAGAACATGCTGCATTTTTCACGCAATGCAGAACTGATTCAGTGCAGGTGCTGTGTGTTCAAGTCACGCATTGCACCCGCGCGGAAAACTCGCTTGTGTGAAAGGGGCCTTAGTATCCCATTCTGAAACATCTTTTCTTACAACTATGCACTGTGTCATTCCTTTGTTATTCCTCCTGGAAAAGTATGAACAAATTGACAACTGGGTGCTACCATTCTGCTGCCTGGACAGTGTCAGACTGTGTAGGGACACCCACCCAACTGGTTTCCAGTTTTCCCATGAAAAATAAAGAAGGTGCAAATCCAAAAATTGTACATCAGTAAAAAAAAGGAAAAATATGTACATTTTATAGAGTAAACACAATTAAAAGCACCTAAAGTGCAGCAGTTAACCCCACAGGTGCCACACCTGAGGGGTTAACTGCCGCGGATCGCAGCTACCTCTCATAGAGGTTGGGTGCCGGCTATATGATTCTGCAGCCAGTACCCGCCTCCTGTATTCGAATTAATGGGTGAGTTATCTTATTGGTGGCGAGGTGCGCCCCCCCCCCAACCCCAGTATTAAAAACATTGGTGGCCGTGGCCACAGGGTCCCCTCTCCCCTCCTCATTGGTGGTGCAGTGGTAGCTTCTGATCGAAGCACCAGCAGTGTAATCCTGGGGCTCCGATTGGTTACCATGGCAGCCAGGACGCTACTGAAGCCCTGACTGCCATGATAATCTCCCTGCTGCTGTGTGTACTATGCACAGGGCAGCAGGGAGAGTGTGAGATCCTATTCACCCTAATAGAGCTCTATTAGGGTGAATAGGACAAAAGTTTAGCCCCTAAGGGGTATGAAGTTAGTAAATAAAAAGTAAAAAAAAAAAAAAAAAAAAAAAAAAGTTTAAGAAAAACACAAAAATATTAAATATAAATCACCTGCTTTCCTAATTTTTCATATAAAATATATAAACAATAAAAAAACATATTACATATCGCTACGTTCGAAAATTCTAAACTATTAAAGTATTAAAAAATATCTCCTATGCGGTGAACGTTGTAAAAGAAAATAAAAAAAGTCACCTTGTACCCCTAAAAAGTAGGATCCGACTGTTCTATTATGGGCCGGACGTTCCATAAAATACGGAATGCACGCGGCTTTTTTTTTGCATGGCATCGAATAGTATTGAGTATAGCAATACTTTTTTTATGGTATCGAAACGGAATCAAAATTTTGTTATTGAAACGACCCTAAATAAAAGTGCAATGAAAATGCAATAAAGAAAAATTAATACTGCAATGCAAAGAGCGGGGGTTATCCCAAACCGACACGTGTCGCCTCCTCGGTAAAAGCATCTGCGTTCTGTGCACTATTAATATTATTATGAAGACACAGGAGGTAGAAGACGACGTGCAGGAGAGCAGGAACGTCGTCCGTCCCCATATGCATCCGGTGTAAGTGCCAATGTAAGCCCTAGGCTCAAATCACCGTCCACATTTCCATGTCATTTTCAAATCCATTGAAAAAAGCGTCCTTATTTACCCGTGAAGAATCTGTGTTTGGTCCACGTGTCCGTTTTTACACCCGCGCGTCATCCATAATCCACGGACACTCAGCTGAAAATTAATTTCCGGAGCATCTCCTATCAGTCTTCCGTGAAAAATGGACGCTATTTTCGCGGACCCATAGACTTCAATGGACAGTAGTGCATTTCTCCGTGATTTTAATTTTTACTGACCCAGTCAGTAAAAAGATACCGATGAGTGAACAGACACATTCAAATCAATGGGTACGTGTTCTGTACATTGAAAATGAGGACAGCACACATCAGTGAAAAACGGAAATGTGGACGAGGCCTTAGGTATCTAACACCTCTATCACATGTCAGTGAATCATGAATATGTGCTCTGTCTGTGTTCTCCATGGAAGTACATGGATCCACTGCTTTAACCCTTTGAAGACATGGCAATTTTCTATTTTTGAATTTCCGTTTTTCCCTCTCATACTTCCATTCACCATAACTTTTTTTATTTTTCCATTCACCATATGAAGTCTTGTTTTTTGTGGGACAAGTTGTAGTTTCTAATGGCACTGTAACAGAAGCCCTCTGTATGTCTGTTGAGATGATTGGGTTACGTACAGTTTCTGACCTTATTATCTCCCAGGCAGAGGGGAGGCATTGTGTGTCCTGTATGGGAGTTTTTATAAACAATGGGGTTTTACTGTCTGGTGATGATTGGGTTACATACCGTTTCTGACCTAATTATCTCCCAGGCAGAGGGAGGCATTGTGTGGGAGTGTCCCGGATTGTGTGGTTATTTCCATTGGTCTGTGTGTTTGTCACCCAGTTCTCCATCAGGTCCAGAGGGGAGGTCCCCTTGCATGGGGACTTGTATATAAGTGTGGCACCAATAAAGGTGAATCTTCTTACCCTCAACTCGCAGCAGCTATATCACTACTAGCTCTTGTAAGAGCTGCACAGCTACTGGGAATCACAACTCGGCCTTGGAAGTCACTGGAGCAACTCTACACCGCCACTCTGACTAGGGGAGAAGGACGTCGCCAATGGTTTATACCGTTACAGGCACCATTAACCCCTTCCTGACCTTTGACGTACTGTTACGTCATGGGAACCACTGAGTTCCCGCAATTTGACGTAATAGTATGTCATAGTGATCGCGCGGGCAGCGGAGCGGTGCGCGCGCGATCACTGCAGGGGCCCGGCAGTCCGTGGTAGCCAGGCCCCTGCTGTATCCGCTGGCATCGCTGTAAAAGCTAATGCCAGCGGAATAACCCCTTCTATGACGCGGTCCGCGCTGACCGCGACATAGAAGAGGTTTGTGTCAGGTAACCGATCGCATCGAGTCCCCGCGCTGCTGTGGCGGGGACCCGATGCGACACAAGGCAGCCCGATGCCATGCAGAGGCTGCCTAATGCCTTGCACGGCATCGAGAATTGCCTTCTACAGAAGCCGAGGAGATCCAGCCAATATATGATTATTTTTTGCTTCAAAACTGCTTTTATTGTGCTAAAGTAAAATAAAAATAAAAAAGATATATATATTAGGTATCGCCACGTCCGTAACAAACAGCTCTATAAAAATATCACATGACCTAACCACTCAGGTGAACGCCGTAAAAAATAAATAAAAAATAACTGTAAAAAAAAAGCCATTTTTGTCACATTACATCACAAAAATTGCAACAGCAAGTGATCAAAAAGGTGTATGCCCCTACAAAATAGTACCAATCAGAACCTCATCCCGCAAAAAATGAGACCCTACCTGAGAGAATCGGTCAAAAAATAAAAAAGCTATGGCTCTCAGACTATGAGACACCAAAATATCATTATTTCGGTTTCAAAAATGCTATTATTGTGTAAAACTTAAATAAATAAGAAAAAGTAGACATTAGGTATTGCCACGTGCGCAACTATCTGCTCTATAAAAAAAGTCACATGACCTAATCCCTCAGGTAAACGCTGTAAAAATAAAAACGGTGCCAAAACATAAATTTTTGTTACCTTGGCTCACAAAAAACGTAATATAGAGCATTAAAAAATGATATGCACCCCAAAATAGTACCAATAAAACTGGCACCTTATCCCATAGTTTTCAAAATGTGGTCACTTTTTTGAGTTTCTCCTGTAGGGGTGCATTAGGGGGGCTTCAAATGGGGCATGGCATCTAAAGACCAGTTCAGCAAAATTTGCCTTCCAAAAACCATATGGCGTTTCTTTCCTTCTACGCCCTGCCGTGTGCCCCTACAGCAGTTTACGATCACATGTGGGGTGTTTCTTTAAAATCGCAGAATCAGGGTAATAAATATTGAGTTTTATTTGGCTGTTAACCCTTGCTTTGCTACTGGAAAAAATTGATTAAAATGTAAAATCTGCCAAAAAAGTGAAATTCTGAAATTTTATCTCCTTTTTCCATCAATTCTTGTGGAACACCTAAAGGGTTAACAAAGTTTGTAAAATCAGTTTTGTATACCTTGAGGGGTGTAGTTTTTATAAAATGGGGTCACTTTTGGGTGGTTTCTATTATGTAAGCCTCACAAAGTGACCTGAACTGGTCCTTAAAAAGTGGGTTTTGGAAATTTTCCCAAAAATTTCAAGATTTGCTTCCATACTTCTAAGCCTTCTAACGTCCCCAAAAAATAAAATGTCATTAACAAAATAATCCAAACATGAAGTAGACATATGGGGAATGTAAAGTAATAACTATTTTTGAAGGTATTACTATCTATTATAAAAGTAGAGAAATTTAAATTTTCCAAAATTTTTGGTAAATTTGGCTTTTTTTTATAAATAAAAATGTTTGTTTTTTTTTAACTTATTTTTACCACTGTCGTGAAGTACAATATGTGACGAGAAAACAATCTCAGAATGGCCAGGATAAGTAAAAGCGTTTTTAAAGTTATCACCACATAAGGTGACATGTCAGATTTGCAAAAAATGGCCTGGGCAGGAAGGTGAAAACAGGCGCGGGGTATTTGCATACGAAATAGTGGGAAGCTGGGAAAAAAAAATCCAAATAGAATGGAACTGGGGGAAAAATATGCAATTCTATCACAATTTTATGGGTTGTGTTTTTTACGGCGTTCCCTATACAGTAAAACTTACCGATGCCCTTCATTCTCTGGGTCAGTACGATTACAATGATACCACATTTGTATAGTTTATTTCTTTTTTAATATTTTTAAAAGAACTTGCTTTTCTGTTTGTTACACTTTCTAAATGTTCCCCTAAGGATTTTGAACAAGCAATCATCAGATAAGCATTATCATTCAAGTCTATAGAAAATTTGCTATGTTCCTATAGACCCTACCACAGGCAGCGTCTCCCGAAGAACACAGCTGCAGCAGCCTCGGATCCTTCATGGGAACCAAGGCTGCTGCAGGGAATGAACGGCTTCCCTGATCGTCTTTAAAGCCTTAACACCTGAGCGTTTCTGAGACGCGCGTATTTGTCGCGCGTTTTTATGCGCGTTTTTTTGCATATATAGTAAATAGTAAACGCGCGTTTGACGCGCGTTTGTGTGATTGACTGCAGTGTTGTCCAATGAGTCTATGGCCAAAACGCGCGACAAACGCCCCAAAAAAAGCTCAAGAACTTGTTTATGCGTCGGGCGTTTTACAGCGCGTTCAAACGCGCTGTAAAACGCTCAAGTGTGAACCAGGGCCATAGGGAAGCATTGGTTTTCACGTGTTGAGCGTTTTACAGCGCGTTTGAACGCGCTGTAAAACGCTCAGGTGTGAACTTAGGGTAAAAGCGTAGCGCTCCAAGGTTTTCAGCATTTAGATGCAGTGGTCACATTTGACGACAGAATCTGAGGGGTTAAATGTTTGCAATTGGAGTTCTCACTAATCGCAGACATTAGCCCCGGGTGTCTGCTGTGTGAAACAAAAGCACCCAGTAGCTAAGGGGCTCTGGGCACCATCTTCAAAGAGACGACATCTGGTTTCCTATGTCCAGGGGCACAGGTTAGGAACCAAGGGGTTGTCGGTTCTAAGGCCAGACAACCTGCTTAATGTCTTTATTTACCCATCAGTGGAAAAAATAATGGAGACATGCACTAAAAAATGTCCATGGGTCTGTGAAAACCACTGAGAGAACATGGATGGCGTCCTTGTCACAGATACACAAAACACCCGCCATCACTGACATGGATGTGTGAAAGAAGCCCGCTGATCTATAGTGGTGACCTATCCAGAGGATAGATCGTCAATACCAGGGATGCTCAACCTGCGGCCCTCCAGATGTTGTAAAACTACAACTCCCACCATGCTCTTCTGTAGGCTGATAGGTGTAGGCTGTCCGGGAATGATGGGAGTTGTAGTTTTGCAACAGCTGGAGGGCCGTAGGTTGAGCATGACTGGTCAATACTAATTACCAGATAAACCCTTTAAAGGTGTTCTCTGGGAATAAATAACATTTTATTGATGCCCACAGCCTGCCTCCACTATGAAAGCTCTGCTGCAACTAACCAATGGCTTCAGCGGTAATGTGGCTGCAGTGGAGCAGGTCACCATGCAAGGATGCAAGGGAGGAAGTAGACAAGCCATGAACTGGAAGATGGACAAGCAGGAGCGAGTGCACAGGACTGGATCATGATCTCTGCAGTTGGAGCTCCTGGCAACACTATGCACCTTTAGGCTTTAAGCATACGGCAGGTTCGCAATATGCGGGCAGCGGCCGTGTGCTCCCCGCATCACAGATGCACACCCATTCATGTTGAATGGGTCTCGATCCGTTCTGGCCGTCGCACTAACGTTGCCCGTGCATTAGGGACTGCAAATTGCAGTTCCCAATGCACGGAACAGCCACACAACCGCGGTGGGAACTGCAGCCCCTGGTTGATTCACCCACTTTCCAGGGCCCCTGCACTCAATTGTGTCTGTGTCCACTGGTTCCCTGACCCACTAGTCCTGTGCTTCTGTGACATAGGCGACCGAATGATGTCATCGATCCACCTGCAACATTTGACGGGAGCAGACCTGGTCAGAAAAGGCCAGGACTATATTGTGGGACCGGGGACAGGTGAGTATTATAATGCAGGGTGTGTGCTCTGTATTCAGGGGCCACAGACAAGAGGCAATATAAAGAGGGGGCACTACATATAAAGGGAGTGCACAGACAAGAGGCAATATATAGAGGGGGCACAGATGAAAGGTACTTAATATAAAAGGGGGCACAGACCAAAGGTACTTAATATAAAAGGGGGCACAGACCAGAGGCACTAAATATTAGGAGGGGGCCCAGACCAGAGGTAATCTACAGAGGGGGCCCAGACCAGAGGTAATCTACAGAGGGGGCCCAGACCAGAGGTAATCTACAGAGGGGGCCCAGACCAGAGGTAATCTACAGAGGGGGCCCAGACCAGAGGTAATCTACAGAGGGGGCCCAGACCAGAGGTAATCTACAGAGGGGGCCCAGACCAGAGGTAATCTACAGAGGGGGCCCAGACCAGAGGTAATCTACAGAGGGGGCCCAGACCAGAGGTAATCTACAGAGGGGGCCCAGACCAGAGGTAATCTACAGAGGGGGCCCAGACCAGAGGTAATCTACAGAGGGGGCCCAGACCAGAGGTAATCTACAGAGGGGGCCCAGACCAGAGGTAATCTACAGAGGGGGCCCAGACCAGAGGTAATCTACAGAGGGGGCCCAGACCAGAGGTAATCTACAGAGGGGGCCCAGACCAGAGGTAATCTACAGAGGGGGCCCAGACCAGAGGTAATCTACAGAGGGGGCCCAGACCAGAGGTAATCTACAGAGGGGGCCCAGACCAGAGGTAATCTACAGAGGGGGCCCAGACCAGAGGTAATCTACAGAGGGGGCCCAGACCAGAGGTAATCTACAGAGGGGGCCCAGACCAGAGGTAATCTACAGAGGGGGCCCAGACCAGAGGTAATCTACAGAGGGGGCACAGACCAGAGGTAATCTACAGAGGGGGCACAGACCAGAGGTAATCTACAGAGGGGGCACAGACCAGAGGTAATCTACAGAGGGGGCACAGACCAGAGGTAATCTACAGAGGGGGCCCAGACCAGAGGTAATATACAGAGGGGGCCCAGACCAGAGGTAATATACAGAGGGGGCCCAGACCAGAGGTAATATACTGAGGGGGCAGAGACCAGAGGTAATATACAGAGGGGGCACAGACCAGAGGTAATATACATAGAGGGGGCACAGACCAGAGGTAATATATAGAGGGGGCACAGACCAGAGGTAATATATATAGAGGGGGCACAGACCAGAGGTAATATACAGAGGGGGCACAGACCAGGGGTAATATACAGAGGGGGCACAGACCAGGGGTAATATACAGAGGGGGCACAGACCAGGGGTAATATACAGAGGGGGCACAGACATGAGACTCTAGAGAGAAATTAAATCACCTGCTAAAGGTCCCTCTGTTCCAGCGCTGCTGGTTCAGTCCCTGTCAGACTGGAAGTGATGACGTCACAGCCATCGTTCCAGTGACCGATCAGCCAATCACTGGCCGCAGCAGACAAGTGTGCTTTAAGAACTGACAGACAATTCCTTTAGGCTGGGTTCACACCTGAGCGTTTTACAGCGCGTTCCTACGCGCTGTAAAACGCCCGACGCTCAAACAAGTGCTTGAGCTTTTTTTTGGGCGTTTGTCGCGCGTTCCCGCACATAGATATTCGGGAACGCGCGACAATGTGTGCACGCCTGTCTCTGTATGCGCGATTGTAAACGCCCGTACAATCGCGCATACAGAGCGCTCGTTTCAGAACGCTCAGGTCTGAACCCAGCCTTACAGCTTTGCTCATACGAGCGTTGTGCCAGGTTTCCATTAGGCATCACAACCCTGACAGATCCATAATGTGTCTGTGGAACGTCAACTGGATGAAAACACATATCGCGTCCATTACAATCAGAACGCCATTTTTTAGGCAGGGAGCCTATAAACAACTTACTACAATAGAAGGACCATTTGCGTACAATGTCAAGAATAGGGTCAACTACCTGAATAAGACGCTTAAAATAACTTTTATTTGAATTTAATCTAAAATGTGGCTACCCGCCAAAAATACACACATGAGGCTAACGTATGGAAGAGTGGCTCACACTACTTCATGTATATGGTGCAGCCGAACCCCCCACACTAATAAAAATAGTGTCTCCAACTGGAAATATAGTAACTTATTTTAACACTCCAGTAACACTCATACAGTCCTGATCAAAAGTTTAAGACCACTTGAAAGATGGCAATAAATAATATTTTACATTGTTGGATCTTAACAAGGTTCCAAGTAGAGCTTCAACATGCAACAAGAAGAAAATGGGAGTGAGACAAAACATTTTTTGAGCATTCAATATTAATTGAAAATAACGATTAAACTGAAACAGGCTGTTTTTCAGCTGATCCAAATTTTAGGACCACATGCCTTTAAAAGGCCAAATCTGTGCAAAGATGTGGATTCATTGTCATTTTCTGTCAGGTAGTCACACGTTGTGATGGCAAAGGCAAAAAAACTCTCCCTTTTTGAACGTGGTCGGGTTGTTGAACTGCATAAGCAGGGTCTCTCACAGCGCGCCATCGCTGCTGAGGTGGGACGCAGTAAGACAGTCATTTGGAATTTCTTAAATGATCCTGAGGGTTATGGAACAAAAAAGTCAAGTGGAAGACCCAAAAAATTTCATCAGCACTGAGCCGGAGGATCCAATTGGCTGTCCGTCAAGACACTGGACGATCCTCGACCCAAATTAAGGCCCTTACTGGTGCTGACTGCAGCCCCATAACCATCAGACGGCATCTGAGACTGAAGGGCTTCAAAAACAAAAAACGTCTTCAAAGACCTTGTCTCCTTGAACGCCACAGAACTGCTCGTTTGGACTTTGCAAGAGAGCACCAAACATGGGACATTCAAAGGTGGAAGAAAGTTTTATTCTCTGATGAGAAAAAATGTAACCTTGATGGTCCTGATGGTTTCCAACGTTACTGGCATGACAAGCAGATCCCACCTGAGATGTTTTCTACGCGCCACAGTGGAGGGGGCGCCATAATGGTCTGGGGTGCTTTTTCCTTCAGTGGAACAATGGAGCTTCAGGAAGTGCAGGGGCTGTCAAACGGCCGCTGGCTATGTCCAGATGTTGCAGAGAGCATTCCTCATGACTGAGGGCCCTCGTCTGTGTGGTAACGACTGGGTTTTTCAACAGGACAACGCTACAGTACACAATGCCCGCAGGACAAGGGACTTCTTCCAGGAGAATAACATCACTCTTTTGGCCCATCCTGCGTGTTCCCCTGATCTAAATCCAATTGAGAACCTTTGGGGATGGATGGCAAGGGAAGTTTACAAAAATGGACAACAGTTCCAGACAGTAGATGGCCTTCGTGCGACCGTCTTCACCACTTGGAGAAATGTTCCCACTCACCTCATGGAAACGCTTGCATCAAGCATGCCGAAACAAATTTTTGAAGTGAAAAACAATAACGGCGGAGCTACTCACTTACTGAGTTCATGTTTGGAAGTTGGATTTCTGTTTTGGGGGGTTTATTTTTATTTTTTGGAGGTGTGGTCCTAAACTTTCGATCAGCTGAAAAACAGCCTGTTTCAGTTTATTCGTTGTTTTCATTAAATTGAATGCTCAAAAAATGTTTTGTCTCACTCCCATTTCTTCTTGTTGCATGTTGAAGCTCTACTTGGAACCTTGTTAAGATCCAGCCATGCTAAATATGATTTTTTGCCATTTTTCAAGTGGTCTTAAACTTTTGATCAGGACTGTATGTTAGTTTCACCTTTTAAAGGGGTTGTCCGGGTTCAGAGCTGAACCCGGACATACCCTTATTTTCACCCAGGCAGCACCCTGAGGCTAGCATCGGAGCATCTCATGCTCCGATGCGCTCCCTTGCCCTGCGCTAGATCGCAAGGGCTCTTTTGTTTTCAATAACAAACTGCCCGGCTTTGATGGGCGGGCTTTAGCCTTTTAATGGCTAGGGCAGCTCTAAATCCTGCCCATCAGTGCCGGTGACGTCACTGGGGTTCCTGGCAGCCCCATGGAGAGCCCGGTACGTCACCAGATCTCCAAAAAATGTCTTTGCCCTGCGCGATCTAGCGCAGGGCAAACTGCTCCGATGCTCCTGTCAGGGGGGCTGCCGGGATGAAAATGGAAGGATGTCCGGGTTCAGCCCCTTTAAGTTGCATTACTGAAATAAATGAACTTTGCACGATATTCAGATTTTTTGAGTTTCACCTGTATACGCCACTGTATAAAGGCAATATAAAGAAGTAAATATAAACTAAGAAAGCCACCAATAATGATGTAGACGTATGGTGGCACCTGCAGTAGGTAGACAAACACAGCGTCACCCTTAGCAACCAGAACCTGAAAGAAACTAGATACAGTTCGCAGCGTCTATCGTCTACAATAAGATCCAGATCCATATCTTTTAGGTGTCCACTATTTCAGGGCACCATCTTTATCATGTAAAGATAATAGGAGGAGGACACCTATAATGTGATAACCCATATAATGGCTACATGAAGACGATATAGGAAAAGGAAAAAGCTGAAAAAAGACCTCAACAACTACATGTGATGGGAAACGCCTGTTCGCTACCCTAACATGTAGTTAGATGAAACACGTATGAAATGAAATCATTTAGACCCAGCGGTTTAACGGTCTGCAATGTAAAAGTCCACTGGGTCTCTTAGGGAGCCTGTTAGATAAATGTTACTGTCCAGCGCCATCATTCCGTCCTCCCTGGCTGCAGCAGTGATCCGTATACCACACATGACCGCTGCAGCCAATCACTGGTCTCAGAGATCTCGCCAGTATACCGCTGAGGCCAGCGATTAGCTGCAGTGGTGACGTGCGGTATACGAGCACATCACTGCATCTCTGTATTAGGGCTCATGCACACCAACGTATTTTCTTTCCGCTTCCGATCCGTTTTTCTTTTTGTCTGTATGCAGAACCATTCACTTCAATGGGGCTGAAGAAAATACAGAAGTTACTCCGTGTGCATTCCGTTTTCTGTTTGTCCGCATGGCCGTTCCACAAAAAGTAGTGCATGTCCTATTATTGTCCGCAAATCAATGTCCGAGGCCCCATTCAAGTCAATGGGTCCGCAAAAAATACATAACGCACACGGAACACATCCGTATGTCATCCGTATTTTTCGGATCCATACTCTAGAAATGCTATGCCCAGCCCATATTGCTCATGTGTTTGGTGATTAATAAGTTACTGTTTCTGCAAACGATACACACACAAAAACGGATCAAGTACGGAAACCATACGAATAGGTTTTGTGCAGTAACGGAACGGAAGAGGACTTAAATCAGAGGGGGGAAAAAAACCTCAGAAACGGATCAGTGAAAAACAGACCGCAAAACAACAACGGTCGTGTGCATGAGCCCTTAGTCCAATAAATCCCCTGCCTTACAATATGGACAGCCCCTTTAAACATACTGGATATGGGGAGGTATACATCCGATCACCTTTATTGGATCAGAAACATGTCCCCAGTCTACAGCAACTTGTAGACACTGTCCACACAGTATACACAGCCCTGCTACTCCAGCTCAGGAGGAACTACAACTTCCTGGGGCTGTGACGGAATGATGAGAGTTGAAGTTACACAGCAGCTGGGGCCGACCATCTTCCTGCCCCTCTGCAGTGTGTGCCCCCTGTACCATCAGGACCACCAGACTCCGCAGTGTCACCTGGCCGGCGACCTCCCTCCCTCCAGCTGCTCCACTCATATATAAGGACGCCATATGGTGCGGGGACACCGTGCTGCATATCACAGCCCCCTCGTGCCCCCCTGCTACACCCCGATAATAAACACCCGCATAAAGCATACCCAGTTACCCGAAACACCCGCCCGCTATTACCTGGCGGCTGAGGCGCCCTTTCTTCAGGCAGTCAGACTGGAAAAGCCGGAGCCGCCGGTGCCCACAGCGCCACCTACAGGAAGAAGGACCGAAGAGCAGCTAGCACAGCGCCAGCTCTGGAGTGCTGGGTGCCAGCATGGCACAGCTCTGGAGTCCTGGCGGGTGCCAGCATGGCACAGCCCTGGCGCAAGTGGAGGAAATACTGATTTATGCTGAAGAGGAAGAAGAAGAGTGTCTGTGTCCGTACATAGAAATATAGATAGAAATAATGCACAATCTTGCTGTCTAGACATTTCAGTAAAAATGGACATTTATCAATGCAGGCATACCGCCACAGGGCACACGAGACAGCATTTGGAGGGTGTGGGGCACGTTTTTTTTAACCCATTCTGAAACTTATATTAACCACCTCAGCTCCCCTAGCTTAAACCCCCCTAATGACCAGACCACTTTTTACACTTCGGCACTACACTACTTTCACCGTTTATTGCTCGGTCATACAACTTACCACCCAAATGAATTTTACCTCCTTTTCTTCTCACTAATAGAGCTTTCATTTCGTGGTATTTCATTGCTGCTGACATTTTTACTTTTTTTGATATTAATCAAAATTGACCAACATTTTTGCAAAAAAATGACATTCTTCACTTTCTGCTGTAAAATTTTTCAAATAAAACTACATTTCTATATAAATTTTTCTCTAAATTGATTGTTCTACATGTCTTTGATAAAAAAAAATGCAATAAGTGTATATTTATTGGTTTGCGCAAAAGTTATAGCGTTTACAAACTATGGTACAAAAATGTGCATTTCCGCTTTTTGAAGCAGCTCTGACTTTCTGAGCACCTGTCATGTTTCCTGAGGTTCTACAATGCCCAGACAGTAGAAACACCCCACAAATGACCCTATTTCGGAAAGTAGACACCCTAAGATATTCGCTGATGGGCATAGTGAGTTCATGGAAGTTTTTATTTTTTGTCACAAGTTAGCGGAAAATGTTTTTTTTTTTTCTTACAAAGTCTCATATTCCACTAACTTGTGACAAAAAATAAAATCTCACATGAACTCACCATACCCCTTACGGAATCCAAATGCGTAATTTTTTTTTGACATTTATATTCCAGACTTCTTCTCACGCTTTAGGGCCCCTAAAATGCCAGGGCAGTATAAATACCCCACAAGTGACCCCATTTCGGAAAGAAGACACCCCAAGGTATTCAATGAGGGGCATATTGAGTCCATGAAAGATTGAACTTTTTGTCCCAAGTTAGCGGAAAGGGAGACTTTGTGAGAAAAAACCAAAAAAAATCTTTTTCCGCTAACTTGTGCCAAAATAAAATCTTCTATGAACTTGCCATAACCCTCACGGAATACCTTGGGGTGTCTTCTTTCCAAAATGGGGTCACATGTGGGGTATTTATACTGCCCTGGCATTTTAGGGGCCCTAAAGCGTGAGAAGAAGTCTGGAATATAAATGTCAAAAAAAAATTACGCATTTGGATTCCGTAAGGGGTATGGTGAGTTCATGTGAGATTTTATTTTTTGTCACAAGTTAGTGGAATATGAGACTTTGTAAGAAAAAAAAAAAACTATTTCCGCTAACTAAAATAATTCTTCTATGAACTCGCCATGCCCCTCAAAAGTGATCTTTTTATAGCGCCGCAGCAATTTTACTGTGTTTTTGCAGTGATCATAAAAAAAAAAATTCTGTCACTGCGGTGGGGCGGACTGAACGCAAGTGTGCGCACACAAGATCAGGCCTGATCGGGCGAACACTGCGTTTTTTGTAGAGCCTATAGAACAGGGCTGGCCAACCTGCGGCTCTCCAGCTGTTGCAAAACTACAACTTCCAGCATGCCCAGACAGCCTACAACTATCAGCCTACAGCAGGGCATGGTGGGAATTGTAGTTTTACAACAGCTGGAGAGCCGCAGGTTGGCCAGCCCTGCTATAGAACATGTCCTATTCTTGTCCGCAATTGCATTTTCTGTATAGTTCTGGCAATGTGCGGATCCGCAAAATGCGGAAAGCACATTGCCGGTGTCCGTGTTTTGCAGATCCGCGGTGTCTGTGTTTTGTGGATGCTTGCATCCGCAAAACACATACGGACGTCTGAATGGAGCCTTACAGGGGGGTGATCAGGGAGTCTATATGGGGCGATCAGGGGTTAATAAGGGGTTAATAAGTGACAGGGGGGGGGTGTAGTGTAGTGTGGTGCTTGGTGCTACTTACAGAGCTGCCTGTGTCCTCTGGTGGTCGATCCAAAAGGGAGACCTCCAGTTGTTATCAAAACAGCGTCTAATATATCTTTTTGGAGTTAAAAAAAAAATCGCTTCTACAGCCTGCCAGTGAATGATCACCGCTGGCAGGCTGTAGATCCACTCGTTTACCTCCCGTTCCTGTGTGCGCGCGTTCACAGGAAATCTCGCCTCTCGCGAGAGGACGCATCGGCGCGTCCAGGTGGAATAACAGGGCCGCCGCCAGGACGCAATCCTGCGTTCGGCGGTCCTGAGCTGGGTAAAAAATATAAATGTTATCCTGCCAGACATCTTCTTTAACCCATTCTACCCCGGAGGTTTTTTTCATTTTCGTTTTGCACTCCCTGCCTCCCAAAGCCATAACTTATTTTTTTTCGTTCACATAGCCGTCTTGTCTTGGGGCTTGTTTTTTGTGGGACAAGTTGTACTTTCCAACTCCACCATTTAGTATTGCACATGATGTAGTGGGAAGCAGGAAAAAAATTCCAAATGGGATGAAATTGGAAATAAAAAGCAATTCTGCCACGGTTTTATGATTTTTATTTTATTTCCGAAATTCGATGTGCGATAAAACTGACCAGCTTCATTCTACAGTACGAATCTAGCGATACCTCATGTGTATAGTTTTTCTTGCATTAGCATTGGAGTCTATGAGAAAGTGACCGGTTTCCTATGGAGCCCTGCTACAGACAGGGGCTCCGTAGGAAATGCTGTGCAGCAGCCTCCTGTCGTTCCGGTATTTTGCACGCTCATCTGCCGTGGTCAGGATTGACTACGGCATCTGAAGTGTTAAATGTCCGCGACCGGCATTATCGTTGGTCGCGGACATGAGCCGTGGGTGTCTGCTGTATTAAAAAGACCTGGCCGGCGCCGTACTAGTATGGGGCTGGTCAGGTTAAATCCGTTGACTCACAAGTGTGGCACAAGGGTGTGGGTGAACCCAAGTAAGATATGAAATTGCGAATTTGGGTATGTTACAGAAACGCACATAAATCTGCATGGAAATTCGTGACGATTTAGGTGTTTCTACAACATACTGTATCCGCACCAAAATTTGCAATGTCTAACAGCGGTTTTTGGTACGGATTTGATGCGGTTTTGCAGCAGATCTCCCCCTTCATTAGAAAAGGATGAAATCCGCAGCTAAAACCGCAAACATAATTAACATGCTGTTGATGTTAGAAATCGCACAGCAGGTAATTTTCCAAACGGAAGAAATCCGTAATTCATGTATATTGATACACTTTGCTGGTACTGTAATGCTAAATGCATACGATCAGGATTGCTTGCGGATTTTCCACGCAAATTTGCGTGCGGAAAATCTGAACCGTAGGTCATGTACATTGTATTCTATGAGAATTTGAAATTCTCATGTACACGATGTGGATTTTTTTTCCGCGCATATTTTGACCTACGGTGCGGATTTGAAAATCCGCAGCATGTCAATTTATTTATTTTTCCTGACCAGATGTTCTCTATTTACTTCAATGGGGGAGAGGAAAATCCGCGCCAAATCTGCCTGCAAATCCGCACCAATTGATGTGGATTGTCCGCACAATTTCCCTGCAACCTGTGGATTTCAGTGTGAATTCTCAGCACATAAATCCTGAACGTGGAATGATACAGGATTGGCTCAGGATGCGTTCAGGATGCGTTTAGTGAAACTCGCACCATTTCGCAAGCAAGTTCAGTTGGATTTGTCTGCAATTGCGTTCAGTGCTTCAGTTTTTCCACGCGGGTGCAATCAGTTTTGATTGATTTGACATCTCCTGGCAACCATCAGTGAAAAACACATCTGGACTGCATATAGATTACATCCGGATGCGATGCGTTTTTTTACTGAAGCCTCATTCACTTCTATGGGGCCAGGGCTGCGTGAAAAACGCAGAATATAGAACATGCTGCGATTTTCACGCAACGCAGAACTGATATGTGAAAAAAAACTGGGTCAGGATTCAGTGCAGGGTCTATGCGTTCACTTCACGCATCGCGCCCGTGTGGAAAACTCGCTTGTGTGAAAGTAGCTTAATACTCTTCAGTTTTTCCACATTGGAATCTGCTAGAAAAAACTCGCATAATCCTGTGCAGGTGGCCTAATTGTTCACTTTCCCTTTTCCTCTCCATCCATCCGAGACACCATGAAGACTTATTCCAGCACCTGATAATATTGACTCTGTTTTGGAACTTGTTTGGGATCCATACATATATTGGTCTCTACAGAATACTCATTCATGGATGTACACTCATAGACAAAAAAATAAAGCACCCAGAGAGAAATGATGGATTGCTGCAATATTAGGCATGCAGTTATGTCTCAGGTTGATCTGTAAATGGCTACTGCTGTGGTCTGATTGGACACTGAGTCTTGCCATAAGAGGGTGTAAAAGTTCCTTCCCCACTGCCCTTTAAATAGGCTCTCAGGGACTACTTTTGGGTAGTGTACCTCTTGGTGAGAGATCTTTGACTGCAAGACATGCCTCGCACTCGAAGACATTTTGCCCAGTTGACAGACTTTGAGAGGGGTTGCATCATTGGACTGAGAGATATAGGATGGTCATTACTACTAACTGCCCATCACCCAGGCCATTATGACATAGCCATTAGGAGATGTTGGGAGTAGTGGTTATGTGAGGTCCCGCACACAAAGTGAACAGACTATGGACAGCCCAGATAGATCACCTGGATCTTTTGATCCACCGACAAGCATGAGCAGCTCCCACAGATTTGTTGCCTACCCTCCATACACAGGTGGCACCATCATTACACCCTGCTGTCTCTGCCCGGCCCATTTTGAAGCACTTAGCAGAAGGAAATTTGGTGCCATGGCTGCCATTAACAGTCAGCTACCATCACTTTGATCTGCAGTAGTGTTAACAAGAAACCTGGACTGCTATGGACTGGAATCATATCATGTGTTTGGATCCCACCATATTCAGGGGTCAATTATGGAGGCTTTGTGGTGAGCACTTCTAACCTGCATTAGCTGTGGAGAAACACACTGTCCTAACTGCAGGTGTGATGATCTAGGGAGCCATTGCATATGACAGTCGTTCACCCCTAGTACTGATGTAGCATACCAAACCACAGAGGAAACACGTGAGGCTCACGGTGGGCCGATGGGTGCAATAGCTCATGTACTCATGGTTAGCAGATGCCTCCCTGGGCCGGCGTACAGTGGATGGGAAGACAGCACCACATCCTCCGCGGCACTCTCGGTTGCAGGGAACATCAGCCAGATGTTGGTTGAGGTGCCCTTGATGGTAATTGGTGTAAGGTGCTTTTGCGGATGGTCCCCTGGTTCGTGACGCCAGCACCGTAAGGTGCAAATATTGAAAGTAGCAGTAGTAAGAATAAGGAGTCCTTTGTTGTAAACCAGTTGAACATTTACTGCAAATCAATAGTCTCTGGACAGTTTGCACAGTTCATCAATGGAAAGCTTTTTGTGTAGCATCAGTAATAATAAGTTCAGTTGTAATCCTATTATCAGGTAGTGGCAGTTGTCAATGGAGGGATTCTTCTAATGCCGATACTCTACAGGCAAACTAAAGATTTACTTTAAGTTCCAACTCTAGCACTCTGGTACTGGATATTATATTTGCTACATGGTTGACGATGCCTGTTTCTCTCCTCCATGAACTTGCTTCTCCTCCTCTAACTACTTAACTGTCAGGACTGGAGCTAGAGCCAATTACACCATTTTAACACTTACGATGCTCTGTTTGAAAGTTGCAAACATAATATATAATACACATACAATTTAAAAAAATGGTTAAAAAAAAGCTAAAATATCCACTAAATAATTTTTTCTCAATTAGGGCTCAAGCACACAAATGTATTTTATTTCTGTGTCCATTCCTTTTTTTTGCGGATAGAATGCTGACCCATTCATTTCAATGGGTCTGCAAAAAATGCAGACTGCACGCCGTGTGCTCTCTGCATCCGTATGTCTAATGTCTGTTCCATAGTCCCGCACTGTTTTGTGGACAAGAATAGGCATTGTTACAATGGTTCCCCCCAAAAAAACACGAATGTTACACGGACATCCTCCGTATTTTTTGCGGATTCACATTTTGCAGACCGCAAAATACATACGATCGTGTGCATGAGCGTTTATTCCAATTTTATTCATCAATATCACTGCAACACGCTGCAACAACAATCAACTTTAATAATTGTACTATTTTTTTGGGGGGGGGGGCAATTCTAAGTTTTGCTATGGGGCCCCATGATTTCTATGTAAGCCCCTGCACAGAAGTGTTATTGACTTGGAGTTATGCCGCATTCACACATACATGGATTTTCAAGGACCACGGTCAGCTGCAGTTGTTTATACTATATATATATATATATATATATATATATATATATATATATTGTAGGAAGGTGCAAGGGTCCGTAGTTGGAAGGTATGTGTCACCGAGGTTCCTGGCCTCGGTGAAGTAAGAGTCTGTATTTTTAGGTGTCAGCGGCAGATAATGCTGATTGACACTTGGCTATTTTAGTATGGCTGTATAGCTGATCTGGGACGGCTCTTACTAGGAGTAGCCAAAGTGATGGGTGGGTGACTACTCCCCACTTTCCAAGCCGGGTCTGGACTAGCCTATAAAAACCCAGCCAGCAGTGTCAGCTGTGAGTGGATTACTCCTCTCTGACAGTGGAGCTCTGTCAGTCTCTGTGGTAGGACCTGGGCGGTTGGGCCTGGATTAAGGCCTGCTACCTTGTTGGTGTGAAAGCAGGTGGATTCTGCTTTGTCCAAGGACTTCTTCTTTACTGCATGGTGTGATCAAACACCAAAATCATAAGGTGACTGTTTTCCTTGAAACTGACTTTTTGTTTTGTCATTTACTTAGGCTACATGCACACGACCGTTGTGTGTTTTGTGGCCTTTAATATAACTGCCTATTCTTGTCCGCAAAGTGCAGACAAGAATAGGACATGTTATTTTTTTTTTGCGGGGCCACGAAACGGAGCAACGGATGCGGACAGCACATGGAGTGCTTTCCGCATCTTTTGCGGCCCTATTGAAGTAAATGGGTCCGCATCCGACCAGCCAAAACTGCGGCTCAGACGTGGACCAAAACAACGGCCGTGTGCATGACGCCTTAGGCCTCATGGACACAACCGTTCCGTTTTTTCCAGTCAGCAAAACACGGAAGCCGCCCATGTGCCTTCCGCAATTTGCGGAACGGAACAGACAGCCAATGTAGAAATGCAAGTGCCCTGGGGCGGCATTCACTATATTGGAGCCCAGGCTGCTCTGCCTTTTCTCGATGTTTCCCTGCCCCAGCCTCTGCCTATGCCCACCCTCCTATTCCCTTGCGTCATCCTTCGGTCCGGCCGAGATCACTGACTCGCCAGGCCGGGGCATGCATACTGCGATGCCTAATGTTGGCACGGCATTGCTTTAACTACTGCGTATGCGCTGGCAAACGGCGCGAAACCAGTGGCAATGTGGCGTTTGCCGGCGCATGTGCAGTAGTTAAAGCGATGCCGTGCCCACAGTGGGCATTGCAGTGCGCATGCTCCAGCCCGGTGAGGCAGTGCACGGGATCTTGGCCGGACCGAAGGTAAGCACTGTATATGGCCATATGGAGGTGACACTCCCTTTAATTCAAAGTCTTTGTTGTTGCCTCTATACTGCGTCTGCTAACCTGTCTACCAGAGCAAATACCCACAATTGGTGGAGATGGGGGCAATGCAGTGAGGCTGGCGTGAAGGCCAAAATATTTTTGTTTTTCCGCGCACGGTTGTATGTCTTACATCAAACCAGCAAGATTACAACCCGTGTCCCTCGACAAAATGGATGCTGTCGTGAAGGTCCTCGTGGAGGCTAACCTGCAACAGCAGTAAACAAACACGCTGCTGTTACAACATGTAATGGCTTTACAAGCAGCAGGAGCATTCCAGAGCATCCACGATGCCCGGAAAGCGGTCAGTGCGGCGATCCCCAAGATGACCCCGCAGACGATGTCGAGACCTATCTGGCAATCTTTGAGAAGATGGGCGTGAGAGAGAAGCTACCTCAGGAGCAATGGGCTGAGGTCGTTGCTCCATTCCTGGCGTCTGGACCCAGCAGGTGTATTTTGACTTACCTGATGATCAAGCGGCTGATTACCCGACAGTAAAGTGTGAGATACTGGCGAGATTGGGGGTAAATGTATTAGCCCGGGCCCAGCGGGTGCATCAGTGGGAGTTTAACCCGGCTGAGCACACAAGGACCCAGTATTATACCCGATTACACCTGTTGCAAAAATGGCTGCAAGCTGACGTGTTGAGTCCCACTGCTATGTTGGACCGTCTGTTGGTTGATTTGTTCTGGAGGGCTTTGCCATACCCCCTGCAGCACTGGATTGGCCGGGTGTCTCCTGGTAATGCCCTTGAGATGGTGGACCTGGTGGAATGCTATGAAGGTACGAGGAATTTGAAAGGGGGTTTTGTTGAGAGGGGGGCAGCCAAACCCCAGCAATCTCCATCCCAGACTGAGAGACTTGTGTCAACCAAGCCCGCCCGGGGTGTATGCTGACGGCTCCGATAGTATGCTGGAGGTGTCAGGAGCCTGGCCACGTAAGTGCCGACTGTCCCCATCAGGGTGAACCCATGGAGACAAGCTATGTATACCGCAACTCGTTGTACGCCAGGAAGCTGTGTGCATCAGGTATCCCAGAGACTATAGACAATAACCACCAGTGCCAGGTAGAAGTTGGAAACACCCTGGCAGTGGCTTTGTTGGACTCAGGGAGTCTGGTGTCCCTGGTAAGAGCTACCCTAGTGCGGCCCGACGAGTATACTGATCGAAAAATAGGGGTTGTGTGCATACATGGAGATTTAAAGGACTATCCTACCCCGCTGGTGTCTCTATCCAGGGAGGTAGCAAATGGACCCACGATGTGGCTGTTGCCACTGGCTGGCAAGTGTTCACCCCCTCAGGGTTGAAGAAAGTGGGGAGGTATGTAGGAAGGTACAAGGGTCCATCGTTGATGGAAGGTATGTGTCACCGAGGTGTCAGCGGCAGCTAATAGTGATTGACACTTGGCTATTTTAGTATGGCTGTATAGCTGACCTATAAAAACCCAGCCAGCAGTGTCAGCTGTGAGTGGATTACTCCTCTCTGACAGTGGAGCTCTGTCCGTCTCTGTGGTAGGACCTGGGCGTTTGGGCCTGGATTTAGGCCTTCTACCTTGTTGGTGTGAAAGCAGGTGGATTCTGCTTTGTCCAAGGACTTCTTCTTTACCGCATGGTGTGATCAAACACCAAAATCATAAGGTGATGTTTTACTTGAAACTGACTTTTTGTTTTGTCATTTACTTAATGTGTGAATAAAAACGGAACTGTTTAATTTAAAGACTTTGTTGTTGCCTCTATACTGCGTCCGCTAACCTGCCTATCAGAGCGAATCCCCACAATATATACTTGTTGTGAAAAGTAAAAAAACACAGTACAAATCCACATATATTTGGTATCGCTGTCGTGGTACTAACCCATAGAATAAAGACAATGGGGGAGATTTATCAAACTGGTGTAAAATAAAACTGACTTAGTTACCCATAGGAACCAATCAGATTCCACCTTTCGTAGCTCCTTTGGAAAATGAAAGGTGAAATGGGATTGGTTGCTATGGGCTTTACACCAGTTTAATAAATCTCCCCCAATGTGTTAGTTATGCGACAAGGTAAATGCTGCAAAATTTTAAATACCCCCAAAAAATGTAAAATTGTTGAATTGCTGTTCTTTTCCTATTCTTCATGGAAACGGTTAAAGCGATTGTGTCACTTCAGCAAATTACATTTATCATGTAGAGAAAGTTAATACAAGCCACTTTGCTGGCTTGATTCACTTTTCTATCACATTATACACTGATTGTTTCCATGGTTACGAATACCCTGCAATCCAGCAGCAGTGGTTCGTATTTGTACACCATAGACTAAAACTCCAGCCTATTTGCGTTCCCGCAGATGCCTAGGGTCCAGCGTATCCAGGTAGGAGCACAGTGACATGTGCACCAACATTAAGGGACATTGTAGGCTACTCTACACCACTCTGGCATTCCTACAGCTGGGTACTATCCACTACATCACTAAAAAAGGGCCCTGTTGCTTCACTGCAACTGGCGTCACGAAAACAAATACTCTTTTCTCCCTCTTAAAGGGCCCTGGGGGAGGCGCCCGTTGCACAAAGTACCCCAATGACAGCATCTGTATTGAAGAAACCATGCAGAATATCCCTTCAAGGATGAAATAAACGGGTATCTGGATAGGTCATCAGTATCTGATCAGTGAGGGTCCGACATCCAGAAACCCCGCCAATCAGTTGTTTGAGAAGTTGCTTCTCCTAGGCCAGTGATGACACGTTTATGTGTCACGTGGCCTAGGTGCAAATGTGAGCGCTGCTGCCTTCTCGCAGCTTTCCAAGCACAGCGCTGTACATTGTATTGTTTTTTTCCCCTTTCGCTTCCTTCTCCAGGGTGTTGCACAGATGAGTAATTAGGGTGTGGCTATCTAATTAGGAGAAGTTAAGTAACCAGTCTTGAGGACAGCTCAGTCCTTTGAACCAGGAGGAAAAAAAGCAGACTGGTTTGAGAGCTGCACTTATACAAGCAGCCAAACAATGCAAGTTTGTGAGCGTTCGCGAGTTTGATTTCCAGTGTGTGTTTGTATTAACCTCTTCCCGACACATGACATACTATTATGTCATGGAAGCCACTGGGTTCCCGCAATTTGACGTAATAGTGCGTCATGGTGATCGGGCGGGCACCAGAGTGGTGAGCGTGCAATCACTGCAGGGGCCCGGCAGTCCCTGGTAGCCGAGCCCCTGCTGTATCCACCAGCCGATGCCGGTGGATTAACCCCTTCTATGCCGCGATCCGCGCTGACCGCGACATAGAAGGGGTTTGTGTCGGATGAGGGAGCGCATCGAGTCCCTGCTCTACTGTGGCGGGGACTCGATGTGCCAGAAGGCATCCCGATGCCGTGCAGAGGCTGCCCAATGCATTGCACAGCATCGGGACCTGCCTTCTACAGGTGGTGAGGAAATCCAGCCTCAGGCTAGGTCTCCTAGGCAACCTGTTAGTGTGTGACTCACTGTAGTACACGAACAGTCAATGCATTACAATACAGATGTATTGTAATGCATTGCAGAGGGGATCAGACCCCCAAAAGTGAACATCAGAAATAAAGTAAAGAAAAAAAAGTGTTTTTAATAAAATTAATAAAGTAAAAAAATAAAAAATAATAAAACGCCCCTTTCCCCTTATTTTATAATAAAAAAACTGAAAAACAAAACCACAGATATTAGGTATCGCCGCGTCTATAAATATCTCATGATCCACCCTGTATGATAAACACCATTAAAAAAATATAATAAAAGCGGTGTAAAAAAAGCCATTTTTGTCGCCTTACATCACAAAAGTGCAACACCAAGTGATCAAAAAGGCGTATGTCCCACAAAATGGTATCAATAAAACCTCATCCCGCAAAAAATGAGCCCCTACCTAACACAATCAGTCAAAAAATAAAATAGCTCTCACTCTCAGACAATGGAGACACTAAAACATCATTTTTTTTTCTTCAAAACTGCTATTATTGTGCTAAAGTGAAATAAATAAAAAAAAGTACACATGTTAGATATCGCCACGTCCGTAACAACCAGCTCTATAAAAATATTACATAACCTAACCCCTCAGGTGAACACAGTAAAAAAAAAAAAAAAATTGTATAAAAAAAGCCATTTTTGTCACCTTACATCACAAAAAATTGCAACACTAAGTGATCAAAAAGGCATATACCCCCCCAAAATAGTACCAATCAATCCGTCCCCTCATCCCACAAAAAATTCGATCTTAGCTAAGACAATTGGTCAAAAAATAAAAAAACTATAGCTCTCAGACTATGGCTACACTAAAATAACATTATTTTGGTTTCAAAAATGCTATTATTGTGTAAAACTTAAATAAATAAGAAAAAGTATACATATTATGTATTGCCACATCCTTAGCGATCTGTTCTATAAAAAAGTCACATGACCTAATCCCTCAGGTACACGCTATAACAATAAATAAATAAATAAAAACTGCGCCAAAACAACCAATTTTTTGGTCACCTTGCCCCATAAAGTGTAATAATGAATGATCAAAAAATCATATGCACCCAAAAATGGTACCAATAAAAACGTCACCTCTTCCTTCAAAAACAACCCCCTGCACAAGACGATCGGCAGAAAAATAAAAAAAATAGGGCATTCAGAAAATGGAGATACAAAAACCTAATTTTTGTTTTCAAAAATGCTTTATTATGTAAAACTGAAACAAACATCATAGAAAGTAGACATATTTGTTATCATTGCGTCCGTAACAACCTGCTCTATAAAAATAGCGCATGATCTAACCTGTTAGATGAATGTTGTTAAAAAAAAAAATAGAAAAAGTGACAAAACATCAATTTTTTGGTTACCATGCCTCACAAAAAACGTAATATAGAGCAATAAAAAATTATATGTACCCCAAAATAGTACCATTAAAATTTGCACCTTATCCCGTAGTTTCCAAAATGTGGTCACTTTTTTGAGTTTCTACTGTAAGGGTGCATCAGGGGGGCTTCAAATGGGACATGGCATCTAAAAACCAGTTCAGCTAAATCTGCCTTCCAAAAACCATATGGCGTTCCTTTCCTACTGCGCCCTGTAGTGTGGCCATACAGCAGTTTACGACAACATGTGGGGTGTTTCTGTAAACCGCAGAATCAGGGTAATAAATATTGAGTTTTGTTTGGTTGTTAATCCTTGCTTTGCGACTGGAAAAAATGGATTAGAATGTAAAATCTGCCAAAAAAGTGAAATTCTGAAATTTCATCTCCATTTTCCATTGATTCTTGTGGAACACCTAAAGGGTTAACAAAGTTTGTAAAATCAGTTTTGAATACCTTGAGGGGCGTAGTTTCTAAAATGGGGTCATTTTTGGGTGGTTTCTATTATGTAAGTCTCACAAAGTGACTTCACACCTGAACTGGTCCTTATAAAGTGGGTTTTGGAAATTGCTTCCAAATTTCTAAGCCTTCTAACGTCCCCAAAAAATTTAATGTCATTTTCAAAATGATCCAAACATGAAGTAGACATATGGGGAATGTAAAGTAATAACTATTATATGAGTTATCACTATCTAGTATAAAAGTAAAGAAATTGAAATTTGAAAATTTGAGAATATTTTTAAATTTTTGGTAAATTTGGGATTTTTTTTCACAACTAAAGGTGAAATATATTGACTCAAATTTATGACTATCACGAAGTACAATGTGTCACGAGAAACCAATCTCAGAATGGCTTGGATAAGTAAAAGTGTTCTAAAGCTATTGCCACATAAAGTGACACATGTCAGATTTGCAAAAAATGGCCTGGGCAGAAGAGCAAAAACTGGCCTGAGGTCAGTGGCGTACCTACCATATAGGCAGACCACGCAGCTGCTATGGGGCCCGTGAGGAAGGGGGGCCCGCAGTGGAGAAGAGTCCCCGCCCCCATCTATCTTCCTAACTGTCTCCCGTCTGCTAGCCCCGCCCCCTAGCTACGCCTCCCGTCGGCTAGCTCCGCCTCCCGCCTGTTCGCTCCATTATGCCTGATTCCTATTTCCTCTGGATTGCCACTACCCCACCAGTAATGAAGTAAGTGACCGCTTGTAGGTGAGGACAGTGCAGAGGTGTGTGTGTGTGGGGGTGGGGGTGGGTCACTCAGCTTTCCCAGGCTAGTCCTCTGCACATATGCCATTCAGAACAGGAGGAAAGCTGAGTGCTATTATGTAATGTGACTCAGCTTTCCTGATGTCCTGCATGGCACAGAGGCAGGAAAAGATATGAGGGGAGGTGGGAGCTGTGTTACTCAGCTTTCTCAGACTATTCTCATGTCTCTCCACATGTGCCATGCAGGACAGCAGAAAAGCTGGGTGCTGTTACATCATGTAATGTCACTCAGATTTCCTGCAAGGCCTAAATGCGGATAATAAGAACATGGAAAGGCAGGGGGGGGGGGGGGGGGGTTTACCCAGCTTTCCCAGAGACTCCTGTCTCTGCACATGTGTCATGCAGGATAGCGAGTAATGACAATGTCTCCCAGCTAGAAAGGAAGATGGCTCCGGCAGCATGTAGCAGTATCAGAATTTCTTTATTTGTACCTCCAGACACAAATGGCAACGTTTCCACTGTTCACCAGTCTTTATCAAGCCTAATGACATCAGTGTTGGTAGGCATATAAATACCCCCCCACATAAAAAAACACGCCCCACATTGCATCAACATAGCCAATTACTATAATGGAAAGAATCTGTGCAAGTTGTTACTTACTGAAGCCGGCATGGCCTCCATCTCCATCATGTGTGCCACGGCGTGTTATCACCTCCAATGCGCAGTCGCGGGTCACCGGCTTCACATACCGGAAGTGTCATCAGTCACCATGACTACGGCCGGCACTGACGTCTCCAGCCAATGAGTAGCTAGACGCAAACACTGTCGTCATCGCCTGCGCGACTCTCACATGACTTAAGAATGGTAATTTCCCTTGCCTCTCCTGCTGCAACTGTAGTTGCATCATGAGAGGCGATGGTTTTACGCATCCTTATAGTGGTAAACGGTTTAAGATTAAGGGACACTTCACATGCAAATCCACAGATGTGGTTTACATGATACAGTGTCCATGTAGCCTAATATATGTGGGTGAAACCACAATGGAACTGAGGGAAAGAATCAATAAGCATAAAAGCACCATTAGAACAGGAGCCATTGACAAAACGGTTGCTAAACATTTTATCGATTGTAAACATGCCATTAATCAACTAAGATTTCGAGTAATTGACAGCGTTGGGTATCTGAGAAGGGGTGGTGACAGGAAGGCGATTCTTAGGAAAAAGGAACTCAAGTGGATCCACACCCTTAGATCCCTTCAACCTTATGGGTTAAACTTGGAGTTTAATGTCACATCCATCGACTGATACGGGTCGCTGTATGATCCTCTTCAGTATATGGACATCATCATTATTTTTTTTATAATAATTTTTATGTTTATGTATAAACACATCCCTAACATAGAGATTGCTATGTTTGTATGACAAAATGCCTTTCATTACATCTGATGGGTGATATTTTGGAAAATGTATTATACATAGCGATCATGCATGGTTGCTCCGGTGTTTGCTCTGTGTCTCCATTGGCTGCGCTATCCATGTGACCTATGAGATTGACGCACGGCTGTGTGCACCATATGGGAGGTCATGTGAGAGTCGCGCAAGCGATGACGACAGTGTTTGCGTCTAGCTACTCATTGGCTGGAGACGTCAGTGCCGGCCGTAGTCATGGTGACTGATGACACTTCCGGTATGTGAAGCCGGTGACCCGCGACTGCGCATTGGAGGTGATAACACGCCGTGGCACACATGATGGAGATGGAGGCCATGCCGGCTTCAGTAAGTAACAACTTGCACAGATTCTTTCCATTATAGTAATTGGCTATGTTGATGCAATGTGGGGCGTGTTTTTTTATGTGGGGGGGGGTATTTATATGCCTACCAACACTGATGTCATTAGGCTTGATAAAGACTGGTGAACAGTCGAAACGTTGCCATTTGTGTCTGGAGGTACAAATAAAGAAATTCTGATACTGCTACATGCTGCCGGAGCCATCTTCCTTTCTACATGTGTATTCCAAGGCCTGATGGATCAAGGGCCTACGGCTAGGCTGCTGCATTGATCAACGCATTATCTTGAGACCATAAGGTGCTGCTTCTATACTTTCACGAATGTCTCCCAGCTGTCCTGCATGACACAGAGGATATGGGAAGGGGGACACTCGCTTCCTCAAACTTTTCTCATGTCTATGCGCATGTGCATTGCTGGACGGCAGGAAAGTTGGGTGCTATTACATCATGTAACGCCCCAGATTCTTGTCAATATATGCTGAACACCGCCGGGACCTATCAGATCCCATTCTCTATAAGGCTACTTTCACACTTGCGGCAGGACGGATCCGACAGGCTGTTCACCATGTCGGATCCGTCCTGCGGCAATTTCGCCGTGCCGCCGGACCGCCGCTCCGTCCCCATTGACTATAACAGGAGCGGAGCTCTGGCGCAGCATGGCGGTGCACGGCGGAAGCCGCCGGACTAAAAGGTACTGCATGTCTGACTTTTTAGTCCGGTGACTTTCGCCGTGCACCATGAAGTCAATGGGGACGGAGCGGCGGTCCGGCGGCACAGCAAAATAGCCGCAGGATGGATCCGACATGGTGAACAGCCTGCCGGATCCGTCCTGCCGCAAGTGTGAAAGTACCCTAATGGGTCTGTTGGTTTCCGGCATGAGTACTGCCATTTTGTAGAACAAAATACTTCTGCATGAGGTGGGGCAGGGGAGAAGTTAGGGAGGGTAGTGAGAGGAGCCAGGGCTCATAGTAGGAGGGACTAGGAACGGGCATGGGGGTCCAATTTAAATTCTTGCTATGGGGCCCAATGATTTCTATGTACGCCCCTGCCTGGGGTAGAAGGGGTTAAGTGTGTGACTTGTGATTCAGGGACTTTAGGAGAAAACTACAGTAAATTAAATTCTTATCACTGCACTAAATTGTGTATTTCTCTTTTCTTGTGTAATCCCCATTTAGTATGTGTTCCATTATTGACAGCTCATTCCAGTGCACATCTTGTCTAATGTATGCAGTCCTGGAACAGCCGTTTGAGGCTGCATATCTTTGTTCAAAATGTGAGCAAATTGCCCGTTTGGAATCGCACATCGAGTATCTAACCGGGCGAGTTTGAACACTGAGAAGCTGATCAAGCACTCTATGGGGTAGATGTGGGGGAGGGTGGTAGTGAGGAGAATCAGGAAAGTGAGATAGCTAGCTGGGTAACAGTTAGAAAGCAGGGTAGAGGGAAGAGTGCCAGGGAAGGAGGGGTTTGGGTTCCTGGAGAACTAGGCCGACTTCTCTGTTGGCTACAGGCTCTATCGTAGGGACGGGCTGCACCTCAATGGGGAAGGGGCAGCTGTTTTGGGAGAGAAGATGGCTAGAAGGTTGGAGGGGGGTAAACTAGGGACTGGGAGGGAGGATAATTACGTTATAGGATGGGAAGATAGTGCAGATAGAGACCAGGGGCGAGGTAATGGGACTGGGGGAGGAATGGATGGAGGGACTAGAACAGTCCAGAAGGAAACGTGTAGGGTAAAACATATACATAAACCTCTTAATTGTATGTATACTAATGCCAGAAGCCTGACTAATAAAACTGGGGAACTGGAATTAGTGATGTGTGAGGAGGACTATGACATAGTGGGAATAACTGAGACATGGCTGGATGGTAGCTATGACTGGGCAGTTATTGTACGAGGTTACAGTCTGTTTAGCCACTCCAGGACCGCCGTACGCAGGATTGCGTCCTGCCGGCGGCCCTGCTCTTCTGGGTGGACGCATATACGCGTCCTCCCGCGAGAGCCGAGATTTCCTGTGAACGCGCGTACACAGGCGCGCGCGCTCACAGGAACGGAAGGTAAGCGAATGGATCTCCAGCATGCCAGCGGCGATCGCTCGCTGGCAGGCTGGAGATCCGATTTTTTTTAACCCCTAACAGGTATATTAGACGCTGTTTTGATAACAGCATCTAATATACCTCCTACCTGGTCCTCTGGTGGTCCCTTTTGTTAGGATCGACCACCAGAGGACACAGGTAGGTCAGTAAAGTCGCACCAAACACTACACTACACTACACCCCCCCTGTCACTTATTAACCCTTTATGAACCCCTGATCACCCCATATAAACTCCCTGATCACCCCCCTGTCATTGATCACCCCCCTGACATTGATCACCCCCCTGTCAGGCTCCGTTCAGACGTCCGTATGATTTTTACGGATCCACGGATACATGGATCGGATCCTCAAAACACATGCGGACGTCTGAATGGAGCCTTACAGGGGGGTGATCAATGACAGGCGGGTGATCACGCATATACACTCCCTGATCACCCCCTGTCATTGATCACCCCCCTGTCATTGATCACCCCCCTGTAAGGCTCCATTCAGACGTCCGCATGTGTTTTGCGGATCCGATCCATGTATCCATGGATCCGTAAAAATCATACGGACGTCTGAATGGAGCCTTACAGGGGGGTGATCAATGACAGGGGGGTGATCACCCTGATCACCCCCTGTCATTGATAACCCCCCTGTAAGGCTCCATTCAGACGTCCGCATGTGTTTTGCGGATCCGATCCATGTATCCATGGATCCGTAAAAATCATGCGGACGTCTGAATGGAGCCTTACAGGGGGGGTGATCACCCTGATCACCCCCTGTCATTGATCACCCCCCTGTAAGGCTCCATTCAGACGTCCGCATGTGTTTTGCGGATCCGATCCATGTATCCGTAAAAATCATACGGACGTCTGAATGGAGCCTTACAGGGGGGTGATCAATGACAGGGGGGTGATCAGGGAGTCTATATGGGTGATCACCCCCCTGTCATTGATCACCCCCCTGTCATTGATCACCCCCCTGTAAGGCTCCATTCAGACGTCCGCATGTGTTTTGCGGATCCGATCCATGGATCCGTAAAAATTATACGGACGTCTGAATGGAGCCTTACCAGGGGGGTGATCAATGACAGGGGGGTGATCAGGGAGTCTATATGGGTGATCACCCCCCTGTCATTGATCACCCCCCGTCATTGATCACCCCCCTGTAAGGCTCCATTCAGACATTTTTTTTGGCACAAGTTAGCGGAAATTTTTTGTTTGTTTTTGTGTTTGTTTTTTCTTACTAAGTCTCATATTCCACTAACTTGTGTCAAAAAATTAAATCTCACATGATCTCACCATACCCCTCACGGAATCCAAATGCGTAAACATTTTTAGACATTTATATTCCAGACTTCTTCTCACGCTTTAGGGCCCCTAAAAAGCCAGGGCAGTATAAATACCCCACATGTGACCCCATTTCGGAAAGAAGACACCCTGAAGTATTCCGTGAGGGGCATATTGAGTCCATGAAAGATTGAAATTTTTGTCCTAAGTTAGCGGAAAGTCAGACTTTGTGAGAAAAAAACAAAAAAAAATCAATATCCGCTAACTTATGCAAAAAATAAAAAATTTCTAGGAACTCGCCAGGCCCCTCATTGAATACCTTGGGGTGTCTTCTTTCCAAAGTGGGGTCACATGTGGGGTATTTATACTGCCCTGGCTTTTTAGGGGCCCGAAAGTGTGAGAAGAAGTCTGGGATCCAAATGTCTAAAAATGCCCTCCTAAAAGGAATTTGGGCCCCTTTGCGCATCTAGGCTGCAAAAAAGTGTCACATGTGGTATCGCCGTACTCAGGAGAAGTTGGGCAATGTGTTTTGGGGTGTAATTTTACATTTACCCATGCTGGGTGAGAAAAATATCTTGGTCAAATGCCAACTTTGTATAAAAAAATGGGAAAAGTTATCTTTTGCCAAGATATTTCTCTCACCCAGCATGGTTATATGTAAAATGACCCCCCAAAACACATTCCCCAACTTCTCCTGAGTACGGCGATACCACATGTGTGACACTTTTTTGCAGCCAAGGTGGGCAAAGGGGCACACATTCCAAAGTGCACCTTTCGGATTTCACAGGCCATTTTTTTACAGATTTTGATTGCAAGGTACTTCTTACACATTTGGGCCCCTAAATTGCCAGGGCAGTATAACTACCCCACAAGTGACCCCATTTTGGAAAGAAGACACCCCAAGGTATTCCGTGAGGGGCACGGCGAGTTCCTAGAATATTTTATTTTTTGTCACAAGTTAGCGGAAAATGATGATTTTTCTTTTTTTTTCTTTTTTCCTTACAAAGTCTCATATTCCACTAACTTGCGACAAAAAATAAAAAATTCTAGGAACTCGCCGTGCCCCTCACGGAATACCTTGGGGTGTCTTCTTTCCAAAATGGGGTCACTTGTGGGGTAGTTATACTGCCCTGGCAATTTAGGGGCCCAAATGTGTGAGAAGAACTTTGCAATCGAAATGTGTAAAAAATGACCGGTGAAATCCGAAAGGTGCACTTTGGAATATGTGCCCCTTTGCCCACCTTGGCTGCAAAAAAGTGTCACACATGTGGTATCGCCGTACTCAGCAGAAGTTGGGGAATGTGTTTTGGGGTGTCATTTTACATATACCCATGCTGGGTGAGAAAAATATCTTGGTCAAATGCCAACTTTGTATAAAAAAATTGGAAAAGTTGTCTTTTGCCAAGATATTTCTCTCACCCAGCATGGGTATATGTAAAATGACACCCCAAAACACATTACCCAACTTCTCCTGAGTACGGCGATACCAGATGTGTGACACTTTTTTGCAGCCAAGGTGGGCAAAGGGGCACATATTCCAAAGTGCACCTTTCGGATTTCACTGGTCATTTTTTACACATTTCGATTGCAAAGTTCTTCTCACACATTTGGGCCCCTAAATTGCCAGGGCAGTATAACTACCCCACAAGTGACCCAATTTTGGAAAGAAGACACCCCAAGGTATTCCGTGAGGGGCATGGCGAGTTCCTAGAATTTTTTATTTTATGTTGCAAGTTAGTGGAATATGAGACTTTGTAAGAAAAAAATAAAAATAAAAAATCATCATCATTTTCCGCTAACTTGTGACAAAAAATAAAAAGTTCTATGAACTCACTATGCCCATCAGCGAATACCTTAGGGTGTCTACTTTCCGAAATGGGGTCATTTGTGGGGGTTTTCTACAGTTTGGGCATTGTAGAACCTCAGGAATCATGACAGGTGCTCAGAAAGTCAGAGCTGCTTCAAAAAGCGGAAATTCACATTTTTGTACCATAGTTTGTAAACGCTATAACTTTTACCCAAACCATTTTTTTTTGCCCAAACATTTTTCTTTTTATCAAAGACATGTAGAACTATAAATTTAGCGAAAAATTTATATATGGATGTTGTTTTTTTTGCAAAATTTTACAGCTGAAAGTGAAAAATGTCATTTTTTTGCAAAAAAATCGTTAAATTTCGATTAATAACAAAAAAAGTTAAAATGTCAGCAGCAATAAAATACCACCAAATGAAAGCTCCATTAGTGAGAAGAAAAGGAGGTAAAATTCATTTGGGTGGTAAGTTGCATGACCGAGCGATAAACGGTGAAAGGAGTGTAGTGCCGAAGTGTAAAAAGTGCTCTGGTCATGAAGGGGGTTTCAGCTAGCGGGGCTGAAGTGGTTAGAAAGGATCGCCAAAACCGGAGAGGGGGAGGGGTCTGCCTTTATGTAAAGTTCTGCTTAAAGCCCACACGCCCACACAAGATATAAGTGAGGGACATGAACATGTGGAGTCACTGTGGGTAGAAATACATGGAGGCAAAAACAATAATAAATTACCAATAGGAGTTTATTATAAACCTAATATACCAGAGTCCACAGAAAATCTACTACTAAACGAGATAGACGAGGCGGCAAATTATAATGAGGTGGTTATTATAGGGTTCTTCAATCACACAGATATAGACTGGAAAACTGAAACTTGTATATCTCATAAGGGAAACAGGTTACCTTTCCCAACTGGTTCAGGACCCGACTAGAGGGACGGCCATACTGGACTTAGTATTAACCAATAGGCCTGACAGAATAACAGATGTGCAGGTTTGGGGACACCTGGGAAATAGTGAAAATAAAGTAATAACCTTCCAATTATCATTCAAAAGAGTATTTTTTCAGGGTGGAAAATACTAAACTTCAAAAAAGCTAAATTTAACCAACTAAGAGAGGCCAAAGACCTAACTACTGGGACAAAGTCCTCAAAAATAAAAATACAACCACAAAATGGGATATTTTTAAACGCATCCTAAAATCAAATTGTGAGCGGTACATACCTTATGGAAATAAAAGGTTAACTAACAAGAAAAAAACAATGTGGATAAATAGAACTGTAAAGAAATAAATAAATGACAAAAAGAAAGCATTTAAATCACTAAAACAGGAGGGTAGAGAGGAAGCACTGAAAAACTATGAGGAAAAAAATTAAATAATATAAAAACTAATAAATAAATAAAAGCAGCCAAACTAGAGACCGAGAGATTAATTGCCAAAGAGAGCAAAACTAACCCTAAAATGTTCTTCAATTATATAAATGGTAAAAAGTATAAATCTGAAGGTGTCAGCCCTCTACAGAGTCAGTAGAGGGGAGTTGCAGAGAGCGATGAGGCGAAAGAAAAGCTATTAAATATTTATTTTCTCCACTGTATTCACTAAAGAAAATAAACTGTAGTAATGCAGAAAGTAGAAGTAAATTCCCCATTAAAAGTGCCCTGTCTGACCCAGGAAGAAATGCAGTGGCATCTTAAAAAGATTAAAACAGACAAATCTTCAGGACCAGATGGCATACACCCCCGTATCCTAAGAGAATTAAGTAATGTCATAGCCAGACCCTTATTTCTGATATTTAAGGACTCTATACTGACAGGGAGTGTTCCACAGGATTGGCACATAGCAAATGTAGTGCCAATATTTAAAAAAGGCCCGGAAACTATAGGACGGTAAGTTTAACATATGTCGTGGGTAAAATGTTTGAAGGTTTTCTAAGAGATGCTATCTTGGAGTACCTCAATGAAAATAAGCAAATAACGCCATATCAGCATGGCTTCATGAGGGATTGGTCATGTCAAACTAATTTAATCAGTTTCTATGAGGAGGTAAGTTCTAGACTTGACAGCGGCAAATCAATGGATGTCGTGTATCTGGACTTCTCCAAAGCATTTGACACTGTACCACATAAAAGGTTAGTATATAAAATGAGAATGCTTGGACTGGGAGAAAACGTCTGTATGTGGGTAAGTAACTGGCTGAGGGATAGAAAACAGAGGGTGGTTATTACCGGTACACACTCAGATCACTGTCACTAGTGGAGTACCTCAGGGGTCAGTATTGGGCCCTATTCTCTTCAATATATTTATTAAAGGGGTTGTCCATGTTATATTTATTGATGACCTATCCTCAGGATAGGTCATCAATATCAGATCGGCTGGGGTCCGACACCCTGGCAACCCCACTGATCAGCTGTTTGAAGAGAAGGCGTGCGTCGTGCCAGCGCCGCCTCCTCTTCACTGTTTACCTTCTTGCCGTTGCATCTGCAGCGGTGAGCAGGTGTAATTACACCTAACAGTCCCATTCATTTCAATGGGACGGATCGTTCCCATACACTTGTATAGGAGCGATCCGTACCATTGAAATGAATGGGACGGCTTGGGTGTAATTACACCTGCTCACCGCTGCAGATGCAATGGCTAGAAGGTAAACAGTGAAGAGGCCTCCTGGCACGGCGCGCGCCTTCTCTTCAAACAGCTGATCGGTGGGGTTGCCGGTTGTCGGACCCCAGCCGATCTGATATTGATGACCATACTCTGTATGTCTTCCGTATCCGTTACGTTTTTTGCGGAACCATCTATTGAAAATTTTATGCCCAGCCCAATTTTTTCTATGTAATTACTGTATATGCCATACGGAAAAACGGAATAAAAAAAACAGAACGGAACTGGAAACACTACTGAAAAACGCTGAAAAAGCCATATGGTCGTGTGAACGAGCCCTAAGTCTTGGAAATCCCCTTTAAATGCCTTAATACTGGAAGGCAATTTTTTAAACCAGCAGAGATAGGAAAAAAATTGTAATTCCAAATGATAACATTCCAGTCATTGAAGAGAGTACTCAGCCTGGCACCTGGATTTATGAGCCACCATATGGGCCCCCTCCAGACTGACTCCAAATCACCTTAATAAATCTTAACCCCTATGGCCTGTCCTTCTGTAACAGTCAGCACAGTTTTATTGCTCTCTTATCTTGATGATGTGTCACCCCATGTACAAATATCTGTAACATCTCTTATGTGTTCTGCCTTTCACACAGTCCTCCATTGTATACTGACTGACGAAGGAGCCTCCGTGCTCTGAAAGTTTGCAAACAGATAAAAAAAAGTTTTTGGGTTAGCCAGTAAAGGTATCACTGCTATAATACTTTGGTCTTTTTTAAAACAAAAGTATTTAAAGGGTTATCTAAAGTCTAACACATGCCCGCCCAATGCTTGGGCCTCTCATATAGATTATACTTACCCTGCTCCCTGACACCCGCGTCACTCCTAACCCCCTGCACTGCTGCCACTGCATCTCACCATCGCGCGGATCAAAACATCCTGTGACGGAGGGGACAGCCAATCGAAGGCTGCGATGGGGACGAGCCTCTCTAGTGTCACCCGTGATGCTAGGGAGGCTCATCTCCATCCCGGCAGCTGTGCGGGGATCAGGAGTGACGTGGGTGCAGGGGCGTGGGGTAAGTGTCATCTATATGAGGGGCCTGGGCATGCTTTAGACTTTGAATAACCCCTTTACCATTACATAGATCTTTCTGGCTAACACTATTTTGGCTATTTATCATTCTGACACAGGTAAATACAATGGCCCCACATCCACAACAGGTTACTGATGCTAACTCCACAACAAATGGTGATAAAATGAGAGAAATACAATAAAATTAAAGCTAAAATGGAGTCCCTGGAAAGGACCTTAAAGAGGACCTTTCACCGCTCCTGACACACCTGTTTTATTAGCTTCATGCATTCCCCATGTAATAACAATTCTGGAACATCTATTCATATGGCAGTATGTTGTCCCATTGCATTATTATTTCTACTTGAAGTTATGAATGAACTACTAGCAGTCTGCAGTAAGGGTACAGAGGGGTGGTAACCACTTTGGGTGTGTACCTGCAAAGCCTCACTCTATCCAATCAGTGCTGCCATTTTCAGACTGTACAGGTACACCCCCCCAACTTATTACCGGTCCGATGCTCTTATGCTCATATCGCAGGGACTGCGGGGGTGAAAATTTGATTATGTCCAGGTTCAGCTCAGAACTCGGACAACCCCTTTAAATGGTGCTTTAGAAACCAAACCTAGACAGATGTTAGTTTGATCCACCGCCAGCTTAGGGGTTTAGTAAGACCGGCGTCTGAAATGCCTGTATTACTAAATGTGCCCCTGTGTCTGGGGGCGTCAGACCAACCTAGAGTTAAAGGCCAAACCTCATGACAGCCAACACACTGCCCATTCAATTGCAAGTTCGCTTGTCTGCCAAAACAGAGCATGGATCTCTGCCGAACCCCATCATACTTAATGGGACTGGCGGGCATTCCGTTTGTATCCAGCAGCGCTGGATCCGGAGGATACTGGCAGGCTGTTCTTTGCTGGAACAGCCTGCAGGAATTTACAATGAAGATGTGAAAATGTCCTAAGTTCTCCCGTTCAGCTTTATAATGTAATTGCAGCTGAACAGGAACACTTAGGAGCACATCTGTAGTGTTCTATTCCAGGTGGATGGGAACACTCCAAAATTGTTTGTGCCATCCTATGTCATTTTGCACTATTTATTGTATTTTCCTTTGTCAATGCTGTTAAATTCCCATTTCAGACTGGTTCAATGCACTACACATATCTACCTCTATGTGTCACTGTAATACCATTTATATAGGTCAGACACAGGAAGTTAGAGATAGTAGGAGTGAGGAGTTAGGAGAGGAGCCAGACTTTGCTCTGCCCTCCTGGGCCTAGCCTAGGGAGTGAAGCTACTTCAACCTTTGTAGTCCAAGACTAGGACTGATCGGTCCATTACTGTAATACCCCTTCCAGGGACCCTTCCGGGGACTAAGAGCGTAATTGCTGTATATTACGCAACCTTTTCAAAGAATGGAGCAGAGAGTTTGCCTGCCATGAGGGAGACCGCCCTTAGGTTGCTGAATTACTGAAGCACTGAATATTGCTGAATTGCTAAGTTCAGAATAGAACTTACAGAGGATCCAAAGTATTACTGAAAGGCTGAGTAACCAGAGCAAGATCAGGAACCAAGTACAATTAAGATCATCACTTCTATACAGTTGAGCTGAAACCTACATACACCACCTCACTGAGCCTGTTATTGGGATTTACAGCTTTACCATCTGTATTTATGACAAAGTGCTGCTACAGGATGATACTTATTGCAAGACTACAATTTACAAGTAAAGTTCCTGTTTGGTTCAACTACTGCCTCTCTCATCATTCAACTCTATCTCCTAATTGCACATTACGGTGCTGGCGTCATGAACAACACAGGGGCCCAGCGACCAAAGCACCCTAAGCATACTCATTACCATCAAGGGCACCTCAACCTCCATCTGGCTGGTGTTCCCTGCACTAGAGTGCCCCGGAGGATTTAGTGCTGTCTTCCCTTCCACTGCATGCCGACCCAGGGAGCTAAAATTGGTGCAGTTAAAGTCGAGAAGTGGGGTAATGAACTGCCTGCAGTAGTTCACAAAGCCTATAAACACTGGATAGCATGCTGGGCTGGTAGGTCATAACCAGTTTAACACAGCGGACAACTTCTCGGGATCCATTTGTAAGCATTGATCAGATATTATATAAACCAGGAAATCGTTTTTTTTCGAAGACACATTTTTCAAATTTAGTATAGAGTATTCTCGAACTAACACTGAAGTACAGTGCGAACATGTCTTCAATGGGTGACCAAGTCTGGCGAGAATATCAAGATGTACACAACATAGGTATAGAGGAGATCGCGGAAAATGTTTACATAAAATCCTGGAAAACTGCTTAAGCATTGCAGAAAGTTCCTGGATGCTTGAGCGAGATTCTGCTGGAGAAGTGCAGTGTAAGGAAAAGTGCTTTAAAGAGGACCTTTCATGGGTTTGCAGTAAGTGAGATAAGTATTAAGTACTTGTGTGAAACTAGCCTTAAACAAATGCGCTTTCCACATTTTCTACCAATGCGCTTTTTTTCCCTGGCTCTAACGCTCTGCGTGGCGATTGGACAGCGCTACAGCCAGGGAGAAGGAGAAGCCGACAGAGAAAGACTGCGTCTCCTCCTAATTGCTCCGATGCTCAGTATTAGCATACTAAGCGCAAAATTTGCGGGGGGCCATAACAGGGTGCAGGAGCGCTATTTTAAATAACCAGGCAGGGTGGCAGCATCAGTGGGGGGTACCCCGCAGGCACAGATATTTATCTCACTTACTACAAACCCATACAAGTACAACTACTGCACCCATTCGGAACACCACCATTCTCACTCACTCACTCACTACACCCCTGTGGACCGGTCGTTGCACATCCAGTTAGGACGTCAGAGGAAGAGCCTGCAGTCAGTCATGAGATGTGTACAGGCACTGTGTCTCTCACACTGCTGCTGTTATGGATCTGGAGGCCCAGACCAGTTGTACCTCCCCTGCCCTATCTACAGGGGGCCGGCTGCCAGAATTCCGTCTGTTCCATTACAGGCTGTATCCTGCACTTCTCAGCCAGGTCCTCTCAGTCTGCCCATAGGGAGCGCATGTGCTCCCCAGCTCTTAAATGGTTAGTAATCCCTAAATCTTCCCCAGCCTACAGCTGCCCACCTCAGGGGTTTTAAGGCACCTTCCCCTAGAACAGGGTGCTTGAGCTTTAGGTTTTCTAGCTTGCTAGTTCCCTGCAAAGGTGTGCTGCTCTGTTTGTTTGCTTGTGTACCAACCCCTGCCCGTTTACCAACTGCACGACCTGACCATTGTTTGTTCACAATATTGACCTTTGCTGCCGGCCGTGACCTTAGACTACTGGTAGTTCACCGATTTGCATGTGCCCAGGAGAGGATAGGAGTGTCAGTAGAAAGAATGTGGTAGCGGTGGTTACTTACTCTAATACTCCCCTGGGCTGTGCAGTGATGGGAAGGGTGCACCTATCCTTCCATTCAGGGCACACTCTGGACTTGGGGTTCCTGCCTGATGTAGGTTGGGGTGACCTTGGTGTTAGTGGTTTTGAGTTGTAAAGCAGCATTGATGGAGGCAATAATGGGACAGTTTTGCACTACAACAGTTCTTTACTGAAGAATTAAGTTCAGACACATTAGTTACAGTTCTCAGCATACAATGGACAAGCAGATTTTCAGCTGGTTTCACACTAGTGTGTAATATCCGGAAAGCTGTTCCAGCGGGGAACAGCTTGCCGATTCTCTGCATATTTGCCGGGTTGCGGCCAGATCTCCACCAGTCTTCATTATAGTTGATGGGGCTTGACAGCGACGCTTTAGTTTCTGGAAATGCCGGAATGCAAAGAGATCCAGAAAGCTGTTCCCTGCCAGAACAGCCTGCTGGATATTAAGTACTAGTGTGAAACTAGCCTTACACAAATGCGCTTTCCACATTTTCTACAGGTTACATGGCTTCAAAGTTAGTCAATAGGCCAAAATGTTTCCTTAAAGAGGACCTTGTATGGGTTTGTGTCTGTACCTGCGGGGTACCCCCCACTGATGCTGCCATCCTGCCTGGTTATTTAAAATAATGCTCCTGCGCTCCGTTATGGCCCCCCGCAAATTTTGCGCTTAGTATGCTAATACTGAGCATCGGAGCAATGAGGAGGAGACGCAGTCTTTCTCTGTGGGCGTCTCCTTCTCCCTGGCTGTAGCGCTGTCCAATCACCACGCAGAGCGTTAGAGCCAGGGAAAAAAAGCGCATTGGTAGAAAATGTGGAAAGCGCATTTGTTTAAGGCTAGTTTCACACAAGTACTTAATACTTATCTCACTTACTGCAAACCCATGAAAGGTCCTCTTTAAAGCACTTTTCCTTACACTGCACTTCTCCAGCAGAATATCGCTCAAGCATCCAGGAACTTTCTGCAATGCTTAAGCAGTTTTCCAGGATTTTATGAAAACTTTTTCCACGATCTCCTCTATACCTATGTTGTGTACATCTTGATATTCTCGCCAGACTTGGTCACCCATTGAAGACATGTTCGCCCTGTACTTCAGTGTTTCTGGTTTATATAATATCCGATTAATGCTTACAAATGGATCCCGAGAAGTTGTCCGCTGTGTTAAACTGGTTATGACCTACCAGCCCGCATGCTATCCAATGTTTAATAGGCTTTGTGAACTACTACAGACAGTTCATTACCCCACTTCTCGACTTTAACTGCACCAATTTCCGCTCTGACCCTGACCTGTCAATAGGGTGAAAGCCAAGAAGTGAGAGGTCGAATCCGCCTTCCAGACCCTAAAGCGGGTCTTCTTCTCCCCACCTGTCATTCATCGCCCTGATGGATCTAAAAAGGCATTTTCGAGACAGATGCGTCCTCTATTGAAGCAAGAGTTGTTCTAATTCAGTAGGACACTTCCAGCAAGATGATTACCTGTCACTTCTATTCCAAACATTTCTGCAGCAGAGCAGCATTAGGCTATCGGTGACAGAGTTACTGGCCATCAAGCTCTAGAGGAGTGGCATCATTTATTGGAGGGTGCCAATCACCTAATTATTATCTACAATGATCATAAGAATTTGACTTATCTCCTGTTCGCCCCAACAACTCAACCCTCATCGGGCCCGATTGTCCTTGTTTTTTTTTGCTTGTTTCAATTTTATGTTACATTTTCCTTCTAGAGACAGGAATATTAAAGAGGACCTGTCACTAGTGTGGGGCGAGCATGCTCGGTCGAACACCATTTTGACTCGAGCTCAAGCCGGTGTGACGTCATTGTGATGCCTATATACTGGCACAATATGGAGGGGCACTATGGAGAAGAGGGGAAGCACTATAGGGGCCACTATGGAGAAGAGGGGAGGCACTATGGAGGTCCTATATACTGGCACAATATGGTGGGGCACTATGGAGAAGAGGTGAAGCACTATGGGGGCCCTATATACTGCCACAATATGGGGGGGCACTATGGAGGCCACTATGGAGAAGAGGGGAAGCACTATGGGGGCCCTATATATTGGCACATTATGGGGGTCTCTATGAGGGCCCTATATACTGGCACATTATGTGGGGCACTATGGAGAAGAGGGGAAGGAGCACTATGGGGGCATCTACTGGGGGCCCTATGTACTGGCACGCATTATTGGGGGCTCTATGGAGAAGTGGGAGGGAAAGGAGCACTATGGGGGCATCTACTGGAGGCCTTATATACTGGCACTCATTATGGGGGGCTCTATGGAGAAGTGGGGGGTAAAAGAGCACTATGGGGGCATTTACTGAGGGCCCTATTGACTGGTACGCATTATGGGGGGGCACTATGGAGAAGTGGGGGAGAAGAGCACTATGGGGGCATTTAATACTGGCACCCATTTTGGTGCCACTATGGGGAAGGGGAAGAGGAACATTATGTGGGGCAGTCTATAGGCGCATTTTATACTGGTACATTATGGAGGACACTATGGGGACTGGGGAGAAGCACTATGGGGCATCTTCTGGGGGCACTATATAGGAGTATTATATACTGGCACAAATTATAGGGGCACTATGGGCACCTAAGCTCAACTGGGGGCACTTTCTAGTGGCACACAGTACGGGTCATTGGAACACATATGGGCACTCTGGGGACATTGGCTCTACTGGGGGCACTAAAAGATGTATTTTTTTTTGTTTTTTTTTACTGACACACAACAGGACATATTTTGCACTGGCGCACATTATAAAGAGAATTATTACTACCAAGGGCATTATGGTGGGCTTTATTACAACTGGGGGACTATAGGAGCATTATTACCGTACTTCTGGGACACAATTACTGTTGGGAGCACTGAAGAGGCACTATTACTACTAAGTGCACTCTGGAACAGAATTATTACTATTGTTGGGATTTTGGGGAGCACTATTACTGTGGGGGCACCCTGGCACAGTATCAGCTTAGCACACTTATTTTGGGGGACATTATGGTTACACTATTAGTGTCAGGGACACTATTTGCTGGGTGCAGTTACTTTTTAGAGCATTGTGTTCCAATAATTATTGAAGGGGGCGCTATCTGTGTGTAACTAGTGTTTTCAGGGGGTTTATTAGTTTATGCAGTATAGTTTTGGGGGTGCATGATGGGATGTTGAGAAGGTGGGAGGATGATGGAAAAGTAGGAAGCTAAGATGTCTGTCAAACTCTGCAAAGAGAAGAGATGGCTGAAAGAAATCATCATGGCGGTCTGGTCTGAATGGAGAAGATAAAGAAAGAGAACATCTACATCAAAGGAGACATCACTGGATGTATGTGGGGCTGTATTAGGCTACTTTCACATCTGCGTTAGTGATTCTGGCAGGCTGTTACAGCAGAGAATTCACTGGATCTGGCACTGCAGAAAAATTTCATGATTTTCCTATTCCATGACATAAAGTCATGATTTTATTAAAGACACGGAGGCGAGTATTGCATCAACTCCTTTTTACTGATACCATAGCAGCAAAGAATGAACAATTAATCATAAAGAGAAAACCTTAGCAACCAACTCCTCCCCTCCATCCCAGTATATCATGGCTCAACCTCTGGGATCTTCCTCTTTCTTTGTACAGCTACTCCAAACTGCAGAACATTCCGAAACTGGTCACTCCGGCTTGGACCCCACAACATTAGAAAACCTCAGGCAACTGAACCCTCAACGGAAGGGGAACACCAACTGGCGTTGAAAACGAACTTGGATGTGCGTCTGGACGTGAATCCTCACCCGAACCGACATCTCAACCTGTGGAGTAGAAAAGGAAATCCAGAAATAGAGAACAATAGATTGTACAAGGTGTTCATGAGTGCTAAAGAGACATATGAACTCTTAGACAAATACATATGAAAAACAAAAGATGAAGAAGATAAAATCCTACAATACATCTATAATATGGACTTAAAAGCAAAGGGGGGGGGGGGAAGGGAGGGCAATACTCGCCTCCGTGTCTTCAATAAAATCATGACTTTACGACATGGAATAGGAAAATCATGAAATTTTATAACAAGACACGGAGGCTCCTATTGCAAGTTTAAAGCTGAGAAACAACAGAAGCAAAAGCATGCGACAGGGGACGAAAATAGAATTCCCGAAAAGTGGATACTCTAGACCAATCCGCTAAGCGCATGACATCCTCCAGGCGCGCCCCAGAGACAGCCATGGAAGTAGCTGAAGCACTGCGGACCGAGTGAGCTGTGAAAAATACCCGTGTCAATGCCCGCCTGGTCGAGAATCCACTTAACCCAGCGCGACAGAGTTACACTGGAGACGGGTCTGTAGGGTCTACGAAAAGAGATAAACAAATGAGGAAATTCAGGGGAACGCAGAGCAGCAGTACGGGAACTCATACTCCTGTAAGCAAGCCACCGGACAAAGTTGAGGCGAGTGTTGGAAATAAGGGTAAGCCACTGAGCGGATATTGGTTTTTGTCCGCCTAGAGATGTTGAATTGGACTCCCTCCGGGGTGAACGAGCGTGCATCGTAATCTAGGGCCCGAACGTCCGAGACCCTCTTACAAGAAATTAGACACAACAATGTCACCAGCTTCACCGATAATTGGCAGTAGGGATAGTTGTGAGTTAGGGGACCAAGTAGAAATAAAATTTAACACTAACCCGACATCCCAGGTAGTAGAAAAACGCGGTCTGGGAGGTCGAGACAGACGAGATCCTTTAAGCAAACGACACACAAGGGAATGTTGGCCCGCCGGGCAACCCTCAAAACCCTCGTGCCTAGATGAGATCGCCGACCTGTAAAGATTGATCGTACGATATGCCTTCCCCGCGTGGTAGAGGGAAGACAAAAAAGACAAAACCACGGTTACAGGGGCACGAAAGGGATCTAGAGTGCGCTCTCCACACCAACGAGCCCAAGCGTCCCAGACGGCTCTATAAGCACGTCTGGTGCCAGGGGCCCATGCGCTTTCCAGTATGAAAGCAGTTGTCTGCGAAACTTCTGATACCGTGCCGGAACTCCCGAGATCCTGCATGCTAGAAGGCGCAGCAACCCCGCCAGCAGCAGAGGATGAGATTCCCCTGACGGGCCCTGGAGCAGAGAGAGATAGTCTGGAAGGAGAAGTGGAAAATCCACTAACAGTTCCAGTACCTGCGGGAACCAAGGCTGTGACCTCCAGAGGGGCAGGACCAAGACTAGTTCCGCTGATTGACGCTGAACTTGTAGGAGAACCCGAGGGATCAGAGCAAATGGGGGAAATGCGTACATCAACGCTCCTCCCCACTGCTGTAGGAACGCGTCCACCTGCCTCCGCCAGAGGGTCCGGTTGCCAGCTGAAGAATATGGGTAGCTGGGTGTTCAAACGGGTCGCGAACAAATCTATAGAGGGTGGACCCCAGTGTGATGACAAACTTAGGAACACTCTCTCGTCTAGCTTCCAGTCGCTGGAATCCGAGATATAGCGCGAATTCCAGTCCGCCACATTGTGGAGGCCAGGGAGATGTTCCGCTATTACCACAATACCCCTGGCGAGACAGAACTCCCAAAAATCCTTCGCCAGATAGGTCAGAACTGAAGAACGTGTTCCGCCCATACCGTTGACGTATCGGACCGCAGAGATGTTGTCAATCCGCAGTCTGATACAAGTTGTGACCGTGCCATTGGTGAAACTGCGTATCGCCAGTGACCCTGCCAAAAACTCCAGGCCATTGATATGGAGGTGAGCCTCTTCTGGGGACCAAGGACCTCCTGTGGACACCCCATTGCAGTGTGCCCCCCCAGCCGTGTAAAAGGGTTAAAAGGCTCGGGGAGGCTACTAAGTCTATTGTGAAACCCCTGACAATGTTCAACACCCACAGGTCTGAGGTGATTTCGGACCAGGCATGAAAAAAGAAATGGAGCCTTCCCCCGACACAACTTGTTGAAAAAGGTAAAGGAGGAACAGGGTAGGGACTTACTGACTGGTCGTCTAAAGGTGGGAGCCCCGCGAAAACCTCTGGAACGTCCTGAACGTCCTGGGGTGCCTCTTGAGGGAAAGAAGGAAGGCTGGTGTCTGGGATCCTGAAGTGAGGATCTGTAGGTGTAGGAGCCTCTCCCCGTGCCGCGGGGATGGAAGTTAGAACAGCCAGACAGGCGGCCCCTTGAGCTGCCAGCCCTACTGGGGAAACGGTTTTGAAAGACCTTTCTCATGGACGTCTGGGCTTTGTCCAGTGCTGTAAAGCCCCGACATATTTGCCCAATTCTTTTTATAAATGATTCCTCAAACAAAAGGCCTTGGGCATCTTTGCCCGCCTCAGATAAGGCCAGGTTGAACAGTTTGGGTTCCACTTTCATTAAAATGGCCTTGCGTCTTTCTATGGCCAGGGAGGTGTTCACATTCCCTGTAATGCAAATGGCCCTCTGGATCCACCCTCCTAATTCTATGGGATCCGCTGATTTACCTTCTGCTTTGGTGGACTCCGCCATATCAAATATTCTGGCAAGAGGGCCTGTAATGTCTAGGAGCTTGTCTAACCCTTTTTTGGGGTTGAAACCCGTTTTGGACAGAAACTGTACAATTTTTGGGTCCACTGTGGGTGTTTCAAACACCTTGTGAGGGATAAGTGGGCGTGGGCACTCTGCTCGTAACTTGTTACGCGACTCCTTGCTTAGAGGAGTGCGGATCTTAGATTCTAAATACCGAGCCATGTGAGTGGCCGGGAGCCATTCCGCAGAGCGGGGGTGATGAAGTTCGTCGGGGTTGAACAAGGGTTCCCCCAATGGGTCAATCAAAAGGTCTTCCTGCATTGTCTGTCCCTCCAGAGGAGTGGCCGCAGTTCTAGAGGCTATGGGGTTTGCTACCAAGCCTGGGGGGTCAACTGTAACGTCTGCCAGCTCCTCTTCTGAGTCATAATTAGACTCGTCCGGTGCCTCCTCTATAGATTCCCTTTCTGAATCAGACAGTGTGGCTCAGGCTGGGTCCTGGCCGTCTTCCAAGCGCAAGATTTTTCTGCCTGTCGCGGGCAGGCTCTTTTACGCGGGACAACCGCGTGATCATGCGATGGAATTTGACCATCAGTCATAGATGTTCTGGAGGCTGAGGGCATATTAATATCAATACCTAAACCCTGAGTAGACATGCCTGACTGAGAACACAGAACCTGGGAGATGGAATGTGTCAGGGCTGAGGACATAGAGCCCATAGCCGAAATGATAGCGTTAGAAATGGATTGATGCAGTGAGGCATTCTGCATGTCAGTTGGAGGGACATTTGTTCTGCTATCTAAAGTAGGGGAAACCTGAACAGTAGAGGGGTTATTCTGTCTAGGGGTAGTACTAGTGCTATGGACAGACATGATGAATTGTGGCAGGAGTAATTCACCCCAGACCACAAGAGCACAGTGCAGGGAAGGAACAAAAGAACCTGAAAGGCAAAGGAGAAGAGAAAAACTAATGAGGAACTATACCAAAAAATATAAGAGAGCAATAAGGAAGAAAATGAAAGGTGGACTCACCAAGGAGCACAACGGAGAATCGATCGGTACTCCTGAGGTAAATGTGACCGGAGTACGATCACAGAGGAAAATGGCGCCGAGATTTAGCGAGATCTCGGCTTATAACGATGGCCGCCGCAATACCGCGAATTCTCGCGATACCCCGGTCGGATCAAGAAGGAGACCTAAGATGGCGCCCGAAGAGCTCGGGCAGGGAAGAAGATGAAGCGCGGGACAGGCGGACCCTCACAGGAGAAAGCCGGACAATGGCCGGTAAGCTCAAAAGGTAACGGAAAGCGCGACAGGGGTGAAGGTGATAAGGTGATGGCACAAAACGCCGCACCCAAAACGGAAATCGCGAAAAAGCGCTCTGGAAATATAGGATAGGAATAATAGCCCGGCCAGAAGGGGGGCAAGGTAATTAGTTAATAAGAAAAACACCAGGGTAATTTTAACCTCGAGGTCGGAAAGAAATAGGTGAATGCATACGTCATACAGATACAATCTAAGAACAAGAGTACTTATCTGCCATGGTAGCAGCAAAGAAAGAGGAAGATCCCAGGGGTTGAGCCATGATATACTGGGATGGAGGGGAGGAGTTGGATGCTATGGTTTTCTCTTTATGATTGATTGTTCATTCTTTGCTGCTATGGTATCAGTAAAGAGGAGTTGATGCAATAGGAGCCTCCGTGTCTTGTTATAAAATCATACAGTTATGTTCTGCTGACAACCAATCAGATTCCAACTTTCATTTTTCAGAGCTCCTTTGGAAAATAAAAGGTGGAATCTGATTGGTTGTTCTGGGCAGCAAAGCTACTTTTCCTTTACACCAGTTTTGATAATTTTTTCCGAAGGGGTCACTTACTAATTCCAGTTTGCAGAGTTAAAAAAAAGTTGCAAGACCCCTTTTTGTGGCGTTTTAAACGCCTGTGTAACAATTTTTCTGACGCACAGGAGTGTTTATTACCCAGTCCTTGAGAGTTGTGGGGGCTGAGCCAGGGCCAGGACAGCGCTCCCTGCAAATTCACTAGCATAAAAAAAAAGTATTTGATAAATGCATCTGTTCTGTGTTTTTGACCCGCACCTGATAACTGATGGAAACACTGAAGTGTGAACTACCCTTAGTAAATCTGCCCCCCCAGGCCCCAACCCAGTCTTTACGGATCCATTCACACAACTGTATTCATGGGTCGGCATTCGTTTCAGTGGGGTCACAAAAGATGCGGACAGCACACTGTGTGCTGTCTGCATCCGTACTTCCATTTCGCAGCCCAGCAAAAAAATAAAAATAGAGCATGTCCTATTCGTTGTTTTGGATGCGGATCCATTCACTTTAATGGGGCTGCAAAAGATGGTATCTGTGTTTGTGGTATCTGTGTTTTGTGGATCCGCATTTTGCAGAATGCAAAACACATACTGTCCTGTGAATGAACTGTAAGAACTGCCTATCTAGACGTTATGACATGAGATGCACAGCAGATGGCGCTAATGATCCACCGTTTGATATCAGGCAGGACATGTGTGACTAGGAAGTGCCCGGCAGTCTTGTGATCAGTTCCTACTTCCTGCTAATTGTTTGTATCTCTTGGACTTGCAGGGGCAGCGCAGAGCACTGGACACAGGTAGGTCTTGTTGCCATACACCTGAGCACTGGACACAGGTAGGTCTTGGTGCCATACACCTGTATTAGGCTTTGCATTTATTATTCTACGCATTCTGTGATGTGTGGACTGAGAATGATTAGTTATGCATAACAGGCAGGTATTGTACCATTCAAAATGATGTCATGCTATGTGGTTATTATTCAGGACACAGCCCTTCCTTTTTATGTCAGTAAGGCTATGTTCACATTGACGCTTTTTATTTCCATTGGTTGCAGAACAACGGAAGTAATGAAAGCGTAAGCGTTGTTTCTGTCAGACTGATGGACGCCATTGACTATAACGAGATCCGGGTTGCTTTGCCCAGCAGTTCTAACAGACCCTCGGACGCCGTTGTGAACATGGCTTTATATGCTTATGTGGCTGAGCACGTATAATAGACTGCAGTGCACTGATTTGGGGGACTGTGGTTGCATTTATTTCACATCTGTATAGCTGGATATGTGTATGTATATTTGAATACTATACAGTATGCATAGAGTGATGAGCATTTGGAGAGCGAATCCAGATGATATGTGCTACATTAGCCATCTTAACTTCCATACAGATGCATCTGTGTTCTCACTTGTGAACATTGCAGATGCAAATCCGTAGGGTTGTACAGCAGCAGCGAAGATCTCATCCACGCGCTGCGGAGAGTGTCTGCACGTAACTTGGCCTGCCGTGCGGATTTTAAATCTGCAGGATGTCAACAGCTGGAGTGCCGAAGATTGCTGACCACTGATGTAGGAACATACCTTAACCACCTCCGGACCGCCTAACGCAGATTCACGTTCCGGAGGTGGCAGCCCTGCGCACAGTCACGCATATATGCGTCATCTCGCGAGACGCGAGATTTCCTGTGAACGTGCGCACACAGGAACGGAAGGTAAGCGAGTGGATCTCCAGCCTGCCAGCGGCGATCGTTCGCTGGCAGGCTGGAGATCTGATTTTTTTAACCCCTAACAGGTATATTAGACGCTGTTTTGATAACAGCGTCTAATATACCTGCTACCTGGTCCTCTGGTGGTCCCTTTTGTTAGGATCGACCACCAGAGGACTCAGGTAGCTCAGTACAGTCGCACCAAACACCACACTACACTACACCCCCCCCCCGTCACTTATTAACCCCTTATAAACCCCTGATCACCCATGATCACCCCATATAAACTCCCTGATCACCCCCCTGTCATTGATCACCCCCCTGTCAGGCTCCGTTCAGACGTCCGTATGATTTTTACGGATCCACGGATACATGGATCGGATCCGCAAAACACATGCGGACCTCTGAATGGAGCCTTACAGGGGGGTGATCAATGACAAGGGGGTGATCACGCATATAGACCTCCTGATCACTTCCCTGTCATTGATCACCCCTCTGTCATTGATCACCCCCCTGTAAGGCTCCATTCAGACATCCGTATGATTTTTACGGATACATGGATCGGATCCGCAAAACGCATACGGACGTCTGAATGGAGCCTTACAGGGGGGTGATCAATGACAAGTGGGTGATCACGCATATAGACTTCCTGATCACTTCCCTGTCATTGATCACCCCTCTGTCATTGATCACCCCCCTGTAAGCCTCCATTCAGACGTCCGCATGATTTTTACGGATCCACTGATACATGGATCGGATCCGCAAAACACATACGGACGTCTGAATGGCGCCTTACAGGGGGGTGATCAATGACAGGCGGGTGATCACCCATATAGATTCCCTGATCACCCCCTGCATTGATCACCCCTCTGTCATTGATCACCCCCCTGTAAGCCTCCATTCAGACGTCCGCATGATTTTTACGGATCCACTGATACATGGATCGGATCCGCAAAACACATGCGGACGTCTGAATGGAGCCTTACAGGGGGGTGATCAATGACAGGGGGTTGATCACCCCATATAGACTCCCTGATCACCCCCCTGTCATTGATCACCCCCCTGTAAGGCTCCATTCAGACGTCCGCATGTGTTTTGCGGATCCGATCCATGTATCCGTGGATCCGTAAAAAATCATACGGACGTCTTAATGGAGCCTTACAGGGGGGTGATCAGGGAGTCTATATGGGTGATCACCCCTCTGTCATTGATCACCCCCCCCTGTAAGGCTCCATTCAGACGTCCGCATGTGTTTTGCGGATCCGATCCATGGATCCGTAATAATCATACGGGCGTCTGAATGGAGCCTTACCAGGGGGGTGATCAGTGACAGGGGGGTGATCAGGGAGTCTATATGGGTGATCACCCCCCTGTCATTGATCACCCCCCTGTCATTGATCACTCCCCCTGTAAGGCTCCATTCAGACATTTTTTTGGCCCAAGTTAGCGGCAATTTTTTGTTTGTTTTTGTTTTTTCTTACAAAGTCTCATATTCCACTAACTTGTGTCAAAAAATAAAATCTCACATGAACTCACCATACCCCTCACGGAATCCAAATGCGTAAACATTTTTAGACATTTATATTCCAGACTTCTTCTCACGCTTTAGGGCCCCTAAAAAGCCAGGGCAGTATAAATACCCCACATGTGACCCCATTTCGGAAAGAAGACACCCCAAGGTATTCCGTGAGGGGCATATTGAGTCCATGAAAGATTGAAATTTTTGTCCTAAGTTAGCGGAAAGTGAGACTTTGTGAGAAAAAAACAAAAAAAATCAATTTCCGCTAACTTATGCAAAAAAAATAAAAAATTTCTATGAACTCGCCAGGCCCCTCATTGAATACCTTGGGGTGTCTTCTTTCCAAAGTGGGGTCACATGTGGGGTATTTATACTGCCCTGGCTTTTTAGGGGCCCGAAAGTGTGAGAAGAAGTCTGGGATCCAAATGTCTAAAAATGCCCTCCTAACCCTGGGTTCACACCTGAGCGTTTTACAGCGCGTTCAAACGCGCTGTAAAACGCTTAAGACATGAAAACCAATGCTTCCCTATGGGAAGGGTTCACACCTGGGCGTTTTACAGCGCGTATGAACGCGCTGTAAAACGCCCGACGCTCAAACAAGTACTTGAGCTTCTTTGGGGCGTTTTGACGCGCGTTTGTGGCCATAGGACACTGCAGTCAATGACACAAACGCGCGTCAAACGCGCGTTTACTATTACAAAAAACGCGCATAAAAACGCGCGACAAAAACGCGCGTAAAACGCGCGTTTGAGGAACGCTCAGGTGTGAATCCAGGGTAAAAGGAATTTGGGCACCTTTGCGCATCTAGGCTGCAAAAAAGTGTCACACATCTGGTATCGCCGTACTCAGGAGAAGTTGGGGAATGTGTTTTGGGGTGTCATTTTACATATACCCATGTTGGGTGAGAAAAATATCTTGGTCAAATGCCAACTTTGTATAAAAAAATGGGAAAAGTTGTCTTTTGCCAAGATATTTCTCTCACCCAGCATGGGTATATGTAAAATGACACCCCAAAACACATTCCCCAACTTCTCCTGAGTACGGCGATACCAGATGTGTGACACTTTTTTGCAGCCAAGGTGGGCAAAGGGGCACATATTCCAAAGTGCACCTTTCGGATTTCACAGGCTATTTTTTACAGATTTTGATTGCAAAGTACTTCTTACACATTTGGGCCCCTAAATTGCCAGGGCAGTATAACTACGCCACAAGTGACCCCATTTTGGAAAGAAGACACCCCAAGGTATTCCGTGAGGGGCATGGCGAGTTCCTAGAATTTTTTATTTTTTGTCACAAGTTAGCGGAAAATGATGATTTTTCTTTTTTTTTTTCTTTTTTCCTTACAAAGTCTCATATTACACTAACTTGCGACAAAAAATTCTAGGAACTCGCCATGCCCCTCACGGAATACCTTGGGGTGTCTTCTTTCCAAAATGGGGTCACTTGTGGCGTAGTTATACTGCCCTGGCAATTTAGGGGCCCAAATGTGTAAGAAGTACTTTGCAATCAAAATCTGTAAAAAATAGCCTGTGAAATCCGAAAGGTGCTCTTTGGAATATGTGCCCCTTTGCCCACCTTGGCTGCAAAAAAAGTGTCACACATCTGGTATCGCCGTACTCAGGAGAAGTTGGGGAATGTGTTTTGGGGTGTCATTTTACATATACCCATGCTGGGTGAGAAAAATATCTTGGTCAAATGCCAACTTTGTATAAAAAAATGGGAAAAGTTGTCTTTTGCCAAGATATTTCTCTCACCCAGCATGGGTATATGTAAAATGACACCCCAAAACACATTCCCCAACTTCTCCTGAGTACGGCGATACCAGATGTGTGACACTTTTTTGATGCCAAGGTGGGCAAAGGGGCACATATTCCAAAGAGCACCTTTCGGATTTCACCGGTCATTTTTTACACATTTTGATTGCAAAGTTCTTCTCACACATTAGGGCCCCTAAATTGCCAGGGCAGTATAACTACCCCACAAGTGACCCCATTTTGGAAAGAAGACACCGCAAGGTATTCTGTGAGGGGCATGGTGAGTTCCTAGAATTTTTTATTTTTTGTCGCAAGTTAGTGGAATATGGAACTTTATAAGAAAAAAAAAAAAAGAAAAAATCATCATCATTTTCCGCTAACTTGTGACAAAAAATAAAAAGTTCTATGAACTCACTATGCCCATCAGCGAATACCTTAGGGTGTCTACTTTCTGAAATGGGGTCATTTGTGGGGTTTTTCTACTGTTTGGGCATTGTAGATCCTCAGGAATCATGACAGGTGCTCAGAAAATCAGAGCCGTTTCAAAAAGCGGAAATTCACATTTTTGTACCATAGTGTGTAAACACTATAACTTTTACCCAAACCATTTTTTTTTTTTGCCCAAACATTTTTTTTTTATCAAAGACATGTAGAACAATAAATTTGGCGAAAAATTTATATATGGATGTCGTTTTTTTTGCAAAATTTTACAGCTGAAAGTGAAAAATGTCATTTTTTTGCAAAAAAATCGTTACATTTTGATTAATAACAAAAAAAGTAAAAATGTCAGCAGCAATAAAATACCACCAAATGAAAGCTCTATTAGTGAGAAGAAAAGGAGGTAAAATTCATTTGGGTGGTAAGTTGCATGACCGAGCGATAAACGGTGAAAGGAGTGTAGTGCAGAAGTGTAAAAAGTGCTCTGGTCATGAAGGGGGTTTCAGCTAGCGGGGCTGAAGTGGTTAAAGGGGGTAGCCCCGTTTAATGGACACTAAGGCTGGGTTCACACTTGAGCGTTGCGCAAACGCGCGTTTTTGACGCGCATTTTTATGCGCGTTTTTGTAATAGTAAACGCGCGTTTGACGCGCGTTTGTGTGATTCACTACAGTGTCCTATGGCCACAAACGCCCCAAAAGTCGCTCATGTACTTTTTGGAGCGTCGGGCGTTTTACAGCGCGATCGTACGCGCTGTAAAACGCCCAAGTGTGAACCATTCCCATAGGGAATCATTGGTTTCTCCTTGTTGAGCGTTTTACAGCGCGTAGGAACGCGCTGTAAAACGCTCAGGTGTGAACCCAGCCTAAAGAAGGAGTCCTTTCCATGAAAAGTGAGCTGCTGGAAAAGTCACTTCAGCTATTTAAATGGGCCTCATGTAATACTACATTTCTCCTGTAGTGGGCACCAGCAGCTCCCCTCCGTCATCATTGAGGGTTTGATTAAAGGGATTATCCAGTAATTAAAGGGGTTGTTACTATTTTACGATCAGCTGTATGAGGAGACGGCGTGCGCACGTGCTGTCTCCCTTCTTTCTTCCTGTTCACCGATGCTTTGTTATAGACAGCAGCGGTGAACGAGAAGGGAGACGGCACATGCGCACAGTGCGAGCCATCTCCTCATACAGCTGATCGGCGGGGGTGCCGGGTGTTGGACACCTGCGGATCTGATATTGATGACCTATCCTGAAGGTAGATCATCATTAGTGAAAGCCTGGACAACCCCTTTAATATTGATGGCCTATCCTCTGGTCCTCCCAGGACCCCCACCAGTCAGTTGTTAGAAGAGAATGCAGCAGCCTCTTCCTAGGCCATGTGATGTCCCCGTACATCGGTTACGTGGACAAATTGCAGCTTAGTCCCATTGAAGTGAATGGGGTTGAGCTGCAATACCAAGCACAGTCTCTGTACAATGTAGGGCGCTGTGCTTGGAGAGCTGCCGGGAGCCCATTGCATTCACCAGAGCTCAGGGAAGTGCACTGGTTCCCAGTAACAGCTGATTGGTGGGGGTACCGGGACTTGGAGCCCGCCGAACTGATGAGAATGACCGATCCTGAGGATAGGTCATCATTATTCATTACTGGATAACCCCTTTATAATGTACTGCATGTACTTTTTCAATGTTCTAGGGAAAGAATTTGGGAATGTTTGTGCTTCTTTTTAGAAAGTGAGTTGGATTATCCCATCCATCTTTTATCTCCTATGAACCAAATTTTTTCATGCTGTTAATTTTGTATTAGTTGCTAATTTATGGTCGGTGCTTGTTTGTCCTTGTTGTTATTATTAGAGAATCTTGAGTAATTTTGAAACATTGCTTCTATTACTGTAGTAACCTATGATGCTGTGTGCTCCCGTGTACACGATATATGCCGCTCCGGGACATATGGCCCGCTCACGGACCGTATTTCTCGGAAGGCATATGGTCGTGTGCATGAGCCCTAAGGATGAGCGAACTTTGTATTTTCAAGTTCGGTGTACAAGGTTCGGGATATCTAAGAACTCCGTTATGGATTCCGCTACCACGGACTATAATTTATAGTCCGTTGCAGTAGAATCCATAACGGAATTCTTAGATAACCCGAACCTTGTACGCAGAACTTGAAAACAGAAGTTCGCTCATCCCTACACGCAATTATTTTAGAGCTGTGGTTTGTCTGTAAACTCACAGCCAAGTTACAGGCGCGTTGCAGTCGTGACATCATTCATGATCATTAGATCCAATGTTGTGTGAATTCAATGTCCTGTGACACTTTACCTTGTAGCCCCAGCCTTAAAAGTGTTGACCATGAATAACATTTATTGACAATCCCCTGGATAGGTGATAAATATGTGATGGCTGGTGGTCCCTACCTATCATGAGTATAAGGGTACGGCTACACGACGATATTTATCTGCAACATTTGACATACTGCGATGCAAAAGTCACACAAAACTCCAACTTGGATAGATTTTTGTGCAACTCTCGCATCGCATTCGCTGCATGTCGCAATGTTATGTGACACCATTGACTATCATTATAGAAAAATTTGCGCAACATTACTGCAGCAAATGTCATTGTGTAGCCTTAGCCTAAGGTTCTCGGAGTCCCCTGTGGGAAAGGAGGGGTAGTACACATGCATGACCAGCGCTACATTCGCTGTCTATGACACTGTCGAGTATAGAAAGTTGCTGTCTCTATCAGTCTCACATACAGTATACGGAGGTAGAGTAAAAGCACCATGCACTGCAATGGCCAGCCATATACAGCTCAATACAAGACTCTGCCATAATACAGCTGTTTGCGCAAAGCCTTAAAGGTGTTGTCCTGGTTCAGAGCTGAACCCGGACATATCCCCATCTTCACCCCTCCGGCCCCCCGATATGAGCATCGGAGCATTTCATGCTCCAATGCAGGGCCATTTTTTTATATTTTTTTTTTTTTATATTGGCACACTGCTAGGCGGAGGCTTCTGCCTAACAGTGTTCCCTGCTCTGATTGGCAGGCTTTAGTGCTGCCCTAGCCGTTTTACAGGCAGGAAGCCTCTGCTTAGCAGTCCCGATGGAGAGCCCAGTATGTCACCGAATCTCAAAAAATGCCTTTGTCTTGCGCGATTCAGCGCAGGGCAAGGGAGGGCATCAAAGCATGAAATGCTCTGATGCTCATATCAGGGGGGCCGGAGGGGCAGAAGATGGAGATATGTCCGCGTTCAGCTCTGAACCCAGACAACTTCTTTAAACAAGCGCTGGAGGAAGCCTTGTCTACAGTATTAGTCCAGATCACTATTCTTTATTTTCCTACTGCCCCCCGTTCATCCAGTCAGCGCTCAGAGGTGCATTGAAATGCATTGTCAGGACTGCTGTGCATGTGCGCGAGTCCTCTCCATTATGTTAGAACAGCGCAGCAGTCCTTACTGTGTATTTCAGAGAAGCTTTGAGAGCTGGGGGTAGTAGGAAAATACTGTAGATAATAGTCCAAAATCGGGGGGTGACAGATTCCCTTTAACAAGCGGATATTAAAAGTGCATCAGCAATTTGTTAATTTTTCTTTTTGTACAAAAAGTAAGAGCAACTGAAAAATAAGCGAAAGCAGCACAAATCCAAGCTATGGAGATGCTAAATTTAATTTAACTACATCGCTATTATGCAAAAGGTAAAGCAGATTTCCACGTGCCACACCTTGTGCACAGCCGGACAGAGCTCAGTCAACATCCGACAAGTCAGGAACATGTGATCATTCATCTCGTGACTGTTTTAGCAGCTGTATTAGTAAATGGCGATGTCGCCACTAATCACCTAATTCTCCATGAAAAACCTGTAAATCAGGCTTTTCTACAAACAGCCATAGCGCTAAATTTTACTAAGCCTGGAGGATATTTGATATAGCGAAAAGCCTATTGTTCTAAACAGATTGAAGTGCTGAAAATTGCTATGCAATATTTGTCGCGATTGACTTGCATTGATTGCAGATATCTCCATGTTTGGCAGAAAAAACAACACTGCTGGAAATAGTCAGCTCTCAGTTATTATTAGAGCTCCCTGGAGAGAGGCCGTGCTGCAGCAGTTTTTGTCCAGCCGAATCACAACATATTTGCCAGGTGGTGGCGAGATCTCTGCTGGACCCCATTATAGTCAATGAGTCCAGTGGGCATTGCGGTAACATGTAGCAATGCCGGATCCAGAGAGACGTATTTGTGAGTTATCCCCTCACTTCTGACACAGCTGGGGATCAGAAGGGAGGTTATAACTCACAACTACAGTCGCTTTATCCCCTCACTTCTGACACAGCTGGCGATCAGAAGGGAGGTTATAACTCACAACTACAGTCGCTAGAAAGATTCTGTTCGCTACAGTTTATATTGTGTACCTTTCTAACAGGTCAGAGAATAAAATTTTTAGTGGGAGTGGTACTTTAGGAGAACGTCGATGTAAAGGAAGCCTAAAATGATTATTCCTTGTTAAATTTCAACCAATGACCATTTGTTTTGGTTGAAATAATCCATTTTGATCAACTTGCCAACCTTAGTCATGAAGGGTCTGTTGGTCAATCTTGCAGAGCACTGTGTAGTAAATGGAAGCCACCATGCAGATGTGAATAGAGCCTAAAGACTCACATCAAGAATTCTGGACAGCTAAAGTAGTTTTGATCTTGTAGACAATATGATATAAAATACATCATGACTTTATAATCATTTTCTCACTTTTAAAGGTAGGCAAAATGCACCTGGTGTCTGTGGGCATAGTCCTTGCCCTGTCAACTATCTGCTCGTCCTTGGACAATGGATTGGTCAGGACACCTCCCATGGGCTGGATGACTTGGGAGCGCTACAGATGCAACATTGATTGTAAAACTGACCCAGAAAATTGTATAGGGTAAGTCTTATTGTGAAGAGCATGTGATTTATATTTTTGCTTTATTGCAGCTACTGTATTATCAGAGGGAACCTGCCAGCAAGTACCTGACTGCAGATCTAGATCACATCATAGCGAAGGGTATATCCAGGACAATCACAATCTAAGGGTACTTTCACACTAGCGTTTTTGTTTTCCGGTATTGAGTTTCGTCACAGGGGCTCAATACCGGAAAGAAAACTGATCAGTTTTTTATCCTAATGCATTCTGAATAGAGAGCAATCCGTTCAGGATGCATCAGTTCAGTCCGTCTTAAGTTTTTTGTCCGGAGAAAATACTGCAGCATGCTGCAGTTTTCTCTCCGGCCAAAAATCCTGAACACTTGCATTAATTTCCATTGAAACGCATTAATGTCGGATCCAGCCCCAAGTGTTCCGGCAAAATGGATCAGTTCTTTCCGTCTGCGCATGCTTAAACCATTAAATCTGTGAAAAAAATAAAATAAATACCGGATCCGTTTTTCCGGATGACAACCGGAAAGACTGATCCGTTATTGCAATGCATTTGTGAGTTGGCAGCATACCTCACCCTCCACGCAATGTTTCGGGGGCAACACCCCCCAACCCCTTTGTCGAGAAGGGAGCCGTCCCATTGAAGTGATTTGGATGGAGGAACTGATCGCTGAGAGTCCTGGCAATCAAACGCCCGGCGATCTGATATTGATGACCTATCCTGAGGATAGGTCATCAATAAAACAAAAGCAGAGAACCCCTTTAATAGTGAACATTGTAACTCTGTCATAAAAGAAGACAATTGTGCACCATCCTATGAGTGGTAAGAAAATATGTTTATAACATTTTTGTCCCCGAGATGCAAGATGAGTCCTTTTTTTTTATTTGGTAACATTGCCTTTGTGGTCTTTGTTACATCGGGCAAACATCAAGGTCTATGAAGATAAGAGTAATATGAACATAAATCCTCTATTAGGTTATATAAGCATAAAAAGAGAAAAGAAGATCTTTTGGAACATGCTGAGAAATAAGGTGAAACCGGTGTCGCTAGACATTCTTTGGAGATGCAATATAATGTCAGGGTATTGAGATGGCAGATACTTTAATATGTAGAGAGTAATGGAGGAGTTAATTCTAAGAGGCTGCTGCAGAGGTCGGTGTATTGGAACCGGCCGTCTTGAGAAGCTGAGTCCAAAGGACCTGAATGAACTTTGTAATTTCAGTGTGGTTTTTATAACTAATTAGTCAAAGATTAACTGATGTGTTTTTACATGTATATTATTGTTTTGAGAATATCTGTTATTACGGTATAGTCAGGTGACCTGGCATTTAAATGTTTGATCAGACCTAATGATGACGTATGCTTGACAAAGGGGGCGTGCCCCCGAGACTTTTGCGTGGCGTGTGCAGTGTTCTGCTGATGGATGCTTAGGAGGCCACCATCTGAGAAAACGCAAGCGATCCTGAATAGGATGAATTGTTGCAGAACACATGGGGCGTTATATTCATGCTCATTTGTGTTTTAGAGTGCGATTAGATTGGCGCAAGACTCGCACAGGAGATGATGAATGAGGCGAGGCGTATTTGTCAGGGCACAGGTGAATCAGACTACTTGTTATTAGGTGCAAAAGTGCAGCAAAAAAGTTGCATATTAGATATCAAAAGCTGCAGCCATGTACACTTGCATTGTGTTTAACAGGCGCACGTCTACCAGAAGGCGCAAAATTGCACGGCCCCACACAAAGCAGACGAATAGAATGACGCCAACCCTGGAGCCGAGTAAAAATTAGAATGTTTGAGCACTAATTAATGCGTAGAAAAAAAATCTGTCTACTGAAAATTGTCGAACGAGGTGGAAATGCCTCTAGACGCACTTCATTAGTAAATGCGCCTAAAAAAAACGGTCTAAAATACCACCAATTACTCTAAAATAGGCACAAAACACTTTACTACTCATACTCATTTTTAATTTTTTTTACACATTTCATATGAGAAGTTATTCAATATATTTATGAGAAGTTTGACACCTTCTGAGGCAATTTTTGATTGCATTTTACTCATTTTTGCATAAAAATTGTATTTTCAATTGGCCTTTATTAAAAATATTGAATCTTTTTAGCTCAAAATAAGTACAATGCAATAATTTTAAAAAATTGCCACCAAAAGTGTACATAGCCTTTACCTTGTGATTGTCCTACACTTTGCTGTGCTGTGATTACGGAGGAGTGGCGCTCCTTGTGTATTTGGCCACAAGCCTGACTGCGATTGCATAGTGACAGCGCCTAGTGGATGATGCTGGTTTTGCAGCGTTGTGCCATTAGAGGTTGTTGCTGGAAGTACTGCAAAACGACAGATCGAGGGGGTGCAGGGTGTCCGACCCCACTGATCAGATATCGATAGGTCATCGATATAAAAGTACCAGAAAACCACTTCTAGTTCCCGACTCGGGGTGACGTGTCCAAGGGGCTGCTCTTTTCTGCCCGCCTCAGCTTTGACAGGTCTCTCTACCTTTTTTCTGTAGAATCAGGGAACCTGTCATTAAATCATGCTGGGCCCAGCCATGGCAGAATATACTTGCTGACAGGTTCCCTTAGCTGTATGATGATTAAAGGATAACTGTCACATTTAGACCCTAATTTCAATTTTCATATATGTAGTTACTAATAACATGATATTCTAGAATCAGTTACTATTAGACTGACTTACCCCATATTTAATAAGATTCCGCCCTTAGCAACCAGTCTGCATAAAACTGCAATTTCACTATTCAGTTAAGATGGCCGCCACTGCCCTCACCCTGAGGCTAATCCCGCCTGCCCTCACTAGCCAGTAACCATAGCCCCCCAAAAAGTGTCAGTAACCAGAGCCCTCCCCCCTAAAGGGTTAATCTCCTGCAGCACAAAGGGGTCCTCTTACCACATGTTGCTTTCATTTACAGGTCCTTCTAAAAAAATTAGCATATTGTGATAAAGTTCATTATTTTCTGTAATGTACTGATAAACATTAGACTTTCATATATTTTAGATTCATTACACACAACTGAAGTAGTTCAAGCCTTTTATTGTTTTAATATTGATGATTTTGGCATACAGCTCATGAAAACCCCAAATTCCTATCTAAAAATATTAGCATATTTCATCCGACCAATAAAAGAAAAGTGTTTTTAATACAAAAAAAGTCAACCTTCAAATAATTATGTTCAGTTATGCACTCAATACTTGGTCGGGAATCCTTTTGCAGAAATGACTGCTTCAATGCGGCGTGGCATGGAGGCAATCAGCCTGTGGCACTGCTGAGGTGTTATGGAGGCCCAGGATGCTTCCATAGCGGCCTTAAGCTCATCCAGAGTGTTGGGTCTTGCGTCTCTCAACTTTCTCTTCCCAATAGCCCACAGATTCTCTATGGGGTTCAGGTCAGGAGAGTTGGCAGGCCAATTGAGCACAGTAATACCATGGTCAGTAAACCATTTACAAGTGGTGTTGGCACTGTGAGCAGGTGCCAGGTCGTGCTGAAAAATGAAATCTTCATCTCCATAAAGCTTTTCAGCAGATGGAAGCATGAAGTGCTCCGAAATCTCCTGATAGCTAGCTGCATTGACCCTGCCCTTTATCAAACACAGTGGACCAACACCAGCAGCTGACATGGCACCCCAGACCATCACTGACTGTGGGTACTTGGCACTGGACTTCAGGCATTTTGGCATTTCCCTCTCCCCAGTCTTCCTCCAGACTCTGGCACCTTGATTTCCGAATGACATGCAACAGTCCAGTGCTGCTTCTCTGTAGCCCAGGTCAGGCGCTTCTGCCGCTGTTTCTGGTTCAAAAGTGGCTTGACCTGAGGAATGCGGCACCTGTAGCCCATTTCCTGCACACGCCTGTACACGGTGGCTCTGGATGTTTCTACTCCAGACTCAGTCCACTGCTTCCGCAGGTCCCCCAAGGTCCGGAATCGGTCCTTCTCCACAATCTTCCTCAGGGTCCGGTCACCTCTTCTCGTTGTGCAGCGTTTTCTGCCACACTTTTTCCTTCCCACAGACTTCCCACTGAGGTGTCTTGACACAGCACTCTGGGAACAGCCTATTCGTTCAGAAATTTCTTTCTGTGTCTTACCCTCTTGCTTGAGGGTGTCAATGATGGCCTTCTGGACAGCAGTCAGGTCGGCAGTCTTACCCATGATTGCGGTTTTGAGTAATGAACCAGGCTGGGAGTTTTTAAAAGCCTCAGGAATCTTTTGCAGGTGTTGAGTTAATTAGTTGATTCAGATGATTAGGTTAATAGCTCGTTTAGAGAACCTTTTCATGATATGCTAGTTTTTTTAGATAGGAATTTGGGGTTTTCATGAGCTGTATGCCAAAATCATCAATATTAAAACAATAAAAGGCTTGAACTACTTCAGTTGTGTGTAATGAATCTAAAATATATGAAAGTCTAATGTTTATCAGTACATTACAGAAAATAATTAACTTTATCACAATATGCAATTTTTTTTAGAAGGACTTGTATACACTGAGCAGACGGCAGATCTCCCTTCCCTGGTTTGCGCTGCTCCAATTCTGCCTTCTCCTGCTCTGCTGAGTGAGGGAGCGTCTGCCAAGTGCAGGGACAGGGAGAAGTGCACACAGCCCAGGCACTGTTATCAGCTGCTGGGGAGGACCTGGCTTTAATCATTTACTTACAGTCCCTGGCTGTCTGTAATGTGACCTTGCACACAGCCTGCTTCTGCGTGCTCCGTCCTTCAACAAATAGACGGACCCTGCCTAGCAACCCTATTTTTAGCACAGGTAAAAGCAGGCAGTACAGGGAACAAAAATGTGGAATTAAGGGGTAATTGAATACACAGTGAAAAGTTGAAATAGGGCCACCAAGGAGATCTTAATCACCACAATCCAATACTCCAAAAAAAAACACGACAGTTATCTTTTAAGGAATAGTTTGTTTTTGATGACGGTTAGAGATGGACTACAAGTATCAGAAAGATAATGAGAATAACCAACAGAAGGTCTGTACGTTAGCGTGACCGTTATAGACGGTTTAACATGTTATCAAAGGGGTTATCCCTTTTCCACAGAAAAAACTAAGATAAAAACATCCTGCACGATATGATATACAAATGTGCGGATGTCACTGGCCATATTATTGAAGAAAACCACAGAAATAAGATAATTAATGCACTTAGTAAAGTAGATGCAGGCATTATATATGGACAACGTCCTCACTCTGATATGATAATATCTGAGACACTTAGTCGATATTGGCTAAGTGTCTCAGATATTATCATATCAGAGGGAGGACCTTGTCCATATATAATGCTTGCATCTACTTTACTAAGTGCATTATTATCTTATTTCTGGGGTTATCGGAGTTATGGAAACAATTTTTTTTTTTATAAAACTCATCAACACATACATATACATTAGTTAAGCTTGATTTTCTTAAGAGAAAAACCCACACCTTTTGCATAGTTCTGTTATTGGTGCTTTGTTTACGTGCTGCAGCAAAGCTGTGGGGACGTGGAACAACAATGACCGAGCTCTGCCTCATGAATATTTGTGGGTGCGAATAATCTGCCCTTATTCATGACTTCATGCTCTCCTGCCCACCTGCTGATGGCTGACAGACTTCTACCTAGTTTTCTCCCTTTCTCTCTAGGAGGGAACTGCCAATCATCAGCAGATGGGTGAGAGAGCATGGGTGGCAGAGGACACATTTTACTGAAAACTTATAACTTTACCAATTAAATAATTAAACACGCAACAAATCAGTTTGGGATAAATAGGCCGTGTTGCTTTATTTGGGGTTTACCAATTTATCATACCAAATTAACCAAATATTGAATCAATAAATACCAATAAATAAACCAACCATAAAATATAAATAATTGAATAAATACTTAAAAACTCATTAACTCTTTATGGACCATTAAGTCCACCCAGCACGAGCTGGGTGACCGATCACCCCCAAAATATGCAACACGACAATAAAAGGGGAGGGAGGGCGGGGCGCTGCTCCTTTCAGGTTGCTCCACTTGAACTGACAGCTGGGCACCTGTGCGCTGTCATTTTATCCACGCTGCCAATCAGCTGTTCAGCATTTCCCGCCGGAGAGAAAAACCCACCAAAACACCATCTTTTTAACCCAAAACCTTAAATTTTAATAAAATGACTCCAGTGCCCCTGCCACCATGTGCCCCCCAAGCTATACGCTCTGGAGGGGCCCCTTCAGGAGATTATGTATAACCAGGACTCTTCTCAAGTAGATTTGACTCTTCTCAAGGCCTGAGCTGCAATGATTATGATGCTGGTTCTCGGCAACCACTTACTTTTAGCTCATGAGCGACACACCACTGAAATCAGCATTTCTGTCGCTATTTTATGCTGCCCTTAGTGAGGTCAGCATACGGTTGATGACAGTTTCCCTCTAGGCATATTTGCTGAATGTTATTTGCTAGTGTCACATGTTTTCTTAGTGCTATCAGGTGGTACCATATAGGTTGTCTTCCACATGCTGTGTATATAGAGTCACATGGGGTTCATGCTGGTGTCCTGTATGACCCCCATCTAGCGCTTTTCTCTCCTCTTGTTAGTATTTCCAGACGTAAGGCTGTTCTGGGGGGTTAGAATACAGAATAAGTGTCTCATCAGTGAGGGGACCTACTACTTTGACCCCCACTGATCATGAGAAAGAGGGTCCTGTGTCTCCCCACATGGCATGGCACAGTGCAGCCCCATTCATCCTTCCGGGTAGGTCATCAATATCTGATCGGTGAGGGTCTGACTCTTGGCACCCTGCTGATCAACTTTTTGAAGGGACAGTGATGCGCAGTTGAATGCTACGACCTCTTTCTTGGTCACATGACCTTTGTGCAGCTCCGTCCCATTTAAATGAATAGGATTGAGCTGGAATACCAAGCACAGCCACTATACAACGTACGGCGAGGAGGCTGCACTGCCCACCCACCACTGTGGCCCTTCAAACAGCTGATCCTCGTGAGTAGGGAGGAGCGAATAGACTTTGGCTGCTTCATCCAAAATTGATTTGTGTAAAACTTCGTTGTAATACTGTACGGAGCAGGAGCTTGGTACAGTATTAGAATGTATTGGCTCAGATGAGCCAAAGTTATTACTGCTCCAGTGCATCTAAAAAAGGTCTTGATTAAAGGGCATCTGTCAGTAGCTTTGTACCTATGACACTGGCTGACCTGTTGCAAGCCCTCTCCTGTATTAGGCTTCATTCACACGATCGTGGAACACAATCTGTGAGATACCGGACTGGCATCCTGATAGTGTAGAAGCGCGCGGCGTCATTAATTGCTATGACGCCGTGCGCTTTGTGCTGCCGCCACAATACAGTAATACACTCAAATGATCTATAGGAGTGTATTACTGTACTGCGACAGCAGCACAAAGCGCATGGCTACATAACAACCAACGACTCCGCGCGCGCCAGCGCTAAGCAGAATGCTAGTTCGGTATCTTACAGACCGTGTTCCACGGACGTTTGAATGAAGCCTTACACAGATGTATTGTAATGCATTGCAGAGGGGATTAAACCCCCAAAGGTTGAGGTCCCAGAGTGGGACCGAAATGAAGTAAAAAAAAAAAAAAAAGTTTAAAAAAAAAGTTTTTTAAAATAAAAAATAATTTCAACTAAAAAACAATACCTTTTTCTCCTGATTTTATAATAAAAAAAATAGAAAATAAAACACATATTAGGTATTGCCGCGTCTATACCGACCAGCTCTATAACTATATCACATAATCTAACCCGTCAGATAAATACCGTAAAAAAAATATTAAAGTGCAAAAAAGCCATTTTTTGATCACCTTACATCACAGAAAGTGTAATACCAAGCGATCAAAAAGTCATATGCACCCCAAACTAGTACCAATCAAACCACCACTTCATCTCGTAAAGAATGAGCCCCTACATTAGACAATCAGCCAAAAAATAAAAAAAACTATGGCTCTCAGACTATGGAGATACTAAAATATGTTGTGTTTTTGTTTTGTTTGTTTGTTTCAAAAATGCTTTTATTGTGTAAAACTTAAAGGGACTCTGTCACCACTTTCTAACCCCCACTTTTTTAACTATCGTTTTATTCATGGTGCCCTTCTGATTACAGTTGTCATCTTATATGTTAGATCTGCGGTGCCGTTTAGGTAAAAAATCGATTTATATCACCTGTCAATCAGCTAGATAAGGTGCCCAGGGCGTTCCTCTCCTCTTGAATCTGCCGCCTGCCGCCGCCGCCGTTGGTGCCCAGCTCCTCCCCCGGTCTCGTCAGCGCTGCCTCAAACAACACAGATCCGCCTCCGGCTCTCCCTCAATGCCCCCTCCTTTTTTTCGGAAATCTCGCCCGTGCGTACGCATCCTTTCGGCATCATCGCTCTAAGTTCGCGTTATGCGCATGCGCGAGAAAAGGATGCGTACGCACGGGCGCAGGCCTGTGCGCACACGCGAGATTTCCGAAAAAAAGGAGGGGGCATTGAGGGAGAGCCGGAGGCGGATCTGTGTTGTTTGAGGCAGCGCTGACGAGACCGGGGGAGGAGCTGGGCACCAACAGCGGCGGCGGCAGGCGGCAGATTCAAGAGGAGAGGAACGCCCTGGGCACCTTATCTAGCTTATTGACAGGTGATATAAATCGATTTTTTACCTAAACGGCACCGCAGATCTAACATATAAGATGACAACTGTAATCAGAAGGGCACCATGAATAAAACGATAGTTAAAAAAGTGGGGGTTAGAAAGTGGTGACAGAGTCCCTTTAAATAAGAAAACATATACATATTATGTATTGCCACATCCGTAACAACCAGCTCTATAAAAAATATTACGTGACCTACCCCCTCAGGTGAATGCTTTAAAAAATAAACGGTTCCGAAACAACCAATTTTTTTGGTCACCTTGCCGCATAAAGTGTAATATTAAATGATTAAAAAATCATATGTACCCAAAAATGGTACCAATAAAAACTTTTACTGCAAAAACTGAGCCCCTTTATTTTTGTTTATTTCAGTTTCATATAATAAAAGCATATTTTTTTATTTTATTATGTTTTTGTGTCTCCATTTTCTGAATGCCATATATATATATAATTTTTTCCGCCGATCAAGACGATCGGCTGAAAAAATTATATATATATATGGCATTCAGAAAATGGAGACACAAAAACATAATTAAAAAAAAATGCTTTTATTATATGAAACTGAAATAAACAAAAATAAATAGACCCTGCTCTATAAAAATAGCACATGATCTAACCTATTAGATGAACATTGTAAAAAAACTAGTTTTTTGGTTACCTTGCCTCACAAAAAAATTTAATATTGAGCGATAAATCACATATACCTTAAAGTAATACCAATAAAACTGTCAGCTTACCTCGTAGTTTCCAAAATGGGGTCACTTTGAGAGTTTCTACTGTAGGGGTGCATCATGGGACATGGTGTCTAAAAAACAGTCTAGCAAAATCTGCCTTCCAAAAACCATACGAAAACCAAACGCCTTTTCTTCTGCGCCCTTACAACAGTTTACCACCACATGTGCAGTGTTTCTGTAGACTGCAGAATCAGGGTAATAGATGTAGAATTTTGTTTGGCTGTTAACCCTTGATGTTTTACAGGAAAAATTGGACTAAAATGGAAAATCTGCCAAAAAAGTGAAATTTAGAAATTTCATCTCCATTTTCCTTTACTTCTTGTGGAATATCTAAAGGGTTAACAAAGTTTGTAAAAATCTGTTTTAAATAACTTGAGAGGTGTTGTTTCTAAAATGGCGTAATTTATGGGTGACTTCATAACTGAACTAGTCCTTTTAAAAAGTGGGTTTTTAGTAATTTTCTTAAATATTTATTCAAAAATTATAGGCCTTCTAACTTCCTAAAAAAATAAAATGACATTTACAAAATGATGCCAACATAAAGCAGACATATTGGGAATGTTAGGTATCACTTTCTGTTTAAAAAAAGAAAGCAAATTTTTCCCAATTTTTATTTTTTCATAAATAAAGGTGAAATATATTAACTGACATGAAGTACAATGTGTCATGAGAAAACAATTTCAGAATGGCTTGGATAAGTAAAAGTGTTCAACAGTTATTACCACATAAAGTGATTTGCAAAAAAAATGGCCTGGGCAGGAGGGTGAAAACTGGCTCGGGGTAGAAGGGGTTAACCACAATTTAGGGAACTTTTTTTTTTTTTTTTTTTTTTTTGTGGGGGGGGAGAGGCTTATATAGGAAAAGAAAATAGAGAGATGTGGTGAAGCACGATTATGAAATCCTCAGCAGTCTGTACAAAAAGTTGCTGACGGAATCATTTTTTTTCTCACAGTAAGGCCTAGTTCACACGAACGTTTTTTTTGCGGGTGTACGGGCCGTTTTTTTGTGTTCCGTATACGGTCCGTATACGGAACCATTCATTTCAATGGTTCCGCAAAAAAAACGGAATGTGTTCCGTATGCTTTCCGTTTTTCCGTTTTTCCGTTCCGTTGAAAGATAGAGCTTGTCCTATATTTGGCCGTAAATCACGGGTCGTGGCTCCATTCAAGTCAATGGATCCGCAAAAAAAACGGAACACATCCGGAAATGCATCCGTATGTCTTCCGTTTCCGTTCCGTTTTTTCGGAACCATCTATTGAAAATGTTATGGCCAGCCCAATTTTTCCTATGTAATTACTGTAAACTGTACATGGCATACGGAAAAACGGAACGGAAACGGAAACACAACGGAACTCAAAAACGGAACAACGGATCCGTGAAAAACGGACCGCAAAAAACTATAAAAGCCATACGTTCGTGTGAACTAGGCCTAAGGGTGCATTCACACGACCGCGCCGTGTCTTGCAGATTTGCAACGGGCGGCCTATAATAAAAATACACTTACGGGTGGGCTCCGGCTTTTCCCAGCACTTCAGATGAATCCTGACCATGGCATCTGAATACTGAAAACCCGGAACTGCGTGCTTGGGCCCCTTTCACACGAGTGAGTTTTTCGCGCGGGTACAATGCGTGACGTGAACGCATAGCACCCGCATTAAATCCTGACCCATTCATTCAATGTGTCTGTGTACATGTGTTGTTTTTTTTTTTTTTTTTTTCACGCATCAGTTCAGCTTTGCGTGAAAAACGCAGCATGTTCTATATTCTGCGTTTTTCACGCAACCATAGAAGTGAATAGAGCTTCAGTGAAAAATGCATTGCATCCGGAAGCAAGTGTGGATGCAATGCATTTTTCACTGATGGTTGCTAGGAGATGTTGTTTGTAAACCTTCCGTTTTTTATCACGCCCGTGAAAAACGCATTTCGCCCATGCGGAAAAAGCTGAACGCAATCGCAGACAAAACTGACTGAACTTGCTTGCAAAATGGTGCGAATTTCACTGAACGCATCCGGACCTAATCCGTCATGCTCGTGTGAAAGGGGCCTTACGGGTGTGCTCTGGCTCCCCCCACCTGTGCGACAGGAGGCTGCTGCTAAGTCATTTCTATGGCGCCCCTGCAGGTAGCAGGGCTCCATAGAAATACAGTCAAATCCTCATAGACTCCAATGCTAATGCATTGGAGTCTATGAGGAAAGCAATCCAATGATTGCTATTTATAGTTCCCTATGTAAATAAGTGTAAGACATTTTTTTTTTTCTAAATTAAATAAAAAAAAATATTTAAAAATTCAAATTGCCCCTCCTTTCCCCAAAATAAAAATAGGTGTCCCAGATTGCAAAAATGCTATATGTAAGAAGGACATATGTATGTTCCATGATCACTCAAAAACGCAACTATTCATTTCAATGAAACTTGGTATACACGCCCCTTGCTACCTGGAAAGAAATCTTGTGGGGGTCACAGCTTTCTAGAACTTACCATTCCTGAGATATTCCCAAAAAATTATCTGCATTAGCCAATACAAGCCTGCAAGTCTATCTCTTCATATCCCAACTGCCATACACAAGGTCACGTGTCCCTTATCAGCCAATAGAAGCTCGCAGGCCCTGAGGCTCCACATACACACAGTTTTACTCCAGGTTTCCATAACAACCCAGCCATTTTTCTTCACTGCTGTAGGTCAGCTTTAGGATACGGCTGCACGACACACGGGGCACAACTACACTGCTACATCCATCCATCTTGGATGGATTTTTTTTTATTGTTGTGTCGTAGTCGCAGCATGTCGCAGTGCGGCACCATAGCCTATCATTATAAAAATTATTGCACGACATTGGTACGACAAAATGTCGCGCAAAACATGTTGTCATGTAGCCCTAGCCTTAAAGGGGCAGGGCACTGTGAAAATCACTGTTAAGGGCGCAGGGGCCACTATTAAAGGGGCAGCTGCTGTGGAGGTCGCTGTTAATGGGGCAGGGCCACTATTAAAGGGGCGGGCACTGTGGAGGTCACTGTCAAGGGAGTGGGGTGCCGTGAAACTCGCTGCTAAAGGGGCGGGCTGCTGTGAAGGTCCCATTTTAAGAAGGCTGGGCACTGTGTGGGGGGGGTCGGTGTTAAGCGGTGGAGGGGCTGGGAGTTCGCTGTTATGGGGGATACTGTCAATATCATTTAACAACACACACAAACATTAAGTGAACTAGATGAAATATACCCGTGAGAAGCCAGGTCCTTCAGCTAGTTAAAATATAATTTTTTTTAATCCCCTACAGAAAAAATGGCCTATTCGTTGTTTGCAATAAAAAATATACGGTTGTGGTATTGCCAGATTCTTGCTGACCTGGAGAATGAAAGTAACTGGTCAGTTTTATGATCTAGGGAACGCCGTAAAAACAAAACCCCAAAAAACTGTTCTGGAATTGGTGTTCCCCCCCACTTCACACCACATTGTATGCAACCGTCAATAGTGCCATTAGGGCATCGTGTCCCACAAAAAAAACAAGCCCTCATACAACCCCTTAAAGTGGTTGACTTTTATATTGATGGACTAGCCTTAGGTATGGGTCGTCAATATCCAACTCCGAGCAACCCCACTGCTTTGCAGTTCTGCAGTAGCTTTGGTACCAGAATTGCACAGCTCCAGCCATTGTGCAGTGGATGATGCTGGTTTTGCAGCGTTGCGCCTTTTAGAGGTTGTTGCTGGAATTACTGCAAAACGGCAGATCGAGGGGGTGCAGGGTGTCCGACCCCACTGATCAGATATTGATAGGTCATCTATTATAAAAGTACCAGTAAGGCCTCTTGCACACGACCATATGGCTTTTTCAGTATTTTGCAGTCCGCAAAAAATACGCATGACGTCCGTGTGCATTCAGTTTTTTGCAAAACGGAACAGCTGGCCCCTGATAGAACAGTACTATCCTTGTCCGTTATGCGTACAATAATAGGACATGTTCTATCTTTGAACGGAAATACGGAAACGGAAGGTGTACAGCGTACCTTCCTTTTTTTTTTTTTTTTTGATGTTCCATTGAAAGGAATGGATCCGTATACGGAACGCAAAAAACGGAACGTAAACGGGGAAAAAAAGTAACGCCCCTAGGAGCAATGGGGGCGTTACTGTTACCCCTAGTGGCTCTGCTCTCTCTGCAACTGCCGCACCCTATCCAATTTTATTGACCGGGCCAGGTGCAAAAACATAATAACCCCAGGTCCTCTCAATCAAAGTGCAGAGGGCGCGGCAGTTGCAGAGAGAGCAGAGCCTCTAGGTGTAATGGCAACAGAAGGATGTTTTCAGTCAAGACTATTTGCAAAGTTACTTCATTTTGTTATTTTAGATTCATTGTAACAATCAAATTACTTGCAAAGATGGGCATAGCTGCATAGTCTTTAAAGGGAGTCTTTCACCTAATCTGAGTGTTTTAGACCGCTCATATCAGGTTATAGACTCTTTGACCCTTATTATAATGGTACCTTTGTTTTCCATAGCATCATCACGACGGCATGCAAGGAGATTGACCCCTGACCTTTGTAGGGACAGGAACAGAGAAAGGTTAAATACCCCCCTCCCACCAACAACACCAGTGTTTCCGGTCGCTACAGAGGACAGGGCAGAGAAAGGTCTCCCTGTATGCAGGGAGATGAAGCTAGGAACTACAATGATTTCTTTATTACCTGACAAAATCGCTGGCATCCTGCCATGGCGTCCCCCTCCCCTCCCGCAGGGACTGACGCACGCTCTCCTAAGGAGACCGAACTGCCGCCATCCGTGTCCAAGGAGACTCAAAAATGGTCAAGAGATCCTTCAGATGTATCTCCTGTAATGGCAAACTTCCAGACAATTATCACAAGAAGCTTTGCAAAAGTTTTATATCAAATATTGTACGTGACGAAGCACCCTCTCTGAAAGAGGAGCTTAAATCTATGATGCAGGATGAAATTCGATCATCTCTGGCCCACTAATCCCTCTGATTTACCGCAAGCCAAGAGGAAGCGTGCTAGGTCACCTTCGTCTTCTGACTCTGAGGCCATAGCGGACGAGAGCGTCCATTCGTCCAAGTTATGGGAAGAGGGGGAACGAGTCTCCGATTCGGACTCTGTGGACAGTGGCTGCTGATTCTATTTCTCTATGGAAGATATGTCCGACCTACTCAGAGCAGTCAGATCCACAATGGGTGTGGAGGAAGTACAACGCACCCACTCCATACAGGAAGAAATGTTTGGAGGGTTAAGAGTTAAAAAAACACGTGTGTTTCCCATAAACGAGAACATTAGGGACATGGTTTTGGAGGAATGGGCAGACCCTGAAAGACGACTGGGAGTCTCTACTTCCTTTAAGAACAGGTTACTATTTGATCCCGAAGAATCCAAGATCTTCAATGAGATTCCTAAAATGTTCAGGTTGCTAAGGTGAACAAAAATACATCCCTCCCATTTGAGGATGCCTCCCAGCTCAAGGATTACATGGATCGTAAAGCCGATAGCCTCCTCAGGAAATCTTGGGAGGCTGCTATGTTTAATATTAAGACTAACATTGCGGCTACTTCCGTCGCTAGATCCATGTTTCTTTGGCTGGGAGAATTAGAGGATCATATAAAGAAAAAAATGTCTAGATAAGAAATCCTCATATCCCTTCCTCTCTTAAAATATGCTACTGCCTTCCTGGCGGACGCCTCGGCTAAGTCGGTCCGATTCTCCACCAGAGATGCGGTGCTTTCCAACTCAGCCAGACGGGCACTTTGGATGAAGTGCTGGTCCGGGGACAAGACTTCAAAATTTAAAACTTTAATCAATAGCCTTTTCCAGGAAGTATGTTTTCGGCCTAGTCCTGGACAAAATTTTAGAAAAAGCCGCTGGCAAAAAGGAATAGTTTCCGGGGGATCGTCCCTTCAGGCGCCGATTTCCCTTTTGCTCTTCCTCCGGTCAAGAGAAAAGCTACAGGGGGAAAGGGAAGTAGGGGCGCTGGAGTTACCACAAAGGGGGAAGAGGGAAAGGTCAATCCTCTTCCCACCAGAAACCATCCGGCAAGCAATGATGCCGGAGTGGGGGGAAGACTCTCAAGTTTCCTGGCGGAATGGGAATCTATTTCCCCAAATCCCTGGGTCTCCAGAATAATCAGAACAGGTTTTCAAATAGAGTGGTCTTCAAAACCCCCAAACAAATTTTCGCTAAGGGCTGTTTCACACGAGCGGATGCCGTGCGTGACATCCGCTCCGTGAATGACAGCCAAGACCCGATGCAGACTGCAGCGGCACGGAGCATTAACATGATTGATAATGCTCCGTGCCTCTCTGTGATCTCTTTACTACGAAATCACAGTGAGATAAAGTTGTCACTGTGATTTCGTAGTAAAGAGGTCACAGAGAGGCACGGAGCATTATCAATCATGTTAATGCTCCGTGCCTCTGCAGTCTACATCGGGTCTTGGCTGTCATTCATGGAGCGGATGTCACGCACGGCATCGGCTCGTGTAAAACAGCCCTAACCCGATTTCAAACCAACCTTTGGCAGGGAGTCCAAAATCTTCTTCTGATGAATGTAATCGCCCCAGTTCCACTTCCAGAAAGGGGCCAGGGATACTATTCAACATTACTCCTAGTCAGGAAAAAAAGTTGGCACATTTCGAGCAATCATAAACCTGAAACCTTTAAACAAATGTATTCTTTACCGGAAACTCAGGATGAAAACCCTTGCATCTACGATACCGCTCCTAAACAAAGATGTCTTCATGTGTACAATAGACCTGCGAGACGCCTACTACCATATTCCTATTCACATCGACTCCCAGAGTTTTCTCCTGTTCGCAATCCAGGATGTAACGGGAAAAATTCATCATTATCAGTTCAAAGCCCTCCCCTTCATCTCATCGGCCCCGAGGATCTTTACCAAAGTGGTGGAAGAGATGATTGCTTTAATCAGGAGAAAGGGACTTATGGTGGTACCCTACTTGGATGACTTTCTCCTGATCAGCGAAGATCTCTATCAGATCAACTGGGATCTGAAATATTTTCTCTCCATCCTAAACGACCTCGGGTGGATTATAATTATAAACGAAAACAAGTACGTCCTTACCCCCTCAAGAAAAGTCAGTTTTCTAGGCATGACCTTGGACTCCCGAAGGCAAGCAGTATTCCTACCTCAAGACAAGATCTCGACTATTCAGCAAAAAATCTAATCCTTTCAGAAGAAAAGATCATGCTCAGAGAAGCAATGAGTCTGCTAGGTCTGTTAACATCCTGTATCCCGGCAGTTCCCTGATGCCAGATTCACTTCAGACCTCTTCAGTCTTGGATCCTGGGCGTCTGGAACAGGTGTCAATCCTCTCTGGATCATCGAGTAATCCTACCAATTCGGGTACTTCAGTCCCTAAACTGGTGGAAGAACCACAAGAACTTATCCAAGGGGACTCCCTGGCAGAAAACTCCCCTAATACAAGTAGTAACGGACGCAAGTCTGTCCACCTGGCCACAATCAATCAAATCACAGTCGTCAAACTTCAGGGAACTCAGAGCAGTCTGGGAGGCATTGAAGGCAGCAGAGGGAATACTACGTCTTCACCATAAAGAGTGCTATCAGACAACACTACTGCCATCGCTTACCTCTCCCATCAAGGGGGAATGCGATCAGCAACTCTTAGAACGTTGACAACGAAAAAAAAATCATGGGCAGAGCAGAAAGTGGCCTCCATCTCTGCAATTTATCTGAAGGGAACGCTGAACCTGGAAGCGTATTTCCTCAGCCGCCACAGGATCAATCATACGGAATGGTCCCTAAGCTCAGAGACATTCAGGTTGGTGGTAGACAAGTGGGGGATGCCCGATGTGGACCTATTCGCCACCAGGGTACAAACTCAAAGGTGGAGACATTCTGTTCCTTAAACCCCAGGGACAGACCTCACGCCTTGGACGCCTTCGCCAACCGCTGGCATTGGAAGCTATGCCTTCCCTCCGTTTCTTTTAATTCCGAAGGTAATCCAGAAAATTTGCCAGGACAAGGCCACAGTAGTCGTGATCGCTCCCCTATGGCCGAAGAGGAGCTTGTTCGCATCTCTCCAGAGATACTCCCTCCAGAATCCCTGGCCCCTTCCTATACGGGGGACCTACTCAATCAGGGTCCGGTTCTACACCCAAATCCACAGCTTCTGAAACTAGCAGCATGGATCCTGAGACCCAGACTCTAAAACGACAGGGCTTATCAGATAAGGTTATAACTACCTTGAAAGCCTCCAGGAAAAAAGTAACATCCGCAATCTACCGTAAAATCTGGAAGCGCTTCTGCTCCTGGAGTGGCGAAAAATCTCCACACCTGCATAGACCCAACATTCAAAGAATCCTGGATTTCCTGCAAAAGGGTCTCGACCTGGGGCTTAGACCCTCTACCCTGAAGGTCCAAATCTCAGCCCTAAGTTGTTTTTTTGACCAAGATATAGCTAGTCATTGTTGGGTCAGAAGGTTCATTAGAGCAGCTACCAGACTTTGTCCAACAATCACCTCCCATGTCCCCTCCTGGGATTTAAATACTGTGCTTACGGGTCTCACTCTACAATCATTTGAACCCATTGCCGATTGTCCAATAAAATTATTGTCCCTAAAAACCGCCTTCCTAGTTGCAATAACCCCGGGCCGCAGATTAGGCGAGTTACAGGCTCTATCCGTTAGGGAACCCTACCTTCGTGTCCTGGATGATAGGATCATTCTCCGACTCGACCCAGGCTTTCTCCCTAAAGTTGTATCCAGCTTTCATTGGAGCCAGGAAATTACCCTGCCTTCCTTTTGTCAACACCCCTCTAATGACAGAGAGTCTTCCTTCCACTCTCTGGACGTTAGTCTTCCTTCCACTCTCTGTGTGATTTTGGAAGCACTGGTGTTGGTGGTGGGAGGGGGGTATTTAACCTTTCTCTGTTCCTGCCCCTACTCAGGTCAGGGGTCAATCTCCTTGTATGCCGTCGTGATGATCTCATGGAAACTGAATTACTGGTAAGTCTAATTCCGGTCTTTGTGTCCCTCGTCCAGATCATGAAAAAAAAAACCTTTTTAAACGTATTCAAATGAGCTTCTGAAGGCGCCCAGGGGTGGCGTTACTGGGCGATGTGCCCAGAAAAAACACACCCTCTGGCCCGCCCTTCTGTCCTATTATTACCTCCTCCTCTGCCTCCAGCCAGCGGATGTCTCAAGCGGCAAGAGAAGTTAGGCTGGGAACTGGCCCGCACCTGCGCACTGCTCTGCCCATTATGGGCAGAGGAACAGCTTTTCATATTGCACATGCATGGGCCGGCTGTCTTTAGTTGGCTGACCCATGCACAATAGGAAAAGCTGTTCCTCTCCTCATAATGGGCAAAACAGTGCGCAGGTGTGGGCCAGTTCCCAGCCTGACTTCTCTTGCCGCTCGAGACGTCTGCCGGCTGGAGGCAGAGGAGAAGGTAATAATAGGACAGAAGGGCGGGCCAGAGGGATGAAAGAGGTGTGTTTTTATGGGCACATCGCCCAGTAAAGCCACCCCTGGGCAACTTCAGGAGCTCATTTGCATATGTTTAAAAAGTAGTTTTTTTTCATGATCTGGACGAGGGACACAGAAGACAAAGGTACCATTGTAATGAGGGTCAAAGAGTCTATAACCTGATCTGAGCGGTCTAAAATGCTCAGATTAGGTGAAAGACTCTTTAACTCCTTAAGGACCAGGCCATTTTTTGAAGATCTGACCAGTGTCACTTTGTGTGTTGATAACTTTAAAACGCTTTGACTTATCCAGGCCATTCTGAGAGAGTTTTTTTTTTTCATCACATATTGTACTTCATGACACTGGTAAAATGGAGTCAAAAAATTCATTTTTATTTATAAAAAAAAATACCAAATTTACCCAAAATCTTGGAAAATTGCAAATTTCCAAGTATCAATTTCTCTACTTCTATAATACATAGTAATACCTACAAAAATAGTTATTACTTTACATTCCCCATATGTCTATTTCATGTTTGGTTCATTTTGGGAATGACATTTTATTTTTGGGGGATGTTACAAGGCTTAGAAGTTTAGAAGCAAATTTTGAATTTTTTCAGAAATTTTCAAAAATCCGCTTTTTAAGGACCAGTTCAGGTCCGAAGTTACTTTGTGAGGCTTACATAATTGAAACCACTAAGAAATGACCCCATTCTAGAAACTACACCCCTCAAGGTATTCAAAACTGATTTTGCAAACTTTGTTAACCCTTTGTGTTCCGCAAGAATTAATGGAAAATAGAAATAAAATTTCACTTTTTTTGGCAGATTTTCCATTTTAATTATATATTTTTTTTTTCCAGTTACAAAGCAAGGGTTAACAGACAAACAAAACTCAATATTTAAAGGAATGCAATACTGTTTTTGGAAGGCAGATTTTGCTGGACTGGTTTTTTGACACCATGTCCCATTTGAAGCCCCCCTGATGCACCGCTAGAGTAGAAACTCCAAAAAAGGGACCCCATTTTAGAAACTACGGGATAGGGTGGCAGTTTTGTTGGTACTATTTTAGGGTACATACTTCTGTATTGTAATGCATTGGCTATATGAGTAATACAGTGTGTATTACTCATACAGCTTCCTGCCTGTGAGATCTAGGGGGCTGGATCTCACAGGCTCTTCACCAGAAGGCAGCGCCGATGCCTAAGGAAGGCATCGCACTGCCTTCCACCCCATCTGGTCCCCATTACCGCACGGGCACTCGATGGCACCACCAATCCCCACCGGAACGACCCATAAACGCTGCAAACTGCAGGACCCAGGGTGCCTGCTGATTGATTTCAGCAGGCACCCAGTTCCGATCACCTGCGCGGCGGTGATCTGAACTACACATGACGTACCGGTACGTCCTATGTCCCTAAGAGGTTAAAGAGGTTGTCCAGGACTGGTTGGCTGCAGCTGGTCTTGCAGCTCATCCATAGTAAAGTGAATGGCACAGCACTGAGACAGTCCATGGACAGATGCAGTGCTGCTTCTGGGGGGAAAGAACTGGGGGGAAAGAGAAATCAGATCTTTTCTTTTATCCTGAACAAACCCTTTAGGGTACTTTCACACTAGCGTTTTTGTTTTCCGGTATTGAGTTTAGTCACAGGGGCTCTATACCAGAAAGAAAACTGATCAGTTTTATTGTAATGCATTCTGAATGGAGAGCAATCCATTCAGGATGCATCAGTTCAGCCCCTCTTAAGTTTTCTGGCCAGAGAAAATACTGCAGCATGCTGCAGTTTTCTCTCTGGCCAAAAATCCTGAACACATGCCAGATCCGGCATTAATTTCCATTGAAATGCATTAATGCCGGATCCGGCACCAAGTGTTCCAGCAAAACGCATCCGGTTTTGTGGTCAGCGCATGCGCAGACCTTTAAAAATGAGAAAATAAATAACAGATCAGTTTTTCCGGATGACAATCGGAAATATAGATCTGGTATTGCAATGCATTTGTGAGACGGATCCGCATCCGGATCTGTCTCACAAATGCATCAGTTTCCATCTGGATTGCCGGATTCGGCAGGCAGAATCCTCTGCCGCAAGTGTAAAAGTACCCTAAGTCAGAATAGCAAGGATAGCTGTTGATCAAGTATGTTGTGAAAAGAATAGACTGATTATTCCCTATAACATATTAAAAGTGGTTTTCCAGGAGTAAGTTGTTGTCTGATTGATGCGGGTCCAACTATTGGCACCCCCACCGATGGGTCCACAGTGTTGCAGTGACCACCGCAGCCTCCTGACAGCATGCCAAGCACAGCGCCGTAAATTTGGTAGTGGCTGTGCTTGGTATTGCAACCCAGGCCCAATCACTAGAATGGGACTGAGCTGCACATAGGCCAGAAGCTGGACACCCACCAACCAGATATTGATGACCCATCGGGAGGATAGGCCTCCAATATTGTACTCCCAGAAATCCCCTTTAACTTTCGTCTCTGCAAGAAGAGGCACACTGACATAATTACAAATTTTTGTAATTTTCCAGCTTTACTTTCCTATATACTGATTCTTTAACCACAGTTTAGGGAAACATTTTTCTTTTTAGTTTATGTGAAAAAAAAATATATAGAGAATTGGTGAAGCACGATTAAGAAATCCCCAGCAGTCTGTACAAAAAGCTGCTGACTGAATAATTTTTTTTTCTTACAATAAGGGCGCATTCACACGACCGCGCCGTGTTTTGCAGTCCGCAAATTGCAGATCCGGAAAACACAGATGCTGCCTGTGTGCAATGGGTGGCCCATTATAGAAATGCCTATTCTTGTCCGCGGATTGCGGACAAGAATAGGAGATGCTCTATATTTTTTGCAGGACCGCGGAACGTAAAACAACGGATGCGGACAGCACACGGTGTGCTGTCCACATCTTTTGCAGCCCCATTGAAATGAATGGGTCCACACCTGTTCCACAAAAGCGGAACAGAAGTGGACTCATTCACATGGTCGTCTGAATGAGCCCTAACACGATAGAAAATTTTTGCACCAAAATACTAGATTATTTTTTACAGGAAATATGATAAAGTCTAATACAATTGCAAATGTTCTTACAATTGGCAATGTTACATGCATGGGCCTTTGATGGCTGCACACACACTCCTCATTTACCATATTTTTCGCCCTTTAAAAGACATAAGGCACACCTAAGTTTTAGAGGGGAAATTATTATTTTTTCATTAGACCTCAGCTCAGAGCCCCAATCAGACCCTAGTGTTAACCCCTTCCCGACTGCCATATGGCTGCCCGCTCCTGAGCGTAGCAGGCACTATAGCCATGGGTTGCTAATATCCATAAACGTTGGTAATGCCGGTCACGGATATTCAACACTTCAGATGCTGTGGTCAATCCTGACCATGGCATCTGAATACTGAAAACCCAGACAGGAGGCTACTTAGTAATTTCTATGGAGCCCCTGAAGCTACTGCATTGGAGCCTATGAGAAAAGCAATCCAATAATTGCTTGTTATAGTTTCCTATGGGAACTGTAAAAATAAGTGTAAAAAAAAAAAGTTTTTCAAAATTTTTAAAAAAATAAACAAATATAAAAATTCTAATAACCCCCCTTTCCTCAAAAAATAAAAATAAAAAAATTAGGTACCCAAGCTTGCAAAAATGCAATACTAATAAAATGAAATATAAAAAATTTCATCCCCTACGGAAAGCGGCAAAACAGAAAAAAAATAATCAAAATGACCGATTCGTTGTTTTTCGGTCTTCACATAGGTCCGCATACATAAATACAAAAACGTTATAGGGGTCAGAATATGGAGATTAAAAACGAAATTAAAAAAAATATACAAATGTGGTATTGCCGGATTCGTACTGACCTGGAGAATGAAAGCAACTAGACAGTTTTATGATATGGGGAACACCGTAAAAACAAACCCAAACCTGTTCTGAAATTGTGTTGTTTTTTTTTTTTGTTTTGTTTTTTCAATTTCACCCCATTTATAATTTTATTTCCCGCTTCCCACCACATTTTATGAAATTGTCAATAGTGCCATTTAGGGCATCTTGTCCCGCAAAAAAAACAAGCACTAATACAACTTACCGTAAGTAAACAGAATAATAAAAAAGTTATGGCTTTAGGAGGGCTGGGAGTAAAAAAAAAAAAAAACTAAAAAAAATAGGAAATCGCCTGGTCATGAAAGGGTTAATCAAACCTCAGCTCAGTCCCCCAGTGTTAATAAAAACCCCAATTGGAACTCAGCCCAGACCTCCAATGTTAATAAGACCCTATTCAGACCTCAGATCAGATCCATATTAATAAGACCCCCATGTTAATCAGACCTCAAATCGGACAACAACAAAAAAAAATCCATTCGCTCTCCTGTTCCAGACGCCGATGCTCCTGAGATTCAGCACTTTTCCTCTTCCACTCTGTGCTGTGACCCGACGTCGCGCATTGTGAGGTCACAGATTGCACCGACGTCCTTTCTGTACTGTGCGCAGGTCACAGCACTACGTGCAGAGCCCCGCAGGAGAAGATCAGGAAGCGGTGAGCACAGAGCGCTGCATTCACAAAACACACTGACATTTTTCCCCCACTTTAGAGGGGGGGGGGGGGGGGAGTGCATCTTATACGGTAATCCACAGACATTAGAGGAAGGCCTATGAACATTGGGAATTGAAATAAGAGGACACGCTGGAGTGGTGAGCGGAGTATTAACACTAAGAGGGAAATTTATCATTTCCCCCTGTGCTATTTTTCTGATGTAAAAATAAAAATAAAAAAATTACCCACCTTGTGGTTTTGACTTTTTAAACACCACTGGGACAAAATATTGTCGCAAGAGGTGTTTCTACACCAGCCTTGCCATGTTCCTGAAAATGGATGGGCCCAACATTCTTCGCTCATTTGTCTTAATTTACGCCAGTTTCCTGGCGTAAATGAAGTCTGAAAACTACAGCAGCTCAGAGCTGGCGTTGATTTCTGTTCTGGTGCCCACACTGCCTGAAGATGCGCCTTGTCATAAATTATATTGTACAAAGTCCCTTTTAGAGACCCTCGGGATATTTGTATTAGGGCAATAATGGTCTTGGAGACCTAGAATCCCTATAGGGGTCCCTAACTAATGTTAAAATTATATCTTTATTGGTTACTTCTTAAAATATAGTGAACACACATTCTAAAGAAGGAAACTTGTTAAAATTATCAGTGTCAAGTGTCTTCTGGGATAGTTACAGTTGGAGTTTGTGTTGTAACAGTCTCAATTGGTTTGTGAAAGTCCCTTGGTTGGTGTGTCTCATCCAACCTTTTTCTTATGGGACGGTGCTCACACTGATAGTATGTTTGTATTAATTTTGTATCGTGTAATCACATACGGAGCACCAGTGGATGTGTCACTCCTGCAGAGATATTCCACTGTCTGTCCCCTATGAATAGGGTGACAATACAACTGACAATGTTGCTACCATTAAATGGTTGCCACTGCTTATCTCCACCGCAGGTTGCCCTCTCTCCACTGGGGCTACACAGAATCCTCTATTATTGATAGAGGTCTAATTGAAACCGTAAACACCTGTTAGCCTCACTCTAACACTCTCCTATTTGATGTGCTGCTGCAGCGCGCTCTAAACAATTGCTCCCTGCCACTGAACACTGTATAAAATGTAGCCACACTATACCACCCCTCCCGACATGTTTCGCCACATACTGTGGCTTCGTCAGGGGATGTGGGGTATATGTGTGCGCGCGCTCTCTACGACCTTCCTTTATGCTTTTGTAGGTCCCGCCCTCCTGTCCAAGCCGTCACTTGCGGCCAATCACAACCACTTCCTCCGAACGGCTCCACCATACGCAAACAGGACCCGTCTGCCGACGCATATCCTGTGCGCTCCCCTATTCCACCTCGTCACTCGTGCCGCCAGGTAAACAACGCATCTCACATGAATGGGGGGGGGGGGGGTTTAATCTGTCTATGATGGATGTAATCGTCACTATTCTCCACCCCTATTGTCTATCATATCCCCTCCTACTCAATCGAGCATTAACCCGTTCATACCTGTCTGTCACCTTCACCTGCACGTATTGTACTTTGTTACTCAGACTAAGTTATCACTTGCCATTCTTAGTCGCCTACTATCGCTCCAATTCCAGAGGGATTTGCATATTACAATTGATGAGGTGTCAGATTGAGACTGTCATTCACCTGCGGGCAAAGATATATTTACGATGGGGCTTGTATTGTCACCTGATGGTTGGGGAGAGGTCCGAATTTCTATCGGAGTTGTCACACTGCAGTCCATCCTCCATACTTTATATCATTCTATGGAGGTGACACTGTGACTGGCCTGAATGATCTACTGTTGGTACATATGACTGTCCTACAGTTATTGGGCGGTGCCAATCTATAAATATGCTGAGGTCTATAGTGATATTCCTCCTAGTTTGTTATTTAACTGTAATGTTTTTTTGCTTTTTATACTTTTTTTGTTGTGCTATATTCAATTTAAATGAAGGCCGTATATGAAAAGCCTTCATTTAGGCCTCCTGGGCTCAGGGTCTGTAATTTGTGTATCTATCTGGCCTCTTCCTGCAGAAGTTTTGTATCCAAATTACCTCTTCTTGGTCCCAGAGTTTTTTTCATCAGTCCCCAAAATCTTAGGACCTCCGGATTACCACCATGGGCATATGTAATATGCCTATATAGTAACGTGTCTTTGCCCGTATTTATGGCACTTATATGGCCAGATATTCTCCACCTCAGCTCCTGTGTGGTTTTACCCACATACAATTTGGGACAATTGCAAGAGGCGATGTAAATAATGCCACTACTCCGGCAGTTGAAGAACTCTCTAATCATGTACTCACGTCCATCTATGGGGTTTTTGATTTTTTTTTTTTTTTTACTCTAGGTAGATATTTACAAAAGGTACAGCTTCCGCAAGGAAAGGAGCCAGTAATACTGGATTTTAACCAATTTGTATTTGTCATCTGTCTTTCAGGAAGGAAGCTATGAACAAGCTTATCCCTAAGGTTTGGCCCTCTCCTATATGTCACACTGGGATATGATGGTAGTACAGCTCTCAATTGTTCATCACTGGTAAGTACCTTCCAATGCTTCTTTAGGATCTTCATCATCTGCTGATTGCCACAATCATAGGTCCCTATGCACCTAATCCTTTTTTCCTCTTTCCTCTGATTTACTCCACAATCCTGAGATATTAAATCTTCCCTATTTATGCTTTTGACACGATTAAATGCCTTTTTGATGCATTTTCGTGGGTAACCCCTACTCCTGAACAGATTGTAGAGCTCATCAGCCTCTTTCTTAAATGTCTCTTCCGTGGTGCAGTTCCTTCTGGCTCTCAAGTACTGCCCTACTGGTATTCCTTTCCTCAATGCCACTGGATGCCAGCTTGTCCAGTGGAGGAGACTGTTCGTTGAGGTAGGTTTTCGAAATATTTCCGTAAGGATCTGCCTATCCATGTCTTTGTGGATCAGCAGATCCAAAAAGCATATTTGACTAGGGTGGATTTCGAAGGTGAAGTGCATACCTATTTCATTGTGGTTTAACCTATCAACAAAGGTGGCGAACTCCCGTTCCTCCCCCTCCCAAAATAACAAAACATAGTCGATGAATCGACCCCAAAATAAAATGTGACTGGTGAATTGTGTCATGCTGTCATTAAAAACAATAGTGTCTTCCCACCACCCCAAAAAACACAAATTTGCAAAAGTCGGTGCACAAATTAGGGGGGCAACTAAAAGAAAGGTGCGATATAACAGATTCAGAAACCAGAAAAAAACTGGTAATCCAACAAATAATATATCGGAATGTACTCAGCCCCAAACAAGTGGGGCACCTTCCTTCTTGGGTGGTTTTGCATTCTCTAATACAAATATGGGAGCCCAGAACAAGACAGACCAGGTGGTCTCAGTGAGGTCAAAAATACCTTCCGCCACACCGACCCCCTTGGAAAAACCATCATCAGTACCTACATATGCAAGCATGAGTGGTACAAATGCAGTGACATCACAAAATCAAGGCCCAATTATGCCAGGGCAATCAAACCTCTTTGGCACACCACCCATAGCCCCTCTTTTTTTAGGACAGAGCAATGTCCAGTTGAGGGACAGGGACAAGTGGGGATACAACACGAAATAGCTCAGAATGGAAATGTTGAATCCACCCAAATTATAAATCTCTCATCACTGCCTCTCACAAAAGCACAAGTCACCTTCAGTTACCGAATTTTGACAAATTCAACTGGATAAAAGATATAAATCTTTTTGCACGTAAATTAGCACTGCACAAGCAATTTTACAGTACAAATACAGAAACTGGAAAACTTATCCAGAAAGAGCAACAAGCACTAGACATATTGGAGAGCCTACATTTGGAGAGTGAGGGCTATAGTTTAGAGATCATACCTCCACTAACAGACCTCAAACCAAGGTCCAAGTGGACCCCCCCCCTTCTCACAGTTTCAAAAGATTGACACCTTCGTACAGTTGGTATCTCAGGACATCAATAAAGTTAGAATAAACAAGGACTTGATCCCTGGGAATTTGACAAAGGAGGAACTTGGGTCATTGGATGAACTGAGAACCAACAAAGATATAATAGTGAAACCAAGTGACAAGGGGGGTAACATAGTGATCTTGGATAGGGACGACTATGAAGATATGGTAAACAGGTTATTGAGGGATAAAGAAGTCTATCAGATCCTACAGGAAAACCCAACCAGAAGATACCTGGAGGACCTCAAAGGGATTTTGGGAACAGCCAGAAATAATAACCGCCTATCTAAAGATGAGTTGGACTTTCTTTATAACAAAAGCCCCACGATCCCTACCTTCTATGCGCTACCGAAGATGCATAAGAGGAAGCACCCAATACCTGGGCACCCGATAGTTTCGGGGAATGACTCTCTAAGCCAACCTGCCAGTGAATATGTGGATGAGATACTGAGGCCTTTTGTGTCATCTCTCCCTTCGTTCGTTTATTAGAGATACGACTGATGTACTAACAAAAATTAGGCGGAATCTCTATATCTTCATCCACATTCCTGGCAAGTTTGGATGTGGAAGCCCTCTATAGCAATATAGATCATGAGATGGGCATTCAGGCTACAAGGCACTTTCTGGACACTAAGAGCACCAATTTTCACGAGCACAATGAGTTTATTTTATCTTTAAGATTTATCCTAACTCACAATTATTTCCTCTGTAACGGTACCTTCCATCAACAGATGAAGGGTACCGCGATGGGGACTCCTTGTGCACCGACTTTTGCAAATTTGTTTTTGGGGTGGTGGGAAGACACAAATTTTTTTTTTTTCATGACAGCATGACACAATTCACCAGTCACATTTTATTTTGGGGTCGATTCATCGACGATGTTTTGTTATTTTGGGAGGGGGAGGAACGGGAGTTTGCCACCTTTGTTGATAGGTTAAACCACAATGAAATAGGTATGCACTTCACCTTCGAAATCCACCCTAGTCAAATATGCTTTTTGGATCTGCTGATCCACAAAGACATGGATAGGCAGATCCTTACGGAAATATTTCAAAAACCTACCTCAACGAACAGTCTCCTCCACTGGACAAGCTTGCATCCAGTGGCATTGAGGAAAGGAATACCAGTAGGGCAGTACTTGAGAGCCAGAAGGAACTGCACCACGGAAGAGACATTTAAGAAAGAGGCTGATGAGCTCTACAATCTGTTCAGGAGTAGGGGTTACCCACGAAAATGCATCAAAAAGGCATTTAATCGTGTCAAAAGCATAAATAGGGAAGATTTAATATCTCAGGATTGTGGAGTAAATCAGAGGAAAGAGGAAAAAAGGATTAGGTGCATAGGGACCTATGATTGTGGCAATCAGCAGGTGATGAAGATCCTAAAGAAGCATTGGAAGGTACTTACCAGTGATTAACAATTGAGAGCTGTACTACCATCATATCCCAGTGTGACATATAGGAGAGGGCCAAACCTTAGGGATAAGCTTGTTCATAGCTTCCTTCCTGAAAGACAGATGACAAATACAAATTGGTTAAAATCCAGTATTACTGGCTCCTTTCCTTGCGGAAGCTGTACCTTTTTGTAAATATCTACCTAGAGTAAAAAAAAAATTCAAAAACCCCATAGATGGACGTGAGTACATGATTAGAGAGTTCTTCAACTGCCGGAGTAGTGGCATTATTTACATCGCCTCTTGCAATTGTCCCAAATTGTATGTGGGTAAAACCACACAGGAGCTGAGGCGGAGAATATCTGGCCATATAAGTGCCATAAATACGGGCAAAGACACGTCACTATATAGGCATATTACATATGCCCATGGTGGTAATCCGGAGGTCCTAAGATTTTGGGGACTGAGGAAAAAAACTCTGGGACCAAGAAGAGGTAATTTGGATACAAAACTTCTGCAGGAAGAGGCCAGATAGATACACAAATTACAGACCCTGAGCCCAGGAGGCCTAAATGAAGGCTTTTCATATACGGCCTTCATTTAAATTGAATATAGCACAACAAAAAAGTATAAAAAGCAAAAAAACAACATTACAGTTAAATAACAAACTAGGAGGAATATCACTATAGACCTCAGCTTATTTATAGATTGGCACCGCCCAATAACTGTAGGACAGTCATATGTACCAACAGTAGATCATTCAGGCCAGTCACAGTGTCACCTCCATAGAATGATATAAAGTATGGAGGATGGACTGCAGTGTGACAACTCCGATAGAAATTCGGACCCCTCCCCAACCATCAGGTGACAATACAAGCCCCATCGTAAATATATCTTTGCCCGCAGGTGAATGACAGTCTCAATCTGACACCTCATCAATTGTAATATGCAAATCCCTCTGGAATTGGAGCGATAGTAGGCGACTAAGAATGGCAAGTGATAACTTAGTCTGAGTAACAAAGTACAATACGTGCAGGTGAAGGTGACAGACAGGTATGAACGGGTTAATGCTCGATTGAGTAGGAGGGGATATGATAGACAATAGGGGTGGAGAATATAGACGATTACATCCATCATAGACAGATTAAACCCCCCCCCATTCATGTGAGATACGTTGTTTACCTGGCGGCACGAGTGACTAGGTGGAATAGGGGAGCGCACAGGATATGCGTCGGCAGACGGGTCCTGTTTGCGTATGGTGGAGCCGTTCGGAGGAAGTGGTTGTGATTGGCCGCAAGTGACGGCTTGGACAGGAGGGCGGGACCTACAAAAGCATAAAGGAAGGTCGTAGAGAGCGCGCGCACACATATACCCCACATCCCCTGACGAAGCCACAGTATGTGGCGAAACATGTCGGGAGGGGTGGTATAGTGTGGCTACATTTTATACAGTGTTCAGTGGCAGGGAGCAATTGTTTAGAGCGCGCTGCAGCAGCACATCAAATAGGACAGTGTTAGAGTGAGGCTAACAGGCGTTTACGGGTTCAATTAGACCTCTATCAATAATAGAGGATTCTGTGTAGCCCCAGTGGAGAGAGGGCAACCTGCGGTGGAGATGAGCAGTGGCAACCATTTAATGGTAGCAACATTGTCAGTTGTATTGTCACCCTATTCATAGGGGACAGACAGTGGAATATCTCTGCAGGAGTGACACATCCACTGGTGCTCCGTATGTGATTACACGATACAAAATTAATACAAACATACTATCAGTGTGAGCACTGTCCCATAAGAAAAAGGTTGGATGAGACACACCAACCAAGGGACTTTCACAAACCAATTGAGACTGTTACAACACAAACTCCAACTGTAACTATCCCAGAAGACACTTGACACTGAAAGTTTCCTTCTTTAGAATGTGTGTTCACTATATTTTAAGAAGTAACCAATAAAGATATAATTTTAACATTAGTTAGGGACCCCTATAGGGATTCTAGGTCTTCAAGACCATTATTGCACTAATTGTCATAAATTAGGTTTATTCTCTGGCCGCACAGGGGATATCGTAGACCAGCGTGATCTTTAATAAATCTCCCACTAAGGGCTGTTTCACACGAGCGAATGCCGTGCGTGACATCCGCTGCGTGAATGACAGCCAAGACCCGCTGCGGACAGCAGAAGCACGGAGCAGTAACATGATTGATAATGCTCCGTGCCTCTCTGTGACCTCTTTACTACGAAATCACAGTGAGATAAAGTTGTCGTGTGAAACAGCCCTAAGTCTTTTCTTATTAAAGACATGCTGGATATGAATTTTGCACACAACTGTATTTTTTCCTCATCTGATCTGCATTTTTTGCAGATTGGATGTGGACCCAATCGTTTTAACTGGGCCGCAAAAAATGCAGACTGCATGTGCTATCCGCATGTCTGTCCCGCAAAACAATAGAAAATATCCTATAGGCATTTTGACAATATGGCTTGCAGACATTGCGGGATGCACACGGACAGTATCTGTATTTTGCGGACTGCAAAATACATACAGTTGTGTGCATGAGGCTTAGCTGTGTTTATCACCTGGAAGCCTGACTATAAGGGCTCATTCAGACGGCCGTATGCTGTCCGCACAAATGCAGATCAGTTTTTTTGTGGATTAGATGCTGTCCCATTCAGTTCTATGGGGTCCTTTTCTTCCATTGCACGGCTCAGCAAAAAAAAACATGAAACATGTCCTATACTTGTCAGTAATAATCAGGACATGGCCCTATTATAGTCTATAAATCAGCATAAAAACTGAATGCAATCCGTTTTTTGCGGCCATTTTTGTGGACAGCATACGGGGAATGAGCCTTAAACTTTATAATTTATTATAATGCACTCATAAAAATATATCTTTATTGTCTTTTAGTCCTTTTTACTTATCATACCTAGGGCAAGGGAGCTGATGTGCTTTCAGGTCACCATCCATTTATGACAATTGTATAGTGAGCGACTGGATTTAATTTCTCATTTAAAGGGGTTGTCCTACTAAAAATATTTAATGTTTTTCAAATCAGCATCTGGATCTAAATACTTTTGTAACTGCATGTAATTAAAAATTTTGTATAGCCACTGTTATTCAATAAATTGTATCTGTATAGCGCCACCTGCTGTTTGTCCTTTTCCTCATCTCTGTCCACCTCCTGAGGTGGGTGCACATGCTTAGTTCGTCACAAGGAAAGAAAAGTCCAGATTCTTGATAAAATAGGTAGAAATCTTCATAAAATCTGTAACGCAAAAACAGGAACCCAACCATCAGGTCTGTGCGTTTTTTTTTCCCCATTAAGGTTATGAATAATGATTCAGGAATCTAAAAGGCTTAGACGTGACGGTGGGGTTCAGGGGCTGACTGGCAACTTTTGGCCTAGGGGGCAAGTAACACCCAGAGGCCCACTGACCCCCCCCCCCCCCCTTGCCACTTTCGTCAGCCATGTAAATTACAACACAGGAAAACTAAATAAACTAGGGATGCTCCGATATATCAGCCGCCGAAACATATCAGCCGAAAATGGCATTTTTGGTATAATGCCGAAAGTGTCATTGTATGGCTGATACAGTGTTGCATCCGTGTATTCTCTCCTCCCCCCTGGGCGCTGCTCTGTGTCCGAGCAGGGGGGGGGGGGAGACTGTGTCAGCCGTCCGAGCCAGGGCCGGATTAAGAGCATCATGGGCCTGGTGCTGAGGATTTTGCTGGGCCTTTTTATGGAAATATATACATAATATATAAAATCATAAATAACATAACACATTAAAGGGATACCGTCACCAGGTTTCACCCCTGTCAGCTAAAAATATGCTGATGTTCAGGGCGTCTTCACGATTCCTAATGTGGGCTTATAAATGTCATATGTGGGCTTATTTAGCTAAAAAACAGCTTTTACTAACCTGTCAGTCAAACAAATAAGGTGCCCGAGGGGATGTTAATGGATGCAAGGTGCCGTCTGCACCCGCCGCCGTTCGTGCCAGACTTCTGCGCCGCCTCCCGCCCTCCCCCTCCTGCTGTAAGATCTCGCGCATACAAGGGTTGAGCGAAGTGCCGGCGCATGAGCACTTTGCTGTAAGAAGCCAAATGGAGAAGTCCGCACGGCGCATCAGGCAGAGCCCTGTGCGCAAAATCTTACAGCAGAAGAAGGGGGAGGGAGGGAGGCTGTGACGTATATCCGGTGGCAGTGGCAGGACGTGAGAGCAGCTGGTGCTGTTCCTGTAATGACGCGGCCCGCCAGATATGAACTCAGTGCGCCCGCGATTATCCCTCCTGCACCATGCGGATGCGATGCGCTGTGTACAAATCGGCAAAAGGCCGCTCCCGACGGCCTTTTGCCTGGCACGGATGGGCCTATTTTATGGTAGGGGCCTGGAGCTGCAGCTCCATCAGCCCCTACGTTAATCCGGCCCTGGTCCGAGCGCTACAGGAGGAGAGCGCAGTGAGTGGCCGACGTCTCCTCTCCACAATGCTCAGCCTCCTGTCTCAGATTGGCAGAGTGGTGTGTGGGCAGAGACAGCTTGCAGTGCTGTCCCAGGAGGTTGAGCTCTCCTCTCCGCACCGCCTGCTCAGCCTCCCGTGACATTGTGTCAGGAAGCAGAGTGAGGCACAAACACGCAGTGATCAGCGATCACTGAGTGTTTGTAAATAATTGAGAACCTAACATGTTTACTGTGTTCCCAATTATGAATAAAAAGAAAGTGATATACAGGTGTGTTCATTCATAGTTGTAATTATAGTAAACACACTCTGTCCTCATGTTCTGAATGAACAGAAACTCTCAATATAGAGGGTTCCTGTTCATTTGTAACAGGGGATACAGAAATAGAGATTGAGGACTTTGTGTCCTCAATTGCTTTTTCTATTTTAAAAGGGAAATATCAGGCGTCTGTTTAGACCCCTAATATTTCCCCGAAGCCCCTAAAAGTAAAGTAAAAAAAATCTAATTATTTAATAAAAAATGAATGAAATTAAAAGTTTATGATGAAAAATGTAAATTTAAAAAAATGTTCTGTTTCGGCTTGACTATTTTTGTTTCGTTTTGAAATTTGCTTTTTGGTGCACTTCTAAACAAGTCACACTGTAAGACTTTAAAATAAATAGAGAACTTTAATCCGATATACAGAAGCAAAACATAAATTAAAAGGACATGCATTTCTTGAATAGTTTTTTTTTTTTTTTCACACTAGCAAACAAACATGAGAACATATTTTTTTTCAAATAGTTAAGTGCATATTACAACTGCTTAGTGCAGAACATATTATGATGTATTGCATACACCATACTAACATTTGGAGAGGTATGTTTTTCTCAAAAATTTCAAACCGTTAGCAAAGACCTCATCAAAGGAGAGGTCTTCCGAATTTTTTCAAGAACATCTGGAAATTGAACAAGTTCCAAAAGATCTCTTTCAACTGACATTATCATAAGTGCATCAAGAAGTTCTTGCCCCATGGTGGCTCTTAGGCGAGTCTTTATAAGTTTTAACTTACTAAATGCTCTTTCACATGCCACTTGAGTATATGATAGTGTTAGCAGGTATTCATAAACTACAGAGAGATTTTCATAAGCAGTTGAAAAAAGATTATATTTTACAAGAAATCGGTGACAGCAAAGAAAACATTTGTTACAGGACTTGCATTTTGTTTCTTGTTCCATGGTATCAACTTTACAGGAGCCCCAGTCCTCATCATCAGCATCAGTATTAACAGGATTATTATCCAGATAATCATCATCATCATCATCATCATCATCATCTTCTTGCTGAGAGCTAATAGGAACTATGTTTACCTTCCCGCTCTCATGTTCTCTAAGATGTGGGAACAAGTTGGCAAAACTCTGTAGCTCAGTTTTCAGACCCGATTCATCCACGTTTGCCAATTGAGAAATTCTTTGTAGTGCTCCTGCCTCTAACACATTTGGATCTTTTCTGATTTTGTCAAAGAAACGAGGATCCAAGTATTGGGAGTCCTGAACTAATTGTTTGTTTTCAGAAAATCGCTCATCCAGGCTTCCAATAATCTGATCCAGAATTGGTCTAAAAACTTCAACTCGAAAACGTTGGGTTTCACTAATAGGACGTTCATCAATTGAGGATTCGCCAGGCATACGCTTTTTTCGCCCAATTCTTCTCTCTTGTAGCTCTGACTCAACTTCCAGGGAATCAAGGCCCTCTCTTTCTATGATTAGGTAATTTATTTTTTTTGCAAACTGCTTTGCTTTCTCTTTTATAGAAGAAAACTCAATTTTTTTTAGTTGGTCAACTGTACTTTCCACCATTCTCCATGCAACCATATAGTCAAGACCACTTGTTTGAAGATATCTTGAAACAGGGCCAATAACATCAAAAATAGCCAAAAATAGATGTGCAGTTAAAATGGTCTTAAACAAACATAGGTTTTCTGACAGAGAAGAAGCCTCTGAAGTAGTCTTTGAATCAGACTGTTTGAACTGTGAAATCAACAATAACACTTCTAAAGTGTCCAAAAATAGTGAGTGTTTTTCTCCAAATAGCCAGTGGAGGGCTTTATCTTTGGCCCACCATCTTGTCTCCCCAATTTTTTGCAACCTGAGAAGTTTCTCATGCCCACATCTCTTATCAAGCTGATCCCTCCAGACATTCATTCTCTTGTGAGAGTCCCCAATAAATGTTGCTAGGCGATGTAGAAGACCAAAAAAAGTTTTTGCCTCTAAAACATCACAGCAGTCAGATATGCACAGGTTTAAAATGTGACTATAGCACCAAATGTAGACAGCATTAGGCACTTCCTTTGCAATCTGAGCACGCAACCCCACATAAGCACTTTTCATGTTTGCTGCTCCATCAAAAGACTCTCCTGCTATTTTTTTGTAATCCAGTCCAAGAATTTTAAAACTTGACATTAAAAGTTCATTGAGTCCTCTTCCAGATGTATCTTTTACCGGTAAAACAGAGATGAGACGTTCCTTAACAAATTCCTCTTTTACATATCTAACAACCACAGTAGCTTGGTCAACTACTCCAACATCTTGTGTAGAATCTACTTGGATGCTAAATCTCTTTTCACCAATTTCAGACACTATTGATGACTTCATGGTCTGAACGATTGCCATAATAACTTTTTTTACTGTGTTATATGACAAAAATGTCACAAGTGATCCACGGCCAGCTGTCTGTTTTCCCAGGAGTCTTCTCTGTTTTTTACTCTTTTCACTTTCAGAAATGCATTTCCGAATGTGATTTTTAAGCGGAACGTCATAATTCGAGAGAAATAAAACCATTTCTAGAAAGTTTCCATGGTTAATTTCAGCATTATTCAAATTATATAATGATTCATTAGTTCCATGGGCACGAAAAGGTAATCCTTGTTTTGCTAGCAGTTTAACAATATCAAAGATTCGTTTCATTACTTCTATGTTTTGAAGTATCTCCTTCTTTCTTTTTGAAGCATGTGCCTGGTTTATCAATGTATCAATGCCTTTGCTCTTTGTTATAGTAAAATATGTGTTCACAGCTTCACGGTGAGTTTTTGATATCTCATGTTTGTTAGTAACCTGATAACAATGCCTAAAATTTGTACACCCACTAGTGAACGATGAAGTGGAATTTGAAAATGCTATGCAGATACTGCAAAAAAAAGCTTCAAGCTTTCTATTGTTTACTCTGCAAGTGAGCCATGAACGCCTAATAAGATCTCCATTTGGATTTCTACGGAAATAAAAATCGATTTCTTTAAAGGGAAGGCCTTCACAATCGGTAGTGCTTGGTTGCACTGGATGCATTTGCACAAATGTAATTTTTTCTGCCATGGAACATGTAGAAGGAAGACTAAAGAGAGTTTTGGTGGTGTCAAACTGAACATCAGAAGATGCAGACTCTTCTTCTGTTCTACCGCTTTCTAAATCATGAAAGCTTGTAGCTTCAGAGCAAGGAATGGGTGATTGTTCTATAATAGTCATTTCAGAACTGCTTTCAAAGTCCAACTCCTTCTCTATTAAGCTACTTGGACTTTGTGTTCTCAACTCCTCTTCAACTAGCACATCTTGCCTCACTGGAAGCCTATCTTGGTCTGTGCAAACCTCTGTTGGTCTTTCTTTGGGTACTGTTGCACCATGACCCTACAAAAAGTCATATAAAAATTATGAACATTATGAGCAGTGCAGAAGGCTGCCTACCCCTGCTTTACAACTTCTAAACTTTCAACTCACCACTGCAAATGATAATTTCATTTGCTTAGGATCCTTTCCTGCTATGTCAAGCTCTTTAGCCCTTTTCTCGCGTATTTTTTGAGCTCCATTTTTTTCCTTGCTTTTTGATGGTATGCTCTCCATATTTATCAATAAGGAATGAACTAAACTGTTTGCTGGACATCAAACAAATAAAAGGGAGTAACAATTAGGACAGGAATAAGGGCTTTATAGTACATATCCAAAATACAAATTAAAGCTTCATATATGCCAATCATCTAAGGTGACCCGAAGGTGAGGGCATGCCATGCCAGTGTGCTCCCACAGGTGTAAGGGCACCACCGCACAAGCATTACTTACTGGAGCGTTGGGCATCCAGAGCAGGCCTTTGCAATGGAACCCTAAAGCTCAACACACACCTTACAATCTGATTGTACAATTTCCTTTAGATCTACTAACAACAAAGTTTGCAAACTAATGTGGCATACAATGTGCGATGTCACTAAAAAACATACGGGGTTCACTAAGGAGCCAAAGGATTAAGCTGAACATTCGGCTGTTCACTTTCTGCTGTTTGGCCCCTGAGAGAATAGCCCGTACAAAAGTGAATAAACTGACGAATGTTTGCCTCAGCAGACCCAGATGTTGGATCGGCTGAGCTAACCAGAATACTCCCTTTGGTTCAGCCAAAAGTCCTGAGGCTGTTCAGCTTAACTAAAGGGGAAGTGAAGGGAGACAAAGCGATAAAATTAGCCGTACAGGTCTGAAGTGAATAGTCGAAGAAGCTTCAGCTCCCTTCATTTCGGGACAGGTATTTATTTTGCAGCTTATTAAATAACACCCTCAGTGATAAAGGAGTATGATGTAAGTCATGTGGGGATAAAACAAAAAATTAACTCCTTAGGGTGCAAAACAAATCTGCACCTCAGTTGCAGATAATCACCATAAAGGGTTAATTTGTATAGTAATCTACTTTATTTGATTTTGTTTTTCTACATTTTAAAAATACCTCTCTGTCAGTGTTGACCGGAAGAAGGGGTAATGGTAGGGGTGGGCGATATAGACGATACATCGTCAGTAAATACATCACCAATTAATAAAGTTACTGATTAGTTTATAAATGTATAAACGTCGGGGGAAGGGGGGGGGGAATCTGTGGATGGCACCGTTTAGGGGGGGGGGGGAAATCTGTGGATGGCACCGTTTAGGGGGGGGGGGGGGGATCTGTGGATGGCACCGTTTAGGGGAGGGGGATCTGTGGATGGCACTGTTTAGGGGAGGGGACTCATCTCCCTGCTGTTGCGTACACAAAGCACAGGGCAGCAGGGAGAGTGTAAAGTCATATTCACGCTAATAGAGCTCTATTAGGGTGAATATGACAAGGGTTCTAGCCCTTAAGGAGGCTAATAGTTATTAAATAAAAAGTAAAAAAAAAAAAAAATAAGTTTAAACACGCCCCCCAAATATAGAAAACAATATATCGCGATATATATCGCACATGCTTAAAATTAAATCGCAATATAGATTTTAGGCCAAATCGCCCACCCCTAGGTAATGGCATGTCAGAGTTTTAACTAGAGGTGCACCGAAATAAAAATTTCAAAACCGAACAGAGGTGTGACGTAGAGATCAGTAAGAAAGTCCAAAGGTCATAGTTACTGTTACTCCTTTTCTTTCTTCATTCAGGTGTTGTTCCCTCTTGTCTTTCTCTCCTGATAGTTGTGGCCTGGGGGTCAGATGAATGCTTCAGCAGCCTCTAGCCGCCGAGATAAATGCTCCTGCAGCTTCCTGTGGTGTCACTGTCTCCTCCCTTCAGGTCCCCGTATCACTTCAAAGCCTGCCAATGTGGGCAGTCTCCCTCCCAGCCAATAGTAGCAGAAGTGGGCGGAGGGAGCTGCCGTGGCCGCAAAGGAGCCCGATCAGAGACACGCGCATTTGGGAAGGCAGCATGTTCTCGCCAGCCGCTGAAGTAGCAGAGCGGCCGAGAGGAGCTGGGTGACACTAGTGTTTGCACCGACGGGGGCCATTTATAGAGGCAACAGTAGGGTGAGCACATTTCCTAACTGCCATTCAGGGACACTTATTTTCACAAGTGCACGGTCACGCAAGGCAGGGGAGGAGCCACACACAGGACAGTACTATGCAATGCCGATCTGATTCGGAGATCGCATGGTATAAAGATCGCATAGTATAAAGAAGTGACTATCACCAGGGCCGATTCTAGGTTAACTGGGGCCGTGGGGTAAAAAACAATAAGGGGGCCCCCACATGACACTTGACGTTTGCAGAAGAAACGGTATATTGTGTTGCACGGTATATGCATGAAAACTTACAATTACTTGGCTTGACCCTTCGGGATCTTGGACACCTCGACACTTTGGCCGCGGCTCGGCGGAGCTGATGTGTTTTATCCTAATGAGAAAAATTTCATAATGAGGATTTGGAGAAGAGGCAGAGGGATAGCAGAGCAGGGAGAGGCCGGTGCTGCTACTAGGTGGGTCATACCATGGGGGAGTAATAAAGCCCACCATAATGCCCCCTCCCCAGTAGTAATAATTCTCCTTATAATAGACAGTGCAAAAAATACCCCCTTGTAATGTCCCCAGTTGAGCCAATGTCCCCATAGTGCCCCCTATAATGTGCCAGTAGCCATAGGCCCCCCTATATTGTGCCAGTAGCCATAGGCCCCCCTATATTGTGCCAGTAGCCATAGGCCCCCCCTATAATGTGCCAGTAGCCATAGGCCCCCCCTATAATGTGCCAGTAGCCATAGGCCCCCCCTATAATGTGCCAGTAGCCATAGGCCCCCCCTATAATGTGCCAGTCGCCATAGGCCCCCCATATAATGTGCCAGTAGCCATAGGCCCCCCTATATTGTGCCAGTAGCCCATAGGCCCCCCTATATTGTGCCAGTAGCCCATAGGCCCCACTATATTGTGCCAGTAGCCCATAGGCCCCCTATAATCTGCCAGTAGACCATAGGCCCCCTATAATCTGCCAGTAGCCCATAGGCCCCCTATAATCTGCCAGTAGCCCATAGGCCCCCCTATAATCTGCCAGTAGCCATAGGCCCCCCTATAATCTGCCAGTAGCCACATAGGGCCCCCCTATAATGTGCCAGTAGCCACATAGGGCCCCCCTATAATGTGCCAGTAGCCACATAGGGCCCCCCTATAATGTGCCAGTAGCCACATAGGGCCCCCCTATAATGTGCCTGTAGCCATATGCCCCCCATAATGTGCCAGTAGCCATAGGTCCCCTATAATCTGCCAGTAGCCATAGGTCCCCTATAATCTGCCAGTAGCCATAGCCCCCCTATAATCTGCCAGTAGCCATAGCCCCCCCTATAATCTGCCAGTAGCCATAGGCCCCCCCTATAATGTGCCAGTCGCCATAGGCCCCCCATATAATGTGCCAGTAGCCATAGGCCCCCCTATATTGTGCCAGTAGCCCATAGGCCCCACTATATTGTGCCAGTAGCCCAAAGGCCCCCTATAATCTGCCAGTAGCCCATAGGCCCCCTATAATCTGCCAGTAGCCCATAGGCCCCCTATAATCTGCCAGTAGCCCATAGGCCCCCCTATAATCTGCCAGTAGCCATAGGCCCCCCTATAATCTGCCAGTAGCCACATAGGGCCCCCCTATAATGTGCCAGTAGCCACATAGGGCCCCCCTATAATGTGCCTGTAGCCATATGCCCCCCCATAATGTGCCAGTAGCCATAGGCCCCCCCTATAATGTGCCAGTCGCCATAGGCCCCCCATATTGTGCCCCCGTGCCCCCCTGCCCCCCACCCCCCTCATAAAGTGCCAGCCCAGTAGACTACTGGGCTGGCACTTTATGAGGGGGGTGGGGGGCAGGGGGCACAATCTGGCTAGTGGTGGCTACTCCTGGCACATTATAGGGGGCCCCCCCCCAATCTGGCTACTACTGGCAGTAGTAGCCAGATTAGGGGGGGGGGCCCCCTATAATGTGCCAGGAGTAGCCACCACTAGCCAGATTGTGCCCCCTGCCCCCCACCCCCCTCAAAGTGCCAGCCCAGTAGTAGCCAGATAGGGACAGAAATAAAGAAAAAAAAAAAAAGTCAGTCAGACATACTTACCTCCCTGCTTCTCTGGACTCCCGCCTCCAGCCAGCACAGAGATGCAATCACTATCACTTTACGGCAGCGGCTCAGTTAGGCCGCAGGACCGGCGCAGGTGGCGCGATGACGTCATCGCGCCGATGACGTCATCGCGCCGCCTGCGCCGCTCCGGCGCACTGCTCCCCTGCTCCCCGTCTCGTCCCTGGCATAAAGCGGCTGTTTATTCCGGCCCGGCCGGCCGGGACAGCAAGCCAGGGAGGCCCGGGGGGCAATTGCCCCCCTGCCCCCCGGCCCAGTCCGCCCATGGTGGGGTTCCTGTTTTTCTGTTATGGATTTTATGAAGATTAAAAAACATATTTATGAATCTGGATTTGGTTCTGGTCATTTCTCTTCTTGTGATGTTCTGTTGGATCGATTTTCCATGGGTCCAAGCACAGTTTGGACACAGATGGTGAGATGATTATTGTATTGTCTTTTTAACCACATGCTTAGTTACATCCTTCAACTGCCAACAGCCCTTACATCTGTTAGAAGCTGCGAGAAATGCAGAGAAAGGAAGCACTCTCTGACCTGTGCTAGGGAGAGAGCTGCAGCAGAAAGGACATGGCCCCTTAGGAAGGACACCCACCCCTGAGCTGTGATAGGGAGAGAGCTGCAGCAGAAAGGACATGGCCCCTTAGAAAGGACACCCACCCCTGAGCTGTGCTAGGGAGAGAGCTGCTGCAGAATGGACATGGCCCCTTAGGAAGGACACCCACCCCTGACCTGTGATAGGGAGAGAGCTGCAGCAGAAGTTGCATTCCCTCTGAGAAATGACACCTCCCCTCTTCAGTGAGAAACCTTGCTCCCCCAAGCTAGATCTAAGTAGCTCAGGGGGGTGGGTGGGTTATGTTTCTCATTGAAGAGACACACCGATGTATGAGAAACATAAATTTCACCTATACTGCGTCTAAGGCATGTCATCCAGCTAACCTGTACCCTGCCCTGTACTGGTGGGCGGCAAGAACCCTGGAACAGTGCGGTCTACAGATGGATGTCTGGTATGAGGTAATTTTATACATTACAATTGTTGGGAAATGGCCCCAAGCAATTAATTCTTGTTCAATTCACAATACAAGTTGAAATAATGTAGAATATTATCTTGTGGTGTGTGTATGTGTATAAATAAAAAAAAAAAAAAAAAAAATTTTATATATATATATATATATAATATATATATATATTTAAAATTTTATGTTACTGTGTTGTTTTTCTTTGTATAAAAATAAAATAAAAATGGTATTATAAAAAAAGTCCTAAAATAACACCAATACTATTAAAACTAATAAGACTAGAGGCAGAGTATGTACACCACGCCATAAAAAAAAAAAACCTATAGACTTCAATAAACAATATCTGATGACACAATATACGTATACATTTTATTTATAATCCTCTTTGGTGTAATATTTTCTAGTGAATATTTAATTAAGAGTATAGCCGACAAAATGGTTGACAGTGGATGGAGGGATCTTGGTTACGTTTACATTAGCATCGACGATTGCTGGACCTTGAAGAAGAGAGATTCTAACGGACGACTCCAGCCTGACCCAGACAGGTTTCCAAATGGCATTAAGGCCCTAGCAGACTATGTGAGTAATCTATACACAGTATGCAAACACCATCAAACTACCATGTTCTGTGCTTTTCTTGTTCTGGTGAAGTTGATGTAAAATTCAAGGAATGAATCGACGTCCTGTGCAAAATAAGGTGTGTCTTTTATTAAGAAATTCGATGCACACGCTGGTCCGGTGCTGCCGCTTCTAACCTCGTTGCGTCTGCAGTGCTTATGAGCAGTTCATCATTCACGCAACTGCCACAGCAAGTCAATGTCCTCAGCAGTCGTGTGCATTAACGGCAAGTAACTGTGAGGCCAATGACTGGCTGCAGCAGTCAAATGAACGATAATTGGCACATGACCACTGCAGGCCCCGTAGAGACTTGAGCAGCGGCACATTTAAAATGTTAGTAATTTTTTTAAAATTATTTTTATACATCTCCTGCTTTCCAAAAAATAATGCAAAATCTTTGAGAAAAGCAGGGTAAAGACTATGGACATCTTTGTCCTGATTGTCCCTTTGCTTTGTAAATGCAAAATGAAGCGATGTTCTATATCGTCCCCATTAAAGATTTCCTACCATTTTGCTTTTGCAGAGTTTGTGTAAACCCTTTAACTAGCTGCTGGTGCTACTGTATCTGACAAATCTATCAGAGATTTTCTCCTGTTTCTGACTACTTTTAGTCACCCCCTCCCTTCTCTTAGTGTTAGATAGCACCAGGTAGGGAGGAGGTTGCACACGTCAGATTTGTGGAGATGGGGGAGAGGATCCAAGCATGGTCGCTCACACAGGCTGTAGATGACGAGGAAAGTGCCCACGAGGCAGTTTGCTTGGAGAAGACAGCAGCCCAGCAGCATCCTGGACACACATGTCCATCACATATTAGTAGGAAGGATTTGAGTGGTCCTCAAGAAAAGTCTGAATCTAAGAGCACATTGCAAAATGCACATCTGGGGTCTGAAATTCAATGAAGTCTGAAGGTTGATACTTAGTGCAACTTTAAAAAAATAAATAAAGATAATGACTCTTTTCCGACTTTTTTTCCCTTTCAAAGGTGTCCACCCTTTAAAAGGGTTGTGTACCTATGGTGGACTTTTCTGCCAGGCTGAACCTGTTGAGCGAAGCATACTTACCTGCTTTCTGCTGCTGGATTCTGGCTCGTTCAGTCCCCCGTTGCCAATATCTCACTCTGGTCTCCACCTGTCAATGCAGGTCACATGGCTACTGCAAGCCATGACTGGCCGCAGCCATAACTTGTGTCACTGGGTTCCGTGATGCATAGGGGACCTGTTACTGGTGTAAGCCGACTTTGGCCCCATGACCCAAACAGGATGTTGGACCAGGGAGATTGGAGGCATTGGTGGCAGGGAACCGAAGAAGCCACAACTCAGGGGGGAGCAGATAAGTATACTTCCCTCTGCAGCTCTGGCAACATAGGGGGGGGGGGGTGGGGGTTCTGGCAGAAAGGCCTCCTGAAGGTGAACACGCCCTTTAATGTTTTCTATGTTGAAAATCGCTGCATTATGAAATCACTGCATGTCTGTTTGACATCAATCTATATTCTGAGAAGACAGTTGCACATTTTAAAGTGGTTGTCACATAAAGATAACCCTGTGTGTTCGGGAACCCCCTTTATGAGCCATTGCTGGGAGGTGTCAAGCTAGAGCCGCTCACTCTCTAGATGATTCAGTCCATCAATAGACTACACAGTCATTCCTTAATTGCGTAAAATGATGCACGCAACTCAATATATTTCTGTACTTTTAAAGAGGACCTTTCAATCTTTCATCAGTTTTGACATAGGCTAATTATTGTATTACCTTGTAGGGCGGCCCCCACTGATGCCATGGGTGTTTTATTTTTTATTTTTTACAATGGGGAGGAGACGCAGTCTTCTGCTGTGGACGTCTCCTTCTAACTTATAGAAGAAAATAGTCAGCACTCACTCAATCTTGCACGTTGCACGGGATAGGAAAAAATCCACGAATATTCAAGAAAATCCCAGCAGTCGTGTCTTCTCAATCAATCGAATGTTTTTATTTCAACAAGAAAATGTCCACAATCCTGGACGCGTTTCGGCTAGCATGCCTTCATCAACAGGTACAGATATGTATAATGATCTGGTTTATATAAGAGGATACACTCCTCCCCCTATGAAAACCTCACCTACTCCCATTATCCTCACAGATGATGGGAGGGGTCCATAATTAACAAAGAAACACCCATATTAACACTTTACATGGGTCTGTGTCTCAGACTAAATTTCACAATAACATATATATCAAAAAAACAGTACAGGAAGTATAATATATTTATAGATACTTAAATGCCATATATTGCCAGGTATTAGATCCCTCACCGAATATTTGAAGTCTGAAAAAATAAAAAATGGAAATGTAAGTATAATATTAACTTACTAAATATGCATAATATCATAATCCCTATTGAGGCCTCTGGGATATAAGGTATCCAATGTATGGATCCAATATGCCTCTCTGCGCAACAGCAACTTCTTCAGATCACCTCCTCTCCTAGGTCTTTTGACCTGTTCCAGTACTTGAAACCTCAACTGTGCTATCCCATGTTTGCACTGTTCAAAATGAAATGGGATAGGTAACAATAAGTTTTTAGTACGAATAGTGGATTTATGTTTCCCAATGCGATCCCTAATTGTTTGTGTAGTCTCCCCAATATATAATAGGCCACAAGGGCATTTTATTAAATATATCACATTAGTGGATTCACATGTGAAAAAACCTTCAATCAAAAAAGGGCGTCCACTATGGGGATGAAAAAATGTAGAACCTCTTATAATATGGGAACATTGGGAACAGTGCAAACATGGGAATGTGCCTTTACGTTGTGTCGCTAATACTGATTGTTTCAGAGTCTTTTTTGTACTCCCGATATCAGAATGTACCAATTTATCCCTGTAACTAGAGTTCCTCTTGTTACATATCAATGGTAAATTTTTAAATTCATCGATGTTTCCGAATAATGTTGTCCAGTCTCTGGTTAAAGGGATGAAATTTATGTACTAGTGCTACCCTAGATAATACATCTCTAGATGGTTTATCAGATTCAGTGAGTTTCATTTGTGTTTGATTCAGGATAGAACGGGGATAACCCCTTTGTTCAAACCGCTGAGTCATCTCACTCATCCTGACAAGTTGTATGTCAGGGTCAGATACAATACGCTGCACTCGCTGATACTGAGATTTAGGAATAGCTTTTTTCAATGCTGGTGGATGAGAGCTTGTGAAATGGAGAATGCTGTTCCTATCCGTATCTTTCCTAAATAAATCTGTCGACAATTTACCATACTGATCCTTTATCACCAGTGTGTCCAAAAAGCTCACTTTTTCACGATCCTGAACCAATGTAAATTTCTTATATAAACCAGATCATTATACATATCTGTACCTGTTGATGAAGGCATGCTAGCCGAAACGCGTCCAGGATTGTGGACATTTTCTTGTTGAAATAAAAACATTCGATTGATTGAGAAGACACGACTGCTGGGATTTTCTTAAGTCTCCTTCTAACTGTCTGTGAGCGCGATCCAATCAGAGCGGACCACACACATCCAGGGAGAAGGAGCTTAAGTTCTCGCCAGATTCCTTCTCCCTGGCTGTGTGTGGTCCGCTCTGATTGGATCACGCTCACTGCGAGGGAGAAGGAGACGTCCACAGCAGAAGACTGTGTCTACTCCCCATTGCGAGTATACTGCTTATTATAATACAGTGCGCCAAATCATCGGGGGAAGGGGGGGGGGCGCACAGCGGACGAACGGGGTGGGGGCTTTTGAAGAAAAAAAAACACCCATGGCATCAGTGGGGGCAGCCCTACAAGGTAATACCATAATTGGCCTATGTCAAAACTGATGAAAGATCCTCTTTAAAATTGAGTTACACTCCTCAGCATTGAAATTTCAACACCAAGAAAGACAGCCCTTAGAGGGGTTATCCAGGAAAAGATACCTATGACTTATCCTCAGGATAGATGGTCAGTATCAGATGTTAGACGAGGCCTTGAGCTCTGCAACCTAGCTGATCGTAAGGGGTGCCAGGACTCGGACCCCCACCGATTTATGCTAATGATGACCTAGCCTAAAGATAAACTCATCATTATCTTTTCCAGAATAATCCCTTTAAGGTAATACAAATAGAGGCAATAGCAGGTGTTGCTAAAATCTGCAGATTACATTTTCAAGCACCTAGCCCCAATCTTTGGCAAGTAAAAATTACTTAACCCAGATTGAAAGCAAAAGTTTTTTTATCCACATGAAACCCTAAAAATTGGATCACATTGTGTGGGATGATTGTGTGATGCCTCCTGTTCGTCGACTTGCCATTATCTCTACTTGTCACAAACTTAGATGGACAGAATACTTGACATGAGACCTTGGATTATCACTCTGGCAGATTGCTACGTGCCTAGGCAGAGATGTCAGCACTGTTGAACATTGGATGTCCCGCTGGTTGGGAGAACAACGACAAACTGGAATGACATCAAATGGTGCACAGAGGTGTATCTCTGTATGGACGGGTTGTCTGATTAGAAGAATGGTGTGTAGTGATCCATTCTGTACTGTAAGTGAAATTGGACATCCCAAACCTAGGGTGGCAAACAGTTTCCGCACAATCGCTCAGAAGGCATTTGAACTACACTGGGATACAAGTCAGACGTCTACCACTGTCAAAGGATATCATGGTGCACAGCAAGACGTCGGTGGAGGCTGGAATAGAGGACTATCTTCAGAGATGAGGCCTGCTTTTGTCTCCGTTGCAATGATCGCTTGAGATCTGGAGTGCAACGGGTGCAATGTCACGTAGAGGAATTTACAAGAGAATGTCACACCCGCCCTACTCCCGGGATTATGGTGTGGGGTGGCATGATGTACAGTAGCCAGAGCCCTCTAGTCTTCATTTCAGGTACACTAACAGTTCAGCGTTACATTGATTTGGTTGTTCAAACAAGTGGTGTGGCCATTTCTCCCAAGTGTCCCAGGAGCCATTTTTAAACAGGACAACTATTAAAGGGGTTTTCAGGGATATTTTTATTGATGACCTATCCTCAGGATAGGTAATCAATATCAGATCGGTGGGGTCCGGCACACCCACCAATCAACTGGTTGAAGAGAAGGCCGCACACTGTGCCAGCGCAGCTTTCCCTTCATTGTTTACCTGGTCAATATCACAGCATTAAGGAGGTAGAATTACAAGCCATCCCATTTACTTCCATGGGACGACATCTTGTAATTACACCTACCCACTGCTGCGAGGTCGACAGCGAGCAGGTAAAGAAGAATGAAGAGAAGGCTGCGCTGGCACGGAACGCAGCCTTCTCTTTAACAAACTGATCGGCAGGGGTTACAGGTGACCGAGGATAGGTCATCAATAAAAATATCCCAGAAAACCCCTTTAATATACTCATTGATAATATGTCAATTATTTTTCCATTTTTATATCATTTGCATATTAAAGTGTTCATTGATCCTGTGATTTTTTATTTTATTTTATTCTTTCGCTGTTCCTTCTTGATGTTGTAATTTCAATATTAAGGCGTGGAGTTAAGATCTATTAAATCCCTTATGTTAAAATCCTACATCTGTCATGATATATTCTCTTCTTTGCTATTCAGGTTCATGCCAGAGGTCTAAAACTTGGTATATATGCTGACATGGGTAATTATACGTGTGGTGGCTATCCTGGGACAACCTTGGACACTATTACGATTGATGCGGAGACTTTTGCATCATGGGAGGTTGATATGTTAAAATTTGATGGCTGCTACTCAAACTCCTCAGAAAAGGCTCTAGGTATGTTTCCAGCTTCATAATTTTTTCTATAATAACTTTTAATTATCATTCCATAAATAACACCTTTAATCTGATATTTGCTGAAAATCGGTGCTGCCTGGCAGTCTAATTACGCCAATCCTTATTTATTATTTCCTGATAAAGGATTATCTATGCTAATAAAAGGCCTGTGTACGAGCTCAGGGCTGGTGTCCGTGCGTGTGTGCCGATTATAGAAGTGCGCATGCGCAGCGGACGGACACACACACACACACACACACACACACACACACAGGCCAATCCAGGTCGCAGAGCTGGGCTCGGGGCACATCGGCAGGACAGCAGTGCTCAGGGAGGAGGATGCCAGGAGCCGGGCACAGCGGCTTTCAGAGTTACTCTGCCCGGAGCACACGGGACAGCGCAGCCGTCACAGACCCTAGAGAGCCGGCTATCTTACCCATTATGCCGCACTGCGCATGCGCCCGCTTCCCCACACGCGCAGTGCGGCCAGACGCCGCTCCATTGGCACATACTCCACGGACACTACATGTGCAGCATCCTATTGTAATGGCAGCGGGGGGCAGTCACTGTATTGCACCGGCTCCGCTCACTTACTACATTTGTGAGGCAGGAGGCCGGGCGGGCGGCCAGGCACTGGTAGCGTAACTCACTAAGTGACGCCCCTGCTCCGCCCACTGCATGAATGCTATGTGTCATCCAAAGATACCCCATAACAGTGTCAGCCACAGACCAGCCCCCCATAACAGTGTCAGCCACAGACCAGCCCCCCATAACAGTGTCAGCCACAGACCAGCCCCCCATAACAGTGTCAGCCACAGACCAGCCCCCCATAACAGTGTCAGCCACAGACCAGCCCCCATAACAGTGTCAGCCACAGACCAGCCCCCCATAAGTGTCAGCCACAGACCAGCCCCCCATAACAGTGTCAGCCACAGACCAGCCCCCCATAACAGTGTCAGCCACAGACCAGCCCCCCATAAGTGTCAGCCACAGACCGCCCCCCATAACAGTGTCAGCCACAGACCAGCCCCCCATAACAGTGTCAGCCACAGACCAGCCCCCCATAACAGTGTCAGCCACAGACCAGCCCCCCATAACAGTGTCAGCCACAGACCAGCCCCCCATAACAGTGTCAGGCCACAGACCAGCCCCCCCCCATAACAGTGTCAGCCACAGACCAGCCCCCATAACAGTGTCAGCCACAGACCAGCCCCCCATAACAGTGTCAGCCACAGACCAGCCCCCCCATAACAGTGTCAGCCACAGACCAGCCCCCCATAACAGTGTCAGCCACAGACCAGCCCCCCATAACAGTGTCAGCCACAGACCAGCCCCCCATAACAGTGTCAGCCACAGACCAGCCCCCCATAAGTGTCAGCCACAGACCAGCCCCCCATAACAGTGTCAGCCACAGACCAGCCCCCCATAACAGTGTCAGCCACAGACCAGCCCCCCATAACAGTGTCAGCCACAGACCAGCCCCCCATAACAGTGTCAGCCACAGACCAGCCCCCCATAACAGTGTCAGCCACAGACCAGCCCCCCATAACAGTGTCAGCCACAGACCAGCCCCCCATAACAGTGTCAGCCACAGACCAGCCCCCCATAACAGTGTCAGCCACAGACCAGCCCCCCATAACAGTGTCAGCCACAGACCAGCCCCCCATAACAGTGTCAGCCACAGACCAGCCCCCATAACAGTGTCAGCCACAGACCAGCCCCCCATAACAGTGTCAGCCACAGACCAGCCCCCATAACAGTGTCAGCCACAGACCAGCCCCCCATAACAGTGTCAGCCACAGACCAGCCCCCCATAACCGTGCCAGCACTACTGTTCTAGCGCCCGTTATTGTAACGGGCTTAATGTCTAGTATTCTATATTCCCCAGACCAGAATTTTTCTGTAGGAGATGAATGGTATATGTATGTCGCTTATAAAGTGCCAATCTGTTCTGCAAAACTGTACGTAGATTATAGCTCCCATCAGTTCCTGTCCCCAATTGGGCTCACAGTCTCATTTCTCTGTCTCACTTCGGACGGTTTCATAGGAAATCGGATTAACCTAATCAGTATTAGGTTGTTTGTGGGAAGAAGCTGGAATACCTAGAGAAAACACATGCTAATATGGGGAAAACATACAAACATCAAGGAAATGTTGTTTTTAGTTAGATTTGAACCCAGGTGTAAGGGTCCCTTCACACGTCCGTGGAATGGGTCCAGATCCGTTCCGCAATGTTGCGGAACAAATCTGGACCCATTCATTCTCTATGGGGCCGGAAGAGATGCGGACAGCACACAGTGTGCTGTCCTCATTTCCAGAGCGCAGCCCTGATCTTCCAGTCTGCGGCTCCCCCCCAAAAATAGAACATGTTCTATTCTTGTCCGGACAAGAATAGTCAGTTCTATGGGGGTGCCGACCGGGTGTATTGTGGATCCGCAATACACTATGGACGTGTGAATGGACTAGGGCTGCAACGATTAATCGATGTAATCGATTATATTCGATAACTGGATTCGTTGTCGACGAATCCAGTTATCGAATAATCGCCGATTCGTTGCTATGCGGGCGGGCGGTCGCTGCATCTTTATTTTACCTTTTTACAATGACGCTCCTGTAACAGCCAGGCAGAGCGGACGGCGGCGTAACGTCACTCACTCACGTGACACGCCTGCTCCGCCTCCTTCATTCATGAGGTGGGCGGAGCAGGTGCGTCACGTGAGTGAGTGACGTTGCGCCGCCGTCCGCTCTGCCTGGCTGTTACAGGAGCGTCATTGTAAAAAGGTAAAATAAAGATGCAGTGATTAGTCCGACTTATAAGCATCGGGGCCGGGGCTGTTATGGGGAGGGGGGAGGATCTGTCTATGGCACTGCTATGGGGAGGGGGGTCTGTGTATAGCACTGCTATGGGGAGGGGGATCTGTGCACTGTTATGGGGAAAGGGATCTGTGCACTGTTATGAGAAAAGGGCATATATCCCCCTCTCCATAACAGCGCCACCCACAGATCCCCCTCTCCATAACAGCGCCACCCACAGATCCCCCTCTCCATAACTGCGCCACCCACAGATCCCCCTCTCCATAACTGCGCCACCCACAGATCCCCCTCTTCATAACTGCGCCGCCCACAGATCCCCCTCTCCATAACTGCGCCGCCCACAGATCCCCCTCTCCATAACTGCGCCGCCCACAGATCCCCCTCTCCATAACTGCGCCGCCCACAGATCCCCCTCTCCATAACTGGGCCGTCCACAGATCCCCCATAAGTGTCGCCCACAGATCCCCCATAATAGTGTCGCCCACAGATCCCCCATAATAGTGTCGCCCACAGATCCCCCATAATAGTGTCGCCCACAGATCCCCCATAATAGTGTCGCCCACAGATCCCCCATAATAGTGTCGCCCACAGATCCCCCATAATAGTGTCGCCCACAGATCCCCCATAATAGTGTCGCCCACAGATCCCCCATAATAGTGTCGCCCACAGATCCCCCATAATAGTGTCGCCCACAGATCCCCCATAATAGTGTCGTCCACAATTTGTTTTAATATGGCCTTTGAACATAATTTTTCAAGTAAGATCATATAAACCTCTGTTTTGTAATTTTGTCGTTTTTCCCGATTAATCGAAGAAATTAATCGGCAACTAATCGATTATTCAAATAATCGTTAGCTGCAGCCCTAGAATGGACCCTAACAATGATATCCAGTGAGCAACCATTAAAGGGGTTGTCCAGGTTCAGAGCTCACCGACTCTGACGTGAGGTTAGGCATCCCTGATATAAGATATCTTATTAAAGAAGTTTTCTGGGTTCAGAAGTTTTCTGGGCTCTGAACCTGGACATATCCCCTTCCCCCACTCAACTCCTCTGACAAGAGCATCGGAGCATTTCATGCTCCCATGCTCTCCCTTGCCGTGCGCTAAAGCAGGACAAGAAATTTTTCTGGAGATCTGGTGATGTATCGAGCTTTTTCTGGAGATCTGGTGCTGTATCGAACTCTCCATGGGTAAGCTAGGCGGAGGTTTCTGCCTAGCAGTGAGCCCGGTGACCTCACCGCCCCTAATGGGTGGGCTTTAGTGCTGCCCCAGCCTGTAAAACGGCCAGGGCAGAGCTAAAGCCCGCCCATCAGTGCCGGTGATATCACCTGGAACACTGCTAGGCAGAAGTGTCCTCCTAGCAGTGCAGAAATGTAAACAAAAAAGCCCTTGCCCTGTGCGATACAAGAGAGAGCATTAGAGCATGAAATGCTCTGATGCTCTTGTCAGAGGAGTTGAGTGGGGGAAGAAGGGGATATGTCCAGGTTCAGCTTTGAACCCAGTAACCCCTTTAATAAGATATCATATATCAGGGATGCCTAACCTGCGGCCCTCCAACTGTTTCAAAACTACAACTCCCAGCATGCCTGGACAGCCTACAGATATCAGGGCATGTTGGGAGTTGTAGTTTTGCAACAGCTGGAGGGCCGCAGGTGGGATATCTCTGACATATATTAATCAGAAGTGTCATTAAAATACTAATGCGTTCTTAAGCATCTGTCATTTACATGCTGGCAGATGCTATTGATGGAGGTACAGTTAGGTCCATATATATTTGGACAGATACCACATTTCTCTCATTTTTGTCCTGTACATTACCCCAATGGATTTTGAACAAAACAATTCTGATGCAAAACAATTCCGAAGAAGTACAGACTTTCAGCTTTAATTCAGTGGGTTAAACAAAATGATTGCATAAAAATGCAAGGAACTAAAGCATTTTTTTAAACTCAATCCCTTTATTTCAGGGGCTCAAAAGCAATTGGACAAATTAAATCATTGTAAATGTTAATTTCTAATACTTGGTTGAAAACCCTTTGTTGGCCTGAAGTCTTGAACTCATGGACATTACCAGAAACTCTTTCTCCTCCGTTTTAATGCTCTGCCAGGCCTTTACTGCACCTCTTTTTCAGTTGCTGTTTGTTTGTGGGCCTTTCTGTCTGAAGTTTAGTCTTTAACAAGTGAAATGCTCTATTGGGTTCAGATCAGGTGACTGACTTGGCCATTCAAGAATATTCCACTTCTTTGCTTTAAACTCCAGGGTTTGCTTTTGGCACTGTTGTATTCCGTGGGCGTCCAGGTCTTTTTACATTGTTGAGGTCACCAGTGCTTGCTTTCTTTCTCAGGATGTACCAAACTGTAGATTTTGCCACTCCTAGTAGTGTAGCAATTTCTCGAATGGGTTTTTTCTGTTTTCGCAGATAAAGGATGGCTTGTTTTACCTGCATGGAGAACTCCTTTGACTGCATGTTTACTTCTCAGCAAAATCTTCAAAATGCAAGCACCACACCTCAAATCAACTCCAGGCCTTTTATGTGCTTAATTGAGAACGATATAATAAAGGAATTGCCCACACCTGCCCATGAAACAGTCTTTGGGTCAATTGTCCAATTACATTTGGCCTTTTTAAAAACAGGGTGCCTTATGTAAAGGAGCTGAAATTTCTAAACCCTTCATCCAATTTTAATGTGGATACCCTCAAATGAAAGCTAAAAGTCTGAACTTTATGTCCATGTTAAGTATATAACTATAACTTGAATATGTTTTAGTAAACCGGTAAAAAAAAACAACAACTAAATTTGTGTCAGTGTCCAAATATATATGGACATAACTGTATTTGTTTGCAGAGAACAAACATGCAAAGAGGTGTCTCCCAGTGAAAGAACGATCTCACTAGTTCCACCTTCAAAATCCAAATCCAAACTTGTGGCTCATTAACTAACCCGAGTTCGGATTCGGATTTTAAAACATTAATGTATGCGCAGAAACTAACGGGCCAGGCATGAGACTAAACAAATCTTGCATTACTGGTGGCCATAAGAAGATTGCCTCAGCAGAGCCAATACATTGTAAGGATGTATGGAGAGCTTATTATTATTAACGAAGTTTTGGAACAAATCGGGATGGGACCAAGCAGTCCGAACCTGCTTCGCTCAACCTTACTTGGCATATGACAAGGGCAAATAGCCAAGCCAGATATCATCGGCAGACAGGTGTTTTGGTGTGCTTGCCACTCGTCAGTACAGAGTAGTAGGATTCTGGCTGGAAGAGGTTTTCACAATCCTTGGACCGTATTAAAAAGTCTTTGACTCATAAAGAGCCATTTCCGGAAGGTGGCACTAGCAAGATTGCTCTCTTTCTCTGGGAGATACTTCTTTGCATATTCCTATGGAACATATATTTATTTTTTTACCCCTCAAAGCGACTTTTGATAAGCGGGTGGGAAGAAGGGTGTGGCTAGCTACTTTAATTAGTTTAATCTCAGATTTATCATTGCAACTTTAAAAAAAGAGTTGCTAACAAAAGTTGTAAAAAAGCGTAGTAGTATTTCTAGGCAAAAAGGGTAAATCTGGGTATACTGACAGCTATCTCTCCTGACTACCCATCAACTCCTCCATACACATACAGACAAACGTGCAGGTGTATTGTATAGGGAGAGCAGAGAAAGCCAATGCCTATGGCGGCTGCTTATCTCCTAGGAGAACAAAAGAATTGGGCGAAAATATATTAATTTTGTCTGATCCTTCTCTCCCCATGACATCATCTATTGGGTGAGATTCAGGAGCTCCCCACAGACATTAGAGTGTCGTCCGAACCGCTGTTCTTGGCATTGTCGTCCGACAGTACTCTAACGTGTTTGGCAGCCTTAAGGTCTAAAGGCCAACTTTATCAAACGACATTCGACATTTGGTGAATTTGGCACAAAGTACACCAAAGCATAATCCACATGCCGTCCATTTGCCCATTTGCCGTTCGGTGCCTGCACGAAATGGAAGGTACCCAGGAACAGCAAAAGGAAGTGCAGCTCATTGACGCAGGGATGATAGGTGAGTATTTATGCTTCACTCTAATTGGGGCAGCTGGGGGCCTCCATTAGGGCAGCTGGGGGGCAGTATACAGTCATGTATGCTGTATGGAGGATCCATGTTTGCATATGGCATTTTGACCAATTGCATTAATAATTGTCCAACCCCCTCCAAAGAGCTGACTTTGCAGTACCCGCTGTAGGGGAAAACAGTACTTTACTAGGAAGAATGGCTGATCTTTTATCGCAAGCACGGCTTGAGTCCACCAGAACAGGAGCCACTTGAGTATGATCTTTAATTTTAAATAAAACTCTGGATTACGTATGTTTTGTTCATTCTCCTACAGGATATCCTAAGATGAGCGCAGCTTTAAATGCAACTGGGAGGCCAATCCTGTATTCCTGCAGCTGGCCTGCATATGAAGGTGGTCTTCCTCCACAGGTGCGATTACCACACATATCTGTCTTTGCTATGGCTTGTTATGATGCCCAGTTATTTTCAGGACGTTTAAAAGCCTTCTGTTACAATTTGACAGGTGAACTACACATTATTGGGTGAAATCTGTAACATGTGGAGAAACTATGGTGATATTCAGGACTCATGGGAGAGTGTGTTGGATATCATAGAATGGTTTGCAAAGAATCAGGATGCTTTGCAACCGGTGGCAGGTCCAGGCAGGTGGAACGATCCAGATATGGTGAGAATAACATGAATAAGCTTAACTTGCAGTATTATTCTTGTGAGGACACGTACTCATAGTAGGCAAGTTCTCTGTGAAACCAAAGGCTCGACTACAGACTGCTGTAAAAAATCTGTAGGCAACAAAAATGTCCTGTTAATGGAGAGTTGACATTCTTCAGTAGAGATGTGTTTGTGCTCCTAACTATGGTTTTCATGGTCTATTATGTATTGTCTGTACAGTTTATGTCCAAAATTGGGTTACAATATGTTATAGAATTGGTTATGTTAGCCTTCACTTTATAAGGATTTACTTTTATTTCAAAGACTAGTAGTTGCTATCATCAAGTTCTAGTATTTAACATTTTTATTATTTTTCCATTGCAGCTGATTGTTGGCAATTTTGGACTCAGCTATGAACAATGTAAATCACAGCTGGCCATTTGGGCAATTCTGGCAGCCCCACTAATCATGTCCAATGACTTGAGGACCATCTCCCAAGATGCAAAGGACCTCTTACAAAATCGTCTCATGATCTATATAAACCAGGATCCCCTTGGAAAAGAGGGGAAACTAATTGGAAAGGTGTGTGTTGATTTTATAGTAGATTATTATTCTGATACACCCCTAATTGGTGTAAATGTATGCATGCTACACTGTTCAAGTCTGAGGAACCATCAAAATGGATCACGGGAAATGCAACCAACATGTGTATGTAACGGTCGTACAGAAAACCTTCAAGAGGCTGGCCTATGAGGGACATTCATGGCATATCTCTAGTATATGCCATCAATGTCAGGTAGGTGCAGGTGTCCTACCCCTGGGACTTGCTCCTATCTAGAGAACGGGGCCTTCAAAGTGAAGGAGAGCACATCACGCATGTGCAGCATTCCCTCCATTTATCACTATGGGAGTTCCAAAAATAGCCAAGCAAGTATCCTTGGCTATTTTTGGGTGTCCCCCAGCTGTGAATGGCGACTGTACCTGCCTCTTCATTCACCACTATGGGACTGCTTGACAAAAGGCGAACCATTGCTTGGCTAATTTCAGAACTCCCATAGCAGTGAACAAAGGATGGCCACACATGCGAGGTTGCCCTCTGTTCACTTAGGGGGTTCCATTCTGGATATCGTTGCGGGTCCTAGAAGTATAGACCTGCACCTATCTGACGTTGATGGCATATCCTAGTAATGTGTCATCAGTGTGCCAGATGGGAATACATGGACACCGGCTGTGTGTGTCCCGCACATGCCACCCGGTGTTGGCAATGTGTATTCTTGTCTGTTAAACAAACAAAAATAGGACACATTCTATCTTTTTAGCAAGGCCATTTAGGTCAATGGGGCTGAGCTGCTATACAATGTACAGCGCTGTGCTTGGAAAGCTCTGGTGAGCGATGTGGCTGCCTGAAACAGCTGATCGGTGGGGGTGCCAGACCCCTGCCGATGTGATTATAATGACCTATCCTGTGGATAAGGCCTCTTTCACACTACAGTATGTCCATTTCAGTGTTTTGCGGTCCGTTTTTCACGGATCCGTTGTTCCGTTTTTTTGCTTCCGTTGTGGTTCCGTTTCCGTTCCGTTGTTCCGTTCCGTTTTTCCGTATGGCATATACAGTATACAGTAATTACATAGAAAAAATTGGGCTGGGCATAACATTTTCAATAGATGGTTCCGCAAAAAACGGAACGGATACGGAAGACATACGGAAGCATTTCCGTATGTGTTCGGTTTTTTTTGCGGACCCATTGACTTGAATGGAGCCACGGACCGTGATTTGCGGCCAAATATAGGACATGTTCTATCTTTTCAACGGAAATACGGAAACGGAATGCATACGGAACACATTCCGTTTTTTTTGCGGAACCATTGAAATGAATGGTTCCGTATACGGACCGTATACGGAACGCAAAAAACGGAACGCAAAACGGAAAAAAAAAACGTTAGTGTGAAAGAGGCCTAACAATTCCTGGATAATCCCTTTAACAACATTTTAGTTAATAATGATGCTTATTTATACAGCGCCAACATATCTTGCAATACTTCATAATTAAAAGGATACGTGTACAAACCAAATTAGACAACAAAGGTGCACAATAATACACAGTTTATATAGTAAGAGTGAGGGCCCTAATCGCAAGAGCTTACAATCTAGAAGTAGTTGGTAAATTCGAGACAGGCAAGCCTTGTCCCCTGGGAACAAACCCATCCAGGCATCCCCACTTATGGGTTGTGCTTACATAAGACCCAACCAGTTTCGTCCTAGGACAGTCCCTGAAAATTCTAGATTGTTGGCAAATATGTAAGAAGAATGTAAAAGCAGAGTAAAATTAGGGGACACAATGTTGATATTTTTCAGCCTTTTAGAACATTTCTGCATTACAAAATATAGCCATTAGAAGTTACTGGGATCTCAAATAAAATAAAATATATATTTTTTTCAATTTATATACATTTCTGATTCTCCATTTAGTTTCTATTTGATAAATTTTTTAATGCCTCTAAGAAAGGAGACTGAACAGATAAAAAAATAATAATAATATTGAGGGTTTTTCACACACAGGTTTTTAATGGTGTTTTTCTGCACTTTAATGACGTTCTTACCACCAATTTTTTTCACCTGCATTTTTGTGTGTGTTTTTTTTTTGCTGTAACATGCAACCTCTAGGTGTTAGCAGAAAGTCTATGGGAAATATGAAACACAGGACACACAAGGGTTTGTTTGCTACTGATGTATTTTTTATTATTTTTTATTAGATGGTGTCTCTGATGTTTTTGAAAAATGCAGATTGCTGAAGTTTTTGGCTTTTTTTTCTGGCCTTTTTACATTTCCCTCTGTATAGGGGGAAAAATGCAAAAAAAACTAAACAGAAAAAAAAACTACTTGCACAGTTACGGTATTTAGAAAAAAAAACACTTCCTGAGTTCCTTCACTAGTCTCCTCTTCCCAGTCCCTCTGAACACAAAGATGTGACCTCTCAGCCAATTACTGAATGAGGCCGGTCAATGATGTGACCAGTGATTGGCTGACTGGTCACAGTTCCTGTGTCAGGAGGGACGTAGAGCTGGTAGATTTTTTTTTTTTTTTAAGGCATTTTGCCCTTTTTCTGGTCCATCACTTTAACCATTCAAATCCTTTTAAAATTATTATTTATTATTAAAGCACCATTCATTCCATGGCACTGTACATATGATAAGGGATGTACATACATAATACAGACAATTGCAATAAGCATGAACAAGACTAGTTATAAACTGTTACAGAAGGAGAGAGGGCCCTGCCCATGAGGGCTTACAATCTACAATCGGAGACATGTTGGGATAATTCTCCATAAACAACTGATCTTACTCCTTTCATTTAATATCATGTAAGTTGGCACCTTTAGACAACACCTATAAATGAACACTATGGGCAATATTTATACACTGTGGATTGCCTAGTCTGTGACTCGAGGAGAGAGGTCATGCACCACCCCTTCAGGCCCTGGGCTAGGCATAACAGAATGCAGCATTTTTGTCAGTACAGTTTATTTTAAAGGCTATGTACATCTTCAGGGACTTTTTTTATAATTGCATTTTACTCATTTTGGGCTAAAATATTTTTTCTATTGGTCTTTCTTTGTTACAAATGTTTTTAGCCATTTCTGACATACAAGAGTTAAAAAATCAGTCTGCAAGCTGTGACTTTATTTTTTTTATCCGGTCAGTTTCCAGCTCATGTGTAGCTCTTATCTCTGACCTAATATACTTATTTACGCTGTATTCTTATTTGTTTGATAAGAAGTGAGCTATAATGAGTGTTTGAGATAAGAGCTAAACATGAGCAGTCAGCTGAAGGGCTTCAGAGAAAACAGGAGACAGCTTTCAAACAGACTGATTATTATTATTAATATATATATATATATATTATTTTTTTTTTACTTTTTTAACTCTTGTATCTCAGAAATGGCTAAACATTTTATTAAAGACCAATTGAAAAAAATAGTTTTAGCCCAGAATGAATGAAAAAATGTCCCTGAAGGTGTACATAGTCTTTAAGAATGTGGGGGCCAAATGATATAGTCTTCTATTTGGTATTGTGACTCAAGTGTTGATTCAGAAGCCATAATAACCATTCCTTTTTAGATACACGATCTTGTTGAAGCTCCATGATTGTTCTTACTAAGCATCTGTATGTACTTTGTTCAGGCTGGCTCCTTGGAGGTGTGGGTGAGAGAGCTGGTGGAGGAACAGTACGCCGTGGCTGTGCTGAATAAAGGAACAGATGGTCTGCCGAGACGTTTCACTACAAGCCTTTCCCAGCTGAACATAACCAAGAGCACCTTTGGCTATAAACTTTATGATGTTTTTGAAAAAGAATTCTTAGGGACTTTTAAACCAGAAGCAGCTTTTCAGATGAGCGTCAACCCCTCCGGTGTGGTCATGTTGTTCATTCGCCCGGCCGCCATGCGCAATCACTTTTTATAATGACAACTTGGATTACAGTGCTATTTGAAAATGTATTAAAAGTGAAGCCGGTGCCACTGGAAGTCGCATTGCTTTATACTAATGTTTTATGTGCCTTTTTTGTACTTGAAATCACTGGCGGGAAAAGGGAATGCAGTGCTTCCTGGAATCAAGGGGTAACCAAGGCCACCTTTTTGTTTTGTAAATGATATAAATGCACTATGTTTTTTCTTAAAGGGAGTCTTTCACCTAAACTGACCATTATAGAACACTAACCATGATCTGCATTATAGTCCCCATATTGGAATGCTACTTACCGTATAGTTGTCCGTCGCTTATTTTCACGAAAAAACACTTTTATTTAATATGTTAATTAGGTTCTGAAGGTGCCCAGGGGCGGCGTTCAAGCGGCCAGTGCCCAGGCCCCTCGTCGCTTTTCATATGAAACCCCTCCCCTTTCACCCCTCTGGCCCGCCCTAGGTTCTTCAGAAATACAGCTCCAGCACCGTTCACCAGATTCGTCGCACCTGCGTACTTCATTCCCCATTATGGGCAGAGGCACAAGGCCGGCTAGATGTACGGGCCGGCACATGCGCTTTAAAGGCTCTTGTGCCTCTGCCCATAATGGGGAATGAAGTGCGCAGGCGCGGAAAATCTTGTGAATGGTGCTGGCGCTGGATTTCTGAAGAACCTAGGGTGGGACAGAGGGGTGAAGGGAGGGGTTAGTGTTCTATAATGGTCAGTTTATGTGAAAGACTCCCTTTTTAATGTTTTGCACCTCCGATTGAATCTGTAAAAGGATTGTTGTGAAATCAGTTGTCTTAGCACAAAGGTTATGTCAGTGTAGTCCATTATCTTTACTTTTGTATTGTGCCTTTTCAATGAACTAAAATGCCATTTGACCTAAGCTGGCTGAACACATTAGGTGTATATCGGACAAATCTGCCAATTTCGACAGGGCTAGACAACCATCTAATGCATATAGTGCTCTCCAGCATCTTAGATGTCAGGGAGATGACAGTTGGGCTTTACGCTGGGTTCAGACCTGAGCGTTCGCGATGGAGCGCTCTGTATGCGCGATTGTACGGGCGTTTGCAATCGCGCATACAGAGACAAGCGAACGCCCATTGTCGCGCGTTCCCGCTAAAGTCTATGTACGGGAACGCGCGACAAGACGCCCCAAAGAAGCTCATGTACTTCTTGGGGCATCGGGCGATCGTACGCGCTGTAAAAAGCTCAGGTGTGAACCCAGCCTTAGGATTTCAACACACCCGATACTTTTGTTCTCAGAGAGATAAGTCGCTGCCAGACAGGTGTATAACTCCCCTTTCCATGTTCAGAACACATATACGTGTGGACGTGTGTGGGGGTTGACTGAGATAGCTGTCAGCTGAAGCAGTATTACATTTGTATGGCTAGACTTACTTTTAAAGGCTATGTACACCTTTGGGGGCAATTTTTATCATTATTGCATTGTACTTATTTTTAACTAAAAATATTTTTTTTCATTTGATCTTTATTAACAATATGGAATCCTTTTTTCTGTACAGAGCTGACATTCTCTACAAGCTGCCTGTGGATTTTTATGTCTTTTCCGTCATCTGGGGAGAAGACGGCATCCTTATCTCTGCTCTCTGACCTTTTTATAAACACTCATTATAGCTCAGTCTTAAATAAGTGTCTATGACGTCTTAGTAGTTTAGAGATAAGGGTAATTAGATGACTGGCACAAAACGAAAGCGAAAGTACTAGTCGCACAGCTAGAAAAACGGTTAACCCTTTATGACAGAATGGCTCAATGTTTTTAATAAAGGCCAATTTAAAATATGATTTTTACAAAAAAAATTAGTAAAATGCAGTCATAAACAAAAATTGCTTCCAAAGGTGTACATAGCCTTTAAGTACTGGGTAAGGGTATGTTCACACAACAGATTTTGGATGTGGACAACATATTCTGTGGCAGATGCCGGCGTGGTTTCTGCTGCATTTTTCACTTTGACTTTCAAGGATCCACTGGCGGTTTAGACCCATTGAATGGAACTAAACCACGACTGGACAACTGCTGCAGCTTCCAGCGGAGTCTGTCCAGACACTGCTGTAAGAATTGGCGTGTCCTGTCTTGGCGTGGTCTCTGCTTTAGACCACCGGCCACAAAGACGGCAGTGCTGCCTCCCATTGCAAGAAAAATAAGGTGGACACCATGTGGCTGTTGGTGGAATCTTGATGCAGAACTTTCAAAAATTCTACCGTGTGAATGGACCCTAAGTCTTCACGTATGATGCACAATTCTATAATGAATACAGTATTTGCAGCCACTGGGGACTGAATGTTTACTCAGCCAACATCTTTTCCTCCTGATTCCCCCATGGCTCCTCTGACAACGGTTTATCTCTTGTAGCAAGACACACAACTTTCTGATGAACTTTTATTAACTCTTTCTGGGAGGGAGATGGGAAAACAGCAATACTGCCACTGCGTTTTTGCCTAATAAATTTTACGGCGTTCATTTTTCTGTATAAATAACATGTCTATTCTCTGGGTCAGTATGATTGCAGTGATACCAAATACATATATTTTTTATTTTTTTGTTTGTTTTTACATTTTACTACTTTTTTGCAATAAAACCCCTTTTTTTTAAAAGAAAAAAATGTTTTTGCATTGCCGCTTCCAACCAAAGACCTATAACTTTTTTTTTTTTTTTTTTTTTAAGTTGTGTGAGGGCTTGATTTTTGTGGGACAACTTGTATTTTTCATTGGTATCATTTTGGAGTAAATGGCGCTTTTTGATTGCTTGTTATTACATTTTCTCGATGGCAACTAAGAATTTTTAGTTGCCACTTTTTTTTAACCACTTAATAGTCCCACAAGCGGACTATAACAGGCAGCTTTTTGATTGCTTTTAAAATGCAATGCACTATCCCTAACATTGACCAGCAGGCTGCGCCAGAGAGGCTCAGCTTGCTGGAAATTACTGAAGGCTGGTGTGGGGCCTACATCAGACCCCAGGCAGACTTCACACACATCGGCACCCCGCAATCGCATTTGTGGGGTGCCGATGGGAGACAGAGGGAGTCTCTGCTCCCTCTGTCAGGACTTTACATGCGGCGGGCGCCATTGCCCGCGGCATGTAAAGTATTAAACAGCCTGGATCGGCACTCCTGCTCGGTTCGGGCTGTTAGAGCAGGGCCCCAGCTCTCATGTGAAAGCCAGGTTCTCCCTCGTAAAAAAGCGGCGGCCCAGCCTAAGGCCCTTAGTGACCGCCCTAAAAACACGTATGGGTGGTCACTAAGGGGTTAATTCAGTTGTCCAGGACCAGAGAAAATGTCTTTTATTCTAGAAACAGCACCACTCATTTCCATGGTGCCACAGTTCAGCTCCATTTACTGGAATTGGGGGCTGTGTTCAGAAGAACGAGAAGGAAGATTTTCTTTTTCGTAATCCTAGTCGATCTTTTCAGGCTGAAATAACACATGCGGTTTCAAGCGTTGACCATCCGCACGCCCTTCCTGGCGCGGTCCTGTCATTTAACCGCTGGGGTGCAGACTTCAGCGCTGCCTCCCTTTAAAAACTGTTGGAATGTTTGCACAGTTTTCATACCAAAATCCGCTGTATGAAGAGCCCCTTAAACTTACTTTCACATGGAGAGTAAATGCTGTAGGTTTGCTGCAGCATTTTACAGCACAAGCAGTGCAGCTGAGGTTTTAATCTCATTCACAACTGCAAAAAAAACTGCATAAATTGACGTGTGTGGATTTTTTTTATCCACAGCATGTCAAAGCTGTTGTTCCAAGTATGAGTTATTACCTATCCATAGGAATGGGCATTACTGACTGATCGGTTGGGGTCTGACTGCTGCGAAACCCACTGATCCTGAGAACGAGCGTCCTATTCCCCCATCCTGAGGGAGTCGCAGACCAAGCCTGTGCTTTGCCACTCCGTTCATTCTCTATGGGACTGCCAAAAACAGCTGAGCTCTGTACTTGGCTATCTCCAGCAGACCCATAGAGATTGAATGGAGCCGCAGGGGGCATGCTTGGCCTGCCACTCCAACGTCACGAGAACCCCATTGTCTGGATCAGTGGGGGCCCCAGCGGTTGGACTCCCACGTTCAGTTAATTATCCTTTATCCTATGGATAGGGGATAACTTTCATACTTGGCACAACCCTTTTTTTTATTTATGCTGCTGTTTTCCAATGCTGTTTACACACTCTGCAAATCCACTGCAAAATCTGTGATTCTGCTGCAGAAAATCCACACAGTGTGGTCTTACCTTAAGGCCTCTTTCACACGACCGTTTTTTTTTTCCGTTTTGCGGGCCGTTTTTTGCGGTCCGTATACGGTCCGTATACGGAACCATTCATTTCAATGGTTCCGCAAAAAAAACTGAATGTACTCCGTGTGCATTCCGTTTCCGTATTTCCGTTTTTCCGTTCCGTTTAAAGATAGAACATGTCCTATATTTGGCCGCAAATCACGTTCCGTGGCTCCATTAAAGTCTATGGGTCCGCAAAAAAAACGGAATGCATACGGAAATGCATCCGTATGTCTTCCGTATCCATTCCGTTTTTTGCGGAACCATCTATTGAAAATGTTATGCCCAGCCCAATTTTTTATATGAAATTACTGTATACTGTATTTGCCATACGGAAAAACGGAACGGAACAACGGAACGGAAACGGAACCACAACGGAAGCAAAAAACGGAACAACGGATCCGTGAAAAACGGACCGCAAAACACTGAAATGGACATACTGTCGTGTGAAAGAGGCCTAAGGGTGAGATGTTTTGCAAATTAAAAAAAAAAACTATATTTGTAAATCATTAAAATGTAATGAATTTTCAGTTTTTGCCTAGGTTCAGTCTTCCACCACAAAACTGGTTTTACACTTAAAGGGAACCTGTCATCAACTTTATGCTGACCTCACTGAGGACAGCAGAAATGCGGATTTCATTGGTGTCACTTATGACCTACTAATAAGTGGTTACCGAGAACCAGCTTTATAATCATTACAGCCCAGGTCTTGAAAAGAGTGAAATCTACCTGAGAAGAGTCCTGGTTACTCTTGACTTCGTGCTCTCTCGCCCACCTGCTGATGACTGACAGTCTTCTACCTAGTTTTCTCCCTTACTCTGCCAGTCATCAGATGGGCGGGGAGAGCAGGAGATTATGAATAACCAGGACTCTTCTCAGGTAGATTTGACTCTTTTCAAGGCCTCGGTTGTAATGATTATGATGCTGGTTCTCGGCAACCACTTATTAGCTCATGAGTGACACACCGCTGACATCAGCATTTCTGTCACTATTTTATACTGCCCTCAGTGAGGTCAGCATAAAGTTGATGACAGGTTCCCTTTAAAGGTGGCAGTAGACATTAGTCTGAAGTAAAAAAAAGAATGGACAATTTCTGCTAAAACTAATGTTCATCAGGTGACATTTAACATCAAACAATAATTTTTTAGCCGACCTATGACCAACCAATATCGCCTGAAAAAAAGTTGCTGTGTTTTGATATTCTCTGATAGATAGATCGTTCTTTAAAATGACGTTCCCAGAAAGATCTTATGTCCATCGCCTGGTTCCATTAAACATGTATAAGCAGTTTGAACAAATGTTATGGTCAGTATGGACTAAAACAGGCATCCTCAAACTGCGGCCCTCCAGCTGTTGTAAAACTACAACTCCCACAATGCCCTGCTGTAGGATGATTCCTGTAGGCTGTTCGGGCATGCTTGGAGTTGCAGTTTTGCAACAGCTGGAGGGCCGCAGTTTGAGGATGCCTGGACTAAAATATGTATAATGTTGTGTGTGAAAGGAACGTTCACCCGATGATTGATTGTTCAACCAACTTCTATCTAATGTGTATGGCCACGTGTGGTCTCACTTACTTATTAGGTATATATAGCAAAGAATGTTCCGAATTTAGCCAGATGTCTAGTTGCTGTGATGTAATGCGGAAGTATCAAATATAAACTGTGTCCATACTGTATTCTTCATAAATAATCTGTGTCCATTTTGTTATGAACAAAGCTGCTTACACACGTGGCTAAAATTGTTGGTACCCTTCCGTTAAAGAAAGAAAAAACCCACAAATGGTACTGAAATAACTTGAAACTGACAAGATTAAATGGGGTTGTCTCGCCTCATTAGTCAATAGTAATTCTGTTCCTTGCAGCGTGATGATTGATTTTGCCATTTACTTCTGTTTTCCATTTTCCCTCTGTAAACTTTTTCCCCACCTAAGACCCCCAAATTGCCTGCTTGTTTCTAGAATTGTGGCATTGGCCATAACCCCTATCAGCGGTGGCCGCGCATGGAAAAAGATTTGGCCAGCTGCTCTGGTGGACGGGATTTGCAGGAGCGAGCGCGCACATATTCATGCGCATGTACAGTGACTCCCATTCACCTGCAGCTTGTAGGATCTATAACACTGGACCGTGCACACACAGGCAGGGGGTGGGATTGCATTATCCATGCCCTGCTCGTCTGTGGCTTCGATCAAACATATCCGCACCGCCCCCAGCAGGCTAGGAATCAAGGCCCTGAGAGGCGTGTGGAAGCCAGGAAAGACCGAGGTGAGACAACCCCTTTTAATATTAAAAAAAATAACTGAAAATCAGATGTTGCTTTTGAATTATGGTTCAACAGAATAATAAAAAAATAATAATAATGAAACTGACCTGGACAAAAATAATGGTACCCTTAACTTAATATTTTGTTGCACAACCTTTTGAGGCAATCACTGCACCTGTCTAGGTATTTTGACCCACTGCTCGTGAGCAGACAGCATGCTTCAGCTCCTTCCACAAATGTTTAATAGGAGTATCTCAGAAATCTGGCAGTATTTTTGTTCTACTGATAGGTTAAAGGGGTTTTCCAGCCTTTACTAATTAATTGCCTATCCTCAGGTCGGTCAGCTTTTCGGGTGTAGCTTCCCAGCACAGTCAAACATGTAGCAAAAAAAAAAAAGATGGATCCAGCACCAAGAGGATGTTTGTGAGTTATTTGTTTCTTTATTCAGCGATAAAATTCATGTAGCGTCTACATCAGTCTTGTAATCAACCAGATCTACGCGTTTCGAACAAAACTGTTCTTACGCAGGACAAACAGGAGATGCCCGACAGTCAAACGTGAATCATCTAGCGATGGCCTATTCTAAGGACAGGCCATCACTTAGAAAAGGCTGGACAACCGCTTTAAGTACATAACAATCATGAAGGTCACAGCTGTATTAAATATGATTTATTCCACAAACCAATGTATTTCTGTACTGATTTACCAAAGCGTAATCCATGTACAATACACTCAAAAATGTGAAATTCAATTCACTGAAATCTGTCATCTGTGATATCATTAAAGTGTATGATTGATTAAGGTTTTCAACACAATTGTGATAAGTTGGTAAGGCTGATTAGTCAGCCTGCATTTGTGGGAGGGGCGGAGGCTCTTCATATACGAGCCACACCCTCACTCACAGGTGTGTGTTTTCAGGTGCCCTATGGCTTCGGGGGCCGACGACTGCTTCGGCCCCATGGCTTCGATGGCCCGACGACTGCTTCGGCCCCATGGCCCCTATGTATCGCATACATACCTGCTTCCCTAATAATCCACGTTGATCGCTCATTTTATGTTTTGACCGCAAACTGGTCCGGTTCGCCCTACAGCATTATTGTCATGTCTTACGCAGATATTTCTTTCTTTAATTGTTCATGCTTTCGTTCAGGTCCTGCCAGAGGAAGAACAAGTAGGGCAATTCGCTCTAGCATTTCAGTCTCTGATTGTAGTCGATCATATCTTGTCAACCAGGTCCCCACGCAAAGTCTTTGCCTTTTTACCACGACCAGGAATTCATTTTCGCCAGTAGCTTCATTGCATTGCATGGGAGGGCATAGACAGAATCTTGTATATTATGGCTTCATAGCTTCTTGCCGCACTAACCTCCGACTCCCTACAACCACGCTGAATCGGATTTTGGACAAGGTCCAGCATTTTCTCACGGTAGAAGATTCAGATAGTAGGTCGGTCTTCACGTCTCAAGCATAAAAACAATTCTCAGGGGCGCACAGTAGAACAAAGCGCGGATAGCTGTTGTCTGGGTAACTATTCAAGGATTCTCTTCCTATCTACATGGTTCTTTTTGGCCCTCATTCCTGCATAGTCTAGGCAATTAGGTTTTGGTCCCATGATCTCCTGACGCTAGGGCATTGCCAGTACTCACACTAGAACCAAACTTTACAAGTTTCAGTTGGTTTTTATGATCCATTTCACAACGTTTTCTCGGTCCTCCATTCCGCTTTTGTGCAATATCCGCAATATTGAGCATCATGTCTCTGGCCTTGTCATCCACAAGATGGGTTGTAGGTTTCCTACTGGTCTTGCCTCACATACCCCGAATTTTCGCTCTAGATCCCGGATGCCTTGCAGTTGGCTTGGGGATTAGTTTGTACATGCCATTCAAATTCCTCTTCTACCCTACTTGGCTTGGTTTTTGCCCACTTATAGGCCTACCCACGATCATGGCTTAGAGCACACAACAAGCCATTTAGTGAGGTCAGCTAAGACACGCCTAGCTGGGTTAGGTTGTTCCCGTTGTTTTCTCCCTAGGGTTTTCCGGATACCTCTTGGCCGTAGCCATGACCACAAGTTGGTAAGGCTGATTAGTCAGCCTGCATTTGTGGGAGGGGCGGAGGCTCTTCATATACGAGCCACACCCTCACTCACAGGTGTGTGTTTTCAGGTGCCCCACCCTCCCTCCCTTATCTTCTCATTTCCACAGGGTATGCCCACTTATAGGCCTACCCACGATCATGGCTTAGGGCACACAACAAGCCATTTAGTGAGGTCAGCTAAGACACGCCTAGCTGGGTTAGGTTGTTCCCGTTGTTTTCTCCCTAGGGTTTTCCGGATACCTCTTGGCCGTAGCCATGACCACAAATAAATGGATATCATAAAATAGTTGACTCTGATATGTTGAAGTTAAAGCCTACTGCGAACAGTTCTTTTAATTGCGCCTTAATAAAAAAAAAAATCTGCTTTTTAATCTTCGATACAAAGGGATTGTCTGGGATCTTAAGGAACTAAAAAAAAATAACCTATATTCACTTGTTAAATCCCCTGCCACGCCAATGCTGGTGGTCCCAATGGGTCCTGCAGCAATCACTAGCCTCAGTGGTCCCTTGTCAAACATGGAAGCATAACCACTGAGGCCAAGAAGTGGCTGCAGCAGTCACATGAATGTTGTATGTGACCTCATTACTGCAGGACTGGAGAGGACCTCCAAAACAGGAGGGGATTGAATGGGAGAGTGTATGTTATTTCTTTATTTTATACAATTTCTTGCATTTCCTCAAGTTTCTTAACCGCTACAGGACCGCCGGATCGCGTCCTGGCGGCGGCCCTGTAATTCCTCCTGGACGCGCCGGCGGGTGCTCTCGCGAGACGCGAGATTTCGGTCAAAGTATCAGTGTAAACTGTCACTTATTTTTTTTTCACTGGTATTGACTGATAGTTTTAGGATAGTTTGGGCCTCTTGGTTAGGTAGTTTAGCGATCGTTTAGCGCCCAGCCCACCGCACCGCAGTCACTGATTCGCTGATTAGCTTATCGCTTATCAGCATTTGTACTTTTATAATATCTGTAAGTGATCAGAACTGATCACAGTCAGATCTATAATAGTATTAGTGTCACCTTAGCTCATCCTCCACCTAAAACGCAGTGTTTGCCTGATCGGTCGCCCACACGTGCGTTCACCCACGCCCGCCCCGCCGCAGTGACAAAAAATATATTTTTTTTTGATCCCTGCACAATCACTTTACAAGTGCTGCGGCGATAAAAAAAAATCAGTTTTGATATTTTTTATCAATCGCAGCGGCCTCCGGTACTTCGCTAGCCTCCCATTTGTAAGACAGGCTTGCTTTTTTTCTTGGGTAGTCTCAGGGAATACCCCTAAATTTAGTAGTCCAAATGTCAAACAGGGGGTATTCTTCTGAAGAGGCCTACAGGCTTCTGACCCAGGCGGATGAGGAATGGGAACCCTCATCTGATGAATCTAGCGGGTCAGAATATGAACCTGTAGAAAGCAGTGGCAGTCTGACCCAAAGTTCGGACGAGGAGGTTGAGGTCCCTGATAGCACCAGGCGTACCGGGCCCCGTGTCGCTAGACCACAGGTTGTGCAGGATCCGCTTCAAGGGCAGCAGAGTGGGGCTGGCGCTGTCGGATTACGTGGTGAGGCATACACCAGTAGCGCAGCCCATCCTGGACCTAGTACCAGCACTGCCGTACAACATGGTGAAGTGGCGAGCACCAGAAGGGCAGTTGAAGCTGGTACGGTGGCACATGCAATAGTTACCCCGTCGCAGCCACCGCACAGACAGGCCCGTAGAGTCCCTGAGGGGCTGGCAAACCCTGATTGGCAGTCCCCAACTTCAGCCGCACCATTAGTTCCCCCTTTCACCGCCCAGTCTGGAGTTCGGGTTGAGACAGCTCAGATTGGTTCGGCCCTGGGATTTTTTGAGCTGTTCTTGACTGCGGAGCTCTTGGACTTAGTTGTGGCTGAAACAAATCGGTTTGCCACTCAATTTATATCCGCCAACCCGGGAAGCTATTATGCCCAGTCTTTCCGGTGGAAACCCGTCCAGGTTTCCGAATTAAAAAAATTTCTGGGCTTTCTCCTCAACATGGGTCTAACCAAAAAGCATGAATTGCGGTCATATTGGTCCACGAACCCAATTCATCACATGCCCGTGTTCTCTGCTGCCATGTCAGGACACGATTTGAGACCATCCTGCGTTTCCTGCACTTTAGTGACAATAGCACCTCTCGTCCCAGAGGCCATCCAGCCTTTGACCGGCTCCACAAAATTCGGCCCCTCATAGACCAATTCAACCAGAAATTTGCATATTTGTATACCCCTGAGCAAAACATCTGCGTAGACGAGTCCCTTATACATTTTACCGGGCACCTTGGCTTCAAACAATACATCCCAAGCAAGCGTGCCCGGTGTGGGGTCAAATTGTATAAGCTCTGTGAAAGGGCCACAGGCTATACCCACAAATTTCAGATCTATGAGGGAAAAGATCAGACCCTGGAGCCGGTCCGTTGCCCTGACTACCTGGGGAGCAGTGGGAAGACAGTCTGGGACTTGGTGTCATCCTTATTTGGCAAGGGGTACCATCTTTATGTGGACAATTTCTACACAAGTGTGCCCCTCTTCAGGCATTTGTTCCTAGAACAGATTGGCTGCTTTGGCACCGCGCGACCTAGTCACCGGGGCTTCCCCCAACGGCTCGTTACCACCCGTCTTGCAAGGGGGGAGAGGGCTGCCTTGTGTAACCAAGAACTGCTCGCGGTGAAATGGAGAGACAAGCGTGACGTTTACATGCTCTCCTCCATTCACGCAGACACGACAATCCAAATTGAATGAGCAACCAGTGTCATTGAAAAGCCCCTCTGTGTCCACGACTATAATTTGCTCATGGGAGGGGTGGACTTCAATAACCAGATGTTGGCTCCTTATCTCCTTTCCCGCAGTACCAGACGCTGGTATAAGAAGGTGTCTGTATATTTAATTCAATTGGCTGCATATAATAGTTTTGTTCTCTACAGTAAGGCTGGGAGAACAGAATCCTTCCCCAGTGTAGTGAGCCGTCTACACGAGCAACATTTCCCCAGTGTCGTTGCTGGTACCTCAAATCGACCATCACCCCGAAAAAAATGTCGTGTCTGTAGCAGGAGTGGAATAAGGCGTGACACCCGCTATTTCTGTCCTGACTGCCCTGACCACCCTGCCCTATGCTTAGGGGAGTGTTTCCGGAAGTACCACACACAGGTACACTTAGCATAGGGATTGCATCTCACAGGACAGGCACACAGGGCTATTAGGGCCCATTCACACACAGCTGCTGCAAACCTTCTTTCACCTGGGACAAAGTGCATAATGTACTTCGCCATATCTTTGGGCGATTTGCGCTTTGCACATTGTCCCATGGGGAAGGAGAGGTTTGTCCTATAAAAAAAAAAAAATCAGTAAGCAAAAAAGTTAATGTTCAAAAAGTTTAATAAAGTTTATATGTTCTGTTCAAATGTTATTATAAAGTTAATAAAATGTATTGCGTTGCGGCCTGTTTTTTTCTTTTTTTTTACCTTCCAGGTGGACTAACCGATCGACTAGCTGCAACACTGATGTGCATTCTGACAGAAGCATTGCGCTGCTGTCAGATTACACAAAAGTCGGTGTATGCGGCGCTGCAAGACGAGATTTCTCCTCTGCAGTAAAAGATACGTTTGCCGAGACATATGAGCTGAGGAGGTGGCGGTGTTCATATGCTTTGGCAAACACTTTGTATATAAATTTTTTTTTTTAATTCCCGGCAATGATTTATTCATCCACATCGATTGATGTGAATGGAGAAATCGGGTTTGCCAGGGCATACGAGCTAAAAGTGGGTATGGATGTTGGGCGGAGCTCCTATGTCCTGGCAGATGCCTTTCCCCTCCTTTTTTTTTTTGGCAGAGATTTTTTCATCCACATTGATCGATGTGAATGAAGAAATCTGTGCCGTTAATTTTTTCTTTCAGCCCAGAGGCTGAACGGAAAAAAAAAAATCTCATTACCTGTATGCTCAATATAAGGAGAATAGCAGAAACACCTAATGCTGGCCATACATGTAATGATTGCGGAGACCCTCAAATGCCAGGGCAGTACAAACACCCCACCATGACACCATTTTGGAAAGAAGACACCCCAAGGTATTCGCTGAGGGGCATATTGAGTCCATGAAAGATTGACATTTTTGTCCCAAGTTAGCGGAAAGTGAGACTTTGTGAGAAAAAACTAAAAAAAAATCTATTTCCGCTAACTTGTGCCAAAAGAAAATTTCTATGAACTCACCAGGCCCCTCATTGAATACCTTGGGGTGTCTTCTTTCCAAAATGGGGTCACATGTGGGGTATTTATACTGCCCTGGCTTTTTAGGGGCCCTAAAGCGTGAGAAGAAGTCTGGGATCCAAATGTCTAAAAATTCCCTCCTAAAAGGAATTGGGCCCACATTCCAAAGAGCACCGTTCGGATTTCACAGGGCAGTTTTTACATATTTTGATTTCAAACTACTTCTCACGCATCTGGGCCCCTAAAATGCCAGGGCAGTATAAATGCCATGTGAAATCCGAAAGGTGCTCTTTGGAATGTGGGCCCATTTGCCCACCTAGGCTGCAAAAAAGTGTCACACATGTGGTATCGCCGTACTCAGGAGAAGTTGGGGAATGTGTTTTGGGGTGTCATTTTACATATACCCATGCTGGGTGAGATAAATATCTTGGTCAAATGCCAACTTTGTATAAAAAAAATGGGAAAAGTTGTCTTTTGCTGAGATATTTCTCTCACCCAGCATGGGTATATGTAAAATGACACCCCAAAACACATTCCCCAACTTCTCCTGAGTACGGCGATACCACATGTGTGACACTTTTTTGCAGCCTAGGTGGGCAAAGGGGCCCACATTCCAAAGAGCACCTTTCGGATTTCACAGGGCATTTTTTACAGATTTTGATTTCAAACTACTTCGCACGCATTTGGGCCCCTAAAATGCCAGGGCAGTATAACTACCCCACAAGTGACCCCATTTTGGTAAGAAGACACCCCAAGGCATAGTGAGTTAATGGAAGTTTTTATTTTTTGTCACAAGTTAGTGGAATATGAGACTTTGTAAGGAAAAAAAAAACGGAAAAAAAACCATTTTCCGCTAACTTGTGACAAAAAATAAAAAGTTCTATGAACTAACTATGCCCATCAGCGAATACCTTAGGGTGCCTACTTTCCGAAATGGGGTCATTTGTGGGGTTTTTCTACTGTCTGTAGAACCTCCGGAAACATGACAGGTGCTCAGAAAGTCAGAGCTGCTTCAAAAAGCGGAAATTCACATTTTTGTACCATAGTTTGTAAACGCTATAACTTTTACCCAAACCATTTTTTTTAACCCAAACATTTTTTTTTTATCAAAGACATGTAGAACAATTAATTTAGCGAAAAATGTATATATGGATGTCGTTTTAAAAAAAAAAAATTTACAACTGAAAGTGAAAAATGGCATATTTTGAAAAATTTTTTTGTTAAATTTCGATTAATAACAAAAAAAAGTAAAAATGTCAGCAGCAATGAAATACCACCAAATGAAAGCTCTATTAGTGAGAAGAAAAGGAGGTCAAATTCATTTGGGTGGTAAGTTGCATGACCGAGCAATAAACGGTGAAAGTAGTGTAGTGCAGAATTGTAAAAAGTCGTCTGGTCATTAAGGGTGTTTAAGCTAGGGGGGCTGAGGTGGTTAAAATCCTGGACTTTAACCAGCTCCCGACCGCCTAACGCAGGGATGCATCCTCCGGGCGGCCGGGTTATTCCTTGTTGACGCATCGTCGCGTCATCTCGCGAGATGCTACATTTCCAGGATCGTAAGGTAAACGAGTTGATCTACAGCCTGCCAGCGGCGATCATTCGCTGGCAGGCTGTAGATGCGATTTTTTTTCAACCCTTGAAAGGTATATCAGACGCTGTTTTGCTATGAGCGTCTGATATATCTGCTGCCTGGTCCTCTGGTGGCCCCTTTTGCTTGGATTGACCACCAGAGGACACAGGCAGCTCTGTAAGTAGCACCAAGCACCACACTACACCCCCCGTCACTTATTAACCCCTTATTAACACCTGATCACCCCATATGTACTCCCTGATCACCCCCCTGTCATTGATCACCCCCCTGTAATGCTCCATTCAGACATCCGTATGTGTTTTGCGGATCCACGGATCCGCAAAATACGGACACCGGCAATGTGCTTTGCGCATTGCCAGAACTATATAGAAAATGCCTTTTCTTGTCCGCAATTGCGGACAAGAATAGGACATGTTCTATAGGCTCTACAAAAAACGCAGTGTTCGCCCGATCAGGCCTGATCTTGTGCGCACACTTGCGTTCAGTCCGCCCCACCGCAGTGACAGAATTATTTTTTTCTGATCACTGCAAAAACACAGTAAAATCGCTGCGGCGCTATAAAGATCACTTTTGAGGGGCATGGCAAGTTAGCGGAAATTGATTTTTATATTTTTTTTTTCTTACAAAGTCTCATATTCCACTAACTTGGGACAAAAAATAAAATGTCACATGAACTCGCCATACCCCTCATGGAATCCAAATGCTTAAACATTTTTAGACATTTATATTCCAGACTTCTTCTCACGCTTTAGGTCCCCTAAAATGCCAGGGCATTTACCCCACAAGTGACCCCATTTTGGAAAGGAGACACGCCAAGGTATTTCATGAGGGGCATGGCGAGTTCATGTAAAATTTTATTTTTTGTCACAAGTTAGTGGAATATGAGACTTTGTAAGAGAAAAAAAACAAATTATCATTTTCCGCTAACTTGTGACAAAAAATGAAAACTTCCATGAACTCACTATGCCCATCAGCGAATACCTTAGGGTGTCTACTTTCCAAAATGGGGTCATTTGTGGGGTGTTTCTATTGTCTGGGCATTGTAGAACCTCAGGAAACATGACCGGTGCTCAGAAAGTCAAAGTGCGTAAATTCACATTTTTGCATCATAGTTTGTAAACGCTATAACTTTTACCCAAACCAATAAATATACACTTATTGCTTTTTTTTTTAATCAAAGACATGTAGAACAATAAATTTAGAGAAAAATGTATATAGAAATATAGTTTTATTTGAAAAAACAGAAAGTGAAAAATGTCATTTTTTGGCAAAAATTTTGGTCAATTTTGATTAATATAAAAAAAAGTTAAAAATGTCAGCAGCAATGAAATACCACCAAATGAAAGCTCTATTAGTGAGAAGAAAAGGAGGTCAAATTCATTTGGGTGGTAAGTTGTATGACCGAGAAATAAACGGTGAAAGTAGTGTAGTGCAGAATTGTAAAAAGTGGTCTGGTCATTAAGGGGGTTTAAGCTAGGGGCGCTGAGGTGGTTAACTACAAACATTGGGTCAGATTTACTAATCCTTTCTAACATGTAGATAAGCCCCAGTACACACTAGTGTAAGCCGAACCTGCTGTTCTTAATCTAATGTGTATGGAGAGCCATTGCCCAACCAATTGTGTATGTGGGAGATGCAACAATTTTAGCATCGTGGCCCAGGCTAGATGACAGATCTGTTGGACATTTCCTGTCACAATTTACACCAACTATTGGTGTATTATGGTGCCCATTGTCGCATCTTACTGTAAACCACTTCTATCATTGAGCAAGGCACAGTGGATTATTTTTTGGGCATGTTTGCATCGTAAATAGTCTTCATACAACATAATGCACCAAATTCTAGGCGCAATCATGTGCTTCTCACATTATCCCCCCTTGCTAACCTACTGCCTGTGGACTAGCAAGAAACTGTAACCTCAGGTATTCAGCTGTCATTTTAGGAAACTTTTGACTAATCAAAACTTTTGACATGTCATTATGTTATGAGGGAGCTGAGCACTGAGACGCTCACCGATCAATAAAATAAGAAGGCAGAAGAGTTCAGCTGAGGGCTGTCCCATCTCGCTAGTTAGAGCCAGTCTTTAGCTAGTGAGGAGAGCTCCCTTGAGTTAGTCATCTGTAGGGGTCTCATTAACTGGACCCCCACAAATTAAAACTTATGACATGTCACTAAGGCTACTTTCACACTAGCGTTCGATCGGATCCGTTCTGAACGGATCCGATCATAATAATGCAGACGGAGGCTCCGTTCAGAACGGATCCGTCTGCATTATTTTAGCATATAACAGCTAAGTGTGAAAATAGCCTCGTACGGATCCGTCCAGACTTTCAATGTAAAGTCAATGGGGGACAGATCCGCCTGAAGATTGAGCCATATTGTGGCATCTTCAAACGGATCCGTCCCCATTGACTTACATTGTAAGTCTGGACGGATCCGCACGCCTCCGCACGGCCAGGCGGACACCCGAACGCTGCAAGCAGCGTTCAGCTGTCCGCCTGTCCGTGCGGAGGCGAGCGGAGCGGAGGCTGAACGCCGCCAGACTGATGCAGTCTGAGCGGATCCGCTCCATTCAGACTGCATCAGGGCTGGACGGCTGCGTTCGGGTCCGCTCGTGAGCCCCTTCAAACGGAGCTCACGAGCGGACCGACGAACGCTAGTGTGAAAGTAGCCTAAGACACATCAAATATTTTTTAAATACAATGTATGGCGCTGTGCTTGGTAAGCTTCTGGGATAGTTAGTAATGATGAAAATAATGTGAAGTGCCCCTCAGGACAATTTCACACAAGTAGCACTCCCTTCACTGGGGGGTAGTCATCAGGATAAGCACATGACACCTGTGACTTGAACCCCCACTTCACGTTATTTTCATCATTACTAACTATACCATTAATATTATTATTATTTTTATATGGTTTTAGTCGTGTTTTTTCTCTATAGCTGTGTCTGTTCATGGTTCTCTATCCTGAGTACTTACCATCTGTACTTTACGCTATTGTCTTATGATACATTCAGTGTCATATAGTCGCCATCACTGCGAGTGGTGCTTCCTACTTCCTTTACATTTGTGCTCTAGAACGGGGTTTGGTGCTCTCTTTCCCTTATTTCATCTTTGGGGTCTATATTGCAAGTGATTGACTATGCTCAACACTGTAGATATATCACCCTGCACACTTATATACCATTCATAGAGGATCTCATTCATAAATCTTCTTAGGTCCATCATAAAATGCAGGGAAACCTCACATGGTGCCCAACAAGCAGTCCTGATTGGCCAGTGGCGATTTATATCACCAACCACTCACGCATCAGCATATGTAGCAGTAAAGTTCTGAATCGCCCCTATTCAACCATGCACGGCTTCAGCTCAAACGCCACGTTGAGTCCCTGCGGCTGGATCGTATCTAACTCATATATCCATTTTACTTCTCGTCGGTCTATCTTTGCAACTACATCACCTCCCCACCAATCTCCTTTTACTACTTCCATTCCAGAGAAAATAAGTCTTCTAGGATTTTTCTGATGGACATTCTTAAAGTGCAAGGAAACTCCATGCGGATCCCCTGAGGAAGCTAAAAAGTGAAACGTACTTCGGAGTGGAGGCACATTGGTCTGTATTTACTACTATATAGGGTTATACTTGGTCTTCCTGATATCTGCAATTACTTTGATTCTTTATATCAGGGGTACTCAAGTACTTTTTGTAAAGGTCAACATACCCGAGTCTGCTGTAGGGTGAAGGTCCGAGCTGCAAAACAAAAATATATATAAGGAGGGACAACACCATTGGCGTGTAGTGCTGCATTATTATTTTTTTTTTTACAATAATCCACACCTCCAAGCCCACCTAATCTCCTTTCTGTCGACCAAAAAGTAAGAATATCCTTTTAGTGCCCCCTAACAATAATGATGCCCCTTTAATGCCCTTTAGATGGTATGATATCCTTTTAGTGCTCCACAGAGTATGATACCCCTAAGTGCACCCTTACAGCAGGGTGATCCCTTGGTGCACCCACACATTGCGACACCTCCTTAGTTCCTCCCCACAGAGTATGAATACCCTAAGTGCACCATCATAATAGTAATTCCTTCTCTTTGCCCCTTTCACAATAGTAATGCCCAATATGTGCCCCTTCATACTAATAATCCCTATTGTGCCTCCTTCACAGTATTAATGCCCCTTAATAGTAGTACTGCCCATTGTACCCGTTCAAAGTAATAATGCCCATTGTGCCCCTTCAGAGTAATAATGCCCTCTGTGCCCTCTTAATAGTAGTAATGCCCTCTGTGCCCCCTTAATAGTAGTAATGCCCTCTATGCTAGTAATGCCCATTGTGCCCCCTTCACAGTAACAATGCCCTCTATGCCCCCTTCATAGTAGTAATGCCCTCTGTGCACTGTGCCCCCTTTAGAGCTTTCATCCTAAGCCACTGAAACAAGGCATCCCAAAGGGGCAATTTCTGAGAGTCCGCTGAAATTGCCCGGAGCAGACTGATTTTAGCAGACAAGCCTCAGCGTTATTCCATCGTTTTAGGCCTCATGCACACGATCGTTTTTTTTTAAGGTCCTCAAAAATGGGGTCCGTAGGTCCGTGATCCGTGACCGTTTTTTTGTCCGTGGGTCTTCCTTGTTTTTTGGAGGATCCACGGACATGAAAAATGAAAAAAAACATCTAAGTCAAGTTTGCCATTGAAATGATAGGTAAAAACAGACACGGATCACGGACGCGGATGATAATCTTGTGTGCATCCGTGATTTTTCACGGACCCATTGACTTGAATGGGTCCGTGAACCGTTGGCCGTGAAAAAAATAGGACAGGTCCTATTTTTTTCACGGCCAGGAAACACGGATCACGGATGCGGCTGCCAAATGGTGCATTTTCCGATTTTTCCATGGACCCATTGAAAGTCAATGAGTCCGCGAAAAAAAACTGAAAACTGCACAACGGCCACGGATGCACACAACGGTTGTGTGCATGAGGCCTTAAGCAGAGAGGATATTCCGACTCATGTTTATATAAGGTCTGGAGCCATGCAGAATCTATTCTCACCAAGTCCGGGAAATCCTGGGACGCTATTGGTCTTTATTAAAATATGATCCAGACCTGACTAATCTCCCTGAGCGTCCGTCCATAACCTTCAGGCAGAGACGCAGCATGGGAGACACACTGATACACAGTCACTTTGAAGCACCCGCCGCACCCACGACTTGGTTGACAGATAGGAGATGTGGTACCCACAAATGTGGTAGATGCAAAGCCTGCTTGCTTGTGGATGTGGGTGACACCTTCTCAAGTAACAATCAGGAATATATATATACAGCCCGCACATTTGCAAATTGCAATACTGTAGTACTGTAGGCCTGGTATATTTGGCACAATGCGGGTGCAGCATCCAATATGTCCGGAAAACCTGCAGAGCTTTCAAGAAAAGGATATTGGAACACGTTGGCGACATTCGTCACAAACGTGACAAACCACTGTCTAGACATGTGGTGCTCCTTCATGGGGGCAACCCTAATAAACTACACTTCTCGATGATAGAAACAATTAAACATTCTATCAGGGGAGGCGATATTGATAATATCTTAAAGCAAAAAGAATCCAAATGGATTTTCATGTTGAATACCATGTCACCATCAGGATTGAACGAGAATATCGATTTCTCATGCTTTTTATAGCCGGCCATCATTTTATTCTATTGAAGAGACAGTGGATATCTGACCATGGTCCTACACTTTGGTAGGGAGGTACTGTGGCCACCCCCAATACTGGTTCTCTCCACTTTCTCTCCTTTTCTTTTCCCACTTTTACCTTGTATATTAATGAGGTGCACAACTGCGATGTACCTAGTCTGACAGGGGCCTAGTATTTTGCCCCCCCCCTCCACCTTCCGCCCCCTAAATATGGACCCTTATGTCACCCCTGGTATATGTTCCCAGTATAAAGGGAATGATATATGTAAAAACACAAATGCAATCGCACTCTGCAACCAGCACTCTGCCCTGCCTCTATGCTGGATGTTGAATGAGGCATTGGTGTACATTTTGGCCAAAGCGTAATAAGCCACTCACCACGTCAAGGTCGTCTTCATGAGTGGTCCCTAACACTAGTTCCTACTTGTTATGGGCCATGACAGCCACACAAAGTCCAGGGAGTGCAGGTACAGCATGCACGCCAGGCACACTCTGCTTTTAACCCCGTCTGGTGCCATTACAGCTTTCATCGGATCCAGGGATGCAAGTACCAACATGCATGCTGAGCCCACTATATACTTCTCCTGGAGCCAAATGGCTACTGGTAGGTGCTATGAAAGCAGACTCAGTTTTATACTGACTTTAAAACCAGCCTCCAGGGCAGACCAACTGGTCAGGTGTGCATGACTGCTTTGAGATCGCGACTGACATATTAATAGGGTGCAATATCATTTATGCACCACATTTCCCTGAAGTCTATGTGAACCTTATTCACCAATATTGTTGTGGAGGGGCGTGTCATGGTCCATATGTCAGACTAGATTTATGGTTTATTGTTATAATTGTTTACTGAAAATGACAAATCTATCATTGTCATCAGTGGGATGATTGATTTTTATCTATACATGATGCCTATTGGGACACTGTATTAGGTGTCCCCTGAAGAGCCCAAATTATTGTTGTGGGGGATTAGGGGGCCTAAAGCGTGGTGTTACCAACTGTAATGGCTTAGGTGCCCATATTATTGAATCTAAACTGGCGAACAGTGTACTTGGGATCCTTTGGATATATTTTCTATCGCATACTTCAATATTGTATTAATTAGTAGAACGATATTATGTACTCAGCATTTATTTAATATCTAGAATGATAACCGTGTGTACTGAGCATCATTATTTTTGTATTTAGAAGAACGACATTGTGTACTCAGCATTTATTTAATATCTATTATAATAACTGTGTGTACTGAGCATTTATTTTTTTGTACCTAGAATAGGCCACAGTATATTAATATTGGGCATACTATATGGCTCTGTCTGTGTCACCTGTCTTCAGAGACATCCTAGGGCATACAGGAGGTTCCTGAATACGGATCACCCCTAATGGGGCGGCCATTCTGTTATTTAGGCAGGGATTATCTAGCATAGGGTGAGCATTAGGGACAGGTCTCAAATCGAATGCCATAACCCTGCCTGAAGAACAGCCCCCTCCAGTATCTTGGAGGACTCAGGACCACCTTGACCATACCGTATTTATGACTATTTGTCCAAGTGCACTTGCTGCTCTTTTTTTATTTTTATGTTTTTTTGTGGGGTTGTTTTTATACAAAATATAATAAAGGCTATGTTTTATAATAGGTGGTACTCTGTGAAAACTATTGTTGTTTATATCCCGCCCGAAAATATCTTCCCTCTGACGGGCAATTGTCTTAGCTGTGAATTCAATATTTCTGGAGTGTAATAATATTATAGGTTATAGTTACCAGATTTCTGGAGAGGATGGTGATCCAGGGAGTTATTCTGATTTCCTGATTGGAGTCAGGAATGAATTTCTTCCCCTAAACAATTTGGAAACTTGGTCCCCCCCCCCTCTATTATTATTTTTTTGCAGTCCTGTGAATCAACTTGCAGGATAACAGGCTAAACTGGATGGACTGGTGTCTTTTTTCAGCCTTATGAACTACAGTCAGGTCCATAAATATTGGGACATCGACACAATTGTAACATTTTGGGCTCTATACACCACCACAATGGATTTGAAATGAAACGAACAATATGTGCTTTAACTGCAGACTGTCAGCCTTAAATTGGAGGTATTTACATCCAAATCAGGTGAACGGTGTAGGAATTACAACAGTTTGCATAAGTGCCTCCCACTTGTTAAGGAACCAAAAGTAATGGGACAATTGGCTTCTCATGGCCAGGTGTGTGTTATTCCCTCATTATCCCAATTACAATGAGCAGATAAAAGGTCCAGAGTTCATTTCAAGTCTGCTATTTGCATTTGGAATCTGTTGCTGTCAACTCTAAAGATGAGATCCAAATAGCTGTCACTATTAGTGAAGCAAGCCATCATTAGGCTGAAAAAACAAAACAAACCCATCAGAGAGATAGCAAAAACATTAGGCGTGGCCAAAACAACTGTTTGGAACATTCTTAAAAAGAAGGAACGCACCGGTGAGCTCAGCAACACCAAAAGACCCGGAGACCACGGAAAACAACTGTGGTGGATGACCGAAGAATTCTTTCCCTGGTGAAGAAAACACCCTTCACGACAGTTGGCCAGATCAAGAACACTCTCCAGGAGGTACAGTACAGACCAAAAGTTTGGACACGCCTTCTCATTCGAAGGGTTTTCTTTATTTTCATGACTATGAAAATTGTAGATCCACACTGACGGCATCAAAACTATGAATTAACACATGTGGAATTATATACATAACAAAAAAGTGTGAAACTGAAAATATGTCATATTCTAGGTTCTTCAAATTAGCCACCTTTTGCTTTGATTACTGCTTTGCACACTCTTGGCATTCTCTTAATGAGCTTCAAGAGGTAGTCACCTGAAATGGTTTTCCAACAGTCTTGAAGGAGTTCCCAGAGATGCTTAGCACTTGTTGGCCCTTTTGCCTTCACTCTGCGGTCCAGCTCACCCCAAACCATCTTGATTGGGTTCAGCTCCGGTGACTGTGGAGGCCAGGTCATCTGGCGCAGCACCCCATCACTCTCCTTCATGGTCAAATAGCCCTTACACAGCCTGGGGGTGTGTTTGGGGTCATTGTCCTGTTGAAAAAGAAATGATGGTCCAACTAAACGCAAACCGGATGGAATAGCATGCCGCTGCAAGATGCTGTGGTGGCCATGCTGGTTCAGTATGCCTTCAATTTTGAATAAATCCCCAACAGTATCACCAGCAAAGCACCCCCACACCATCACACCTCCTCCTCTATGCTTCACGTGGGAACCAGGCATGTAGAGTCCATCCGTTCACCTTTTCTGCGTCGCACAAAGACACGGTGGTTGGAACCAAAGATCTCAAATTTGGACTCGTCAGACCAAAGCACAGATTTCCACAGGTCTAATGTCCATTCCTTGTGTTCTTTAGCCCAAACAAGTCTCTTCTGCTTGTTGCCTGTCCTTAGCAGTGGTTTCCTAGCAGATAGTCTACCATGAAGGCCTGATTCACTTAGTCTCCTCTTAACAGTTGTTCTAGAGATGTGTCTGCTGCTAGAACTCTGTGTGGCATTGACCTGGTCTCTAATCTGAGCTGCTGTTAAACTATGATTTCTGAGGCTGGTGACTCGGATGAACTTATCCTCCACAGCAGAGGTGACTCTTGGTCTTCCTTTCCTGGGGTGGTCCGCATGTGAGCCAGTTTCTTTGTAGTGCTTGATGGTTTTTGTGACTGCACTTGGGGACACTTTCAAAGTTTTCCCGATTTTTCGGACTGACTGACCTTCATTTCTTAAAGTAATGATGGCCACTCTTTTTCTTTACTTAGCTGCTTTTTTCTTGCCATAATACAAATTCTAACAGTCTATTTAGTAGGACTATCAGCTGTGTATCCACCTGACTTCTCCACAACGCAACTGATGGTCCCAACCCCATTTAAAAGGCAAGAAATCCCACTTATTAAACCTGACAGGGCACACCTGTGAAGTGAAAACCATTTCAGGTGACTACCTCTTGAAGCTCATCAAGAGAATGCAAAGAGTGTGCAAAGCGGTAATAAAAGCAAAAGGTGGCTACTTTAAAGAACCTAGAATATGACATATTCTCAGTTGTTTCATACTTTTTTGCTATGTATATAATTCCACATGTGTTAATTCATAGTTTTGATGCCTTCAGTGTGAATCTACAATTTTCATAGTCATGAAAATAAAGAAAACTCTTTGAATGAGAAGGTGTGTCCAAACTTTTGGTCTGTACTGTAGGTGTAAGTGTGTCAAAGTCAACTATCAAGAGAAGACTTCACCAGAGTGAATACAGAGGGTTCACCACAAGATGTAAACCATTGGTGAGCCTCAAAAACAGGAAGGCCAGATTAGAGTTTGCCAAATGACATCTAAAAAAGCCTTCACAGTTCTGGAACAACATCCTATGGGCAGATGAGACCAAGAACAACTTGTACCAGAGTGATGGGAAGAAAAGAGTATGGAGAAGGAAAGGAACTGCTCATGATCCTAAGCATACCACCTCATCAGTGTAGCATAGTGGTGGTAGTGTCATGGCGTGGGCATGTATGGCTGCTAGTGGAACTGGTTCTCTTGTATTTATTGATGATGTGACTGCTGACAAAAGCAGCAGGATGAATTCTGAAGAGTTTCGGGCAATATTATCTGCTCATATTCAGCCAAATGCTTCAGAACTCATTGGACAGCACTTCACAGTGCAGATGGACAATGACCCAAAGCATACTGCAAAAGCAACCAAACAGTTTTTTAAGGGAAAGAAGTGGAATGTTATGCAATGGCCAAGTCAATCACCTGACCTGAAGCCGATTGAGCATGTATTTCACTTGCTGAAGACAAAACTCAATGGAAAATGCCCCAAGAACAAGCAGGAACTGAAGACAGTTGCAGTAGAGTACTGGCAGAGCGTCACCAGGGATGAAACCCAGCGTCTGGTGATGTTTATGCATTACAGACTTCAAGCTGTAATTGACTGCAAAGGATTTGCAACGAAGTGTTAAAATGGGAAAGTTAGGGGGGCGCATGCGCGCGGCTCACGAGGAGGTCATGCTTCAGTGAGCTCCGCTCCGCACTTCGAGATTGCCCTGCTTTTAGCGCCTATTAACAGGCTCCATCACGCCTAACATCTGATGCAGGGGTCCCCGAAGATGACCCGCACGAAGGGGAAAGCAAGAATCCCGGGCACCCCGGTCCCGTCGCAGACCTTGCCGGAGATTTTCCGACAGACCAGGCAGACTGTCATGGCGGACGTGCCAGCGACTCCCGCCAGCCCAGCTTCCTCAGATGGCGGGGATCCGCCTCAAGAAACCACAGATTCTCGGGTGGGTTCGGACGACTTATACAAGAACATTGCAGCACTTTTTAAAACCGAGTTGTCCCAAGCAGTCTCGGACTTTACGCGCCAAATACAGGACCTCGGTAACAGAGTCTCGGACTTAGAGACAAGAACAGACGACCTGTCTGACGCCCTGGGCCGCGATCGAGAGGACATTGACTCCCACGATAATCAACTGGCAGAGTTGGAGCTTAAAATCGAGGATCTCGAGAACAGGTCCCGGAGGGGAAACCTGAGAGTTAGAGGTCTGCCAGAATTATTTACCGATTTATCATCCACTCTGTCGGCCCTGTTCACGGCCCTGCTTCCTCAAGCAGAACCACATTTTCTTAAGATGGACCGTGTCCACCGGTCTTTGGGGAAACCCAGGACCCCAGATATCCCCAGAGATGTCATTCTGAAATTCCACCATCCCGATACTAGGGACAAAGTTCTTGCTGCAGCAAGGGACAACCCGGACCTACCTGGACTCCCGCAATCAGTCCACCTCTACGCTGACCTAGCGCCCTCCACGCTCCGTAGGCGCAGAGAATTGAGGCCGGTCACAGAAGGCCAACGTTAGATACAGGTGGGGATTTCCCTTCAACCTATCGTTCCAGCTGAATTCGCGCCCCTATACTATCCGGTCTGTGGCAGAAGGCCTGGAGGCACTGAAGAGGGCTGGGATCCAGTTTGACCATCAGGACTTACCGTCTGCATCACCGAAGCCACAGAGGCCGGCAAGAGTCTGGACAACTGTCCCGTCAGCCTCCGGAGGTCCGTCCAGGCTGAGAAACACCTGACTTTTCATCTTTCCTCGACTTGAGAGTGGTAACAGTACTGTTTGTTTACACGGGCCTACTTCGGGGCCTCTAGTTTTATCCCCGTAACTGATGTGTCGGGCCAGTTCTCTTAATATAGGGCCTCGAAAATGCGGACTTTCATGTTGTCCCAGACATGGGATGTTGTGGGAGGGAGCTGTTGGCCGTTACCGGGCTAAGCTCTCTTTCCTATTTCCCGCCACTCTTTTTTCATATGTTGGGGCTATGTAGTCCCACTCTATGTTGCCTGTTTACTCAGGCTGTTATTATGTTCCGTTGTATTGATGTTGTGCTCTTGGGGAATGCTGTTAGACTAATCAATGTATGTCTGGAGGTGAGGGGGGGGGCCGGGGTGGGGGTGCTTTGGGATGCAGGCGATGGCGACTGGCACTACTATACGGATTTTGTCATATACCGCCATGATGTGTAAGCTATTGACCCACAATGTACGGGGTTTCAATTCCCCTAGAAAAAGAAAGACCGCCTTTGCAATTTATCTTAAACACACTCCTGACGTCATTTGTCTTCAGGAGACGCATTTTACGCCGTCGTCTCACCCGAAGTACTTTCACCCACAATAGTCCAGCTTCCACTCCTCCACTTTTGCATCTAAGTGTAGGGGGGTTGTGACGTTATTAAGAAATTCATTTTCTTATACTGTAACTCAGTCATGTATAGACCCTAACGGGAGATATGTGATACTAGTTGGAACCCACCAAGAAGAAACTCTCTGTATTGTCAACTCGTATGCACCCACAGAGAATCCCACCAGTTTTTTTGAAGCGGTCAGTAAAATAATTGGGAAGCTCACGTTTCAGAAACTGATATGGTGCGGGGATTTTAACTTTACAGTCCATCCAGTTCTGGATCACTCTGTCCCTCCCACAACATCACGCCCGGCAACTCATACTAAACTGATCGCTCAGGTTATGCAATCATTGGCGATTGCCGACACATGGAGGGAACACAATGGCCCCCAGAGGGGCTATACATACTACTCGCCAGCCCACCAGATCTACACACGCATTGATATGATTTTGGCTTCCACTTCTCTTTTGCCGTATATGTCCTACTCCAGACATGTGATGTCATCATGGTCGGACCATGATTTGGTTGTTGCGGAATTTATGGCTCCGCAGCGGGGCGCTACACCCTACCATTGGAGGTTAAATGAATCTCTTCTGACTAACCCATCCATCATTTCACAGTTGCAGGAAGACCTTTCTAACTTTTTCTCTGATAATGATAATTCTGAGGTTAACCCTATGACACTATGGCTGACCCACAAGGCCTTTATGAGGGGTAGGTTGATAGGAATTGCTTCCAAGAGGAAAAGGGAAAGGACTCAGGCCCAGTCAGGATTAGACGCCAAACTGAACAGACTGGTCTGGGCACACCAAAGGGCCCCCTCCTTGTATCTTCTTAGGGCAATAAAGGAAGTGAAGCAGCAATTGAATATAATCCTTTCAAACAATACGGAGAAAGCGCTTAGGTGGACTAACTCCTTTTATTATAGGTATGCTAACAAACCTGACAAGTTGCTGGCTAGCCAGCTCAGATCCAAACAAAGGACCAATCAGGTTTTCCAAATACGTACAAGGACGGGACAGACCACCTCAAATCCAGACGCCATATATGCGACCTTCCAAAGATTCTATAAATCCCTCTATTCTGCCCCTGTAGGTGACCCTAGCACCAAAATCGATAGTTTCCTGGCTTCCATAAGACTTCCTACATTGACTCCTGAAGCTCAATCGGAGCTTAGTAATCCTATCACCAAGGAAGAAGCGACATTTGCCATTAATTCCCTGAAATTAGGTAAGGCCCCAGGCCCAGACGGGTACTCTGCATTGTATTATACAAAATTTAGCACTGCCATTATTCCCCACATAACAAACTACTGTAACTTTTTAATGCAAGGGACTGCTCCTCCAAAGGAGTTCCTGAGAGCGTCCATCACGGTTATTCCCAAGCCCAATAGAGACCCATTGCTTCCGTCCAATTACCGGCCAATCTCCCTACTAAACCTCGATAATAAAATTTTCACCTCCATATTGGCGAATAGGCTCAAAAATTATCTCCCGTCGCTGGTCCACAAAGATCAAGTCGGGTTTATACCAAATAGGGAAGCCCCTGATAATATTAGGAAAATTTTAAATATTATACAATCCTCTAACAAATTGAAGACCCCGTTAGCACTTCTGGCCTTGGACATTGAAAAGGCCTTCGACACTGTTACTTGGTCTTATCTTTATAAGGTTCTCTCTAAGATGGGTATTAATGGCCCTTTCCTAGCAGCTAGCCAAACCCTCTACTCTGGACCAGAGGCCTCCCTCAAGCTCCCCACTACGAAACCCCTCCCCATTGCCATTGAAAGGGGTACTAGGCAAGGTTGCCCCCTTTCCCCGGCTTTGTTTGCCCTAGCTATGGAACCACTGGCTACTCATATCAGGGCCCACCCTGACATCAAGGGATATACCATGGGGGGTACGGAATGCAAGTTGAGCCTATTTGCAGACGATCTGTTATTAACCATCACTAACCCCGTTGTTTCTTTTCCCTCCCTTCTGAAGCTCCTGGACGCTTTCACCAAAGCCTCGGGCCTGGCGATCAACCAATCCAAATCTGAGCTACTCCTATGCAATACACCTGCCTCTACTACATCAACATTGTTGGACAGTTTCCCCTTCCAGCACAGACCTCAGCACATCTCTTATTTAGGGGTCCAGATGCCGAACAGCCTTGACTCTGTCTACAAATTGAATTTCTTACCTATTTACCGTAAGATCCGTCAGGATTTAACGTCGTGGCAGACTTTACAGGCGTCTTGGATAGGCAGAATAAACATTATTAAAATGGTGGTTCTCCCTCGGCTTCTATACCTATTTAGGACCCTGCCGATACCGGTCCCTATGGGGGATCTGAGATCCTTGCAGAGGGATGTGCTGAGGTTTATTTGGGCAAACAAACGTCACCGCATAGCTAGGGTAACTATGTGTAGACACAGGTCGCAGGGGGGCTTATCCGTACCTGATTTTGTCAAATATTATAGGGCAGCGAGATTGGCCCAGATGTTTTTGACACATCTTGACCCGAACATGCATCCTCTTTGGGTCGGGATGGAGCTGAACAGTTTTAAACCCTTCACTTGGAGGGCACTGATATGGTCTACCTCTCCCACCCCTCAGACTTTACGCAACGACTCCATATTGTCATATTACTCAATACTGCTGTGGAGGTCGGTCAGGTTTAAGTCCGCTCTGCAGAGTAAGCCCTCACCACTAGAATACCTTGTGGGTAACCCTGCTTTCCTGCCGGGCATTCAGTCCTGCAATATGGACTGGTGGGTGAGGAATAATTTGTGCTCACTGTTTAAGTTCATGTCTAAAGGCAAACTGATTCCCATTGCGGATTTTAAGGAACGGTTCTCCCCTCCCATTAGAGAATACCTCACCATGAACCAGATTTTTTCCTTTTTTAGGGCGGTTCTTCCTCCTGACCGGCCTGTGGAGCTTACGGCGTTTGAGCGTACAATAAACTTTTCGCTATATAAACAGGGGTTGTTATCCAGGATATATGGGACGCTCAACTCGGTCCCCCCTGATCGCAAACTACCCTACATGAGAGCTTGGGAGGCGGATATGGGTCGGGAACTTACGCCCTCCAAATGGTCAGATTGCTCAATTGTTCTCACGAAGGGTTCATGGCAAATCACTTTAGCCGAGACTTCTATTAAAGTGCTTCATAGGACTTACCTGGTTCCTGCACGCCTACACGATATATATCCGGAGGTCTCTCCACTTTGTTTTAGAGGCTGCGGCGAGGTGGGTACTATGATTCACACATGGTGGTCATGCCATGTAGTTAAGAGATTCTGGGATAGGGTAATCCATTTGATTTCCTCAGTCTTAGACTGTAATTGCCCCAAGACGGTGCCCTTCTGTTTGTTAGGTGACAAGCCGCATAGGATTCCCTATGCCAAGTTCAAGCTTGCCCAATTTATTCTTCTGGCGGCGAGGATTCACATTGCCTTTAAATGGCGCTCTGACTCGTTATCCTTCCCGGCTGTTGTAGATAGGGTCAAAAAAATATTGATATTTGAAAAGCTGTCGGCTATTCGCACCGATGTGTATGCTGCCTTTGAGAGGGTGTGGGAACCCTGGATTGCTTCTCCTCACTCTCCAGACATCAGATACAGTATTTCCCTATAAACTAAGCTTCTGTATGTCAGATTGATATATTCTTGTATGATCTGCCATAACATGCATTGCTTATTGTACCATGCTTTATGTGCAAACCCAAGAGACGTACTTGTATTATGTCACCTATTAGGTGAAATCTTTTCATGTAATTGCATTCCTTTTTCACTATGTACTAAACCCAAATAAATGGTTTTTGAAACTAAAACGGGAAAGTTAGATTTATGATTATTCTGTCCCATTACTTTTGGTCCCTTAACAAGTGGGAGGCACATATACAAACTGTTGTAATTCCTACACCGTTCACCTGATTTGGATGTCAATACCCTCAAAGTAAAGCTGACAGTCTGCAGTTAAAGCACATCTTGTTTGTTTAATTTCAAATCTATTGTGGCGGTGTATAGAGCCAAAAATGTTAGAACTATGTCAATGTCCCAATATTTATGGACCTGGCTGTATGTTACAATATTATATATTGTTTGCTATGTCCAGCTAAGCCAATTTTCCTTGGCACTAGCTTTGATAAATCTCACCCTACTGTATGTAGCCTTTGAATAGAGTTGAGGTGAGCTTAGTGACCATTGTACTCAAACAGAGGACACCAGATCTGTGTTCTCTTGATCGGTGGGGTCCTAGTGGTAAAACCCCCCTTTGATCTGACATCACCTATCAGTTGTCATTCTGAGACAACCCCTTTAATGACTGCTTAGTTTTATTGGTGAATTACAGTCCACCAGAGCAACTGGTACAACATCTGCCCGCACAGATACAAGACAGATACATGATGGCATGTGATATAGCCTGGTGTAAAATCGTTATTAAAGAATTAATGAGTTTCTCTGAAATTTACATATTGAGGACCTATTCTCGGGATAGGACATGAATATAAGATTGGCGGGGATCCAACTCCCGGCACCCCACCTCCCCCTCCCCAATCAGCTGTTTGAGAAATTGCAGCCAAGCCCCATTCACTTGAATGGGGCTGCGTTGCACATAGGCCATGTGAGAGAAGAACATGACGTCACATGACCTTAGTACACCTGATCTGCGGATGTCCCAGGAGTCAGACCCACACCTCATTGCAGAAAAGGACCTCTAAAGTGAGTCGAGAGCAGCTGCACATGCCTGACCATTCCATTCATTTCTATGGGACTGACAAAAATAAGAGTGCTGGCTTGGCTATCCCTAGCAGTAAGTTATAAGATAACTTGAGTGGTGAATGCGCTTGCACAGAAATCTCTCTATTAATTTCAGTAGGACTCCCGAAAATGGCTAAGCTCTCAATTACTTTCAGGGGCCCAACCTATCTGATATTGATGATATCTATGCCAATTATATGCCATGAAAGTCTGAGATGACACAACCCCTTTAAACACATGACATTTCTGGGCCAAGAGCCAGGAAGAGACCAAGGCAACCTGTAATAGAACGTATAGGGAAGTCAGGAGGTATCTCAGCATGTTTAAAAGGCACCTCAAGAATAATAAGTATACTTATAGAGAACTTCAGAGATACAACATCACACCACAGCTCCTTCAATGGAACTTAAAGTCTTTCTCATATTTTTCCTGTGTAGCTGTGAGTAATATTTGTCCATATTTTACAGATTTTGTTAGATGTTGCTTATAAGTAGAGTTGAGCAAATAGAATCCAACTCGATCCGAATGTCAGGATTAATTTGATTTGCCAGGAATCAGAATTTCCTTGTGCTTTCTGGTAGCAAATCTTTTTAACCCTTTCAGGACCAAGCCATTTTTCACCTTAAGGACCAGGTCATTTTTAGCAAATCTGACTTGTCACTTTATGTGGTAATAACTTTAAAACACTTTTGCTTATCCAGGCCATTCTGAAACAGTTTTCTCGTCACATATTGTACTTCATTACAGTGGTAAAATTGAGTAAAAAAAATGTCAATTTTATTTATAAAAAATACTAAATTTACCAAAAGTTTAGAAAAATTAGCTAATTTCTATTTATCTACCTTTATAATAGATAGTAATAACTCCAAAACTAGTTATTACTTTACATTCCCCATATGTCTACTTCATGTTTGGATCATTTTGTGAATGCCATTTTATTTTTGGGGATGTTAGAAGGCTTGGAAGTATAGAAGCAAATCTTGAAATTTTTCAGAAAATTTCCAAAACCCCCTTTTTAACCACTTCAGCCCCGCTAGGTGAAACCCCCTTCATGACCAGAGCACTTTTTACACTTCGGCACAACACTACTTTCACCGTTTATTGCTCGGTCATGCAACTTACCACCCAAATGAATTTTACCTCCTTTTCTTCTCACTAATAGAGCTTTCATTGGGTGGTATTTCATTGCTGCTGGCATTTTTACTTTTTTTGTTATTAATCAAAATGTAACGATTTTTTTGCAAAAAAATGACATTTTTCACTTTCAGCTGAAAAATTTTGCAAAAAAAACGACATCCATATATAAATTTTTCGCCAAATTTATTGTTCTACATGTCTTTGATAAAAAAAAAATGTTTGGGCAAAAAAAAAATGGTTTGGGTAAAAGTTATAGCATTTACAAACTATGGTACAAAAATGTGAATTTCCGCTTTTTGAAAAAGCTCTGACTTTCTGAGCACCTGTCATGATTCCTGAGGTTCTACAATGCCCAAACAGTAGAAAACCCCCACAAATGACCCCATTTCGGAAAGTAGACACCCTAAGGTATTCGCTGATGGGCATAGTGAGTTAATAGAACTTTTTATTTTTTGTCACAAGTTAACGGAACATGATGATGATTTTATTTTTTTTATTTTTTCTTACAAAGTCTCATATTCCACTAACTTGCGACAAAAAATAAAAAATTCTAGGAACTCACCATGCCCCTCACAGAATATCTTGGGGTGTCTTCTTTCCAAAATGGGGTCACTTGTGGGGTAGTTATACTGCCCTGGCAATTTAGGGGCCCAAATGTGTGAGAAGAACTTTGCAATCAAAATGTGTAAAAAATGACCGGTGAAATCCAAAAGGTGCACTTTGGAATATGTGCCCCTTTGCCCACCTTGGCAGCAAAAAAGTGTGACACATCTGGTATCGCCGTACTCAGGAGAAGTTGGGGAATGTGTTTTGGGGTGTCATTTTACATATACCCATGCTGGGTGAGAAAAATATCTTGGTCAAATGCCAACTTTGTATAAAAAAATGGGAAAAGTTGTCTTTTGCCAAGATATTTCTCTCATCCAGCATGGGTATATGTAAAATGACACCCCAAAACACATTCCCCAACTTCTCCTGAGTACGGCGATACCAGATGTGTCACACTTTTTTGCTGCCAAGGTGGGCAAAGGGGCACATATTCCAAAGTGCACCTTTCAGATTTTGCAGGCCATTTTTTACACATTTTGATTGCAAGGTACTTCTCACACATTTGGGCCCCTAAATTGCCAGGGCAGTATAACTACGCCACAAGTGACCCCATTTTGGAAAGAAGACACCCCAAGGTATTCCGTGAGGGGCACGGCGAGTTCCTAGAATTTTTTATTTTTTGTCACAAGTTAGCGGAACATGATGATGATTTTATTTTTTTTCTTTTTTCTTACAAAGTCTCATATTCCACTAACTTGCGACAAAAAATAAAAAATTCTAGGAACTCACCATGCCCCTCACAGAATACCTTGGGGTGTCTTCTTTCCAAAATGGGGTCACTTGTGGGGTAGTTATACTGCCCTGGCAATTTAGGGGCCCAAATGTGTGAGAAGAACTTTGCAATCAAAATGTGTAAAAAATGACCGGTGAAATCCAAAAGGTGCACTTTGGAATATGTGCCCCTTTGCCCACCTTGGCAGCAAAAAAGTGTGACACATCTGGTATCGCCGTACTCAGGAGAAGTTGGGGAATGTGTTTTGGGGTGTCATTTTACATATACCCATGCTGGGTGAGAGAAATATCTTGGCAAAAGACAACTTTTCCCATTTTTTTATACAAAGTTGGCATTTGACCAAGATATTTTTCTCACCCAGCATGGGTATATGTAAAATGACACCCCAAAACACATTGCCCAACTTCTCCTGAGTACGGCGATACCAGATGTGTCACACTTTTTTGCTGCCAAGGTGGGCAAAGGGGCACATATTCCAAAGTGCACCTTTCGGATTTTGCAGGGCATTTTCTACACATTTTGATTGCAAAGTTCTTCTCACACATTTGGGCCCCTAAATTGCCAGGGCAGTATAACTACGCCACAAGTGACCCCATTTTGGAAAGAAGACACCCCAAGGTATTCCGTGAGGGGCATGGCGAGTTCCTAGAATTTTTTATTTTTTGTCGCAAGTTAGTGGAATATGAGACTTTGTAAGGAAAAAAGAAAAAAAAAGAAAAATCATCATTTTCCGCTAACTTGTGACAAAAAATAAAAAATTCTAGGAACTCGCCGTGCCCCTCACGGAATACCTTGGGGTGTCTTCTTTCCAAAATGGGGTCACTTGTGGCGTAGTTATACTGCCCTGGCAATTTAGGGGCCCAAATGTGTAAGAAGTACCTTGCAATCAAAATGTGTAAAAAATGGCCTGCGAAATCCGAAAGGTGCACTTTGGAATATGTGCCCCTTTGCCCACCTTGGCTGCAAAAAAGTGTCACACATGTGGTATCGCCGTACTCAGGAGAAGTTGGGTAATGTGTTTTGGGGGGTCATTTTACATATACCCATGCTGGGTGAGAGAAATATCTTGGCAAAAGACAACTTTTCCCATTTTTTTACACAAAGTTGGCATTTGACCAATATATTTTTCTCACCCAGCATGGGTATATGTAAAATGACACCCCAAAACACATTCCCCAACTTCTCCTGAGTACGGCGATACCACATGTGTGACACTTTTTTGCAGCCAAGGTGGGCAAAGGGGCCCAAATTCCTTTTAGGAGGGCATTTTTAGACATTTGGATCCCAGACTTCTTCTCACACTTTCGGGCCCCTAAAAAGCCAGGGCAGTATAAATACCCCACATGTGACCCCACAGGAAATCTCGGCTCTCGCGGGAGGACGCGTATATGCGTCCACCCAGAAGAGCAGGACCGCCGGCAGGACGCAATCCTGCGTACGGCGGTCCTGAGGTGGTTAAGGACCAGTCCAGGTCTGAAGTCACTTTGTGAGGCTTACATTTTAGAAACCACCCAAACATGACCCCATTTAAGAAACTGCACCCCTCAAGGTATTTAAAACTGATTTTACAAACTTTGTGGTGTTCCGCAAGAATAATAGAAAATGGAGCTGAAAATTCAGAATTTCACTTGTTTGGCAGATTTTTCATTTCAAATTTTTTTTTCCAGCTAACTAAGCAAGGGTTAACAGCCAAGCAAAACTCAATATTTATTGCCCTGAATCTGTAGTTTACAGAAACACCCCAAATGTGGTCGTAAACTGCTGTACGGGCACATGGCAGGGCGCAGATGGAAAGGAACTCCATGTGGTTTTTGGAAGGCAGATTTCGCTGGGATAATTTTAAGCTGCCATGTCACATTTGAAGACCCCCTGATGCACCCCTAGAGTAGAAACTCCAAAAAAGTGACCCCATTTTAGAAACTACACCCCTCATGGTATTTAAAACTGATTTTACAAACTTTGTTAACCCTTTAGGTGTTCCACAAGAATTAATAGAAAAAATGGAGATAACATTTCAGAATTTCAAATTTTTGACAGATTTTCAATTTTAATCCATTTTTTTCCAGTAACATAGCAAGGACGTGGCAATACCTAATATGTATACTTTATTTATTTATGTAAGTTTTACACAATTATATCATTTTTGAAACAAAAAAAAAATCATGTTTTAGTGCCTCCATAGTCTGAGAGCCATAGTTTTATTTTATTTTATAAGCAATTGTCTTAGGTAGAGTCTAATTTTTTACGGGATGAGATGACTGATTAGTATGATTTTGGGTACGTATGTCTTTTTGATCACTTGGTGTTGCAATTTTAGTGATGTAAGGTGACCCCAATTTTTTTTTTTAGCACAGTTTTTATTATTATTTTTTTTATAGTGTTCACCTGAGGGGTTAGGTCATGTGGTATTTTTATAGAGCAGGTCGTTAAAGACGTGGCAATACGTAATATGTATACTTTTTTTATTTATTTAAGTTTTACACAACAATATCATTGGGATTGGACTTTTTGTGATGTAAGGTGACAAAAAATGGCTTTTGGACACCATTTAAATTTTTTTTTTTATGGTGTTCATCTGAGGAGTTAGGTCATGTGGTATTTTTATAGAGCAGGTTGTTACGGATGCAGCAATACCTAATATGTCAACTTTTTTTTTTTTTTACATTTACCACAATAAAAGCAATTTTGAAACAAACAAAATCATGTTTTAGTGTCTCCATAGTCTGAGAGCCATAGTTTTTTTATTTTTTTGGGCGATTGTCTTAGGTAGGGTATCATTTTTTGCAGGATGAGTTGAGGGTTAGATTGGAATGATTTTGGGGGGCATACGCCTTTTTTAATCGCTTGGTGTTGCACTTTTAGTGATGTAAGATGACAAAAAAAATATTTTTTTAGCATTACTTTTTACAGTGTTCACCTGAGGGGTTAGGTCATGTGGTATTTTTATAGAGCAGGTCGTTCCGGATGTGGCAATACGTAATATGTATACTTTTTTAATTTATTTAAGTTTTACACAACAATATTTTGGGCAATTGTCTTAGGGTATAATTTTTTGCGGGATGAGGTGACATTTAGATTGGTATGATTTTGGGGGGCATACTCTTTTTTGATCGCTTGGTGTTGCGCTTTTAGTGATGTAAGGTGACAAAATATGCGATACCTAATATGTCTACTTTTCTTTTTTTACAATATTTTTTACAGTTTTTTTTACTTTATTTGGGGAAAATGTCGCTTTTTTGTTGTTGCTTGAAACACTTTATTTTGTTTGTAAGACTTTATTTTTTTACTTCTTTTTTCACTTTATTTTTTGTCCCACTCTGGGACTTCAACTTTTGGGGGTGTGATCCCCTTTACAATGCTTTACAATACTTCTGTATTGTAAAGCATTGGCTGTAAGTGTATTACTGAATGTAATACACTTAGGCCCCTTTCAAAAGGGCGAGAATTCCATGCGGGTGCAATGCGTGAGGTGAACGCATTGCACCCGCACTGAATCCGGACCGATTCACTCCAATGGGGCTGTGCACATGAGCAGTGATTTTCACGCATCACTGGTGCGTTCCATTAAAATCGCTGCAAGCTCTATATTGTACATTTTTCACGCAACGCAGGCCCCATAGAAGTGAATTGGGCTGCGTAAAAATTGCAAGCATCTGCAAGCAAGTGCGGATGCGGTGTGATTTTCACGCATGGTTGCTAGGAGACGATTGGGATGGGGACCTGATCTTTATTAATTTCCCTTATAACATGGTTATAAGGGAAATTAATAGCATTATTAATACAGAATGCTTAGTAAAATAGTAATGGAGGAGTTAAAAAATAAAAAAACAATTAATAAACTCACCTTAATCCACTTGAACGCTCAGCTTGGCATGTCTTCTTTCATTTTTGATGAAAAGGACCTGTGGTGACGTCACTGAGCTCATCACAATGTCCATCACCATGGTGATGGACCATGTGATGGACCAAGTGATTTGTGCGGTGACGTCACCAAAGTTCCTTTAGACAGGTTCTGGGTACCAAACATGCCGATTTTTCTCACGCGCATGCAAAACGCATTAAAAGACTTTGCACTCGCGTGGAAAAAAAAAAAAATCGCACATTTTCCCGCAACGCACCCGCATCTTGTCTGGCCCTCAAATGCGACGCCTGTGTGAAAGAGGCCTTACAGCTTCCTGCTTGTGAGATCCATGGGGCTGGATCTCACAGGTTGTCACAGAAGGCAGCCGCGATGCATAGGGCTGCTTTCCCTGCCATCGGTACCCATCACAGGAGAGCGGGGACCCGATGGCAGCTCCGATACCCGAAAGGACATTTCACGTGCCGCAGTCAGAGCTGACCGCGGCACATTAAGGGTTAATGCACCGGCATCGCTGTTTTCACCAATGACAGCGCATACAGCAGGGATCCAGCTATCAGTGACTGCTGGACTCCTGCCGCGGATCGGGCAGGCGCAGTTCCTGATCAGCGTGCCATACGGCGGTGGGCATTAAGTCACTTCCGGTTGTGCCGTACATTTACGGCGCTGGTCGTTAAGGGGTTAACCTGAAATAGTGTAAAAAAATATATTTAAATCATACTTACAGTACCTCCTCCATTTGCTCGCGACAGGCCAGCCACTGCCATCTTGATTAAAGATCTCAGCCGAAATCCCATGCTTGGTGACGTATGGCAGGTGTGAAACGTCATCTCGGACCATGCAAGATTTCACGCCAGATCTTCAAGCAAGATGGCGGTGTTAATTTTACACAGTTTTTACTCTCTGATGCGGCAATCATGTATGTTGCCGCTTCCTGTCATTGCACCTGCTACTTACAAAAAAATGCACTTTGTGATGAAGTAATTCATCACAAAGCAAATTCTTTTATAAAATTCTGCAAAACAGCCGAATTGACGTTTCAAAAACTTCACTCATCTCTACTTATAAGGTTGCCTTTGGGGGATCCAAATAATTCTTTTCCCAGGGACCTCCACCTGAAACTGTACCAAACTGCACTGTGTGAACTAGGTATGGGATTTCACTGAAAATGCATGTGCTGCTTCTCAATGACGTTTCATAAAACTCCTTTCACTTGCACTGCACTTTACATTTACCATATCGCATATATTTTCTATAATATAGTTCTGAATATATATATAAAAAATTATAAAAAATACATAATAAAACAATTCTTCAAAAAAGTTATGTCATTGCTTAACCTAAACACAATGCTGTGACCTAAGATGGTACCAATGTGGGCACAAGGGGGACAAAATGACTTGTTCTTATCCTGAATGGTATATAAAAACAATGGTCAGTGCTATTTGTCTTTTAGTACATAGAACGATGACAGGTACCTTCAGAGTTAAACTTCTAGCCGATAGGATATGGGCACTGCCAACTTGGCACATAGATGTCTGCTGGCCGAGCGCGTAACACATTGAGAAAGTCCAGCGGGCGCCTCACCCCAGGGCCCTGTAAGAGGAAAAAAGTGCTTGTGTTCGTGCCACCAGTTGCAGTGAAGCAACAAGGTCACAGGGCCCCTTTTAGTGATACTGGGGACGATAGTACCCAGGTGTAGGAATGCCAGAGTGGTGTAGGGTAGTCTATAAAGTCCCTTAATGTTTCCTGCACGTGTCACGGTGCTCCTAGCTGGATACGCTGGACCCTAGGCGTTGGCTCCGAAGCAATGAAAAGGGGGGTTGTTGATGAACGGAATGAAGAAATGAATTGAGTCCAGACCTTGTGATGAAGTTCAATAACCGCTTTGCTTGAATAAACTCCTCTCTGCTACATCTGTTGCTCTCTGACTCTGCTGTGCTGTCAGGGTAGCTGAATAACTTAGCTTTAGCTGTATTCTGCAACTTCTCTGTTGTAGTCTGACTCTAGATTTGTCCAGGGAAATCTTTCTCCTTCTGGCGTCTGAGGTTTCAAGCTGTGGCCTCTCTATCCAGCAGAGCTGAAGGTGCTCTAGCTGGTCTAGACAGGGCTTATCCACGTGCACCTGCTTCCTTCCCCTAGCAGGGGGTACTCTCCACTGATGTCTAAGTAGAACTCCACCCTCCCTGCAGCAAGTGGGACACACCAACCACACCACAGAGGGGGTGCTCAAATGGAATGGAAAGCTCCATTCTATGTAAGATAGCTCTGCCACATATGCTGCCATCTGCTATTGACCCAGGCATATAACATGGGAACATAACAGTTACATGGAAAGGCATATGCACATTATACATTACCTGGAATTAGATATACAGATATTAGGTTAACTATAGGAGACAGTAGCGGGGTGCAGAAGTGGTAATGCCACTCTGGGGCTTTACAAAAGCAGACAGGAAAATGTGGCTGGCGTGCCATTCAATAAGAAAGGGATCTAGCGTTGTATCACAGAAACAAGATTCATCTTTGTCTCCCTATTGAGCTATTCAATACAGTACCTTGATTTCCACCGGAAGCTACACACGAGTAGACATTCACACAAAGGAGAAGCGGTGGTCCAAATTAAGCCCCCTGAAAAGACAGAAAAGATGCCGCCACAATATCTACTTCCTGGCCTGACTGAACTGCATGACAGAAGATGTGTAGCAACACTGTATTCAAAAAATCCAGAATTATTTAGAGTAGTTCAATTTCAAGGATTAGAAAAGGAGAATGAAGACCATATTAAAGGGAAATGAGAAAAAAGTATTAAAAGCCTCCGCTGTAAATGTAACATGTGGGTGGGCATACCAAAATGGGCTCCTCATTAGAGATGGCCTTGCCAAACATGCGAACATATGGCGATGTTCACATGCACCATATTATTTTGCATTGTCGCCGAACTTTGACTCATGACACATCCATCAGGTGGGACAGGACAGCCAATTGAGACGTTTCAGCACAAGGACACACCCCCACCCTATAACAGAACCCGATCTGGCAGCCATTTTACATTCTGTGTTTTGCCAGTGTAGGAAGAGGTTGCTTTGTGGAGCAGGGACAGACTGTTAGGGACACCAAACGCTAGCTAATAGGGCCACATAAGTCCTTTTAAGAACTGGTATAGGTGTGCTATCAATAGGTGTGATATACTGAGGGGTGTAATATACTTATAATATGCTTTCTAACATAAAAAAGTATATTATAGTGCATTTGTATTGTGCAGCAGTTGTGTGCGGTTCTGCTGCGATACCGCAGGTATATAGAGGGACAAGAGCTATTGGAACAACTATTTGCAACGAGTGTGATAACCTGTTGCCCCCCAAAAAACTGATTGAAGGGTGCAATATGCCTGCTTCCACCAAATATTGATTAAGGGGTCCTATTTACCTGCTTCCACAAAATACTGATTGAGGGGTGCGATATACCTGCTTCCACCAAATATTGATTAGGGGTTCTATTTACCTGCTTCCACAAAATACAGATTGAGGGGTGCGATATACCAGCTTCCACAAAATACTGATTAAGGGGATTGATGTACCTCCTTTCACCAAATACTGATTAAGGGGTTTGATAAACCTGCTTCCACAAACTACAGATTGAGGGGTGCTATATTACCTGCTTCCACCAAATATTGATTGAGGCCTGCGATATACCTGCTTCCACAAAATGCTGATTAAGGGGATTGATATACCAGCTTCCACCAAATACTGATTGAGGCCTTTGATATACCTTCTTCCACAAATACTGCTCTTCTCTAGGGACTTTGGCACAGGGTTATTTTGAAAATAACAGGCAGAGGAAGAGGCAGACCAATCCGTGGGGGGGTTAGGGGTTGGGCAGGTGCACCAGGTCAGAGCCTAAGTGGGAAGTTGGAGAAGGTGCATGGGATTACGTCAAAGGATGCACCAGAGTTGGTTGAGTGGCTCACTCAGCCTTCTGCTTATGCACCCTCCTCATCCTCTGTATCTGCACCCTTCTCACTCTCTGCTGTGTGCACCCCCAAAGACACCACCACCACCACCATATCCCCTCCACTTGAGTCAGAGAAATTATTTTCCCATTCAGTCCCAGACCTTACCGATGCGCAGCCATTCCTGGCATCGGATTAGGAAGAGGAGGTAGCAATGGCCGCCACCCAGCGGTCTGACGACAGTACCCAGAACAGCCCAAGGATGGTGGTCCCCGCTGTTGCTGCCTACTCCGAGATCTCTAATGTCAGTGGTGGTGAAGGTGATGATGGTGACGTGTCGATGGAAGTCACATGGGTGCCCACAAGAAAGAAAGAGGAGGGGAGTTCAGAGGGAGAATCGGAGCAGCAGAGAGGGAGGAGAAGGAGGAGAAGCAGGCAGAACTTACAGTGCACAGGAGGCAAAAAGCAGACTGCTAATGTATCTGGAACGAGCCATCCACCATGCACGGTCACATCATGCACTACCAAGATGACGGCACATGGCTCCACAGTGTGGGCTTTTTTTAATGTGTCCGCTGCTGACAATGGTGTTGCCATCTGCAGCCTGTGCTGTCAACGCATAAGTCGCGGTAAGCCCAACACTCACCTAGGGACGACCGCCTTAAGAAGGCACCTGGCCTCCCATCACCGAGCCCAGTGGGAGCCACGCCGTCAGAACCCACAAAGCCACACTCCCGGCACTCCACGTCCCGCCTCTTCTCCTTCTCCTCTCTCCTCCCTTTTGTCCTCCACTCCAACTTCCACCGTGCCGTAGTCGCGTTTATCTGGCAGAAGTCAGGCTTCCGTTGCCCAAATGTAAAAAGTTGATGATGCCGGATAATCCTCTTGCCCAATGGCTGACCGCTGGCTTGTTGGAACTGCTAGCTTACCAACTACTGCCATATAAACTGGTGGACGTGGAGGCCTCTAGAAAATTTGTGGCCATTGGCACACCGCAATGGAAAGTCCCCGGAAGGAAATATTTCTCCCAGAAGGGCATCCCAGAGCTATATGGCCACGTTAAGCTGCAAGTAAATATATCTCTGGCACACAGTGTCGGTGCCAAGATACATCTGACCACAGACACGTAGTCTAGCAAACACGGGCAGGGAAGGTACATAACTTTTAATGCCCACTGGGTGAACATTCAAATGGCTGTTCAAGCATGTAATCCGTGGCACCCTTGTGGATTTGGTGTTACCGACACGGATTGCATGCAGGCCTGCATCTTCTAAAGGGGCACCGATTTGGGTAGTTCCTGTGCGCTCTCATACGTGAATTTGCTCCTGGGCTGGTGGGAGGAATCGGTTGTCTTCGGTGAATCCTCAGGGTGGTTCATCGACTACATTGCTCTCTGGTTCCGCTATATCGATGATATTTTCCTATTGTGGAGCGGACCAGAGAGCAAATTCGATAGACTTGTCTCTGAGTTGAATGAGAATAACTTGAACCTGAGGTTCACTTCAGTCATTGTTGAAGACTACCTTCCCTTTCTGGATGTTTTCATTTCCAGGGATGGCAAGGGAGGCTAGTGCACATCCATTTATAGAAAGCCAACATCAACCAATTCCCTCTTTAGGTGGGACAGTTGCCACCCTGTCCCTCTTAAGAGAGGGATACCCACTGGTCAATACCTCAGAATGAAACGTAACTGTTCAGGAGAAGCTGACTTTAAACGTCAAGCCAAGGACTTAAGACATAGGTTCCAGGAAAGGGGGTATCCTGACAAGACCCTGAGATCAGCTTATCAACGTACATAGGGAATCACACGTACCGAATTGCTTCATCCTACGACATGTGTAGCAACATAATCACAAGACTCTATTTGAATCATAGGAACATATGATGCGGCTGCATCTCAAGTTAAAAGGGTCCTGAAACGGCACTGGGATACACTACTGATGGACCCAGATCTGGCAGAGGTCCTCAGTCCCTTTGTCTCAGTGACCTTCAGGAGGGGCCATAATCTAACGGACAGATTGGTGCACAGCCATTTTAATCCCCCAGAGAGACCCCGTACATGGCTGGATGTGCCACTGACAGGCTGTTACAGATGCGGCCATTGCAACTTCTGTGACTACCTTTCACAGGGTAAATCTTTCAGAGGTGATCCTAATGACACGGTTTATCATATACGAGATTTTATTAATTGCCGTACAACTGGCGTTATCTATCTACTCACATGTGTTTGTGGTCTGCGTTATGTTGGCAAGACCTTTAGGGAACTGCGAAAGCGTATGTGCGAATACATTAGTGACATATGCAACAACAGGGACACACCATAGCGTAACACATACAGGCTGTTCATAACGGCCGTACTTCATCGGTTCAGCTTTATGGCCATTGAACATATCAGAAAGCCTCAACAAGGAGGGAACTTGGACAAGCATATCCTCCAAAAAGAATGTTGGTGGACTTTCACTCTAAGGCCGAATGCACACGGCCGTTGTTCACGGCCGTGAGCGGTCCGTGGAACCGCGGCCTGGATTCCTCCTGAGAGCAGGAGCGCACGGCGTCATTGGTTGCTATGACGCCGTGCGCTCCCTGCTGCCGCCACAGTACAGTAATACACTGGTATAGATCATACCAGTGTATCACTGTATTGCGGCGGCAGCAGGGGGCGCACAGCGTCATAGCAACCAATGACGCCGTGCGCTCCTGCTCTCAGGAGAAATCCAGGCCGCGGTTCCACGGACCGCTCACGGCCGTGTGCATTCGGCCTAAATACGACTACCCCCTATGGCCTTAACGAGCAATTAAACTTTGGTTGCTTTTTATGATCGCCCCCGCATGGCCTCTTACGTGTGACCATACATTCTGGCCACATACCGGTTGTTCCGGGTGCTTCTGTTCTGCCCTCTGGTCCATTGTTCTGCCAATCATGACCTCTTTTTTATGGTCTGCTTGGAAGGACATTATTTATACCTTTGTCCCTCAGCATATTTGGGGTTGGAGGGTTGGAGTTTATGTCTCCTAAATTTATTGTGAGGCAGTCTGTCTTCCACCCCCCACCCCCTATTGCGAATACAGGGTTTTTGTCCTTCTTCTGGTCACATATTTTGTAGGTGACCTTTGGGGGACACCATCTGTACTGTGCCATATTGTACATTTTGTTATCAGTCCTATGGCATAAAATATGCCCCGGACGTTTTACCTGGGTCTGGTGTTGATACCAGCCTCTAAGTATCGACGCCGCATTAAAGCACATGCGCGGTCACGTGACCACTGGATTTCTGGTCACGTGACCGCGTGAGCGCCGTCGCATCCACTGACGTCATCAGCTGCCGTCCGGTCACATGACGCGGACGCCGCTGTAGGTATGCGTCTCATCGGGCCCCTCTGTTTTATCAATGGGCCTGTCGCATTGTGCGCACGCGCGGTCACGTGGCTGCTATTCTCTTGGTCACGTGACCGCGGGAGCGGTGTCGCAACCGCTGACATCATCAGCCGGCGTCCGGTCACATGACGCGGATGCCGCCACAGGTATGCACTCCATTAGGCCCCTCTGCCTATTTAATGGTACTGAACGGCCTCAGATGCCCCTGGACTGCACATCTAAGAGGTCACCACCACTTTCTAAAGGCAGCCACCAAACAGTAAGTTGCCATCTCCCCCATCGTCTTCTTTATACATGATTGTGGGTTTTGGTCATTATTTTTATGTGGTCTTTTCTGTTATGTTTTAGGCTACCCCTTACTGTTAAGCCATATGCCAGCTGCGGGTCCTATCAACATGCCCCGTGTCCCCTGAAGAATCTAGGGGCTTATATCGAGGAAATGCGTCGGGACACCATTTTTTCATATCTTTAAACCTCACGTTACAAGCTATCTAGGGGGACTTTAAACTTTTCTGGGATCCCTGGTGTTGCCTGTGGCTGGGGGAAGGAGACCGAGGACGACAGTCTCCTGTGCGATGAGCAGGAGCCAGGGCGCTCCACCGCTTCCAATTTAGTGCAAATGGGGGCCTTCATGCTCCAGTTTTTGAAGAGGGACCCCCATATAAAAAGCATAAAGGGCAAGGACCGTTCTTAGACCCTCGATACAAACACAAAATGGCGGATATGTTACCAGCATCACAGAGGGCTGGCAGAATGCAGCATTTCCAGGCCTTGCTGCGAGAGATGCTGCATCCTGCTGTTGCTGGTGCTGGAAGAAGAATTTCTACCAACAGTGGAACAGGTGCGGGTTCCAATCCTACTGCGCCTGCAAGAAGAGTGCGGTTAGAAGATGTATTGGTCACTTTGAATATAAGATCATTCTTGCACCCAACCCATCAACAGCCGCCCTCCGGATCCAGCCTCAGGGAACGTCTAGACCGACAGGTGTCCGACTACATCGGGTTAACGGCCGATGTGGATGCTCTGAGAAGTAAGGAACCCCTGGACTACTGGGTGTGCAGACTTGACCTGTGGCCAGAGCTGTGTCCTGTCCGAAAGGACATTCAGCGCAGCAGGGGGGATCGTGACCGATAAGCGCACTCGCTTAGCTCATGACAGTGTGGACTACCTAATTTCTAAAAATGAATGAGGCTTGGATCTCGGAGGCAAAATTCACTGAAAAAAATGCACCAAAATGATACGCAACAGACGATACTAGCTAATTCCTCAAGCCGATGTTAAAAGCTGAGAACTTTGCCAATATCTTCCAGTCAGGAACATATTGGAGCCCCTCATGCACCACATCATGGTATCTCAGCACGCATGGGGTCCTACCACTAAACTGATCGTGAATTCAACACCTGTGAAGACCACGTGTAATTGAATTTCCTCATGCCAGCCCACACATATCTGCCATCACCCAAAACAAAGAATGGTCCTTATCTTATGTATATACAGCGGCATAAAAGTCCTTTGCCTAATTTTTGGGGCCTATACTCTATTGGCCTACAGTAAAATTGTTATTTAGTGACCGCCTAATGTACCTCCAGCCACATAATCACTTGTTCTTTTCTGTCAGGTGAATGCCAAATTTTGGGGCTTGTTCTGACCTACAGTAAAATTGTTATCCAGTGACTGTCTAATATACCTCCAGCCACATAATCACTTGTTCTTTTCTGTCAGGTGAAAGCCTAATTTTCGGGGCCTGTACTCCACAGGCCTACAGTAAAATTGTTATTCAGTGACCGCCTAATGTATCTCCAGCCACATAATCACTTGTTCTTTTCTGTCAGGTTAATGCCTAATTTTTGGGGCCTGTACTGGCCTACAGTAAAATTGTTATCCAGTGACCATCTAATATAACTCCAGCCACATAATTACTTGTTCTTTTCTGTCAGGTGAATGCCAAATTTTAGGGCTTGTACTGGCTTACAGTAACATTGTTATCCAGTGACTGTCTAATATACCTCCAGCAACATAATCACTTGTTATTTTCTGTCAGGTGAATGCCTAATTTTTGGGGCCTGTACTCCACTGGCCTACAGTAAAATTGTTATTCAGTCACCGCCTAATGTATCTCCAGCCACATAATCACTTGTTATTTTCTGTGAGGTGAATGCCTAATTTTTTGGGACCTGTACTCCACTGGCCTACAGTGAAATTATTATTCAGTGACCGCCTAATGTACCTCCAGCCACATAATCACTTGTTCTTTTCTGTCAGGTGAATGCCTAATTTCTGGGGCCTGTACTCCCGTGGCCTAAAATACAAATTTTCTAGGCTTCAGTTGGGCACATTTTTTTGAGTTTCCCTTTAAGACGCATAAAACTGGCCCCTGATTAATATTTAAAAAAAAATTGTGGGAATTTTTGCCATTGATCTCCCTCTGGTATGTCACTGTCCATGTTGTGGGACTATTTGTGCACTTCTAGTAAGTATTTGGTGGCTGCAAGTTTTTCAGGGTCACCTGCCATTAATGTGAATGTTCGTCTATCACTACTCCCCTAATGTTCCTTTCCCCCACCATACTTTGATGACATAATCGCGCTCACCACGCGGTCCTTCTGAATAAAGAAGCTGCGTACAAATCTGAGTAACGCAACGCAATCGCAGTCAAAACTGACTGAAATTGCATACGCACTCACACGATCTTCTATCTTCATTCAGCAGAACCTGCACTGACGTCAATGATTACGTCATCAAAGGTCCTTTGACAGGTCCTGGAAGAAGAAGAAAGAAGAAATGCTGGCTGCGCGAATAAGCAGATGAGGTGAGTTAATTATGATTTTTTTAACCCCTCAAACCACATTTTCGTAAGCATTCTGCATTTAGAATATGTACTAAATAATGCAGAAAATTGACTTTAATGGGGTTGCTCATCCCTATCAGCTCCTAGCAACCATGCGTGAAAATCGCACCACATCTGCACTTGCTTGCGGATGCTTGTGATTTTGACGCATTCCCATTCATTTCTATGGGGCCTGTGTTGCGTGAAAAATGCAGAATATAGAACATGCTGCGATTTTAATGCAACACACAAGTGATACGCGAAAATCAATGCTCACCTAAACAGCCCCATTGAAGTGAATGGGTCTGGATTCAGTGCCGATGCAATGTGTTCACCTCACGCATTGCACCTGCACGGTATTCTCGCCCATGTGAAAGTGGCCTAAGGATATCGGAGGTTTGCATGTTGTTATGTATCCATTTTTTTTCCCTGTCTTACTTGAACCATAACTTTTTTTTATTTTTCCGTTCACATATCCGTATGGGGGCTTGTTTTTTGTGGGAGAAGTTGTACTTTATAATGCCACCGTTTAAGATGGCATACAATGTTGTGGGAAGCAGGAAAAAAATTCTAAATGGTGTGGAATTGGGAAAAAAATGCAATTCCTCCACAGTTTTACAGGCTTTGCCCCTACGGCGTTCCCTTTTTGGCAAAACTGATCAGTGCCCTTCATGCTCTGGGTCAGTACGATTACAATACCACATATGTATAGGTTTTTATGTCTAAATAATGAAAATAATAAAAAAAATTACATCACCGTATTCTGACCCCCATAACTTTTTTTTATAGTTATGTCTACTGAGCTGTGTGGGGGCTCATTTTTTAGGTTATCTGTAGTTTTTATTGATACAATTTTGGATACAAATTTGGAGTGATACAAATTTGATCACATTTTATAAAAAAAATGTCGGTAAGAGAAGCATTGAAAAAAATGGCAAATCAGTGATTTTGATACTTTCTTCCATTTTTTTTATTTTTTATATTTAATCTTTTTAACTTTTTTCACTTTAAAATGACAACATTAGGGCTATATGCCCCGTGTTTGACAAAGTATACAAGACATATTGCAATTGTGACTGCATGTTATATAAAAGGGTACGCAGACTCTATTCACATTTGCTAAGAATCACAATGTTTAACGAAAACATTTTAACATTTCAAAACAATCAATAAGATACCACTGCATACATCCTAAAGCGAGCTAACAAGATATATTCCTGATATACTGTATTGCTACAAGAAAATAAAATGTATTCACCTGTGATTTAAGGAATGACTTCTACTGGAGATCATATCAATGGTCAAGTCAACCTCTCACTCCCCTCCTGGACCTGTAATCTACCCAGACTCCCCCGCAGCTGCTCCAGCAAGTACCACTCTGTCATAGTAAATGGTTGCACAATAGCCTGTAATTCGACATCAGACATATTTTTGACAATATAGCACCTCCACTTCTGGAACAATTTCTTTGCATGTTTTTCTTTAGTATGAAAAGTCGCCAGTTTCTCCAGATCTTCAGAGAGACCCAGCCTATTAGAATTAATGACTGGCATCCCCGATTGCCGCACAGGGATGCTGGTTTTAACCCGGAAGCGCTGGGTTCTGGGTTTTCCACCTTTTAGATGCTGCGATCACATTTGATCATGGCATCTAAAGGCTGTAATGTCTGCAATCGGCATTATTTCTGGTAGCAAACATTAGCCGTGGACCTCTGCTTTTTGAAACAGCAGAGACACGCCAACTATGGCGCCCGCTGCAAATGCCACTGGGCAACTTTTTAAACACAACGCTCCAGTGCTGCACATGTAGAGAGCTTCTAACGAAAGGCTTAATCATATCCTATAATGTATCCCAATATTATACTGTCATACAATACCTCAAAGATATGAGAGCTCAGTCCAGCACTTATTACCATTACAAAAGTTCTCAATTAACATAGAATTACCCTGCTCTGTCGGATGGACGCTCATGCTAAGATATGTACCTTCGGCAAATGGAACATAGTTGATAGAGATGAGCAAATTTCATATTTTGAAATTCGTTCACGCTTCGTTTACTAGTAAAAGGTGAATTGCGTTATGGATTCCGTTACCACGGACAATAGCGCAATTCTACGACGGAATGCATGACGGAATGCCTTTAGAGGAATTCCATTATTCATTCCGTCATAATAGAAGTCTAAGGGCTGCAAAACGGATCGGTTGTGTTTCTGTTATGCAGGAGAGGACTTCCCTGCATAACGTAAACAGGGCGGATCCGTTTTGCAGCCCATAGGCTTCTATTATGGCGAAATGAATAACGGAATGCCTCTACAGGCATACCGTTATGCATTCGGTCATAGAATTGCATTAGGGCCCGTGGTAACGGAATCCATAACGCTATTCTCCCTTTACCAGTAAACGAAGCGTGAACGAATTTCAAAATATGAAATTCTCTCATCTCTAATACTATCTTGTGATACTTTCGGATATTGAACATTAATAATTGATATCACGAGGCAGTATAAATTAATTTATGAATATGCTAGGAAAAAAATATACTATCAATATGGCTGCACATCTGGCTATAGGACTCTCTGCAAGCCACATGTAAAAAGTGGAGAGATTAATCAGAGACTTAGTAATGTATAAAAAAATGTAAACTAGAACAGTGATACAAAGCTTTACTGATAAATAAATGGGCAAACAATGGTCTCTAGTGTAGAAGAAAATGCATGGTTTCAGACATGATAGTACCTCCATTGTAGGTGTGAAATATTGTAGGTTATAAATTTGATGACTAAATTTCTGGTCTCATATTACCTGTTCTCAACTAATATGATTACACTGACCCTCCTGGGCTGTGTAAAGGTGGCTATTCACATGAGATGGAAGCTGTGACGTACACAGAAATCAGAAATAACGGTCTGCTAAATAGATATATAGATAGATAGGTGGGAGAATAAAAAAAACTACCGGTTTACCACCATATCAAACAAGACAGAAATGATTCACTGCATAGAGACCGTCTACTGAGGATACTGTGTTATCTAAGTATATCCTGAGAAAGAAATATTGCACTCCTTAGGCTGGGAAAGGAAAGATTGCACTATTGGAGTAACAAGGGGATGAGAGTAGCCCTTCATACGCAGCTTTAGGAACGGCACATACTAAATGTGAAAGCTGCATTAGATGAACATGTGCCTTTATGACTTATCCATTGACTGCTGCAGTAAAGTACAGTGAAGTTGTTGCAACTAACCTGATCTCATCTCATTGCTTCCTGCATTAATGCTATTGCAATGGCGTCATAACAACCAGGGGCCCTGCCTTGCACCTCAAAACCTTCACCATCGACCGTCAGCTATAACTTTCCTATGCAGCTGTGTGGTCTCTCTTTGTCTGTGCCTGTATCCTCTGTCTCACTGTGCTCCTGCTCACTCTTTCCGCCTCCCCTCTCCATAGACTTGTATTCACATGTGTGATATATTCCTGCGTAATAGTCCTTATAGGGATGGATTGAAAGCATTTTTCTAAGTGAAAAGCAATTAGCAAGGTGTGTGTGTGGTAAACAGCGGATAACATGAGAACTAGACATTTCTCACTGATAAAACATGTTACAAAAGTTTCTTGTGGTCACTTAATTTATGTAAAGTTGAATGAAAGTATAGTCACTCTTGAAGCCGAACAATCCGATGCAGATTTGCAAGAGAATCCACAGCAGAAATCTAATGCAGCCTATGTTCCAAGGCAAGTATGTTCACACGCCAGACACATATTGATTTCTTTGGGGGGATTCACATGTTAATTCAAAGATTGCTTTTCTCTGCTTGCAGTTTTTAAAGCCGCACCACAGAAAAATCTGTGTCCTGTGTTCGGAATGCCCATTGAAAATGGTTGGGAATTAAAATCTTTGCCAAAATCACACCAAAAACTGTTAAAAAACATGTCAGGAAAAAAAACGCATCCAAAAAAACATGATCTGGAATAGAAACTTAAATCTGTGTAAAAATTCCGTCATGTGAACATATTCTTAGGTTACAGCTACAGAGGGTGGATAAGCTGCAGATTTTCCACAGTATCATTGATAATTTTCAATGTTTACAGTAGCAGTGAGGTAATGAATTAGTGGCCGTGGCTTTCCTATGTATGTCCATAACAAGTCTGTCACCCTCTTTAGTTACCCGTACATCTAGGAAGGTGATTTTGTTAAGATCTAGTTCATAGGTGAACCGGAGGCCAATCTCATTATTATTAAGCTCAGCAATGAACCTTTTAAGTTCCCCCGGTCCACCCTCCCACACCAGAAAGATGTCGTCAATGTAGCGTGTCCAAAATACGATGGCCTATTCTGCGGATGGACTCAGACTTGTCCGATGTTCTTACTGATCACCTTTCTGTCACATGCCATCGTGGGAAAAGTATTAAAATCGTCTTGTCCATAGTCACTTCGCACTCCCAGTAAAAGTGGGTACATGGCTGGACCGAAAACCTATAGGTGTTTTCAGATGTGGCTCATGTAAGGCATGTGACTACATCTCAACTTCTAAGGTCATTACGTGCTCTGTAACCAAACAGATCTTTCAGGTCAGGGATTTTATTAACTGTAGAAGCAAAGGGGCAGTCTACATCTACCAGTGTACATGTCCAATGGACTATATAGGTAAAACAGTGAGAGAGGTGAGGAGGAGGATCCTTGAACACGTGAATGACATAGTGAAAAAGAATGTCACACCAGTGGCATTGCATGTAAATGATTGCCATGGGGGGGGATCTGAGATGTCTTAGTTTTTCAGTTCTCGAGTTGGTACTACCTCCCCCCCCCCCGGTACCCAAAGTTTATTGACCCCCTGATGATCCCACAAAGTGGGGGAAACGCGTTGGGGTATTATGGATGACGTATATTTGTTTATTTAATGATGTACTGTGTACCTGGTTAGCTGTTACACTTCAGCACTAGGGCTGTATGCACAGTCCATCAATTAGCCCTATTTCTATAGGGTAGGGTGTATGTGTTGTTGTTTTTTGTTTTCCTTATCTGTCCAACTGTAAGCACTGATCTAAGCACTTTTTTACCCTTTATTACCACCGTGCTAGGGTTGTATGACGATCGGAACAGTCCAGGTTCGAGGACAGGGAGTCCCCACCATTAGGGGTTGTCCCTGGGCTGAGCAACAGACCAGGAAGAGATAACAGGGACAGTTGTCCCCATATCCCCTAGTATTCTTAGAAGTGCTTGCTGTGGAATTTTCTCAGTGGACCCTCAGTGGTTATTGTCCTGTTTGTCTATCCATCCATTTATTTTAAAGGATTGCAAATAAAGTATATTAATTTTAAGGGTTATATGAATTGCTGGAGCTAACAATAAAAAAAGGTTCCATTTAGTGTCAGAACTAGCAGGGAAACAAAAAGTATGTAATAAAAATCCATTATAAAGAGTACATTCTAAAATGAAAAAAAAAAAATCCCAATGTACCTATAAAGTCAAAACATGGTCTTCATATAGCTCAACAAAGGCAGAATAGTGACTGGATCACGCTGATCAAGAACAAAAAGGTAATAATTAAGAACCCCCATGAGTTTATCAGAAATTTATGAGAATCACAATATTCCGATAAGGGCTCATGCACACGGCCGTTGCCCGGCCACGGCCGTATTGCAGCCCACATACAGGGGGTCCGAAATACACGGTCATCGGCTGTGTCCACCCACACCACAGATGGCAGACCCATTCACTTGAATGGGTCTGCAATCACGGAGGTGCAGAATGGAAGCACGGATCGGAACCGCACGGAAGCACTACGGAGTGCTTCCGTGGGTTTTCTCTCCGTGCCTCCGCACTACAAAAAAGTAGTGCATGTACTACTTTTTTGCGGTGCGGACGGTCGGGTGCGGATGGTGGACCCCATTCAAGTGAATGGGTCCGCGATCCGCATTTAGCTGCCCCGCGGTCGGTGCCTGTGCATTGTGGACTGCAATTTGCGGTCCGCAGCACGGGCCCGGCTAGCACGCCCTAAGTCAAATATATTAATGGATTGGACTTTTCTATCATACTGAAAAATTCCCTTTTCAGCAGTAGAAAAACTAGAGTCTTGACCCCTTGAATCTCAGCACCGTACACATATCGCAGAAGAAAAAGTTTGAAAATAAAGCGCCAACTCACAAAAGCCACGGGCGACATAGCTGCCTGATCTCTGCTGCTTCAAACAGCAGAAGCCCGGGGCTAATGACTATAACTGGCACAGATCTCAGACATTTAACCCTTTGGATGCTGTGGTGAAATGCTACAAAAATGGAAGTGTGTGCTTCAGGGTCAGGAATAACTTCCCCATGCTGTGATTGGGGGAGTCATTCCTTTGCTCTAATGTGCTGGGTCTCTCTGAAGAGACACAGTGTGTCAGAGCTGTAATTCCTATGGAGTCCTGCAGGTGGCAGGACTCCATATAGGATAACAGCAAATAGAGCTTACATTGTAGTTCTATTGAACTATAGTGTAAGCTAAAAGAGAAGATTGCATATTCTAGCCTCCTAGGGGGACTAAAAAAGTTTGAAAACATATTTTAAAAAATTGATATAAAAATATGAAAACATTTATCCCATATGGCAAATGTATTTGCCATTTTTTTATTTTTCATATTTGCCAAGGGTCATTTAAGATGTCTAACGGTTATGAAGATCACATGGATGATGTCTGCAGGGACGACATGGGCAGAACTAACTTAATTGTCAACTACTTGCCTCAAAATATGACGCAGGATGAGCTGCGCAGCCTTTTCAGCAGCATTGGAGAGGTGGAATCTGCCAAGCTAATACGTGACAAGTCTGCAGCTCCCTTGGAAAATGAAAGTGATGTACCGAGACAAGCTAGTGTTGCAGGGCACTACTTAGGATATGGCTTTGTGAATTACTTAAATGCTAAAGATGCTGAAAGAGCAATAAACACACTTAATGGATTGAGACTGCAATCAAAAACTATAAAGGTATCGTTTGCCCGTCCAAGTTCAGAAAATATCAAGGATGCAAACTTGTACATCAGTGGACTACCAAGGACAATGACACAGAAAGACGTTGAAGATATGTTTTCAGGTTTTGGCCGCATCATCAATTCTCGTGTTCTTGTTGATCAGGCTACTGGATTATCCAGTGGAGGTGCTTTTATACGGTTCGACAAGTGATCATAAGCGGAGGAGGCAATTGGCAGCTTCAATGGCCATAAACCACCAGGCTCATCTGAACCTATAACAGTAAAGTTTGCTGCTAATCCAAACCAGAATAAAAACATGGCGCTTCTTTCTCAGCTGAGCTTTTTGAAACTGCAGCATAAAACATTGCGACTCTTGAAGAGTATTATTAGCTTTATGTAAATGTAAAACTACATTCTCTATCCTTTCTCGCTGTTAAGGGGGAATATTAATCACCAATATTTATGCAAATATCGATAATTAATATTCATAAATAGGCGCGAATCGTCTAGTGATGACTCCGCCTATTTATGCCTAAATCATAATATATAAATATAGATACCTAACTAGGTTAACTATGTTAACTAGCTAACTACCTCTGTTACCTATACACTCCACTGAACTACACTACGGTTATTGCAGCTACAAAAGACTACACACTGTGCTTAAATAAAAGGTATTTATTCACACACTATATGTCACAGTATAATATTTGCTTATAATTATATATATCTATATCAATGGAATAGATATATATATTTATAGCAGCACATAACAATATAAGTACACACACTATAACAATACACTATTACGGTTCTAACTACACTAACACAGTCCCAAGTCCTCCCCAACATCTAACTACAATTGCAATAATACACATACATACACTTTACCAGCAGCCCACCCAATCCTGGCAATATACTATCCCTACGGGGAATAACCAGTGGTTATAACGGACACTGTTGCTGCTAGGGGTAAGCAGGACAGTCGTGACAGGGGTAGAGACACAGGAACAACACCACTGTAACAGGGGTAATGAGGGATCTACAATCCTGGGGGAACACAGGGGATATTAGGATTATAGGGGGACTCAGGGCAGGAGAGGTTAAGGGTAACCAAGGGTTATACAGGGGAAGGTGAGGGTTATAGAGGGATTTGGGGTAAGATCACCAGGGTTATAAGGGGGTGACTGGGCTGCTTCCAGGGTACAGGCTCATCAGGGATTAATGCTGAGGCATGAGGTCAGCAGCCAGGGGTTAGGGGATAATTGGTACTCAGCCATTTCCAGGAGCATGTGGCCGCATGTGGCCTCTCTTCCTTGAGGGAGCTGTTCCCATCCCATGTGTCTCTGATTGTAGTCCAGATGCAAGAGCCCCTGTTCCTGGTTTCAGGCTCCTATATCAGCCTCAGAAACAGCCCACCTCCCCCCTCCTCAGGGATGTGACATCATAGTGTGACTGTGACGTATGCCTGCCAGTTGGCCCCCTGAGGCTAGCAGCACCACATGCCCAGCCATGTCACAAACACAAGGTGGGGCAGAGCATAGTAACTAGGCTGATACACTCAACAAAAGGCCTCAGATCAATTGATCCCTTAGCCTTTGAAGTCACCAGCCACCTGGAGACATATCCACCCCCCTGCAGGAACTGGCTGAATGCCATACCTATGGGGGGAATTTAAGTATATATATATATACAGACGTGGACAAAATTGTTGGAACCCTTTGGTCAATGAAAGAAAAAGTCACAATGGTCACAGAAATAACTTTAATCTGACAAAAGTAATAATAAATTAAAATTCTATAAATGTTAACCAATGAAAGTCAGACATTGTTTTTCAACCATGCTTCAACAGAATTATGTAAAAAAATAAACTCATGAAACAGGCATGGACAAAAATGATGGTACCCCTAACTTAATATTTTGTTGCGCAACCTTTTGAGGCAATCACTGCAATCAAACGCTTCCTGTAACTGTCAATGAGACATCTGCACCTCTCAGCAGGTATTTTGGCCCACTCCTCATGAGCAAACTGCTCCAGTTGTGTCCGGTTTGAAGGGTGCCTTTTCCAGACTGCATGTTTCAGCTCCTTCCAAAGATGCTCAATAGGATTGAGGTCAGGGCTCATAGAAGGCCACTTTAGAATAGTCCAATTTTTTCCTCTTAGCCATTCTTGGGTGTTTTTAGCGGTGTGTTTTGGGTCATTGTCCTGTTGCAAGACCCATGACCTGCGACTGAGACCAAGCTTTCTGACACTGGCTAGTACATTTCTCTCTAGAATTCCTTGATAGTCTTGAGATTTCATTGTACCCTGCACAGATTCAAGACACCCTGTGCCAGACGCAGCAAAGCAGCCCCAGAACATAACAGAGCCTCCTCCATGTTTCACAGTAGGGACAGTGTTCTTTTCTTGATATGCTTCATTTTTTCGTCTGTGAACATACAGCTGATGTGCCTTGGCAAAAACTTCGATTTTTGTCTCATCTGTCCACAGGACATTCTCCCAGAAGCTTTGTGGCTTGTCAACATGTAGTTTGGCATATTCCAGTCTTGCTTTTTTATGATTCGTTTTCAACAATGGTGTCCTCCTTGGTCGTCTCCCATGTAGTCCACTTTGGCTCAAACAACGACGGATGGTGCGATCTGACACTGATGTTCCTTGAGCATGAAGTTCACCTTGAATCTCTTTAGAAGTCTTTCTAGGCTCTTTTGTTACCATTCGGATTATCCGTCTCTTAGATTTGTCATCAATTTTCCTCCTGCGGCCACGTCCAGGGAGGTTGGCTACAGTCCCATGGATCTTAAACTTATGAATAATATGTGCAACTGTACTCACAGGAACATCTAGTTGCTTGGAGATGGTCTTATAGCCTTTACCTTTAACATGCTTGTCTATAATTTTCTTTCTGATCTCTTGAGACAGCTCTTTCCTTTGCTTCCTCTGGTCCATGTCGAGTGTGGTACACACCATATCACCAAACAACACAGTGATTACCTGGAGCCATATATATAGGCCCAATGGCTGATTACAAGGTTGTAGACACCTGTGATGCTAATTAGTGGACACACCTTGAATTAACATGTCCCTTTGGTCACATTATGTTCTGTGTTTTCTAGGGGTACCATCATTTTTGTCCATGCCTGTTTCATGAGTTTATTTTTTTACATAATTCTGTTGAAGCATGGTTGAAAAACAATGTCTGACTTTCATTGGTTAACATTTATAGAATTTTAATTTATTATTACTTTTGTCAGATTAAAGTTATTTCTGTGACCATTGTGACTTTTTCTTTCATTGACCAAAGGGTACCAACAATTTTGTCCACGTCTGTATATGTATATAGATACTTAGGGCACATCTATATACATATATATATATACTCATTATGAACCTGGGGCATACATGGGCAGTTATAGGCCCATATATATATACATATATATATATATATATATATATATACCTGGGGGAGAGCCATGGCAGATACACATATATATATGTTGTGGGGCACATCTACCTGCATGTACATATACACAATATAAAAGGGCCAATATACATGCATATATGTAAGGGCATATATACATATATATTTAAATCCAACACTTCCCTCAACACTCGTGCATTTAAAAGCCTCCTGCCACCTTAGGTCAGTCAACATACAGTGGGGAAAATAAGTATTTGATACACTGGCGATTTTGCCACCTACAAAGAATGAAGAGGTCTGCAATTTTTATCATAGGTACATCTCAGTGGCTAACCCGTTGACTCCCACCTGCCATCAAGGGAAGTCTCAGGCTTGAATAGCCTCCCGGGGCTAACTGCCACGTGAAGAGTCAACTCCTCAGACCCTGATTGAGGTCCAGTTGCGCGCCATTGGCCTGTGGTGCATGCCGTAACCCATCTCACCCTGCTCACCTGCAGTTGACCCGGAGCCTGTACGCCATTGCAGAGTTGCTGAGCTGTTCACCCAAGCACATCTCCCTGCCGCTGTGCGCCTGTACATCACTGTTCCCGGTCCCTCCAGTGAATTTCGTCTCCCAACCTACTGTTTGTGGGGGAGAGCCACGTGGATAGTGGTGGCTCATACCTTTCTCTTCATGGCCTCCTACAGCTCTTCCAACCCACTGGATCTGCATCTTGGTAGGGGTGAATTACAGCCACCTTTTTTCTCTTAATGCCCTACTGGCCAGAGATTCTTTAGATGCCCCAGTGAAGTTATATAGAGCTGGGTCTGAGGGCCACACACAATTTGGCTGCAGTCAGCTTATCACTAGCTAACCCCATCACATCACACTGCTGCTACTGACCTACTTGTAGTGCTTGGAGGCAATACACTACTTTTGTTGAGTCGGCAGCCTCCCACCCCCCCTCCCCGCATTACTTTCTTTTTTCTACGGGGGGGGGGGGGATCTGAAGATCTCAGCTTTTTCGCACCACAACTTGCCTGCGGGGCCTTTGGCTCAGTGTTTGCGGATCCCTAACCAGGATATACTCTGATATGGGTTATTCTCCATATAGCCTTGCTGCTATCTAACAATCGCTCATGTGATAGAGCCCTATACAACAACTGCTTCTTCACTCAGTTTATGCACACTACCTGCAGCAATGGTTAAATATGGTCAACCTTCAGCTAAAGAGTCTGTTTCAGTATCCAAAGCCTCTCATCCCAAGGGAAATATGGAAAAGTTTGTCACTAAATCACCTGTAAGCTGTGATACCCTCACTTCAGGGACTCCTCCCCCAGATAAAGATGCAATATCTCCTGAGGACGACTACATATCCTCTCAATCTGGTCAACCTCTGTCCAGGGCCTTCTTTCCACAAACTCTTAATCATGTTTCTACCAGTATTTACAGATCTGACATTTATTGCATAGCATTAGAATCCCTCCTGATCTACTGCCTAGAAACACCAGGATCAGCAAGTTCTTTAGCAATCAAAGGACTATAGGGGAAGGCCTTTCTACTGCATATCAAGCCCTAGGCCCAAGTCTAGATAGCAAATCAGGCTTTATGGTGAAATGGGAGGAGTAGCAGGACTGTGATTGGACGATGAGTGAATAGCAAAAGGCTTTCTATTGGGCGGTGGGTGGTTCCAATTGCATTAATCATGCAGAGCAAAATCTGAAAATCCAGCTCCGTTGGTACCTAACCCCAGCCCGCATAGCGCAAATTGACTCTACATATGGGCCATATTGCTGGCAGGGAGTAGGGGACCCCAACACATATGTGGTGGAACTGCCCCACAATATCCCTTTTGGCAGGAGGTCTTTGAACTTATGTCTAAAGTCGCTGGGTTTCCTCTCCCTCCCTGTCATTAGCTATACTCTCTATTTGGTTTGAGGCCCTCCCATATACACACCGCTGGGTAGTGGCGGGGAGCTTAATGGCGGCACGGAAACTAATTGCTACCTCTTGGAAACAACCTGTCAGTGTCATTCTGAGTACTTTGGAACTGATAACCTGATCTAGATCTCAAGTATTTGCAGCCAGCCAGTACCGCAGGGGCAACACGTGAGGTGCATGGTGGGCCGATGAGGGGCCAAACTATAACACACAGTTCATTGGTTTACTCACGGTTAGCAGAAAGCCTCCCTGGCTGGCAGCACAGTGTTGAGGTGGACAGCACGAAATCCTCCGGGGCACGCTCTGTGGTAGGAAAGCCAAGATGGAGGTTGAGGTGCCCTTGATGTCAGGGGTGCTTAGGGTGCTTGTTGCGGCTGAGTCCCTTGATCGTATGTGTCGTGACACCAGTACCATTAATGGTGGTACAACCAATGGTAAGAATGAAGTAGACAGTGGTAGGATACAACTCACAGCTTTTACTGATGTTGGTTCCAGTTGCAGCATGTACATCAAACAGAATACAGTCCTTTGCAACTTAAAGGAATCCTGTTGATCCACTTTTAATAGGTTTGGCTGGGTTTAGCTTAGCTTGAAGGTTCTGTATCAGTAGTTCTGGTAAGGTCGCCTGTAATATCTATTTGGTATGCTTAGTCCTTTTTGTTTCTGTAACTTCCAAGCCCTTAAACAGGTAGCTAATCCATATTCTTCAAAGTATGGTGAGGCTACCTGTAGCTAGAGTGTCCTCCACCATGTGGAAAGGTGTCCATTAAGCCTTTAGTAATGGCTGTTATCACCGATGTCTCTCTTTAGCTTGGTTAACTTCTTCCAGGGACGAAAACGCTATCCTCTGGTTTCAGGTTCTAGGATCTAAGAAGGTCACAAGAGGAAAACGCTCTCCTGTGCCTCATACCTTGGCTCTACCTCATTTCTGCATTTGGCTTCACCCACTAATGTGTGATGTGTAGCCCCAGAGTAACCATTGACTCTGCTACTTTCATCTAATCCTCCAGACTCTAGAACCATCTCTCAACTAACACTAATCTATTCTCTCTCCTATCTCACCCACTAGGCCTGACCTAGGTATTTATATGACCTAAGTACTATCCCCATCTAGTGGTGGGATGTATAAATTACACCAGACCAGCCTATGAACAGGGATACAACAGGTGTTGCAATACAAAATGACATGCAACATGGTAATGCCGTTTTAAGCTATTTTGCAGTTCCCACGGGTACTGAGTGGGGCGCTGCATATTGCAGAGATGGGATTTATGGTGTATGTCCTCTTATGCATCTCATATTCCACTGACAGTAATTATAACATATAACTCTTTTTCTCTGAGAAGGCAAGCGGAGAGTGATTGGAGAGGAGCTGTGAGGGGTTCTGGCATGTCACGATCACTGGTCTTGTTCCTTAGTTACTGTGTCATAAGGCACATTGTTCGGTATGTTATGTTCTCATAGATTACTTTGTTTTATCTCCTGTTAATAATTACTGATGAGCGGCAGGGGCTATATTCAAATTTGCAATATTTCATGAATATTTTGTCGAATATTCGTCATATATTTTTGAATTTAGCGAATTTGAGATTATTTTATTGAATGCGAAAAATTGGCAATGTAAAAATCGTGTAATACAAATTCATAAGGTGAAATACAGGCGTGGGTCACTTTGGCTACATTTTTCAAGCTGGTATAAGTTTTCTGAGACTGTAGAAAATGGTTGGCACGGCAGAACATTAGAATAGCTTTATATGCAGATAGAGTCAAGTGCTCCAATATATTTGCAATTGCGCTAATCGGCAGTTATTAGAATATTGTTTTTTTCCGTGCAACTTCAGGTCTGACTACAGATTACGTATTGGTGCAATAAGTATTGTTGTGAACTTGACATTGCTTCCTACTCATTGGCCCACAAGCAAGAAGCAGAGAGGAATCGTGTGTTCAGATGTTGTATTAGTTTATACTGTAAAATCTAATAAAAAAACTGAAAGGTGTAAAAAGGAAATAAGTATTTGATCACCTACCAGCCACCTACCATTCTGTCTCTAACAGACCTATTTGAACTCGTTACCTGTATAAAATACACCTGTTCATATACTCAATCAATCACACTCCAACCTCTCCACCATGGCCAAGACTAAAGAGCTGTCTAAGGACACCAGGGACAAACTTGTAGACCTGCACAAGGCTGGGATGGGCTACAGAACAATAGGCAAGCAGCTTTGTGAGAAGGCAACAACTGTTGGCGCAATTATTCGAAAATTGAAGAAACACAAGATGACTGTCAATCTTCCTTGGTCTGGAGCTCCATGCAAGATCTCGCCTCGTGGGGTAAGGATGATTCTGAGAAAGGTCAGGAATCAGCCCAGAACTTCACGGGAGGACCTGGTTAATGAGGCTACTTTCACACTAGCGTTCATGGGTCCGTTCGTGAGCTCCGTTTGAAGGAGCTCACGAGCGGACCCAAACGCCTCCGTCCAGCCCTGATGCAGTCTGAATGGACGCGGATCCGCTCAGACTGCATCAGTCTGGCGGCGTTCAGCCTCCGCTCCGCTCGCCTCCGCACGGACAGGCGGACAGCTGAACGCTGCTTGCAGCGTTCGGGTGTCCGCCTGGCCGTGCGGAGGCGAGCGGATCCGTTCAGACTTACAATGTAAGTCAATGGGAACGGATCCGCTTGAAGATGTCACCATATGGCTCAATCTTCAAGCGGATCCGTCCCCCATTGACTTTACGTTGAAAGTCTGAACGGATCCGCTCAGGCTGCTTTCACACTTAGAATTTTTTCTAAGTTATTAATGCAGACGGATCCGTACTGAACGGAGCCTCCGTCTGCATTAATATGATCGGATCCGTTCAGAACGGATCCGATCAAGCGCAAGTGTGAAAGTAGCCTGACCTGAAGAGAGGTGGGACCACAGTCTTATGTAACATAGTACATAAGGCCGAAAAAAGACATTTGTCCATCCAGTTCGGCCTGTCATCCTCCAAGTTGATCCAGAGGAAGGCAAAAAAAAACCTGTGAGGTAGAAGCCAATTTTCCTCACTTTAGGGGAATACAAATTCCTTCCCGACTCCAATCAGGCAATCAGAATAAATCCCTGGATCAATGATCTCTCTCTAGTAGCTATAGCCTGTAATATTATTACGCTCCAGAAATACATCCAGGCCCCTCTTGAATTCCTTTATTTCACTCACCATCACCACCTCCTCCGGCAGAGAGTTCCATAGTCTCACTGCTCTTACCGTAAAGAATCCTCTTCTATGTTTGTGTACAAACCTTCTTTCCTCCAGACGCAGAGGATGTCCCCTCGTCACAGTCACCGTCCTGGGAATGAATAGATGATGGGAGAGATCTCTGTACTGACCCCTGATATATTTATACATATTAATTAGATCTCCTCTCAGTCGTCTTTTTTCTAAAGTGAATAACCCTAATTTTGATAATCTTTCAGGGTACTGTAGTTGCCCCATTCCAGTTATTACTTTAGTTGCCCTCCTCTGGACCCTCTCCAGCTCTGCTATGTCTGCCCAGAACTGTACACAGTACTCCATGTGTGGTCTGACTAATGATTTGTAAAGTGGTAGGACTATGTGCAGTGTCCCAGGGGGTCAGTAGTGTATGCTGGGGTTTGTAGTGCAGAGTAACCCACTAACCTGGGATTCACTGTCGTCTTCAATCTGGGCAGCGACTGGAACAGGCAGTTCGTAAATATTCGTGACGCCAGTGTCAATTAAACGGTGACACGCCGTGTAAAGTAATGTGGAATAACGGAACAACCACGGGATAGCCAACCAAAACTGGAACTTTACTGATTGTCAGTAATAAACATTCACGGACATAATTGGAAGCGCAGTTCCATTTGAAGACAGTTGGTTTGTATATTAGTACAGTTGGTTCATAGAAGTGACAGACTGGCCGGTTTTAGCAATGTTCATTTTCAGAGTGTTAATCACAGGAGTTGCAGTACAGGCGGCTTGCACTCTATTCCTGACTGGTCCTGAAACATGTGACTTATTCTCCAAGGTCTAATGCCCAATCTCTGGCGTATCCTTGAAGCTGTTTTTATCTAGTACCTCCTCTGTTATCTTGAGTACCTCTTGCTTTATCAGATTGGCCTCTGTTGTATTCTGTGTCCCGGCTGGTTGATTATGATGTTTCGGCTAAAACGGATGATGACTCAGGAGGGGAACCTTTTCCTTGGATCCAGAACCCGGTTACAGGGCCTATACTACCCTCTCCTAGTCGGCAGGCTTCAGGCCTGCTCTACTCTCACAGGCCCATGGCCTGGCCTTGACTCAGACACAGGATCATCTCTGACTCCTTCTCCCACTGTCTGCCTGCTTACTACTTCCTGACTGGGCCTTATATAGACTAGGGTTCCCTAGCTCCCTCTAGTGACTCAGAGCTGGAATAACACCCTAGCCGGCCTGCACATGCACGTTTCACAGTAACAGGGAAATACATAGCATGACATTAGCAAGATGTTCTATACCAACCTCCCCATAAATACAGGGGGAACGACAGTACCCAAGTGACCCTTCTGTAGTGACGGGGTATTACTCTCCCGTACACTACATACCCCGCTGCTTTAAGCTGAGTACGACCTCGTACTCCATCAGGGCCCGCCCAACTAGAATCATTACCTGAAATAGAGAAAGACACATGCATGCATACATATATGTCATTTACACTCATATCAGACCCAATTGGCAAAGGTGAAGTGCGGTGACAAGGGGCGTCGCTCTCTTCTCTCAGGATAGTGAGTGGAACGGGGCGCTGACCTGGCACAGCGGATGTTTAAAGAACCAGGATAATCCATGACAATAAATAAGTCCATAATAAAATCAACCTCTCAGAGGCTTGCACATAGGAAGTCCATCTCTGGGCACATAGACGTGAATAAAAAACGGTTATTAAATACAGTCAGCAGCACATATATAAAATGACAATACAGGACTCTAACAATACCAGGGCCATGTTATCCTGGCAAGTCCTGCTTACCCTTTAAAATAGTGCTGACATAAAAATGTCTTTTCAACCTGACATGGGGGTAAAAAGGGAAATTGGTGCAAAACTTAAGGCACAACCGGGATATTTTTAGCAGCAGGCCGGGTGTCCCAAACACAACATGGGCAGGCTGGGAGCTGTGGTATACAGTGGCACTTTCTCTTGGTCATCATGCCACCGGCCGTGTAGAACTGGCAGCGAGCTTCACCAGCTTTGCCAAACGGAGGGACAACGCGGCCATTATGGAGAAAAACATGTAGCCAGGCCTACTCACAGACGAGTGTCATACTCCTCATCCGATGAAGACTCAACAAGAGGTCCTTGTAGCAAATGTTCAGGTAAGGCAGGCCACATCTGAAATCCGTCTCCTCTGATGATCTTTAAAGGGGGAGGCTTATCTTTCATCGCCTCTATCTCTGCATCGGTTCTGGGAAACGGGACCCACTGGCATCCGGTGTACCCGAGGTCCTCCACCCAGTAGATCCTCTTCTTCAGGGCCGCTAGGTCTGCCTTTGTACTGGTCCGCGGTTCCACCGGGGGTCCGGTAACAGTGGCCTCTAGTGTAATTGCGGCAGCTGCTGCTAGACGCCGGGCCTCTGCGCAGTCCTCCGCCCGCTGGTAGCAGTCTAGCCTCTCTTGCTCCACCTCCCGCTTCACCGCATCGGGAGGGGGGTTTTGTTTAGCCGGCCCCTGCAAAACAATGGGCTCCCAAAAGACATCGGGACCTAAGTAGATCTGACTATGCAGGTGAGTGGATCGGGCCGGCCCAACTCTCGACTCTTCTGCCTCACTCGGGTCAGCATCTTCTTTTTCTCTGTCCCAAGTTTCGGGCGACGCTCTGGGGCGGGTGACGGCAGTAGCATAGGGCCCCCTTAAGCTCTCTGCTGGGGTGTATTCGACTATCTCCCCCAATGTTAAATTGTGGAGGCGCTCCGGGAGATAGTGACGTTTTACGGAGCGCCGGTTGACAAAGAAGTCCCGGCCAGTTCCCAGCTCCTGGATAAACCCAAAGCCCCGCTCCTTATCGAAGGCCACCACGATCCCGCGGCGCCTTTCCAGCTGGGGCTTACCTGGGAAGGAGTCCCCTTGAATGGATTTGGCCATCTCCTCAAATCTCTTCTTCCGGTTAGTATTTTTCCTCGCGACCGCGGCTTTCAATTCGGCCATTAGTGTCGGCCATTGCGCATGCCGGCGACGGGTCACTCGAAGATCGATGGCTTGCTCTTGGAAACCGGCCGCCCAGGCTGGGGGATCCCATGCCTCCAAAGCAGGACAGTCTGGTGGAGTGGCGCCCCACTCACACGTGGCATCAAATTCGGGCCTCCCAGCGTCCGCCATTGCCATCTCCTCTTCCGCTGTGTTCAGAGTCCACTCTGGCTCCTCCCTCTCACTGGGCTGGTCTACCTCCATCTCAGGCCCGCCTCCCAGGCGTAACTCTCCAGGGAAGTCAGCCGCATCATCACTCATCAAGGTGGGTGGCGCTCCAGGGCAATCTCCTCCTTTCTCTTGGAGGGTTTTGGCGCCAAATATTCGCGCCTCTGTACATCGTGATGGCGCAGTAAAAAGCTCCATAGCGTCGGCGGCCATCTTGGGTGTTCTGTTGCCGCAATTCAGTGACAGCAAGCAGGTTGATGAAAAGTCCAATAAGTCACAGTCCAACAATTCGATTTTTCTCTGGGGGTAGCGCGGCATAGCCCAGCGCCTCCGATTCCTCCCAGGCACAATTATAATCCACCGATTTGGGAATAAAGGTTACAGTCTTTGCAATACGGTGGTGGAATAGTTAAAGCACACAGTTCACACTTCTCTGCACTTCAGAAGTATGCGGATCCTGTTCGTGACGCCAAAAAGAGCGGTGCAGTGTCCCAGGGGGTCAGTAGTGTATGCTGGGCTTTGTAGTGCAGAGTAACCCACTAACCTGGTATTCACTGTCGTCTTCAATCTGGGCAGCGACTGGAACAGGCAGTTCGTAAATATTCGTGACGCCAGTGTCAATTAAACGCCGTGTAAAGTAATGTGGAATAACGGAACAACCACGGGATAGCCAACCAAAACTGGAACTTTACTGATTGTCAGTAATAAACATTCACGGACATAATTGGAAGCGCAGTTCCATTTGAAGACAGTTGGTTTGTATATTAGTACAGTTGGTTCATAGAAGTGACAGACTGGCCGGTTTTAGCAATGTTCATTTTCAGAGTGTTAATCACAGGAGTTGCAGTACAGGCGGCTTGCACTCTATTCCTGACTGGTCCTGAAACATGTGACTTATTCTCCAAGGTCTAATGCCCTATCTCTGGCGTATCCTTGAAGCTGTTTTTATCTAGTACCTCCTCTGTTATCTTGAGTACCTCTTGCTTTATCAGATTGGCCTCTGTTGTATTCTGTGTCCCGGCTGGTTGATTATGATGTTTCGGCTAAAACGGATGATGACTCAGGAGGGGAACCTTTTCCTTGGATCCGGAACCCAGTTACAGGGCCTATACTACCCTCTCCTAGTCGGCAGGCTTCAGGCCTGCTCTACTCTCACAGGCCCATGGCCTGGCCTTGACTCAGACACAGGATCATCTCTGACTCCTTCTCCCACTGTCTGCCTGCTTACTGCTCCCTGACTGGGCCTTATATAGACTAGGGTTCCCTAGCTCCCTCTAGTGACTCAGAGCTGGAATAACACCCTAGCCGGCCTGCACATGCACGTTTCACAGTAACAGGGAAATACATAGCATGACATTAGCAAGATGTTCTATACCAACCTCCCCATAAATACAGGGGGAACGACAGTACCCAAGTGACCCTTCTGTAGTGACGGGGTATTACTCTCCCGTACACTACATATGTTCTTATCACGGGCATCTATGCCCCTTTTGATGCAACCCATTATCTTATTGGCGTTGGCAGCCGCTGCCTGACACTGTTTTTTGCAGCTTAGTTTGCTGTTTATTAAAATTCCTAGATCTTTTTCCATGTCAGTGTTACCGGGTGTTTTACCATTTAGTATGTACGGGTGACTTGCATTATTCCTTCCCATGTGCATAACTTTACATTTGTCAGTGTTAAACCTCATCTGCCACTTATCTGCCCAAGATTATGGTTAGTGACAAACTACACCATCATGGAGTAAGTCTTGCAGGGCACGCAAGGTCCTCCTGCTCACGCCAGCACATGTCCAGGCCCGTTTGGAGTTCACCAATGACCATCTGGATGATCCAAAGGAGGCATGGGAGAAGGTCATGTGTTCAGATGAGACCAAAATAGAACTTTTTGGTATCAACTCCACTCGCCGTGTTTGGAGGAAGAAGAAGGGTGAGAACAACCCCAAGAACACTGTCCCTACTGCGAAGCATGGGGGCGGAAACATCATACTTTGGGGGTGCTTTTCTGCAAAGAAGACAGGACAACTGCATCATAATGAAGGGAGGATGGATATATAGCGAGTTTATGGCCAACAACCACCTTCCCTCAATAAGTGCATTGAAGAAGGGTCATGGCTGGGTCTTGCAGCATGACAATGACTGAAAACACAGCCAAGGCAACTAAGGAATGGGTCCCCACCAATCACTAGAACAGACTCTGAGCTCTGTGTACTGATGCTCCACTCAGAGTCTATGGGATTGACAAAGACAGCCAAGTACAATACCTATCTACTGTATCTACTGTATGTCAACCCCATAGACTTTGTACACACACTGGTGAAGACAAAGCCATCGATTACTGTGTGGGTGGGGTAAGCAGGACTGTCCTCTAGAGTCCTGTTAGGATTTACTGTGCTTTTGGCCTCATGCACATGACCGTTCCATTTTTTTGCGGTCTGCAAATTGCGGATCCGCAAAACACGGAAGCTGCCCGTGTGCCTTCCGCAATTTGCGGAACAGAACAGGCGGCCCATTGTAGGAATGCCTATTCTTGTCCACAAAACGAACAAGAATACGACATGTTATATTTTTTTTGCGGGGCTACGTAATGGAGCAATAGATGCGGACAGCACACGGAATGTGCACCCAAGCAGTAAAAACTGCGGCTCGGATGCGGACCAAAACAACTGCGGTGTGCATGAGACCTTTGGCTAAAAAATCCTGCTCCAGGTAGTTCATCCAATAGCAATGGATGTATTGGTAGCAGTAATGATGAGGGTTGTGGTACTCCATCATTCTCTGCAGAACCTAAGGCTAGCAATGAGGTTCTTGTAACTGTTATGTAATTCCTGGACAGAATTAAGATATGGCTGGCCAAACCATCTCAAAGTGTGGAAGGGTGTGCTACCTTATACTGTAACTGTCTCTTTCTTCAGTTACAGTATAAGGCTACATCTGTGCTTTGTATTCCGGTTTTGAGATCAGTCAGAGGATCTAAAAACCGGAGCAAAACGCTTTTTCCCCCATGCATTGTCAGTGGGGACAAAACAGATCAGGTTGCACTCCTTTTCAGTTTGTTCGGTTTTGTGACTGGACAGCAAGCTGTGGTTTTGTGTCCGGTCAGCGAAATGGAACAAACCGATCCAGTACTAAAAACAATATAAGTCGATGGTTCTGGATCCATTTTTGTTTGCAATCCTACAAAAAAACGTATCCCTCACCAATTGACTTATATTGTTTTTAGTGACGGATCTCGTTTGTTCAGTTTTGATTTAATACAACCGCACCGAATGGAACAAATGCATCCTGATGTATTAAATTGAATCAAAACGTTTTTCTCCGGTTTTGAGATCCTCTGCTGGATCTCAAAACCAAAATACAAAGCACAGAAGTAGCCTTATACTGTAACTGAAGAAAGGGACTTTGTTCCCCGAAACGTGCTGTCGTTTGTCTTGCAATAAAGGTTCTTGTTCATCATATCCAAGAAGTTCATTGTGCGCCATCAAGTTGTTTCATTATCTACATTTAGCTTGCACAATCCCCTTTGAGAAGCAGGCACTCACTGTAGGGAAATCTACAGCAGCATGCTTAGTTGTGACTACGTTTGCACAATCTCTCAAGGTGAACCTCTGGTTGGCACATTATTATTGCTTGACCTGTTGTTTAATACTCACCCTATGGTTTGCCCGTTTATTTTATTTTTATTTTTATCCAGAACAGCAGTGTATGCAACATTTCTCCAGTACATAAGCAACTAGAACATTGAGTGTGAGCTGTGTTTGTGGTATGTGTCCACTGTGTGAGCTTTGGGATGTGTGTGTGTGCGTCATTGTGGGAGTGAAATGTATGTAGTATGACTGTGTACACTGCATTGATATATAACTTAACAAAGCTACAAAATAAGTAATGCGTTATAAATTGAGCTCCATGTGGATGTATGTGGATTTCATTACTGTTTGGCATTATTATCTGTCAAATACATGTTGGTTTTAAAGGCAATGGACACCTTTGGGGCACATTTTTATCATTGCCTTTTACTCCATATCACACCTCACCACCTGTGCCCTTGACCTAATCCCATCCCATCTCATCCCTAACCTCATCACTATTGTTATCCCTGCCTAACCTACTGTACCTCTTCAACCTATCGCTAACCTCTTTTAGACATGCAACCATTATTTCTCATACTCAAAAAGCCCTTCCTGGACCCATCCTCTTTATCCAGCTATCGCCCCCATCTCACTACTCTCATTCACATCAAAACTAGAGAACAACATGTCCATCTTGAGCTGTCTTCCTACCTCTCATCCAATTCACTTTTCAATCAACTGCAATCCGGTTTCAGACCCAATCACTCCACTGAAACTGCACTAACCAAATTCGTCAATGATCTGCTACCATCCTAAACTAAGCTTCATTGCTCTGTATTCCTCCTTGACCTGTCATCTGCCTTTGACACTGTTGACCACTCACTCCTGTTACAACCCCTCTCTTCCCTTGGCATCAAAGACCTTGTTCTCTCCTGGATCTCGTTTTTCTCATTAACAGAACCCTTAGCGTTTACCATCCACACCATCTCCCCATCACACATCCTCTCTGTTGGTGTCCCTCAAGGCTCTGTCCTGGGTTCCCTACTTTCAGGTGTGGATTGGCCATAGACTCTGCAAATAAATTTTACCAGTGGGCCAATGTCCAGGGGGTCGCCTGAGCCCTTCTCACGGCCAGTTAAGTACTGATCAGCCGTTCCCAGTGTTAATTAACACTGGGGGTGTCAGGTAGTACCTGCCCTCCTGATTCCTGAATTCAAATGTATTGCCATCCTGAGGAAACTAGAAACTGTACTTTAAGGCACACATCCAAACCCTCACCTCCACCTGCTGCTTTAAACTCATGCTTCTTCCGCTAAACTAAAATGCTTATCATCTCCTGCCTAGACCACTGCAACATCTTCCTCTGTGACCTCCCTTCTAGCACTTTTGCAACCCTCCAATCTATTCTCAACTCTGCTGCCCGTTTAATCTATCTCTCCCCTCGTTTCCCCTCTGCCTCTCCCAATCTCTTCATTGGCTCCTCATTGCTAACACCTCACTACTAACAACTAGGTATAAGGATGCCCACAATCTGTCTCCTCCTTACATCTCGGACCTGCTTTCCTGATACATCTCCCTACACATAATCTCCGATCCTCACAGGACTTACTTCTTTGTTTTCCTTTCGTCTGTTCTTCACACAATCGACCACAAGTTTTTACACTTCTTTAAAAAATCTGCCTGCATTCACCTAAAAAAGCTGCAAAGTTATGACCACTAGTGGTCTCACTTCCACCTAATTTTCAGTCCATGACCTGTTGTCAGGCAAGATCCGTCCCTAGTAACAGAGACACAAAAGACGTCTCACAGGAAATGGGGGCGTATCAGTGGTAGCTGAGCTCCTGAGCCTGATAAAAGAACTGCTTCTGTACTGCGTTGTAAGATTATAGGAGCCTCCTGTGTGTCTGTAGGTATGAGTTATCCCTCCTTATCGGTTCTGTGAGCTCCAGAGCTGAAAACAAACATAGTTGGAAGCAGTGGCGTAACTACTGGTACAGTGGTCATAATGAGAGATTTTAACTTCCCAGACATTGACTGGGGTCATGGAACTGCCTCAACCACATAGGGGAGAAAATTCCCCAACTTGCTGCAGGACCACTTTATGGGCCAGCTTGTAGAAGCTCCCGCTAAGGGCGATGCTCTGTTGGATCTGGTAAATTCTAATGATGCAGAGCTTGTTGGAAATGTTACTGTTCGAGAAACACTAGGTAACAGTGACCACAATATAATTATATTTCCCCTAAACTATAAGAAGCAAACTCTGTCAGGCAGAGCAAAGACACAGAATTTTAAAAAGGCTAATTTCCCTGGGTTGAGGGCAGCATTTCAGGGCATAGACTGGGAGCAGCTACTGTCACATAATAATACTGAGGATAAATGGGAGAGCTTAAAATCCACATTGAGTAATTGCACTAAAAAATTTTATTCCTTTAGGTAACAAGTATAAACGCTAAAATTAAACCCCCATGGCTTACAGCTACTGTAAAAGGGCAATAAAAGACAAAAAAAGGGCATTTAAAAAATACAAATCTGAGGGGTCAGCTGTAGCTTTTGAAGTTTGCAAAGAGCTTAATTAAATCTGTAAAAAGGAGATAAAATTAGCAAAAATACAAAACGAACAGCAGGTGGCAAAAGAGAGAAAAACAAATCCCCCCAAAACTACTATCTAGTTACTAAATTAGCTTTTTAGCTCTGTACATACTAAAGAAGAGAAAGAAGCCGATATCTGTGGTGCTGGGGCTGTTAGTACATCCAGTGATATACTCACTTGGCTAACTGTATATATGGTCCAAGAGAAGTTAAATAGAGTAAATGTGAACAAGGCTCCGGGTCCAGATGCATTACACCCAAGAGTGCTTAAAGAGCTCAGTTCAGTCATTGTGGTGCCCCTGTTTGTAATTTGTAAAGATTCTCTAGGTACTGGTACGGTGCCAAGTGATTGACACAAGGCAAATGTGGTGCCCATATTCAAAAAAGAATCTAGGTCCTCTACAGGTAATTATAGACCTATATGGAAAGTATAGTTTGTAATTGGATTGAAAACTGGCTGAAGGACTGTGTCCAGAATGGTCCCGGATTATAATTGGTGTACCGCAAGGTTCAGTGTTGGGTCCTCTATTATTTAATTTAATTTTGATATCGAGGACGGGATTAATAGCACCATTTCTATTTTTGCAGATGACAATAAGCTGCGTAGTACTGTGCAGTCTATGGAAGATGTCCATAAACTACAAGCTAACTTGAACACTCTGAGTGATTGGGCATCAACTTGGCAAATGAGGTTCAATGTGGACAAATGTAAATTTATGCATCTTGGTAGTAATAATCTCTGTGCTTTATATGTCCTAGGGGATGTAACACTGGGGCCTGGGGGAGTCACTTATAGAGAAGGATTTGGGTGTCCTTGTAGATGGTAGATTAAATTACAGCACATAATGTCAATCAGCTGCTTCTAAGGCCACCAGAATATTGTCATGCATTAAACGAGGCATGGACTCGTGGGGCAGGGATGTAATATTTCCACTTTACAAAGCGTTTGTGCGGTGTCATCTGGAATATGCAGTTAAGTTCTGGGCACCAGTCCATAGAAAGGATGCTCTTCAGCTGGAAAAAGTACAGAGTAGAGAGACTAAACTGATAAAGGGCATGGAGGGTCTTAGTTATGAAGAAAGATTAAAATAATTAAATGTATTTAATCTTGAGAAGAGACGTGGGGACATGATTAACCTATACAAATATATAAATGGGCCATACAAAAAATACGGTGAAAAACAGTTCCATGTCAAATGCCCTCAAAAGACAAGGGGGCACTGCCTCTGACTGGAGAAGAAAAAGTTCAGTCTCTAGAAGCGTCAATGCTTCTTTACTGTAAGAACTGTGAATCTGTGGAATAGACTTCCTCAAGACGTGGTCACAGCAGGAACAGTGGACAGTTTTAAAAAGGGTTTAAATGAATTCTTAAAAGTAAATGAGATTAATGCTTATGAAAATGTGTAGAAATCTGTCTCAATTCTGTTTTGCCTGATAAAAGTGTTGCTAACACTACTACGGAGCGCTCACTAGCACACAGACTAGGACCTTAAGTGAGTTAAAGCAAAACAATTACTTTATGTATGATTAATGATAATAAAATTATGGTTGACAATAAGAGTTATCATAATTATAAAACTACAGTTATCTTGACTATCATGAGTAAGTAAGAGTAAAGCATCAATACAATCGCCAGATATTGTAGCATCACCCGTTGCCCACAGATTGGGGGATTCCAACAATCAGCACGGGGAAGAATTTGGGAACAGCGCAAGGCACGTCTGCCACGTCTTCAACGAATCCCAAATTCCCAGTTGAAACCCCCCTAATTTTATAAGCAAATATGATTTCATAAACTCGTGATTGGGCATGTAAGCGCGTGATCATATTTACTTGATAATGCACAGAGAGAAAAGTCTTATTATGAGAAAAGTCTTATTATAAGAAAAGTATTATTATGTGAAAAATCTTATAATGAACACTTCATGTGTTCATGCACAATAACTTGTTTTCCTGACTTGTGACAATGCCTGAGAATCTTCTTTGTTTTCCTGAACTCCCGTACCCTCAGTACTTTTCCACTTATATACACGGCTATACTAAGGATTTATGACTACTTCAGTGTTAATCACCATTATTCCACTCATTCTTATACATTTGTATCACAACTTCCTTCTGAGATTCATGTCCCCACCTATCCCTTAGTTGAACTTGATGGACTTATGGCTTTTTTCAACCGTATTAACCCCATACTTTAAGTCTGCCTCTACCCACATAGTGCGCTGCCAGCCAGAGAACACTACAAGCTTGTGGCATGCTTTGCAAATCAATCTTCACAGGCAGCACTGACAGTCCGTCTACCCTCCTCACTGGAAAAAGGAGGGTGCGGCAGTCGGGAGGAGCAGCCCGGTAGGTTAGACAAGTAGCATGGCAGTGGCTGTGGGCACAGCAGAGTTTTTTCAGGTATGCGCCTGGGCCCCTGGCCCTTGCCTGCAGGTTCTAGGCATGACCAGGCAGGGCAGAGTGGAATACAGACTGGGAGAGGAAAGGCCAGGTACAGTAAGCAGGCACAGTTGGCATTCAGCTGCCACAGACCACAGCCATCCCAGCCTCCTATAGCATGCATCTGCTATAGTACTGGAGGCTGGCAGAGGAAGGAATGGGCAAAGGCTGGGATGGATACCTGGCAGCTGCATGCTGATCCAAACCTCTGCCTACTCCTTCCTCTGCCAGCCTCTTATACTATAGCATGCAGTACATGGCAGCCTCCACTCTCTGTCCATGGTTTAGCCATGTACTAGTGCTTATTATGGCATGTGATGCCAGGATAGTCCTGGGTCACCATCGGGTGCGTGCATATGTGTGCCATAATAAGCAATAGTACATGGCGGAACAGCGGGCGAGAGGGAGCTGCCATATACTGCATACTATAGTACAGAGGGCTGGCAGAGGAAAGATTGGGCAGAAGTTGGGATAAAAAGTTAAAATCACCCCCCTTTCCCAATATTTTACATAAAGATAAATAAACATAAAAAATGGATGGCGTGGCAGCCCTCGTCTAAGAGAGCGTTCTTGACTAGCCACAGGAGTGGGGTTTGCCTGGGAGGAGGGGGTTGCGAAAGGGTGGGGTGCCCAGATAAAAATTTGCTTTGGGGCTCAGTCATTTCTACCTATGGCCCTGGTGGTAAGTAATGGAAAGGATATCACAGCAGTATAGTGCTGGCAAGTTCCACAGAAGGGAGACGCCCCTGCTTCTGAGTGAAATGCATCTAGCTGTACAGCTGGAACAGGGAAGGATATGGCTGAAAAAGACTTTAGTGAAGCCCAAAAAGTCTTGCTCTTTCATAGTTATGATTTTACAAAGAAGAACAGCCATTATGCAAACTTTTTTGAAAACTATGGTATGCTTCAAGTTAAATTCTTATGAAACAGACTTTAGCTATAATAAGTGTTTATGACCTGTTAGAAAACTACAAATAAGGGCTACACATTGATCCATCAGAGCACCTCTCTGACTGATTCACTGAGAAGAGGGAAGCAACTGCACTGAAAGTAAGAGAGTAAAAACTGTGGAAAAAAAAAAAAAAAAGACAAACTGAAAAAGAAAGTTATTTTTTTTGCCTGAATTGAGTGGAATGCACTGATAAAAAATAATTCCCCCCAATGTGCCCATAGCATTAAATTATATAGCATTTTCACTTTTAGGTTGCCATGTTGCAATGTTTTTCATGTTTGAAGTAAGATAATTATTTAGAGAGCCATTGTTTAGGGTTTGTTTTAGATGTGTTTTATATGACACTGACTGTGTCCATCCATGTGAATTTTTGTACAAGCACACCTAAGTCCTTGAACCCTTGGCATATTTTTGCGTACATCACTGGTACTACTTAATTTTACTGATTACGTCTACACGTTGATGCAGACACGCATAATAACATAGTAATGCAGGTACCAACCATACTATCAAAACCTTGTTTTTCCATTGCAGGTTTGAATGGCGAACAGGGCGATTCTCGGATAAGGCAAAAGAAAGGAGTCATTGAATTAGCTGGAGCCGTTGAGTGCGGAACTGGTGGAGCCGCTGTGCGGTATCTTGGATATGGATGTTACTGTGGTATAGGAGGACAAGGATGGCCATTAGACGAGACAGACTGGTATTTCATTTCATAGTTATCATGCTAAGCATGTTGAATTGTTAAGGTGGACAGTGCTGTTGTGAGGGCAATTACCCCTGCGTCAATGATTATGGGTTCCGAATTCAAATAGCGTATGTGCACAGAGAAGGCTGATACAGACACACAAAGGTTGTAATCAGTAATCTACTTTATTGTAAATTAGCAGACAATCTTATACCATCAGCTTGCAAGAGAAGAAAATCCAGCACAGAAAAATGGAAATTCCAGCAGTGTTTATTCCTGCGTAGAAAAAAAAATAGAAAGCAGTGGCACTTCAACTCCCGACACCTCCCATCAGATCGACATGTTTTGAACCAAGAAGCGGTTCTTAATCATGATCTTATCTAATCTTATACCATGATTATTGGTAGACGCCCAACAGCCGTGCGTCACATAAAAGCACAAAGTCAGAAGAAATGAATCATCTTTATCAGAAAAGAGGATGTGAACTTAGCGCAGCAGAAGCTAGCATTTATAAAAATAGAGCAGGAAGGGGGGGGGGGGTTGTCAGCTGATTTCCCCCCCCCCCCGCATGCCAGCTAACATTTTATTAAAGGGACTCTGTCACCAGTTTCTAACCCCCACTTTTAAAACTATTGTTCTGTCCATGGAGCCCCTGTGATTACTAAGGTGTTGTTATAAGCTAAATCTGCTGGCTCGTTTTGATAAAAAAAACTTTTATCTAACCTGTCAGTCATGTAGTTAAGGTGCCCAGGGCGTTTCTCCTGGTCTGAACATGCCGCCCGCCGCCGCCGCCGTTGGTGCCCAGCTCCTCCTCTGCTCTGAATTAGCGCCGCCTGAATGTCAAGAAATACGCCTCGGGCTCTCCCTCAGTCCCCCCTCCTTCTTTTCTAAGATCCCGCGCGTGCGCACAGGCCTGTGCCTGATGCGCCCGTGCAGACTTTTCAATTCAGCCTCATTGAGCGAAGTGCGCATGCGCACTTCGCTCAACCTCCCGATAACGCGAACACTGCCGCACGCGCGGGATCTTAGAAAAGAAGGAGGGGGGACTGAGGGAGAGCCGGAGGCGTATTTCTTGATATTCAGGCGGCGCTGACCAGAGCAGAGGAGAAGCTGGGCACCAACGGCGGCGGCGGCGGGCGGCATCTTCAGACCATGAGAAACGCCCTGGGCACCTTAACTACATGACTGACAGGTTAGATAAAAGTTTTTTTTTATCAAAACGAGCCAGCAGATTTAGCTTATAACAACACCTTAGTAATCACAAGGGCTCCATGGACAGAACAATAGTTTTAAAAGGGGGGGTTAGAAACTGGTGACAGAGTCCCTTTAACCTCTCTCACAGCTGTGACTTCAACATCATTCACCTCATTTTACATTCTGTTCTGTACAATCAAATGTCAATCCCGATATAGGCAGCGGCAGTGGTGCCAAACAGCTGTTTAATGCCCTCTTGACCTATAGTAAAATGGGATGTCGAGACAATAGGTCTCTGCCATGCAAGTGTCGGTCTTCTGTCTAAAAGGTATGGTCATTTTAAACTGGGACTGGAAGTTACAAAAAGCAAGCATTTGAACACAATAGTAAACTACAGCGGCGCAAAAAGTCACGTTTTGGATAATACTTTGCAATCCTTTCTCTTCATATTTTATTTATGTAGAACAAGGATCAGCAACTCATGCCTTTTTCAATTCTGTGGGGGTTCAGAGAACAGCTAAGCAAACACTTGTACATGATGGGAGATGTAGTTTTGCAACACCTGGAGTGCCAGAGGTTGCTGATCCCTGATCTAGAAGATGGTATGCTAAAAACGTGTTCATTTTCATTTAAAGGGGTTAACCCATCGCAATCATTGGTGGCATATTGCTAGGATATACCACTAATGTCTGAATGGTGCAGGTCCCATCTTTGGAAGCCGTACTTATCTCTAGAACGGGACCTGAAAGTGAACAAGGGCACACCGCGCAAGTGCGCCTACCCTCCATTCTCTTCTATGGGAGCGCAAAAAAATAGCTGAGCGCCGGTGCTGTTATTTCTGGAACTCCCACAGAGTTTAATGGAGATGGCAGTGCTTGTGCGGAGCGCTCTCCATTCACTTCTATTTGAAGGTCCCAAAATAGCCAAGCACGCTCGCTCAGCTGTTTTCGAAAATCCCATAGGAGTGAATGGAGAGCATGCTGTGCATGCGCGTTACACTCTCCTTCACTCTCCTGTTTTAGAGATACTATATCTGACATTGGTGGCAATGATTAAAGATAACCTGTAACTTCTCCTGACATGTCTATAGTAACTTTTTGCATTCCCCATGTAATAACAATTATGTAGCATCTATTCTTAATACTCTGTTTTTCCATTCCTCCATTATTCCTCCTAGAAGTTTATGAATCGCCAACAGTCTGCAATAAGTCTAACTGGATGTTATTGCAGTGAGCTGGACTGGGGTATGCACTCTGATGCCAAATTATGCAATGGCTGGGTCAGGTGTAGGTGATCGTCTATAGTTTTGTTGGTGACGCCAATTGCAGCGTGCGCAGGGTACAATCACAGGGCCCTCCAAGGTGTTATAACTCATGCCCCAGGTAAGGAATGCCGGAGTGGTGTAATGTCTCTGTATAGTGGTGATAATGGAGTCAACGGTGTATCCTACCTGGGTATGGCTGGAGTCCTGGATCCTGGCTCACTTGCAATAAATTGAGTGTAGTGCTAGTAGGAGTAATAGAAGGATTTTGCTGCAGTAATTGAGATCCAGACCTTTGGTGAAGTTCAAACTTGTCTTTACTGATTGTAACTTTCATCCAAGCAAGATACAACTTTAGTCTTAGGTCCCAGCAGGTATTGGCAATGGCTGGCAGGAATTTATCTTCTGCTCTATCAACCTGGAGCTTGCAGGAAAAGGCATCTGCTTGTTAGCTCTATACTGTGGCAGGAATCCCCAACAGGGGTGGCTGGCACACTCACTCTAACTTCCTTCTCTCCCCATGCTGCAGGATATGGGCACAGCCAGGGGGAGCTAAGCTGGAATGAACTATTCCAGCCTAGATATACTAAACTGAACTTAAGTCCTTGCCAGAACATTGCTGCCACCTGCTGGTCAACATGGAAATTACAGCAATATACATTTAACATAGTTTATAATGCACAGTTGTGAGGATATAATGTAAAATTACATCAGATGACAAGGTTAATGCTTTTAGGAGATTGTAGAGGGGTAAAAGAGTTTCATAACACAACTCTGGGGTGTTACATTATCAGTTATACTGTATCCCTGCACAGTTTGACATTGGCAGCACTGATTGGATAGTGTCTGACTGTACAGGTAACACCCAGTTGGACCTTGCAGACTGTGACAATTTATTCATAAACTTCTAGAAGGAATAAAAATGGAATAGCACAACACATGTGGATAAATGCTTCAGAATTGTTATTACATAGGTAATGCAAGTAGTTACTCAGACAAACTTGTCAGTATAGTTGACTGGTACTCTTTAAAATACAAGGACACTCCAAGCAGGGGCATAACAACCAGCGCCTGAGCCAAATGTATAAGAAGACCACCCACCTACCATGTGTTAGTTATCTTATTGGTGTCTTTTTGTGTAATACAAACAGCACTGGCCCACGAAAGGTAACAGATGCAAATACTAGCTTTACACCACATTAGCTCCTTTTATATCACTGCAGAATTTTAATTTACAATTTATAAAAATGAAACCCATCTGATAACATGCTGAAATGTAGCACAACCCACTCCAAACAGACGACTGACTTGGCTGTTGTACAAATTTGTACATAATTTCTTTGTGTGATCAGACATAGCTAGGTATTAGAAGACTTTCCACAGTCAAGAGGACTTTCCACAGCAAATATTAGAGCGTTCAAACACAGCTAGGAGTTAAAAGACTTTCCACAGCCAATATTAGTCATGTGCTCTGACACAGGTAGTAGTAAGGCTACTTTCACACTAGGTGAAGGAGGGATCCGACAGGCTGTTCACCCTGTTGGATCCGTCCTGCCGCTATTTCGCCGTGACGCCGGACCGTCGCTCCGTCCCCATTGACTATAATGGGGACGGGGGTGGAGCTCCGGCACACCACGGCAGTGCACGGCGGGAGGCCGTCAGACTAAAAGTACTGCATGTCTGACTTTTTGGTCCGGACCCCACCCCCGTTCCCATTATAGTCAATAGGGGTGGAGCAGCAGTCTGGCGGCACGGCGAAATAGCGGCAGGACGGATTCGACAGGGTGAACAGCCTGTCGGATCTGTCCTGCCGCTAGTGTGAAAGTACCCTTAGAAGCCTTTCCACAGTCAAAAATACTTTCCACAGCCAATATTAGTCGTGAAATAAGACATTTCTAGGAGTTATAAGACTTTCCACAGTAAAGAGGACTTTCCACAGTCAATATTAAAGCTCATGCACAAGATAGTGATGGCTCAGTGCCCGTGCTACGGACATCAAATAGACTTTAATTAGTGCGTGATCCGTAAAATACATCCAAAGATAGGACATGTCTTATCTTTTGCAGTGAGGAGGCTTCGTACACTCTGCTACACAAAAAAATAGAAGATTACCAATCTTTGGCCATATCTGGTGGACCCATTTAAGTGCACATAGCCAGTGCCCGTATATTGTGGACCTGCCATTTACTGTCCCCAATATGGGCACAGAGCCCTTATGTTCGTCTACTTGAGCATTTAGTCCAGTGCTCAGAAATAGCTAGAAGTTCAAAGACTTTTCCACAGCTCATATTAGTCATGTGATCAGACATTTCTAGGAGTTAGAAGACTTTCCACAGTCAAGTGGACTTTCCACTCCCCCAACGTGGCGGCATGACGTAGTGAACGTGAGCGTGCTGTGCTACCTGCCGTGCCGCCGCCCATCACCCTCCCCTCCCCTGAAGCCGCGTGTTTGTGCGCTTGGCGTCCGTGGCCGAAGGAAAGCTCTCTATCACTGGGATGGCTGCCTCCCGATTACTCAAGGGAAGATATTGTGGATGAGGGGACCCTCCTTGCTCCCCTGTTGCCCTGATTCCTTGCCTCCTCTGCAGCTGAGCTCCGCTGTGTTCATCTGCCTGCCTCAGCCTTTAACCATATATGCTATGCAGTGGGGTTGGATGTGTTCTGCCCTGACTGTGGTTTGGAGGTGGATGTTCACAATGCCCTGTGGGGTGATCCAGCCTGGAAGCTGTGGGGCTGGAGTAATCTTGTGGAGGCGGTCTCCTTTGTAAAGCTCTGGAAGGTTGGCAGAAGTCCAGACGAGTTTGAGAGTGCAACGCTGAAGCAGGTGTATGCAGCCATGTCGATATGGACTGGTTCAGTGGCTTAAAAAAGCTGAAGATGGGTGAGATCTGACTGTATTTCTCTCTATTTCTGAAAGATAGCAGTTCTTTGAGCATCACCATCATTTGTTACTTTGATTGATGTGAACTGGTTATCATACTGGACCCTTAGCTCTTCCTCTCTCTCTCCTATTGAACTGTTGGGAGGAACGGTCATTGAAGAATTGTATCTAGCGTGGAGGGGCTAACTTTCTGCCCGTATTTGTCTGAGGTTGTCCACCCGTGTGTGGAACAATCTGCTGTATAAGATTCGGGGGACTGATCCTGGCCCTGCGTCTGACTACGTTCTAGATACTGAACCGTATGGCCGTTTAGAGTTGGCCTGTTAATCGTGGTTCTGTTTGAGTGGTTTTCTTTTTTTTTTTGCAATGCCACCCAAAAATAATAGGAGATCGGGGGTCTGGGTTCACCAAAGAGCGTGATATCATCCAGCCCACAAGCTAAGCTGGATAAATTCCTTAAGTCTCCGATCTCCAAAACACGGGGGGGGGGGGGGGGCGCTGTCACGGCGTTGGCTGGCTCCGTCTCCTCACTACAGGCAGACCTGGCTTTGATTAAAAACGATTTAAGTAAGGCACGAGAAAAACTTAAGGAAATTAGTACTGAGGTTCAGTCTGTGGGGGGGGGGGGGGGGGTTTGGGCTAGGTGGCGTGGCTATACAAAAAGGTTAAAGAAATGGAGCAGGAGCAGACTAGGCTTAGGAGTAAGTTGACCGATCTGGGAGATAGATCTCGTAGACAGAATTTAAGAACTATTGGGTTCCCGGAGGGAATAGAGCAACAGGATCCAGAGGCATTTATTAAAAAATGGTTCGATCAGGCCCTGGGGTCGGAACATAACTCTCCTACCTTTAATGTGGAACGCGCGCATAGAATCCCCTTAATAAAAACACCGGAAGGTGGGCCCCCCAGAGCTCTCTTCGTTAGAATGCTTAGTTCCAGGGATAGAGATTGGGTACTGAGACGGAAAAGAGAACTACGAGAGATAGAGTATAATAATAATTTGATCCGAATTTTCCCCGATTTCTCCAGGGATACCCAGAACAAAAGGAGAGAATATAATGAGATAAAAAAAAAGGTTGCGGTCATCTAACATTAAATACGCTATGCTTTATCCTGCTACGCTTAGAATAGTATACAAAGAGAGGGTACACTTTCTTCACACCCCAGTTGAGGCCACGGAGTGGTTAGATTCTGTGGGTATTTGAGCCTTATTTATAATGTTCTATAATACAATTGCTGAACAAACTGGCTTAAGGGCGGTTTTGGATGAGGGTGGCGGGTGGTTTGGTGGTGGGTTGGGGGGCGATTTAGGTAAGAGGCTTATGGGGTCTAGTGTCCTCATGAATCATTATGAGGTTAGGAGGGTTTGGGGGGGTGGGAAAGTGATGTTGGGTGGGTTGATATGGCTGTCCACGATGGGATCTCTGTGTTGTAGTTCATGTGATGGAACTACAGGGTCTCCCCCTTGTTTAGTCTTAGCCCGTCATGGTCTATAATATATTAACATGGAATGTTCGTGGCCTGGGTGAGAGAGTGAAAAGATCCATATTTGACCGGGTTTGTAAATACTTGCAGGCTATAGTGGCTTTACTTGAAATTTACTCCTCCCCTGGCGACTATGAGTATCATTCCAGTTGGTCTTCCCAATCGCGTGTGGTCAGTGTCTATATTCATAAGGGAATAGATTTTAAACCGGTTGATCACCTTATTGATAGAGAGGGAAGATATATTTTTATATATGGATGATGGAATGAAAGGTATCTTATCTTGGCATTTGTATATATCCCGCCTCCCTTTTCGTCCTCTGTCCTGGCTCGCTTGGCCTCCTATATATCCAATATGGACATCTCTAGGTGTCGGTAATGGGGGATTTCAACAATGTCTTGAATCCCCTGCTTGATAGAGTCCCGGCTGGTTGTCCTGGGTCCCGTTCCACGTTGACGGGTATTTGTCGGGAGCTGTCCCTGGTGGATATTTGGAGGCACTTATATGCCGATAGGGCAGCATTCTCCTGCTTTGACGCTGCGCGAGGAACGATGTCCAGGATTGACTTACCTCTGGCCAATAAATCCTTAGTAAACCAAGTTATCAAAATAAAGTCTGAACCTCAGGGAGTGTCTGATCACTCTCTTGTGGTTTTGAGATTTGGTGTAGGAATTGGGGTAAGGATTAGGAGGCCTTTCTCCTTAAACGCTCATTGGATTAACATATTAGGCGACCGAGAATGGTTCGACTCTGCTTTCTCTTAATTCAGGCAGGCCAATTTTGGATCAACGCATATCCACTTTGTATGGGATTCTTTAAAGGCCTATATTAGTGGAATTTACTTCTCCAGGGTCAAGAGAAAGCAGATGGAGTTTAGGAAAAGAGAGAGGGAGTTAGAGGAAGGTATTAGCGATGCGGAGGTGTCTCATTTACTTAAACAAGATGAGGAAACATAGGGTCAAGCATAGGGTCTACCTTAGCAATAAAGCCCAACAGAAACTGTTCTTCACTGGCCAAAGATGTTTCGGAGTCAGGGAAATCTGGGAAACTACTGTCACTGATCGCCTCTAGCCAGAGATCCAGTAATGTAACCAGGAAAATTAGGACGGGCGGAGGTATGGTAAATAACCAGGAAATAATTATACAGGAATTTGTGGAACACTATTCAGCTCTCTATTGCTCAGGGTTAAATCAGTGGGAGGAGGATTTAAGGGAGTATTTGGGTTTGATTAATCTGGAAAGATTGTCAGATCAAGAAAGCGAAACTATTAATGATTCCATCTCTGTAACTGAACTGCATGAGGCGCTAAAAGATATAAGTGGTAACTCTACCCCGGGACTAGATGGCCTGCCTTTTGAACTATATAGAGTACATGGTGACAGTGATGGTCAGTTCACATTGTTCGCCCGCGAACATATGCGGGCTGCCATCTTTTTTTCACAAGTCCGGCGAGGCACAGGTAAGCCCTTACCTGTGCGTGAGCGGTCTGACAACAAGTGTGGTCAGCGGGAGCAGGCAGTTCCGAGAACAGCCACCGGGGGCCTTCATCGGGCTGTTCTCGGAACTGCCTGCTCCCGGTGACTCCATTTTTTTTTAAGACTCGCGGCACAGGCACAGGTAAGGGCTTACCTGTGCCTCGCCGGACTTGTGAAAAAAGATGGCAGCCCGCATATGTTCGCGGGTGAACAATGCGAACTGGCCATCACTGCATGGTGATACCTTGCTGCCCTTTCTTGGACAAGTAATAAATCAGTCTTTACTTGAGGGTAAACTGCCACCCTCGTTAAGAGAGGCCTCAATTAATCTTATCTATAAAAAAAGGAAAAGATGAGAGCGAAATTGGGTCTTATCGACCCATTTCGCTCTTAAATACGGATTATAAATAAGAAGGTAATAAAAAAGTTAATACTTCCAGATCAAACGGGCTTCATTCCCGAGAGACATATACAGACTAATATTCACAGAATACTGCTCAATATTTAATCTGCCGGGGGGGGGGGGGGCTCGAGACTTTCGCTTGACGCCGCTAAAGCGTTCTATAGGGTCAAGTAGCCGTTCCTCTGGCAGATTGTTTCAGATGAATTTGGACAGTAAATGTATATGTTTGACGCAGTTCCTCTATGCAGAGTCAGTCGCTAGAGTTAAAATTAACAGTGTTTTGGCGACAGATATTCGCTTAGAACGAGGTACCAGGCAGGGTTGCCCACTATCTCCCCTGTTGTTCGCAATTTTTTTAGAGCCTTTGGCAAGTAAAATTAGATCGGAGGAGGCTATTGGAGGATTGGGGGGGGGGGGGGGGGGTTGGGGGACCCTGAAAAAAATTGCCTATATGCTGATGATATTCTAATATTTCTAAATGATGGAGCCAAAGTCCAATATGTAATTCAAATTATAGACGAATTTGGCGCTTACTCTGGTCTCAAAATAAACTGGAACAAGTCGACAATGCTCCCGCTAGGCCCTCTTGATGTTAGTGATTCCATAGTTAAGATAAAGATATTGACTAAGGGAAACCAAATTGATTATTTGGGGATAAAAATTGGTCTTAATTTGGGTGATTACTTTGATTATAATGTTAAGCTTCTATTGGAAAAAGTAAGGGACAAAGTCAAGGCCTGGTTGAGGCTACCTCTCTCTCAAGTAGATTGGATCACCCTTGGTAAGATGAACCTCCTTCCTTCCATATTATATGTTTTGACAGTCTTCCCCACCTGGATTGATGACTCCTTCTTCTATAGGTTGGAGGGACTTATCAATGATCTTCTGTGGGGCAGAAAAAGGGTATGAATAAGGCTACTTTCACACTTCTGTTCAGAGCGGATCCGTCTGGGGTTTGCACAGACGGATCTGCTCATATAATGCTCATATCATGTTTCAGAAAGTCTGGAATAAAGTTAAGGAGCTCCTTGATGTCACGCATGTGCTGCACTTTTCCCCTCTGTGTAATAATTTAGCCTTAATTGAGTTTGATCAAATAAGGGATTATCACTTTTGGACGAATAGGGGATTACGACATTTGCACACTTTTTTTGGGAGGGGAAATTAAAAGCCCTTTCTGAAAACTTTTTAGATGAAGATTTCACATTTATGGTGCAGTTTAGGTATGCACAGGTTGGTCATACTGCTTTATCCACTACTAATAAGGTTTTACTATGTGTTCAGGAGCAACCATTTTTAGATTTTTGCTTTTCCACGTTAAGCACGAATGTTAAAATAAAACAAATTTATGCTAGGTTACAAGTAGAGCTAGGTTGATTTATAAAATTTAATAGTGAAAGGAAATGGAATAATAAGGAATTGGGTGGCACGGTTAGGGATTGGGCAAGGGTATATAAAAATATCCAAGGAGTCTCGGTGTCAAATGAACATAGGCTGATTCAATTTAAGATTGTGCATAGGCTCTATTATACCCCTACTCTTCTGTCTAAAATATATCAAGGTACCGGGAGAGTATTCTTATGTAGGAAGTGTGGAAGTGAAGAGGTTGGGTTTTTGCATCTTTTATGGCGATGCCCCAGTGTTAAGAGATACTGGCAACCCATTTTTGAAAATTTGGGAATTGTAGATCAATTTAGTCCAGATCCGTAATTTGAGTTTGTTATTTTTGGATTAGGTTTAACTGATATAAAAGGTAAAATACCGTACACCTTATTACAACTTTGGATAAAGGGTTTAATGATTGCTAAAGCTTTGATTATTCGGAAATGGGGATCTGAAAACACCTCGACCTTCGCCGAATTGAAAAACTATATGATTAGGATAAAGTATTATGAACTTTTTGGCTGCACAACTGAGGGTCAGAGGCGGAAAAGGCAGTTGGTATGGGCCAACTAGGCTGAACTCTACTAACCTGGATCACCGGAGGACTTCCCCTGGTTTCTGAAGGGGGAGTGTCGGGGGTTCCCATCGTGGACAATAGGGGCGGGGGGGGGGGGTAGGGGGTAGGGGATGGGGAGTAAAAAAAAAATATTTTATATTTTAATAATGAGATAGAGGAGGGTAGATTTGAGCTTATTAAGGTTGCGATTTGGGATTTACTATATAATTTTGTCCAAATGTGTGCGTATCCTCATCTCGATGGCATTTTTCAGCTCTTTTTAGCTCTTCTGTATGTTTGTAATTTTGTACTTTTTGTAAAAATAAAATAAAAAATGAGGACACAGCAAATATTAGGGTGCTCAAACACAGCTAGGAGTTAAAAGACTTTCCACAGCCAATATTAGTCATGTGCTCTGACACAGTTAGTAGTTAGAAGACTTTCCACAGCCAATATTAGTTGTGTAATCAGACATTTCTAGGAGTTAGAAGATTTTCCACAAGGAGAGGACTTTCCACAGCCAATATTAAAACTCATGCATACAATAGTAATGGCTCAGTGCCCATGCTACGGACATCAAATAGACTTTAATCAGTGCGTGAACCATAAAATACATCCAAAGATAGAACATGTCTTATCTTTTGCAGTGCGGAGGCTTCGTAGTGCTTTCGATCAATGACTCTGCTACACAAAAAAATAGAAGATTACCAATCTTTGGCCATATCTGGTGGACCCATTTAAGTGCACATAGCCAGTGCCTGTATATGTGGACCCGCCATTTACTGTCCCCAATATGCGCACAGAGCCCTTATGTTCGTCTGCTTGAGCCTTTAGTCCAGTGCTTAGACATAGCTAGAAGTTCAAAGACTTTTCCACAACTCATATTAGTCATGTGATCAGACGTTTCTAGAAGGTAAAAGACTTTCCACAGCCAATATTAATAGAATGCTCAGACAGAGGGAGGAGTTTGAAGACTTTCCACAACCAATATTAGTTGTGTACTCAGACATAGCCAGGAATTAGAAGACTTTCCACAGTCAGTATTAGCCATGTTCTCAGACATAGCTAGGAGTGAGAAGACTTTCCACAAACAATATTAGTCATGTGCTCAGACATAGCTAAGAGTTAGACAACTATACACAGTTATTATTAGTTGTGTGCGCAGACATAGCCAAGAGTTGGAAGACTTTCCACAGCCAATATTAGTCATGTGTTTAGACATAGCTAGAAGTTAGAAGACTTTCCACAGCCAAGAAGACTTTCCACAGCCAAGAAGACTTTCCACAGCCAAGAAGACTTTCCACTGCCAATATTTAGTGTTTAGACAGATGGAGGAGTTAGAATACTTTCCATAGCCAATATTAGGCGTTTGCTCAGACATAGCTAGAAGTTAGAAGACTTTCCACAGCCAAGAAGACTTTCCACTGCCAATATTGAGTCCTCAGACAGAGGGAGGAGTTAGAATACTTTCCACAGCCAATATTAGGCGTTTGCTCAGATGACTACACACAGACAATATTAATAGTGGGCTCAGCCATAGCTAGGAGTTAGAAGACTTTCCACAACCAGTATTAGTCATGTACATGAACATGAGCATACAGATGTAGCAGGGGTAACACACATACTCTTAACTCAAATGTCTTAACTCATTGCGTTATCTTGAAACAAAATCCATTGAAAAGCAATTGCTTAACGCATTTAGTTACATTTAGTTTAGATAACATGTCTCTAAAGCATGTGTGTTAACTCTGCTACATCTGTAGCTAGGAATTAAAAGGCTTTGTACAGATGCAAAGATCTAATGCAGATCTATAGAAGAGAATATGAGCCCAGTTCAATAGATCTGTAAAGAATAAATCAAGGCAACTGGACCCACTGTAGACTTCTTGAAAACGTTTCACTCGTTCTTCCAACAAGCTTTCTCAATTCTGAGTGACTGTACAAGAATTCTCTGGGAATAAATATGTAACTGAATCAACATCTGGTAATTATACTCAGCATGGGGTCAGGGGTCATTATGAGACAAAGATAAATCATTTCAGAACTTTTTCCACCTTTAATGTGACCTATAAACTGTACCACTAAATTGAAAAACTGAAATCTTTTAGGTAGAGGGAAGAAAAAATATAAAAATAAAATAATATGGTTGCATAAGTGTGCACAACCTTAAACTAATAATTTGTTGAAGCACCTTTTGATTTTATTACTGCACTCAGTCTTTTTGGGTATGAGTCTATCAGCATGGCACATTTTGACTTGGCAAGATTTGCCCACTCTTCTTTGCAAAAACACTCCAAATCTGTCAGATTGAGAGGGCATCTCCTGTGCACAGCCCTCTTCAGATCACCCCACAGATTTTCAATCGGATTCAGGTCTGGGCTCTGGCTGGGCCATTCCAAAACTTTAATCTTCCTCTGGTGAAGCAATTCCTTTATTGATTTGGATGTATGCTTTGGGTCGTTGTCATGCTTTCTAGCAGAAGCCTGAAGGTTTTGTGCCAATATTGACTGGTATTTGGAACTATTCATAATTCCCTCTAGGCAGCTTAACTAAGGCCCCAGTTCCAGCTGAAGAAATACAGCCCCAAAGCATGATGCTACCGCCAATATGCTTCACTGTGGGTATGGTGTTTTTTTTAGTGATGTGCAGTGTATTTTTTGGGCCAAACATATCTTTTGGAATTATGGCCAAAAAGTTCAACCTTGGTTTCATCAGACCATAACACCTTTTCCCACATGCTTTTGGGAGACTTCAGATGTGGTTTTGCAAAATGTAGCCTGACTTGGATGTTTTTCTTCGTAAGAAAAGGCTTTCGTCTTGCCACTCTACCCCATAGCCCAGACATATGAAGAATACGGGAGATTGTTGTCACATGTACCACACAGCTAGTACCTGCCAGATATTCCTGCAGCTCCTTTAATGTTGCTGTAGGCCTCTTGGTAGCCTCCCAGACCAGTTTTCTTCTCATCTTTTCATCAATTTTGGAGGGACGTCCAGTTCTTGGTAATGTCACTGTTGTGCCATATTTTCTCCACTTGATGATGACTGTCTTCACTGTGTTCCATGGTATATCTAATGCCTTGGAAATTCTTTTGTACCCTTCTCCTGACTGATACCTTTTAACAATGAGATCCCTCTGATGCTTTGGAAGCTCCCTGTGGACCATGGCTTTTGCTGTGGGACGCGACTAAGAAAATTTCAGGAAAGACCAACTAGAGCAGCTGAACTTTATTTGGGGTTAATCAGAGGCACTTTAAATGACGGCAGGTGTATGCTGACTCCTATTTAACATGATTTTAAATGTGATTGCTTAAAGTAATTCTGAACACAGCTACATCCCCAGTTATAAGAGGGTGTGCACACGCATGCAACCACATTATTTTTATTTTTTTTGTTTTCTTCCCTCCACCTAAAAGATTTCAGTTTGTTTTTCATTTGGGTGGTACAGTTTATAGGTCATATTAAAGGTGGAAAAAGTTCTGAAATTATTTATCTTGGTCTCATTTTTTTTACAGCACAGAAACCTGACATTTTAACACGGGTGTGTAGACTTTTTATATCCACTGGAACATCTAGTTGTATGACTCAGTGATTTGCCATTCGTTAACTAGGGTATTGTTGAATCGCTCTCTCCCTCCTAGCTACTGCCACCCTCTGACTTCCCTTAATCCCAAGAAAGACACTTCAGCCAAAAGGTGGATTTAGTTGGCCACAGCAGCCATTTTATTAACAAAGCAACATAAATAACATAAATACCAAAAATAACATACCGTATAACATCCCCAAAGGCCTTCTTTCCTTATGGCTCCTCAATGACCCCCAAAACATTCCTAAAATGAGGAGGGTCCTTGGAGCCCCAAAACCATGCGGAAATCTGCCCCGCCCCTCAACTAAATTTCCTCTAGCCGTATAGCGGCTAGCTCAGAGGCAGAACTGTGCAAACATGGGCTACACCTGGGCAGATTCCCACCATCTCACCCTTCCGATTACAAGGCCTGAGGAGTCCAGAGCCCTCTTGGCTGCCTCCCCACCACTCCAGAGCCACCATTCCACCAACTCCAAGAATCCCCCAACCGCCAAGGCCTCCATGACAAAAGAATGACCCGGCCAACAAACGGCAACCACCTACCTGACTCCCAGTTGTACCAACACAAACCCCCCTCCCCACTTGTGACCACTGACATACAACAGGGCGGGTGGGTGGGACTGATTCCTTCACTGTGCCCACTAAAATGGCCCCTTTCCCGCCTTTGGTCACGCCTTTTAACTGTCTTCCCCCACCCACCAGCCACTCCCCTCCTAGCACTGCCCTTAACCGCTTGCCTGCCATTTTCTCCCCACTTCCTCTAAACTCAGTCATGCAGGCCTTCCCCTATGCTTGCAGCCCAGGTCCGGCTAGTCCTTTATTACTCCTGCTAGAAGTTATGAATGTATTACATCACTGAATAATTAACCTACTTAAAACTTAACTTTTATGATAATCATTTACTAAAATAGATCCCACAAATTTATTAGTAGATAACTGCATATGATTATACTGGCATAGAGACAAATATTTAAGGGCACAGGTTCCAGGTTTAAGGAAGCAAGACAATTTGAAAAAAACTTGTATTTGGTTACCACTCACGGTTAGATGTATGGCAGGTATACGGTAATACAGAGGTTTCTGGGTCCTAGGTAGATAGGCGTGTTTATTGAGAGATGGTCCTTTAGGATCCTTATACGAAGTCTGCTGTTTTCTCCTGGAAAGGTGGTTCAACCAAAACGATATTGTTTAACTGTTAACTCTCTCATGCATCTCTATGCATGAGGGTGTGAGCTGGGAGATTTGTCCCTATTACTCTATACCAACCCTGCCTGAAAGCAGAGAGGTCTCCCGCCTAACTGCGGAAGAATCACCCCAAACAGAGTGACCCCACTTATCGGTGGCTGACCCTATTAATCTCACCCTACATTGGTATCCTCCTGTGCCTGTATAGCCAGATATTCATAATTTTCCCGACGCGTTTCCTCTGTCAAGATTAGTTGTCAGATTCATCAGGGGATGAAAAGTGATATAGGTCCGTCTCAATGGCAGTTTGTTCAATCGCTCTGCTCTGATGTAACAACTGTTTAGATGCAGCCCAGAAACAGTGTCTGCGGCTGTCTCCCTTATAAACCCAGTTAATTTTGTTTAATTAATGACATATGAATAAACTCACATGGCGTCCATGGCGGGCGTTCCACCTTGTCCACCGTAAGAACGGAAGTACGTCATGCTGCGCATGCGCATCGGTATCCCGGCATCTGCCGTGGAGCGCAAGTTTGTTGCCGGACCGGAAGTGCATCATGTATATGCGTCTCAGCAGAGTGGAACGCAAGCAGACCCTGGGCCTGGAAGTGCGTCAATAGGCGCATGCGTCTTGGCGTCTCGGCATACTGCCGTGGAACGCAAGAGTATGGAGCTGCGGGGGACGTGTAGTCAAATTGGAGCGCAAGCTAGTGCGCATGCGTTTGAAAATACTAGCGGCCGACTTGTTCCTCAATCAAAAATCCCAAAAGAACAAAGTTAATCTTATATGTTAATAATCCAGAACTAATTTACCCTCCAGTTGATTACATTTATTAAAAGATTATAGAGTTATTTGATATATTATTCTATCGTGCATATATATGTCACTCATATAGGGGAGGGGAGCGAGGGGGGGGGCCTATTAATTTTATTAAGCCATCTAGTATGGACAGCATGAACCTGGGTATAAATAGCATAGGGAAACCAGTTGTACATTTTATAGGGACCATAGAGGAACTGAAATTGGGGCCAATGTATTATATATAATTCTTAATGATATGCTCCATTCAAAGCAATGATTTCCTCTTAAAATAAATCAAAAAAAGGGGCCCGCTCACCTCTAGTGCTCTAGTCCAGAAATTGAGGGGTGCTCTAGTCCAGAAATTGAGACACCCCTCAAAGAAAATTCTAACTGGAAAAATGTATTGGACTGGCACTCATATATGGAATATGAACATGGTTTATTAAATAAAATTAGAAGTATTGTCACCTATCACAAATACATTTTCAATAAAATACAATGTAAATACAATAGAATATATATTAAAATCTTAAAACATCAAGATATGGTGCAGGAACCGATGGCACCAGGCGTCTCTGGACCTGTATGGTCCTAGCTGTTGGATTCAATAGACAATAATACTGTCGGTTTCTGCAACCCTGAATGGTATTCCCTCCAGGCAACAATTTCAATGTATTATTCCAACTCTCACTGATTGCAGTCCCGTATATTGAAAAAATCCCGGATACACAAAGTTCAGTACTTCTAATAGAGCAATATGCTAATATTTATAATAGAGAAATTTTCAACAAGACAGAGTATCTTTGTCCACAATATCTTCACGCTGTTGCAAACTAGCGTTAACAGTCCGTGCTTTGAATAGACCAATAGTTCCTCCACAGCAACTTTCCAAAAAGGACAGTGTAACAACTCCACAGTTACCACTGTTGCAGGCTAGTTATCTGCTGTTTGTAGTTGCCGGCAAAGTAAGTTCTTAATAGAGGACTATTGGTTAATCCACTGTGTTTTATATCATATAGTGCAGCTTGATAGCTCAGTTATTTTCTCATATAGCACCAGCTATAATCACCGTGATCGGTGTCACTTTTGTTGGAGGAATATTACACCTCCTGTGGTATACCACTGAGGAAGGGGACAGCGTCTCCCCGAAACGCGTTTGGTGAGCATCTTGGTAATATTCTGGACTAGAGACCCCGAATCCTATTTGGAGAAAAAGTGCACTTTTTTATTAAGAGAAAGACTTCCTGGATACCTATTGGAAAAGAGTGGACACGTCATCCCGCCAGCGCTCAGAAACAAGCGGCTGCATACCTCACGTAGGAACATCACGTGAGAAGTAACAGTGAAGAGACACGAGGGACGCTAACACCGCGGCCGGGACGCCGGCACATCGAGCAGAATAAAAGACTATTTACTGGTCCCATCGAGCAGAGCGCAGGCGGAGGTAAGCCCACACTTGTGGGGAAATATACAGGAGGTGTAATATTCCTCCAACAAAAGTGACACCGATCACGGTGATTATAGCTGGTGCTATATGAGAAAAGAACTGAGCTATATGATTTAAAACACAGTGGATTAACCAATAGTCCTCTATTAAGAACTTACTTTGCCGGCAACTACAAACAGCAGATAACTAGCCTGCAACAGTGGTAACTGTGGAGTTGTTACACTGTCCTTTTTGGAAAGTTGCTGTGGAGGAACTATTGGTCTATTCAAAGCACGGACTGTTAACGCTAGTTTGCAACAGCGTGAAGATATTGTGGACAAAGATACTGTCTTGTTGAAAATTGCTCTATTATAAATATTAGCATATTGCTCTATTAGAAGTACTGAACTTTGTGTATCCGGGATATTTTCAATATACGGGACTCCAATCAGTGAGAGTTGGAATAATACATTGAAATTGTTGCCTGGAGGGAATACCATTCAGGGTTGCAGAAACCGACGGTACTATTGTGTATTGAATCCAACAGCTAGGACCATACAGGTCCAGAGACGCCTGGTGCCATCGGTTCCTGCACCATATCTTGATGTTGTAAGATTTTAATATATGATCTATTGTATTTACATTGTATTTTATTGAAAATGTATTTGTGATAGGTGACAATACTTCTAATTTTATTTAATAAACCATGTTCATATTCCATATATGAGTGCCAGTCCAATACATTTTTCCAATGATTTCCTCTTGTTTCAAGATATATATAAAACTACGTGACCTTTCGCGGTCTGATACATAGAGTCTCTGTCTGGTCTTCATTCTATATGTTCAATTGGTTTGTTTAGAGTATTTTATTACACCAAGATTTATATAAAGCATCCAAAGGATAATACTTCATTCAGGCCCAGTGGACTCACTGTTTGCAGTCTGTGAGTCCACTCTGTCTTCTTTTGCAATATTTTTCTGGCCTGGTTTCTTTTCGTTCCTGGCTTGGTTTCCCACAGAAATCAAAGATGGGGAAACCAGGCCAGGAACGAGCAAAGATCAACATACTCAGAGGAACCAGGCTCCTCTGGATCATCTGCCTTACCCTCAAGTTTTTTAGAGTCGGGGGAACTCCATACCACCTGAGGGACAGACCCAGACAAGAAAAATAGATTCTAATTCAAAAGGACAGATCATAAATCTCACCCAAAAATCTTTTTCTGAAGCTGAAATTGCAGTCCTCACAAAGGGAACATCTTTCATACCAACCACCAAATATAGGTCTTTCCTCTAGGTCAAAGATGTCAATTTGTTCTGCCGCAATCTTAAATGGCACAAATTCTTTAGGCATAATGACATAGAGGAAAGTATTAAATTAGGTATTCCCCTGGACGAACTACCTTTGGTCAGAACTATAATCGATCTTTTATCAGAAGGAGAAAGGAAAACTGGGGAGGGCCCGTTTACCAATTTGAAGCCTAAAAGTTTTAAACCACCGCCTGAAATGGAAACAAAGACCATAGAATTGGAAAAATTGGAATAAAAACAATCCAAGAGTAGAAATAAATCAAATTTGGAAAAAATTAAAATAGAAGCAGTGATCAAAATTGAGGCAGACCATGATATTATACTGAAACCCTCAGATAAAGGAGGAAATTTAGTGGTCATGGACCACCATGACTATAAACAAATGTGTAACACTATTTTAAATGATAAAAAGTGTTATAACATGCTCAGGGCGGACCCTACACTCCCTTTCTCCAGTGACCTAGAGACCCTTCCTATGACTGATATGGAGGACAAACTAATATCTAATGATGAAATTAAATTTATGCTTAGACCTCACCCACAGATTGCAACATTTTATACCAACCCAAAAATCCATAAAGGACTCACCCCATTGAAAGGCCGTCCTATAGTTGCAGGAATTAATTCAATAACACAAAACGTGGGTATCTATATTGACAAGATTCTGAGAACCTTTGTCACGGCACTTCCATCATATATTCGAGACACCTCTGATTTATTTACTAAAATTGATGGCCTACACCTTGAAGAAGGTATCTTACTGGCCTCAATAGATGTAGAAGCTCTCTACAGTAAAATCTCCCATGATTTGGGCCTCCATGCCGTGAACCATTTCCTCAAAAGCAGGGGAACACAATTTACAGCTCGTAACCATTTTGTCCTCAGCTTAATGGAGTTTGTCCTCAGACATAATTATTTCCTCTTTGACTCCAGGTTCTTCCACCAGCTCAGGAGTACGGCAATGGGAAGCCCATGTGCCCTCACATATGCCAACCTTTTCCTGGGCTGGTGGGAGGACACACTGGACACACTGGTGTTCTCAGATTTCCTGGCTGATCTTAATAGCAATCAAATAGGCATGCATTTTACCTCAGAGATAAATGACCAAGGTTTGGCCTTTTTAGATCTATATATCTCCTTGCATAATGGAACGATCTCTACTAAAACATACAGAAAACCGACAGCAGCTAATAATTTACTGAGATGGGAGAGTCATCATCCCACTAATCTTAAATGCGGGATTCCGAAAGGTCAGTACCTTCGGATCCGCAGAAACTGCAGTACCAATAAAGATTTCTATAATCAGGCAAAAGATCTGAAGACCAGATTTAATGACAGAGAGTATCCTGATCGCCCATTACAAAATGCCTTTAGATCAGCCTTGACCACGAAGAGAACAGATTTACTTTCCCCCCAAAAAGTGACCAAATCACAAAATGACACAATTTTCCGTATAATTGGGACGTTTGACAACTGCAATAAAGAAGTCAGAGATATTTAAAAAAAATATTGGGATATGTCATATGTTGCTTATGGACCAGGGTGTCCAAGATATTCTTCCGTCATACCCAGCCATAACCTACAGAAGGGGTAGGTCCCTGGGAGATAGATTTGTTCATAGCCATTATACCCCAATTAAACAACTGGGAACATGGCTAGATAGAAAGCCTCTGGGCACCTTCAGATGTGGATCCTGCATAGCCTGCCCATATATTAATCAAACTAAAACTTTTACCAGCAACACAACAAATAAAATATATACCATCAGAGATTTTGCTAACTGTAAAACATCAGGAGTCGTTTATCTATGTACATTTGCATGTAAACTCCAATATGTTGGTAAGACTAAAAGAGAATTCAGGCGTAGGATAGACCACATAGGAGACATCAGAAACAAAAGAGATACCACTATCTCAAGACACATACGGAACTTCCATAAAGGAGATCCTAAATCATTGAGGTTCTGCATTGTAGAGGTGGTACATCCATCGCCCAGAGGAGGTGATTTAAATAGAAAAATATTGCAAAAGGAGGCAGAGTGGACTCACAGACTGCAAACAGTGAGTCCACTGGGCCTGAATGAAGTATTATCCTTTGGATGCTTTATATAAATCTTGGTGTAATAAAATACTCTAAACAAACCAATTGAACATATAGAATGAAGACCAGACAGAGACTCTATGTATCAGACCGCGAAAGGTCGCGTAGTGTTTTATATATATCTTGAAACAAGAGGAAATCATTACTTTAAATGGAGCATATCATTAAGAATTATATATAATACATTGGCCCCAATTTCAGTTCCTCTATGGTCCCTATAAAATGTACAACTGGTTTCCCTATGCTATTTATACCCAGGTTCATGCTGTCCATACTAGATGGCTTAATAAAATTAATAGCCCCCCCTCCCTCCCCTCCCCTATATGAGTGACATATATATGCATCTAAACCGTTGTTACATCAGAGCAGAGCGATTGACCAACCGCCATTGAGCCGGGATCTATATCACTTTTCATCCCCTGATGAATCTGACAACTAATCTTGACAGAGGAAACGCGTTGGGAAAAATTATGAATATCTGGCTATACAGGCACGGGGGGATACCAATGTAGGGTGAGATTAATAGGGTCAGCCACCGATAAGTGGGGTCGCTCCGTTTGGGGTGATTCTCCCGCAGTTAGGCGGGAGACCTCTCTGCTTTCAGGCAGGGTTGGTATAGAGTAATAGGGACATATTTGTTTCTATGCCAGTATAATCATATCCAGTTATCCAAGTTTTAAGTAGGTTAATTATTGGCGGGAATAGGAGTGACGGCATGATGTAGCAACGTAGCTACGTGGGCGTGCCGCGCGCCCGTGTGGATACCTTCCCCCTGTCTGCCCGCCTCGTCCCGCACCATCAGTGTACCCAGGCTGGAGCGAGGCTTGCCCGACACCAAATGGATCCGGGTGCATGATACGAGGAGATCGCCTTGGCGGCAGGAGCGCCGACAGACAAGTGTACCGGTGACATCTTAACTTTATAGCGTAACCGGATTGGGATCGCATGGGGGACAAGTGTCACTGAATCCTGACCCTGATCCTTTAGGTGGCTGTCGTGCTGTCGGATCAGGCGAAACTACTACAGGTTGGAATTGTACCCCACTGTCTCCAGAGTGAAGCTGTCTGTGACGGGCCGGCTGGCTGAAGAGTGGTGAGAGGGTTTTCGCCTACGGGCGTTACTAACTGTCATTAACAACGTCTAACTCACTAACCCTTTGCTACAAATTCTGGTCAGCACAGTGGAATAGGTTGGATGGCCTGCTGGGTGCTTTGATAGCATAACCGCCGATATTGCTGGAAGGCCCCTCTCTCTTTCTATGGCCGAAGCATTAATGTATGAGCCCCCGATACAACTCTGGTTAGGTGCCGCGACTCGCGGGGAGTGCCCTGATTCCTGTGCCTGCTCTCCAGATTTTTATTGATCCTATTAACTGAGTGTTGATATCGCTGGAAGGTGTGTGGGGTGTGGGGTGTTGTGAGCAACGGGGGTCTCCCCTATCTTATCAGTCATTTCAGATACTAATGAGTGCTAATGTCGTTTGCTGACTCTACTGGCTGAAGCATTAACGGTGGGGCCTTTGATCTAACCGTGCGGGGTACACGAGCTGTGGGGACCCTTCTTACTTTATAGTTTGCTCCTCATATTGCACCCACAGTTATCCGCTGGACTGTGCGCTAAAATTGTTGGACGGTTTAGTGGTCGCAGCATTGACATTTGGGGCCCTGCTATAACAATGTGTGAGGTGCCGCTAGCTATGAGTGTTTCCCCCATTCCAATTTAGGTACACACACTGACTCTATGGACTAAGCGCAGAAAATAATCCACCACTGCAGACGAAGGGTTGGATGGAAAGCGATGGCACAAAGTCCATATATATATAACCCAATTAACACACTAACCAACTGGAAGTTGTTACAATACATATAAAGTGTATAATTACCGCTTGTGACGAGGCGGTGACCACTATAGCTTTTGTGTATCTCATGAACGGTTTGGAAATATGTGAATGTATACATGAAACTTACATATGACCACCGGTCATTATCACACTGCCGTATTTCAATTATATTGCCTTGCAGGAGCGGATACAGGACCAAGGGGGGTTATGATTTATGTGCCCGCAGACTCCTGTGCTGTACAGTAATATCAATCGAGAGGAAGAGCATTTTTTTGGGGATGTCTCTCGATCCCCACTAACTCTGGGACCCTGAGATATCTCCGAATGCTGGTATATGTGAGTTGTCAACAATATGCCGCCGAAATACAGCAGGAAATCTGTGGGTACTGGTTCACCTAAAGCTGGGGCCGGAAGTAGCCCACAAGCTAGAATGGAAAAGTATCTGAAATCACCTACAGCTAAGTCCAGAAGAGGGAAAAAAATCAAAGAGCTGGTGGGGGGCTTGGTTGACCCACCGTTGCAGGTGGAACAACCAACCCACAAGCTGAGGGAACTTGACACAGATAGGCTAGATACTATAGACAACAAATTGGTCAATATATTGGGGGTAGTCCAGACCACCAACCAATCAGTGACAGATATCTCTACTATAGTGAGGACGCTACAGGCGGATATCACTTTAATTAGAGATGACATGAATAAAATCAGGTCTACTATTAAAGATGTAGATGTAGAAACAGGGTTGGTGGAGGTAAAACCAGAACAGATACATATGGCTAAGACGTTAGACGACTTAGATAGGGAAAATAAGCGGGTCGGGGTGAAATTGACAGATCTGGAGGATAGAGCACGTGGGAACAATCTGAGGATAGTGGGCTTCCCAGAAGGAGTAGAAGGGTATAGTCCGGCTGGCTTTTTACAAACATGGCTAATGCAGGTATTGGGATCTGGAGGAGACTCAGCCATGTTTTGCGTGGAACGAGCCCACAGAATTCCCTTTAAAAAGCCTCCAACTGGGGGTCCCCCCCGCCCCTTCTTGATTAAAATACTATGTTCAAGTGATAGAGACTGGGTGCGCAAGAGGGAGTTGCAGGAGATCGAATACAACGGGAACATGATACAGATATACCCTGATTTTTCCAGAGACACACAAAATAAGCACAGGGAGTATTATAATATCAAGAAAAGATTGCGAGAGGCTAACATCAAATATTCTATGATGTACCCTGCTAAATTAAGAGTGGTACACAGTCATGTTTTTCGCCAACCCCGCGGATGCTCTCGAGTGGGTGGACTCTGTAGAGAAATAGAAACAACGTTTTTTTTTTCTTCTCGACTCATGCTGACGTGATGGTGGCTTCGGGGTGGGGGTAGGGGGGTGTGCGCCCATTAGCGGGTGGGCGTAATGTAAGAGGTTGACAGGGTGATCTACACCAGTGAACAGGTTTGGGGGATTGGGGGGAGGGTTAGGTAGGGGGTGGGAGGGCGGGGTGTGTTGGGTTCGGGCACGGCCACGGTTGCCGCTTGGTGGCGGCGGACGACTCCACTATAGTCTTGAACGATAGGGTGTTAACATGGAATGTACGTGGGCTTGGCGACAAAACAAAATGGGTTATAGTTTTTTACTTGATTTCTCGTCACCTTCCCGCAATAGTTGCACTATTGGAAACACACGCAGCGCCTGAGATCCCCGTTTATCTAACCAAAAAATGGGCGGAGCATCAGTTTCACTCCAGTTTCTTGTCATATTCCCGCGGGATTAGTGTATATGTTCACAAAAATGTTGATTACGTTCCTTTGGAACATCGGATAGACGCAGAAGAGAGATACATCTTTCTTTATAGTCGATGGAATGGTCGAATCTGCATATTGGCTTTTGTGTATATTCCCCCCCGTTTGCCATGATAGTTTTGAATCATTTGGCCACGTTCGTTTATGGTAGAGAGCGGTGTCCGGTGTTATTATCCGGGGACTTTAATTGTGTGCTAGACCCAGAATTGGACAGAATCTCTAATTCCGCTAAATACAACCAGGGAAAACAACTATTACTCCGTGGGTTTTGTGAGGAAACAGGGCTAATGGATATCTGGCGGGCACTGTACGGTAATAAACAGGTTTTTTCATGCTTTAGCAAGACATACAGCGCCATGTCCAGAATTGACCTTGCTTTGGCTAATAGCAAGATGTTTGCTCTAATTTGAAAAATGAAATTCAGAATTTCAGACCACTCACCTATATTATTAGCTGTTAAGATAGGGGGACAGCCCGCCACTGTCAAACCTTTTAGATTGAACGCACAATGGCTAACCATTATAAAAGATGAAAAGAGGATAAATAATGAGTTAGCCCAATTTTGGCGAGACAAAATTGGAACAACGCACATCCACTTTGTGTGGGACACGACGAAGGCATATCTCTGCGGGTTATATTACTGTATAATTAAATCCAAAAGAACTGAGTTTTTTAAAGAGGAAAAAAGATTGGAAGAAAATGTAAAACGTCTAGAAGCTATGATTCAAACAAATAACGTCGCGAATATGCGGGCCAATCTCAAAATAGCTAATGACCATTACACAAATTATATGACGAAAAAAGCACAGAATAAATTGTTCTTTCAAGGATACGATCATTTTTGCAAGGCAGAAACCCCAGGTAAACTCCTAGCTTCTATAGTATCTAACCAAATGGTTCGTCCAAAGATTAGACAAATTCAAACTTGTGATGGTTGTAAATTAGATCAAGCAGTGGAAATTGAGGGAGAATTCGTAAAACATTTTAATAATCTATATCGCTCTGAGTCAAATAACACAGAGACCCACATAGAAGACTTTCTGCATCAAATCAGGATCCCAGCACTGTCTGAGCCGGACTCGGCTCCCCTGAACTCCCCCATCCTTTTACGGGAGTTGCAGGAGGTTATATCGGGAATTCGGGGGTCTCCGGTCCCTGGCTCGGACGGGCTTCCGTTTGATATATATAAAACTCATGCAGAGATCCTGCTACCTGGGTTACTGGAGGTATTGAACGAATCCTGTACTATCGGGAAATTGCCTCCGTCCTTAATGAAGGCAACTATTACACTTATTTTGAAGAAAAGGAAGGACGGAAATAAAGTAGAGGCCTATAGACCTATATCATTACTCAACTCAGATTATAAGATAATTGCCAAAGTCCTTGCAAATAGACTAAAAAAGGTAATAACGGGGCTAATACATATAGATCAGACAGGGTTTATCCCCGGGAGACAAATTCAGACAAATATACTACGGACCTTTTTGAACGTGCAGACGGGGGAGGGGGGGGGGAGACCACTCCATCTTGTCTCTAGATGCCGCTTAGGGCTTTGACAGGGTGGAGTGGTCCTTTCTCTGGCATACCATGGCCAAGATGAACCTGGGGGAAAAATGTATTGGATGGGTCAGAATGCTATACAATGCTCCAGTTGCTAGAATCAACATAAACGGAATGATCTCTCCTGCGATCTGCCTGCAGCGGGGAACTCGGCAGGGTTGTCCACTCTCCCCACTACTCTTTGCAATTTTTATGGAACCCCTGGCATGCAGGATCAGGGCTGATGAGGAAATCGTGGGAGGATAAGATCAGGGGGGTGGGGGATAAGATCAGTCTATATGCGGATGACGTATTGCTTTATTCGAACGATGGGTGGAGGGCGGTTCCACGTGTCTTGCAAATTATAGACGAGTTCGGTCGGGTGGCCGGGTATGAGATTAATTGGTCCAAATCTGTCCTTTTTCCTCTGAGCCACGCTCCCCCACAAAACGCACTAAAGATAAAAGTAATATCCCCATTGGATCATCTGGAATACCGGGGGATAAAGATTAGCAGCTCAGTAATGGACTATAATAAACTAAACATCATCCCTTTGGTAAATAGAGTAAAAGAGAGGGTCTGGGTCTGGTAGAAACTACTCCTCTCTCAGATTAATAGAATTGCACTGATCAAAATGGTCCTGTTGCCCTGGATATTATACGTGATCGCCCCCTGCCCCATATGGATCGAGGATGGTCTTTTCAATTGGATTGATAGACTAATCAACGATCTGATATGGGGCAGAAAAAGGGTTCGCATCAAGCTACGATATACGATATCTGTCCTTGGCCGAAACTGAGGGCGGTCTTGGTCTTCCATACTTTCAAGGCTATTATTTATCCTCCCAATTACAATGGTGTATTAATGCAGGGGACAGTATGTTGATATCCTACCTCACTAAACAACAGAAGTGCCCTATATTGAATATATTTAGTATATTAGAGACTGGACTTCTAGGTCGCAGTGAAAACAGCTGCCTTATAAGTTCAATGCTACAGAAAGTATGGAACAAGACCAAATCTACTCTGCAGGTAATGCATGCCCAGGATTTCACCCCGTTATGGGATAACCCTTTCCTAAATGAATTTGCTGCTTTAAACGACAACAATTACTGGACCCGGAGAGGAATTTTGGTAAACTAAAACCTATAGGATAGATATGCTCAACTTAAACATGCATGCGCATGTATGCGAAGTAAAATTTCTCAAACACCTGCCACACAGGCACTGTTAGGCTTTTGTTACACTTCTTATGGGGAAAAAGTTAAGGTTTCACAAATTTATTTTAGATATAGAAAAGAATTAAGCAATGTTCTTAAATTCAAGAGTGTCGGGAAATGGGAAGCAGATCTAGGGGTAGGTAATTCACTACAGTGGCGAGTATATCAAAATAAAACAAAAAAGGCCTCCTTCTCGCGCCAACACCGGTTGACACAATTTAAAATAGTACATCGGTTATTCCTCACGCCAGGCCTTCTCTCCAAAATGTATAGAGAAAAAGAAAAATAATTCTGTTGTCTGAAATGCAAATACCCTGCAGCCGGATATGTTCACATGCTGTGGAACTGCCCGGCTATAAAAACCTTCTGGCAAAGTATACTCCAGAGCATGGAATTAGTGGCTGAGAATAGCCCCCCCTCTAACCATTGAATTTGCCATACTCTGGATAATCCCCCCGGAGCTCAAATCTAAAGTATCCAAAAATGCTCAGAGACGTTGGTTGAGGGGACTCTTGGTGGCCAAGGTATTAATTTTGAGGAATTGGATGATGGATAGAGCCCCCACATTACCAGAGTGGGAAAGACTAATGCATAGAGTAAAGGAATTTGAGCACATTGAATGCAAGGGGGAGAAAGAGCGGGCATGAGTGAAGGGCGTGCTATTGGAGCAGAATTGGGAATTAATAATATAGGGTAACCCCAGGTGGAAGCACCCTCGTACATACAGTGAGAATTGTAAGCCTTATAGCGCGTTGCGCGATAGTAGGAAACAATTACGAATGGTGGTGGGAGTCGCACCATTCCGGGTCCATTATCCTGTGGGTGTTTTGTTCTCTCTGTCATATGGTGGTTTAACCGACAGGCCAATGTGCCATGTTGGAACTTAATTAGCATGTATATTATTAAGATTACACACTTGAAGATGTAATATGTATACCCCTTATGCTCCCCCCTTTTCATATGTATTTGTATACTGTTTTGACTTTGAGAAAAATTAATAAAGAAATAAAAAAAAGTAGGTTAATTATTCAGTGATATACAGTTGTTATATACCTACCACATACATATTCTAATACCTCTGTGAATTGTAAAGTTATGAATGTATTACTAGCAGTTTGCAATGAAGGTCCAGATAGGTGTTACCAGTTAGGGGTGTGGTCCTGCACAATCTGACACTGACAGCACTGATTGGATAATGTCAGACTGTGCAGGGACACATCACAAACTGTTAACACCCAGCTGGACCTTCACTGCAATCTGCTAATAATTCATTTATAACTTCTAAGCAGAAATGAGAAAGAAATGGCATCGCATAGAGTGCTATCACAGAGCAAATACAAGTAGTACTAAAACAGAAATGTCAGGAGACCTTACAGGTCCTCTTTAAAATCTGGTGTAGGGTCATGAAAAATTGTGGAAGGAGGAACAAACACCAGGCCCTTCTTTCCTGAGCATTATAATGCCCCCACACCATTAAATACAGAATAAGCATATCAGGTGACACACAACTCTTTTTATATTCCTGTGTATTACCGTATTTTGCAACTAGACATCAATGCCTTTTTCATATCTGAATAATATTGTCTCTTTTCATAGGTGCTGCTTCAACCACGATTGTTGCTATGGAATTGCAGAAAATGCTAGTTGCCATCCTAAGACCAATATATATGAGTGGAAATGCATCAATAAGTCCATAAAGTGTGGTAAGAAAATGTACCGTACAAATTGCCACAAACAATATTTCTGGGAAACAGGTGGAGTTTTAGGCTGGAAGGAGCCACAAGACCTGTACATGCTCAGGAATTAACAGGACACATTACTTTTATGACTTGTGTGTGCAGTTAGAAGTAGGAAATTAAATATCAATCCCTAATACAATGGTCCCCAACCTGTGGCTCTGCAGCTGGTGCAAAACTACAACTCCCATCATGCCTATGTAGCCTGTCGCTATCAGGGCATGAGGGGAGTTGTAGTTTTGCAACAGTTTGAGAGACACAGGTTGGAGATCACTGCTCTAATATATACAGATGAATGGAATGGTTTCCTTTATGAGAAAAGAGCATGGAAACCATAGTGTGTAACCAGTAAGACCATCAGTGGACACAAGCTGTTTTATGACAGCCTAGTCCAGTTTGTCCAAAATTAGAAATCCGGATGCAGTAAATGGTGCTATATTATGAGTTCAGAAATTGGGTTTTTCTACTGAGGATTTTGCCATAAATTTGCAGTCAAATATGTTAAGTATCAGTGGTCACACATGCCTAGTTCCAATGCCCCAATAGTAGTATAGGGATACTGTTCTCGTCAAAATAACAGGTCGACACGCCCCTTTCCCCACCCATAACCCTACCCACTCTGCCCACAACCCCTCCCAGTCCTCCCAAAGCGCCGCTCGTCACCCGCCCCAAACCACGCCTAAATACCGCCCCATTCAACACCCCTTATTCTGTTAGATCTGATATTATGTCAGTAATTCAATTAAGTTTTAATATCTTTAAAAATAAAATGATATTAATCTTGTATTAACCTCTTACTAAGCCGTTATAAATATTGACAATGGCTAATTGATCTGTCTATCTTCCTAAAGCTAAAGTAGCTTTGATGATGTCACCACAGGTCCTGGAAGGAGAACTGATGCAATCCCTTTGTTAGATCCTGCAGGACCTGTGATGTTTGAAATTTGCTTTAATTATATACGATCGTGTTTAACCACCTCAGCCCCCCTAGCTTAAACACCCTTAATGACCAGACCACTTTTTACAATTCTGCACTACACTACTTTAACGGTTTATTGCTCGGTCATACAACTTACCACCCAAATGAATTTTACCTCCTTTTCTTCTCACTAATAGAGCTTTCATTTGGTGGTATTTCAATGCTGCCGCCATTTTTACTTTTTTTGTTATTAATCGATTGTTGTAAATTTTTGCTAAAAAATGACATTTTTCACTTTCAGTTGTAAAATTTTTCTAATAAAACTAGTTTTTTTAATATAAAATTTTATCTAAATTTATTGTTCTACATGTCTTTGATAAAAAAAATGCAATAAGTGTATATTTATTGGTTTGCGCAAAAGTTATAGCGTTTACAGACTATGGTACAAAAATGTGAATTTCCGCATTTTGAAGCAGCTCTGACTTTCTGAGCACCTGTCATGTTTCCTGAGGTTCTACAATGCCCAGACAGTAGAAACACCCCACAAATGACCCCATTTCGGAAAGTAGACACCCTAAGGTATTCGCTGATGGGCATAGTGAGTTCATAGAAGTTTTTTTTTTTTGTCACAAGTTAGCGGAAAATTATGTGTTTTTTTTATTTTTTTTTCTTACAAAGTCTCATATTCCACTAACTTGTGACAAAAAATAAAAACTTCTATGAACTCACTATGGCCATCAGCGAATACCTTAGGGTGACTTCTTTCCAAAATGGGGTCACTTGTGGGGTAGTTATACTGCCCTGGCATTTTAGGGGCCCTAATGCGTGAGAAGTAGTTTGAAATCCAAATGTGTAAAAAATGCCCTGTGAAATCCTAAAGGTGCTCTTTAGAATTTGTGCCCCTTTGCCCACCTAGGCTGCAAAAAGTGTCACACATGTGGTATCGCCGTACTCAGAAGAAGTAGGGCAACGTGTTTTGGGGTGTATTTTTATATATACAGATGCTGGGTGAAAGGAATATCTCTCTAAAAGTCAACTTTTCACATTTTTTTATACAAAGTTGTCATTTTAGAGAGATATTTCGCTCACCCAGCATGGGTATATGTAAAAAGACACCCCAAAACACATTGCCCAACTTCTTTCTTTTGCAGCCTAGCTTTGCAAAGGGGTACAAATTCCTTTTAGGAGGGCATTTTTAGACATTTGGATTCCAGACTTCTTCTCACGCTTTAGGGCCCCTAAAATGCCAGTGCAGTATAAATACCCCACATGTGTCCCCATTTTAGAAAATAGACACCCCAAGGTATTTCGTGATGGGCATAGTGAGTTCATGGAAGTTTTTATTTTTTGTCACAAGTTAGTGGAATATGAGACTTTGTAAGAAAAAAAAATAAAAAAAACACATAATTTTCCGCTAACTTGTGACAAAAAAAAAAAACTTCTATGAACTCACTATGCCCATCAGCGAATACCTTAGGGTGTCTTCTTTCCAAAATGGGGTCATTTGCGGGGTGTTTGTACTGCCCTGGCATTTGAGGGTCTCCGCAATCATTACATGTATGGCCAGCATTAGGAGTTTCTGCTATTCTCCTTATATTGAGCATACGGGTATAGAATTATTTTTTTTTCGTTCAGCCTCTGGGCTGAAAGAAAAAATGAACGGCACAGATTTCTTCATTCGCATCGATCAATGTGGATGAAAAAATCTCTGGCAAAAAAAAAAAAAAGGAGGAGAAAGGCGTCTGCCAGGACATAGGAGCTCCGCCCAACATCCATACCCACTTAGCTCGTATGCCCTGGCAAACCCGATTTCTCCATTCACATCAATCGATGTGGATGAATAAATCATTGCCGTTTTTTTTTTGAGTTTTTTTTTATATACAAAGTGTTTGCCAAAGCATATGAAGACCACCGCCCCTCAGCTCGTAAGCCTCGGCAAACATATCTTTTTTACTGCAGAGGAGAAATCTCGCCTTGCAGCGCCGCATACACCGACTTTTGTGTAATCTAACAGCAGCGCAATGCTTCTGTCAGAATGCACATCAGTACTGCAGCTCATCGGTTGGTCCACCTAGAAGGTAAAAAAACAAAACAAAAAGAAAAAACCAGGCCGCAACGCAATAAATGTATTAACACGAACTTTATAATAACATTTGAACAGAACATTAACTTTTATGAACTTTTGGAACAGAACATTAACTTTTTTTACCTTTATAGGACAAACCTCTCCTTCCCCATGGGACAATGTGCAAAGCACAAATCGCCCAGAGATGTGGCGAAGTACATTATGCACTTTGTCCCAGGTAAAAGGAGAGGTTCGCAGCAGCTGTGAGTGAAATGGCCCTAATAGCCCTGTGTGCCTGTCCTGTGAGATGCAATCCCTATGCTAAGTGTACCTGTGTGTGGTACTTCCGGAAACACTCCCCTAAGCATAGGTCAGGGCAGTCAGGACAGAAATAGCGGGTGTCACGCCTTATTCCACTCCTGCTACAGACACAAAAATTTTTTCGGGGTGGCGGTTGGTTTGAGGTACAAGCAACGACACTGGGGAAATGTTGCTCGTGTAGACGGCTCACTACACTGGTGGTTGGGGCCACGGAACCTCCTGGATACAGGAGGTTCTCGATGATCTTTTCCTGAAATTTGAGGAAGGATCTTGTTCTCCCAGCCTTACTGTAGAGAACAAAACTATTATATACAGCCAATTGAATCAAATATACAGACACCTTCTTATACCAGCGTCTGGTTCTGCGGGAAAGTAAATAGGGAGCCAACATCTGGTCATTGAAGTCCACCCCTTCCATGAGCGAATTATAGTCGTGGACACAGAGGGGCTTTCAATGACACTGGTTGCTCGTTCAATTTGGATTGTCGTGTCTGCGTGAATGGAGGAGAGCATGTAAACGTCACGCTTGTCTCTCCATTTCACCGCGAGCAGTTCTTCGTTACAGAAGGCAGCCTTCTCCCCCCTTGCAAGATGGGTGGTAACGAGCCATTGGGGGAAGCCCCGGCGACTAGGTCGCATAGTGCCACAGCAGCCAATCTGTTCTAAAAACAAATGCCTGAAGAGGGGCACACTTGTGTAAAAATTGTCCACATAAAGATGGTACCCCTTGCCAAATAAGGGTGACACCAAGTCCCAGACTGTCTTCCCGCTGCTCCCCAGGTAGTCAGGGCAACCGACCAGCTCCAGGGTCTGATCTTTACCCTCATAGACACGAAATTTGTGCGTATAGCCTGTGGCCCTTTCACAGAGCTTATACAATTTGACCCCATACCGGGCGCGCTCGCTTGGGATGTATTGTTCGAAGCCAAGGCGCCCGGTAAAATGTATAAGGGACTCGTCTACGCAGATGTTTTGCTCAGGGGTATACAAATCTGCAAATTTGGTGTTAAAGTGGTCTATGAGGGGCCGAATTTTGTGGAGCTGGTCAAAAGCTGGGTGGCCTCTGGGACGAGTGCTGCTGTTGTCATTAAAGTGCAGGAAACGCAGGATGGTCTCAAATCGTGTCCTGGACATGGCAGCAGAGAACATGGGCATGTGATGAATTGGGTTCGTGGACCAATATGACCGCAATTCATGCTTTTTTGTTAGGCCCATGTTGAGGAGAAGGCCCAGAAAAGTTTTAATTTCGGAAACTTGGACGGGTTTCCACCGGAAAGACTGGGCATAAAAGCTTCCCGGGTTGGCGGCTATAAATTGAGTGGCATATCGATTTGTTTCTGCCACGACTAAGTCCAACAGCTCCGCAGCTCAAAAAACCCCAGTGCCGATCTGATCTGAGATGTCTCAACCCGAACTCCAGACTGGGCAGTGAAAGGGGGAACTACTGGTGTGGCTGAAGTTGGGGACTGCCAATCAGGGTTTTCCAGCACCTCAGGGACTCTAGGGGCTCTACGGGCCTGTCTGTGCGGTGGCGGCGACGGGGGAAATAATGCACGTGCCACCGTACCACCTTCAACTGCCCTTCTGCTGCTCACCATTTCACCATGTTGTACGGCAGTGCTCGTACTAGGTCCAGGATGGGCTTCGCTGCTGGTGTATGCCTCACCACGTAATCCGACAGCGCCAGCCCCACTCTGCTGCCCTTGAAGTGGATCCTGCGCAACCTGTAGTCTAGCGACACGGGGCCGAGTACGCCTGGTGATATCAGGGACCTCAACCTCCTCGTCCGAACTTTGGGTCAGAGAGCCACTGCTTTCTACAGGTTCATATTCTGACCCGCTAGATTCATCAGATGAGGGTTCCCATTCCTCATCCGACTGGGTCAGAAGCCTGTAGGCCTCTTCAGAAGAATACCCCCTGTTTGGCATTTTGCCTACTAAATTTAGGGGTATTCCCTGAGACTACCCAAGAAAAAAAGCAAGCCTGTCTTACAAATGGGAGGCTAGCGAAGTACCGGAGGCCGCTGCAATTGATAAAAAATATCAAAACTGATTTTTTTATCGCCGCAGCGCTTGTAAATAGAGTTGAGCGAACACCTGGATGTTCGGGTTCGAGAAGTTCGGCCGAACATCCCGGAAATGTTCGGGTTCGGGATCCGAACCCGATCCGAACTTCGTCCCGAACCCGAACCCCATTGAAGTCAATGGGGACCCGAACTTTTCGGCACTAAAAAGGCTGTAAAACAGCCCAGGAAAGAGCTAGAGGGCTGCAAAAGGCAGCAACATGTAGGTAAATCCCCTGCAAACAAATGTGGATAGGGAAATGAATTAAAATAAAAATTAAATAAATAAAAATTAACCAAAATCAATTGGAGAGAGGTTCCATAGCAGAGAATCTGGCTTCCCGTCACCCACCACTGGAACAGTCCATTCTCAGATATTTAGGCCCCGGCACCCAGGCAGAGGAGAGAGGTCCCGTAACAGAGAATCTGTCTTCATGTCAGCAGAGAATTAGTCTGCATGTCATAGCAGAGAATGAGGCTTCACGTCAGCCACCACTGCAACAGTCCATTGGCATATATTTAGGCCCAGCACCCAGGCAGAGGAGGGAGGTCCCGTAACAGAGAATCTGTCTTCATGTCAGCAGAGAATTAGTCTGCATGTCATAGCAGAGAATGAGGCTTCACGTCAGCCACCACTGCAACAGTCCATTGGCATATATTTAGGCCCAGCACACACACAGGCAGAGGAGAGAGGTCCCGTAACAGAGAATCTGGCTTCATGTCAGCAGAGAATCAGTCTGCATGTCATAGCAGAGAATGAGGCTTCACGTCAGCCACCACTGCAACAGTCCATTGGCATATATTTAGGCCCAGCACACACACAGGCAGAGGAGAGAGGTCCCGTAACAGAGAATCTGGCTTCATGTCAGCAGAGAATCAGTCTGCATGTCATAGCAGAGAATGAGGCTTCACGTCACCCACCACTGCAACAGTCCATTGGCATATATTTAGGCCTAGCACACAGGCAGAGCAGAGAGGTCCCGTAACAGACAATCTGGCTTCATGTCAGCAGAGAATCAGTCTGCATGTCATAGCAGAGAATGAGGCTTCACGTCACCCACCACTGCAACAGTCCATTGGCATATATTTAGGCCTAGCACACAGGCAGAGCAGAGAGGTCCCGTAACAGACAATCTGGCTTCATGACAGCAGAGAATCAGTCTGCATGTCATAGCAGAGAATGAGGCTTCACGTCACCCACCACTGCAACAGTCCATTGGCATATATTTAGGCCTAGCACACAGGCAGAGCAGAGAGGTCCCGTAACAGACAATCTGGCTTCATGTCAGCAGAGAATCAGTCTGCATGTCATAGCAGAGAATGAGGCTTCACGTCACCCACCACTGCAACAGTCCATTGGCATATATTTAGGCCTAGCACACAGGCAGAGCAGAGAGGTCCCGTAACAGACGATCTGGCTTCATGTCAGCAGAGAATCAGTCTGCATGTCATAGCAGAGAATCAGGCTTCACGTCAGCCACCACTGCAACAGTCCATGGTCATAAATTTAGGCCCAGCACCCAGGCAGAGGAGAGAGGTCCCGTAACAGACAATCTGGCTTCATGTCAGCAGAGAATTAGTCTGCATGTCATAGCAGAGAATCAGGCTTCATGTCAGCCACCACTGCAACAGTCCATTGGCATATATTTAGGCCTAGCACACAGGCAGAGGAGAGGTTCATTCAACTTTGGGTAGCATCGCAATATAATGGTAAAATGAAAATAAAAATAGGATTGAATGAGGAAGTGCCCTGGAGTCCAATAATATATGGTTATGGGGAGGTAGTTAATGTCTAATCTGGACAAGGGACGGACAGGTCCTGTGGGATCCATGCCTGGTTCATTTTTATGAACGTCAGCTTGTCCACATTGGCTGTAGACAGGCGGCTGCGTTTGTCTGTAATGACGCCCCCTGCCGTGCTGAATACACGTTCAGACAAAACGCTGGCTGCCGGGCAGGCCAGCACCTCCAAGGCATAAAAGGCTAGCTCTGGCCACGTGGACAATTTAGAGACCCAGAAGTTGAATGGGGCCGAACCATCAGTCAGTACGTGGAGGGGTGTGCACACGTACTGTTCCACCATGTTAGTGAAATGTTGCCTCCTGCTAACACGTTGCGTATCAGGTGGTGGTGCAGTTAGCTGTGGCGTGTTGACAAAAGTTTTCCACATCTCTGCCATGCTAACCCTGCCCTCAGAGGAGCTGGCCGTGACACAGCTGCCTTGGCGACCTCTTGCTCCTCCTCTGCCTTGGCCTTGGGCTTCCACTTGTTCCCCTGTGACATTTGGGAATGCTCTCAGTAGCGCGTCTACCAACGTGCGCTTGTACTCGCGCATCTTCCTATCACGCTCCAGTGCAGGAAGTAAGGTGGGCACATTGTCTTTGTAGCGTGGATCCAGCAGGGTGGCAACCCAGTAGTCCGCACAGGTTAAAATGTGGGCAACTCTGCTGTCGTTGCGCAGGCACTGCAGCATGTAGTCGCTCATGTGTGCCAGGCTGCCCAGGGGTAAGGACAAGCTGTCCTCTGTGGGAGGCGTATCGTCATCGTCCTGCCTTTCCCCCCAGCCACGCACCAGTGATGGACCCGAGCTGCGTTGGGTGCCACCCCGCTGTGACCATGCTTCATCCTCATCCTCCTCCACCTCCTCCTCATCCTCGTCCTCCTCGTCCTCCAGTAGTGGGCCCTGGCTGGCCACATTTGTACCTGGCCTCTGCTGTTGCAAAAAACCTCCCTCTGAGTCACTTCGAAGAGACTGGCCTGAAAGTGCTAAAAATGACCCCTCTTCCTCATCCTCCTCCTCCTCCTCCTGGGCCACCTCCTGTTCCATCATCGCCCTAAGTGTTTTCTCAAGGAGACATAGAAGTGGTATTGTAACGCTGATAACGGTGTCATCGCCACTGGCCATGTTGGTGGAGTACTCGAAACAGCGCAACAGGGCACACAGGTCTCGCATGGAGGCCCAGTCATTGGTGGTGAAGTGGTGCTGTTCTGTAGTGCGACTGACCCGTGCGTGCTGCAGCTGAAACTCCACTATGGCCTGCTGCTGCTCGCACAGTCTGTCCAGCATGTGCAAGGTGGAGTTCCACCTGGTGGGCACGTCGCATATGAGGCGGTGAGCGGGAAGGCCGAAGTTACGCTGTAGCGCAGACAGGCGAGCAGCGGCAGGATGTGAACGCCGGAAGCGCGAACAGACGGCCCGCACTTTATGCAGCAGCTCTGACATGTCGGGGTAGTTGTGAATGAACTTCTGCACCACCAAATTCAGCACATGCGCCAAGCAAGGGATGTGCGTCAAATTGGCTAGTCCCAGAGCTGCAACGAGATTTCGCCCATTATCACACACCACCAGGCCGGGCTTGAGGCTCACCGGCAGCAACCACTCGTCGGTCTGTTGTTCAATACCCCGCCACAACTCCTGTGCGGTGTGGGGCCTGTCCCCCAAACATATGAGTTTCAGAATGGCCTGCTGACGTTTACCCCGGGCTGTGCTGAAGTTGGTGGTGAAGGTGTGTGGCTGACTGGATGAGCAGGTGGAAGAAGAGGAGGAGGAAGCCGAGAAGGAGGAGGTGGCAACAGGAGGCAAAGAATGTTGCCCTGCGATCCTTGGCGGCGGCAGGACGTGCGCCAAACAGCTCTCCGCCTGGGGCCCAGCTGCCACTACATTTACCCAGTGTGCAGTTAGGGAGATATAGCGTCCCTGGCCGTGCTTACTGGTCCACGTATCTGTGGTTAGGTGGACCTTGCTACAGATGGCGTTGCGCAGTGCACACTTGATTTTATCGGATACTTGGTTGTGCAGGGAAGGCACGGCTCTCTTGGAGAAGTAGTGCCGGCTGGGAACAACATACTGTGGGACAGCAAGCGACATGAGCTGTTTGAAGCTGTCTGTGTCCACCAGCCTAAATGACAGCATTTCATAGGCCAGTAGTTTAGAAATGCTGGCATTCAGGGCCAGGGATCGAGGGTGGCTAGGTGGGAATTTACGCTTTCTATCAAATGTTTGTGAGATGGAGAGCTGAACGCTGGCGTGTGACATGGTTGAGACGCTTGGTGACGGAGGTGGTGGTGGTGGTGTTGGTGGTACATCCCCTGTTTGCTGGGCGGCAGGTGCCAACGTTCCTCCAGAGGCGGAGGAAGAGGCCGAGGCGGCAGCAGCAGAATAGGCCGAGGCGGCAGCAGCAGAAGAGGTAGCAGGGGGAGCCTGAGTGACTTCCTTGGTTTTAAGGTGTTTACTCCACTGCAGTTCATGCTTTGCATGCAGGTGCCTGGTCATGCAGGTTGTGCTCAGGTTCAGAACGTTAATGCCTCGCTTCAGGCTCTGATGGCACAGCGTGCAAACCACTCGGGTCTTGTCGTCAGCACATTGTTTGAAGAAGTGCCATGCCAGGGAACTCCTTGAAGCTGCCTTTGGGGTGCTCGGTCCCAGATGGCGGCGGTCAGTAGCAGGCGGAGTCTCTTGGCGGCGGGTGTTCTGCTTTTGCCCACTGCTCCCTCTTTTGCTACGCTGTTGGCTCGGTCTCACCACTGCCTCTTCCTCCGAACTGTGAAAGTCAGTGGCACGACCTTCATTCCATGTGGGGTCTAGGACCTCATCGTCCCCTGCATCGTCTTCCACCCAGTCTTGATCCCTGACCTCCTGTTCAGTCTGCACACTGCAGAAAGACGCAGCAGTTGGCACCTGTGTTTCGTCATCATCAGAGACATGCTGAGGTGGTATTCCCATGTCCTCATCATCAGGAAACATAAGTGGTTGTGCGTCAGTGCATTCTATGTCTTTCACCGCTGGGGAAGGGCTAGGTGGATGCCCTTGGGAAACCCTGCCAGCGGAGTCTTCAAACAGCATAAGAGACTGCTGCATAACTTGAGGCTGAGACAGTTTCCCTGGTATGCATGGGGGTGATGTGACAGACTGATGGGGTTGGTTTTCAGGCGCCATCTGTGCGCTTTCTGCAGAAGACTGGGTGGGAGATAATGTGAACGTGCTGGATCCACTGTCGGCCACCCAATTGACTAATGCCTGTACCTGCTCAGGCCTTACCATCCTTAGAACGGCATTGGGCCCCACCATATATCGCTGTAAATTCTGGCGGCTACTGGGACCTGAGGTAGTTGGTACACTAGGACGTGTGGATGTGGCAGAACGGCCACGTCCTCTCCCAGCACCAGAGGGTCCACTAACACCACCACGACCATGTCCACGTCCGCGTCCCTTACTAGATGTTTTTCTCATTGTTATGGTTCACCACAACAACAAATATATTATTTGGCCCAATGTATTGTATTCAAATTCAGCGGGATATAAATTTGAGGCCTAGTATTTAGGCGCTGGGTGACCGGTATGGATTTAGTGACAGAATTAGACTTGGAAATGCACAGAAGCGTGTGTGTGAAGTTATTCTGAATGACCCTATGTGCACCTTGAATATTATATACCCTTTTAGGGATAGATTTCAAATAGCTCTGATACAGCAGAAACCACTAAATTATGAAATTGCTAAATTGGGAATTGTATTTCAACCCAGAACAAGAAATGTGCTTGAACGGACACTAAATAACTCGCCCAGCTACAGCACTAAGGACAGATTTAGCTGGATATAAATTTGAGGCCTAGTATTTAGGCGCTGGGTGACAGGTATGGGTTTAGTGACAGAATTAGACTTGGAAATGCACAGTAGCGGGTGTGTGAAGTTATTCTGAATGTCCCTATGTGCACCTTCAATATGATCTACCCTTTTAGGGATAGATTTCAAATAGCTCTGATATAGCAGAAACCACTAAATTATGAAATTGCTAAATTGGGAATTGTATTTCAACCCAGAACAAGAAATGTGCTTGAACGGACACTAAATAACTCGCCCAACTACAGCACTAAGGACAGATTTAGCTGGATATAAATTTGAGGCCTAGTATTTAGGCGCTGGGTGACAGGTATGGGTTTAGTGACAGAATTAGACTTGGAAATGCACAGTAGCGGGTGTGTGAAGTTATTCTGAATGTCCCTATGTGCACCTTCAATATGATCTACCCTTTTAGGGATAGATTTCAAATAGCTCTGATATAGCAGAAACCACTAAATTATGAAATTGCTAAATTGGGAATTGTATTTCAACCCAGAACAAGAAATGTGCTTGAACGGACACTAAATAACTCCCCCAGCTACAGCACTAAGGACAGATTTAGCTGGATATAAATTTGAGGCCTAGTATTTAGGCGCTGGGTGACAGGTATGGGTTTAGTGACAGAATTAGACTTGGAAATACACAGTAGCGGGTGTGTGTGAAGTTATTCTGAATGACCCAATGTGCACCTTGAATATTATATACCCTTTTAGGGATAGATTTCAAATAGCTCTGATATAGCAGAAACCACTAAATTATGAAATTGCTAAATTGGGAATTGTATTTCAACCCAGAACAAGAAATGTGCTTGAACGGACACTAAATAACTCGCCCAGCTACAGCACTAAGGACAGATTTAGCTGGATATAAATTTGAGGCCTAGTATTTAGGCGCTGGGTGACAGGTATGGGTTTAGTGACAGAATTAGACTTGGAAATACACAGTAGCGGGTGTGTGTGAAGTTATTCTGAATGACCCAATGTGCACCTTGAATATTATATACCCTTTTAGGGATAGATTTCAAATAGCTCTGATATAGCAGAAACCACTAAATTATGAAATTGCTAAATTGGGAATTGTATTTCAACCCAGAACAAGAAATGTGCTTGAACGGACACTAAATAACTCGCCCAGCTACAGCACTAAGGACAGATTTAGCTGGATATAAATTTGAGGCCTAGTATTTAGGCGCTGGGTGACAGGTATGGGTTTAGTGACAGAATTAGACTTGGAAATGCACAGTAGCGGGTGTGTGAAGTTATTCTGAATGTCCCTATGTGCACCTTCAATATGATCTACCCTTTTAGGGATAGATTTCAAATAGCTCTGATATAGCAGAAACCACTAAATTATGAAATTGCTAAATTGGGAATTGTATTTCAACCCAGAACAAGAAATGTGCTTGAACGGACACTAAATAACTCGCCCAGCTACAGCACTAAGGACAGATTTAGCTGGATATAAATTTGAGGCCTAGTATTTAGGCGCTGGGTGACAGGTATGGGTTTAGTGACAGAATTAGACTTGGAAATGCACAGTAGCGGGTGTGTGAAGTTATTCTGAATGTCCCTATGTGCACCTTCAATATGATCTACCCTTTTAGGGATAGATTTCAAATAGCTCTGATATAGCAGAAACCACTAAATTATGAAATTGCTAAATTGGGAATTGTATTTCAACCCAGAACAAGAAATGTGCTTGAACGGACACTAAATAACTCGCCCAGCTACAGCACTAAGGACAGATTTAGCTGGATATAAATTTGAGGCCTAGTATTTAGGCGCTGGGTGACAGGTATGGGTTTAGTGACAGAATTAGACTTGGAAATGCACAGTAGCGGGTGTGTGAAGTTATTCTGAATGTCCCTATGTGCACCTTCAATATGATCTACCCTTTTAGGGATAGATTTCAAATAGCTCTGATATAGCAGAAACCACTAAATTATGAAATTGCTAAATTGGGAATTGTATTTCAACCCAGAACAAGAAATGTGCTTGAACGGACACTAAATAACTCCCCCAGCTACAGCACTAAGGACAGATTTAGCTGGATATAAATTTGAGGCCTAGTATTTAGGCGCTGGGTGACAGGTATGGGTTTAGTGACAGAATTAGACTTGGAAATACACAGTAGCGGGTGTGTGTGAAGTTATTCTGAATGACCCAATGTGCACCTTGAATATTATATACCCTTTTAGGGATAGATTTCAAATAGCTCTGATATAGCAGAAACCACTAAATTATGAAATTGCTAAATTGGGAATTGTATTTCAACCCAGAACAAGAAATGTGCTTGAACGGACACTAAATAACTCGCCCAGCTACAGCACTAAGGACAGATTTAGCTGGATATAAATTTGAGGCCTAGTATTTAGGCGCTGGGTGACAGGTATGGGTTTAGTGACAGAATTAGACTTGGAAATGCACAGTAGCGGGTGTGTGAAGTTATTCTGAATGACCCTATGTGCACCTTGAATATTATATACCCTTTTAGGGATAGATTTCAAATAGCTCTGATACAGCAGAAACCACTAAATTTTTAAATTGCTAAATTGGGAATTGTATTTCAACCCAGAACAAAAAATGTGCTTTGACGGACACTAAATAACTTTCCCAGCCACAACAGGACAGCGGTAACGAGAGATTTAGCGGGATATAAATTTGAGGCCTAGTATTTAGGCGCTGGGTGACCGGTATGGATTTAGTGACAGAATTAGACTGGGATATGGCCAAAAAATAACCACACTATTGCTGGTTAAATGCACTTGGTGATGGGCGCAGCTTGCCCCTGATGTAGTATATGGCCAAAAAATGAACAGACTATTGCTGGTTAAATGCACTTGGTGTCACAGCTTGACCAACCACACTACTGAGGGTTAAATGCACTTGGTGACGGGCGCAGCTTGCCCCTGATGTAGTATATGGCCAAAAAATGAACAGACTATTGCTGGTTAAATGCACTTGGTGACGGGCGCAGCTTGCCCCTGATTTAGTATATGGCCAAAAAATGAACAGACTATTGCTGGTTAAATGCACTTGGTGTGATAGCTTGACCAACCACACTACTGAGGGTTAAATGCACTTGGTGACGGGCGCAGCTTGCCCCTGATGTAGTATATGGCCAAAAAATAAACAGACTATTGCTGGTTAAATGCACTTGGTGTGACAGCTTCACCCTGATGTAGGCTTTAGCCAAAAAACAAACGCACCATTGAGGGTTAAATGCACTTGGTGACAGGCGCAGCTTGCCCCTGATGTAGTATATGGCCAAAAAATAAACAGACTATTGCTGGTTAAATGCACTTGGTGTGACAGCTTCACCCTGATGTAGGCTTTAGCCAAAAAACAACCACACCATTGAGGGTTAAATGCACTTGGTCGCAGCTTGTGCTGGCGCACCACAAGACACAAAATGGCCGCCGATCACCCCAGAAAAATGTGACTGACAAACGGTCTGGGCAGCCTAAAAACAGTGAGCAATTGAGGATCAGCAGCTCAATGATCCACAGCTGCAGATCGATCAGTTAATCAAGTCCTTTGGAGGAGTTAATCTGCCTAATCTCGCCCTACTGTCGCAGCCGCAACCTCTCCCTACGCTAATCAGAGCAGAGTGACGAGCGGCGCTATGTGACTCCAGCTTAAATAGAGGCTGGGTCACATGGTGCTCTGGCCAATCACAGCCATGCCAATAGTAGGCATGGCTGTGATGGCCTCTTGGGGCAAGTAGTATGACGCTTGTTGATTGGCTGCTTTGCAGCCTTTCAAAAAGCGCCAAGAAAGCGTCACAAAAGCGCGAAGAAAGCGACGAACACCGAACCCGAACCCGGACTTTTACGAAAATGTCCGGGTTCGGGTCCGTGTCACGGACACCCCAAAATTCGGTACGAACCCGAACTATACAGTTCGAGTTCGCTCATCCCTACTCTCTATCCCACATCTGGTTCTATTGTCCATGAGTTACCACCTTCTGGAGCCAGGTAGATCAGACTATGAAGGCAATATGCTCTTCCACCTTTTCAATTCAAATTGAACATATTGTCTTGGCAAGACCCAGCCTTACATTCTTACCATCCAAACACAATCTAGCCACCCATCTTATAGCAGCTGCAAAATCTCTTATCCCCTTGCACTGGCTAAGCAAGGAGCCACCCACATTTAATGAATGGGTAAACAAGGTTAATCAAATTTGCCAATTTGAAGAGATTACCAGTTTACATAGTAGGCTCAAAAGATACATTTCACAAAATCTGGTCTCCCTGGCTCAGATACAGAGATCCAAATACCAAAGTTGCGTTAACTGTGCATGTATAATGTACGCTAAGATCATCCTAGGTACAACTACATACCGGAGATAGGAATGGTGTCATCTTTTACATGTGTGAGACTCCCCTTTTTTTTTCAATTTAGGGCACTAACATTTTTTGCATTAAAATGGCTTTAAAATAGCCCTTGAAAAGGCTAGAGGGATGTAAAAGGCAGTAAAATGTGCTTAAGAGCATGGCAACTGTTCTGCAAACAAATGTGGATAGGAAAAAACTTAAAATGAACTAAAATAACTAAAAATTACAAATTATTAACCTGCAACTCAGAGAAGCAGGTGGATATGGAGTCGGAGGTTGAGGAGGTGGTGAATGTGGTGTTGTAGGTGGAGGCAGCAATGGAGGAGGAGGTAGCCAACAATGTTTTTATTTTATTTTTTATATGGGTAGGTAGCCCCCAAAATATTGCGACAAGTAAATAAAAAAAAGAAAACAAAGAATCATTGCACTTGACTTGAGTACAAGAATGTATGTTTGATGGTATTATAAATGTCTATTCTGCACAAGGTACAGACAAGTCTTGTGGGATCCATGCCTGGTTCATTTTAATGAACATGAGCTTGTCCACGTTGGCTGTGGACAGGCGGCTGCGTCTGTCTGTAATGACGCCTTCTGCTGTGCAAAATACACGTTCAGAGAGTACACTGGCTGCAGGGCAGACCAGAACCTCTAAGGCCTCATGCATACAACATTATTTTTTGACGGTCCGCAAAATGGGGTTCAGTTGTTCCGTGATTCGTGTCCTTTTTTTCTTCCGTGTCTCTTCCGTGATTTTTGGAGGGTCACCAGACATGAAGGAAAGTTTAAAAAAAAAAGTTTTGGTGTCCGCCTAGCCATGCGGAGCCAAACGGATCCGTCCTGACTTACAATGCAAGTCAATAGAGATGGATCCGTTTGACGTTGACACAATATGGTGCAATTGCAAACAAATCCGTCCCCCATTGACTTTCAATGTAAAGTCAGGAGTCCCTATCGGAGTATTCTCCAATCCGATGGTATATTTTAACTTGAAGAGTCCCCATCACCATAGGAACGCCTCTATGTTAGAATATACCATTGAATTTGAGTTACATCGTGAAAACTCAGATCCGACAGTATATTCTAACACAGAGGCATTACCATGGTGATGGGGACGCTTCAAGTTAGAATATACTAAGAACTGTGTACATGACTGCCCCCTGCTGCCTGGCAACATCCAATCTCTTACAGGGGGCTGTGATCTGCGCAATTAACCCCTCAGGTGCCGCACCTGAGGGGTTAATTGAGGGGTTAATTGAGCGTATCATAGCCCCCTGTAAGAGATCAGGGGCTGCCAGGCAGCAGGGGGCAGACCCCCCCTCCCTTCCCAGTTTTACATTCATTGGTGGCCAGTGCGGCCCCCCTCCCTCCCTCTACTGGCTGCCATGGTTACTTAGCAATATTAGAAGCATTATACTTACCTGCTGCGATGTCTGTGACCAGCCGGGCGCTCCTCTTACTGGTAAGTGACAGGTCTGTGCGGCGCATTGCTTAATGATCTGTCACTTACCAGTAGGAGGAGCTCCTGGCCGGTCACAGAAAGCGGAGCAGGTAAGTATAATGCTTCTAATATTGCTAAGGCCGCACTGGCCACCAATGAAATTAATACAGTAGAGGGAGGGAGGGGGGCCGCACTGGCCACCAATGAATTTAAAACTGGGGAGGGAGGGGGCTCTGTCCCCTGCTGCCTGGCAGCCCCTGATCTCTTACAGGGGGCTATGATACGCACAATTAACCCCTCAGGTGTGGCACCTGAGGGGTTAATTGTGCGGATCACAGCCCCCTGTAAGATATCGGGTGCTGCCAGGCAGCAGGGGGCAGTTATGTACACAGTTCGTAGTATATTCTAACTTGAAGCGTCCCCATCACTGTTAGAATATACTGTCGGATCTGAGCTCTGAAAAATCTTCGGATCCGTCTGTATGAAAGTAGCCTATGGACACGGATCACTGACGCAGATGACAATCTTGTGTGCATCCGTGTTTTTTTAGGGACCCATTGACTTGAATGGGTCCGTGAACCGTTGTCAGTCAAAAAAATAGTTCAGGTCATATTTTTTGATGGACAGGAAACACGGATCACGGACGCAGATGAACAACGGTGCATGTTCCGAGTTTTCAATGGACCCATTGAAAGTCAATGGGTCCGCAGAAAATCACGGAAAACGGAACAACGGATACGGATGCACACAACGGTCGTGTGCATGAGGCCTAAGGCATACAGGGCAAGCTCTGGCCATGTGGACAATTTGGAGACCCAGAAGTTGAATGGGGCAGAACCATCAGTCAGTACGTGTAGTCGTGTGCACAGGTACTGTTCCACCATGTTGTTCAAATACTGCCTCCTACTAACACGCTCCATATCAGCAGTTGGGGACGGTTGTTGCGGCGAGGTGACAAAGCTTTTCCACATGTCGGCCATGCTAACCCTGCCTTGTGAGGTGCTGGTGCTGACACAGCTGCATTGACGACCTTATCCTCCTCCCCTGCCTTCGCCTTGTGCTTCTGGAAGAGGCAGCCCTGATCATCCAGCAACATTTCCAACACATATATATATAGCAGACTGTCATGTTTCCCTCCAGCCACCAGAGGCCACTGTGGCTGAGTAGGACAGTGAGAGGAGTTGTTTCCAGAGGACAAGGAGTTAAGTGTTTTTCCCGGGCTGAGCAGAGAGCCTGGGCTGAAGGTGTCTGAGTACACAGGAAGAAGGACGCTGTGCACTGAGAGGGAGATCCACAGGGAAGATTAGAGCGATTTCTCCCTGCCTGCTGTGACACAGTATCTGTGTGCTGTCTGCTGTAGTGTGAGGCACTTACCAGAGGAACTGTGAGTGAATTCCAGGCCCTGCCTGATTACACGTCCAGAGCTGCTGATTATCTCTAACCAGAGTTACAGAGACTACAAAGAGAGGCCAGAGCTGAGCCACGCTGAAGCAAGCAAGCAAGCAAGCAAGCAACCAGATCGGGACCCAGACTGTACCTGCCTGCATGTGCCGGACACCGAACTGTGAGTGCACTGATGCTAACCTGAGCTAGGACATAGTGGAATAGGATTTAGTTTAGTGCACCGTAGAGGTGCACCCCGGGTAGCGGGGACAGATAGGACTACCTAGAAGAGAGTAGCCTGCTATTGTCTGTACTTGTGTTTGTGATTCATTTGTGTTCTTTATGCAAATTTCCATTATCTTTATTGTGAATTCTCAAGCTGTTCATATTGTAAATCTGCTTCTCCGGCAGTTAGAGTTCTCTTTTAATAAAGCCGGTTTCTACTTCAGCCTCCTTGTCTGCTGCACTGTACTTGAGTCCTGCTCTACGGTCTCTTCCTCTGCTGACCGTTACAAGTGGCGCTGCGAGCAGGGTACAGTTACAGAGATGGAGGCGGCTGAAGGCAATGTGCATGATGTTAATGTGAGTACCTCAGGCAATGGTGGAACCCTTGCAAGGGCCCTTCCTATTGGCACGTTGTTCAACTTGCTACCCAAATTTGATGGCCAGAACATGACACTGTCAGACTGGGTGACAAGGTTACAGAGTGCTGTTAGGATTTACAATGTCAGCCCAGAACTACAAGAAGAAATTGCTTTGGCCGCTCTCGAGGGTGAGCCCCGAAGAAATGTTCTCCTACAACCAGAAGCCACGCGCAATACATTGCAAGAGATGGTGAGATTCCTGGAAGAAATATATGGGGAAACAGCCAGTGCAGGGCACCTCCGGGCGAAGTTTTTTTACCGGATTCAACGGGAAGACGAAGGTGTCTCTCAGTACGCTACAGCCCTACAGGAAGTGTTGGCCGAGGTACAAAAAAAAGAGGCAGATGGGGTTACTGGCATGGGACCCATAGACCGGATACTGCGGGAACAATTTATTCTGGGGCTCTACAGCAATGCCCTGAAACAGGCTCTGCGGGAACGAGTCAGAGTAGACCCTACCCTAACCTTTCGACAAATTTTGGCAGAGGCCGTGACGCGAAACAAAGAAGACGGCTATGCTTCTGGAGTAATACGGACCCAGACCGTTACACCCCCCGGGGTTACAAGAAATGAGGAAGCCCTGGTCAGAGTGGTACAAGACTTGCAGAGCTCCCTGAGTGCCATGCATGAAAAGTTGACACACCTGGAGAAACGGATAGAGTCGCGCCATACTACTGAGGCTGCCTATCCAGCCCGACAACAAACCTATCAGGCGACTCCGTGGGTTCCTACACCCGAATGCCCTTATGCTAGTTTACCATACCATCAAGCCCCTCATTACCCTTCAGTGGGGCCATCCAGCCAAGCTCTGAGGGCACCTCCCACTCGCAGGCTAAAAGTGGGCCGTCAAGGGGCACAGTGTTGGCGGTGTGGAGATCTAGGACATTTCGCCAGAGAGTGTCGGAATAATCCAGCTGGATGCCAAGAACCGCCGTTAAACTACCGACCCCTGCAGTAGTGGGGCGTACTGCAGGGGAGGTGGAGAGCCAAGTTACCCAGCAAAGCTCCGAACACCTGGTCGCAGGGTGCCCCACTATACGAGCTGAGTTCGAAGGTGTTCCTGTCGACTGCTTAGTGGATACTGGGTCTCAGGTGACAACTATGCCCGAGTCATTCTTCTACCGTTACTTTCAAGCGCTGGCCAAGCCAGAACGAGAGACACTGGTCCGGGTTACAGCGGCTAACCAACAACAGATTCCTGTCACAGGGGTCGTGTGGATGAATGTACGGCTGTGTGGACAGGAAGTGGGGCGGAAAGGTATCTTGTTGGTCCCCGAAATGTTCAAAGAAGATGTGCCGGTGATAATGGGCATGAATATCCTGCGAGAATTGGATCAGATCATGTTCACCAAACGGGGGCCGGGTTACTGGAAACAAGCCACCCCGCACAAACCTACCCAGAAAGCATTTCAACGGCTAATCCGTTTTTGTGGAACACAGAAAAGTGTACCAGCACACCAGGCGGTGGGAACGATCCGAGCGCCAGGAAAGGCTACCTTCACCCTTCCCCCTGGTCGGGAGACCGTGCTGACGTTACCCGTGGGAACTTTCCGTAATCTTGAAGGCATGGAGGTGTTCGTTGAACCAACAGGCCTAGGAGAGCTGGGTCAGGACGTCCTGGTGGCCCGGACACTGGGAGTGGTCCAGAATGGACGAGTACCCATAAGAGCTGTGAATGTGGGATATCTAGAAGTTCCCTTGACGCCAGGGGTGGAACTGGCTCGTGTGTACCTACATCAGGGAGAAATCCTGAGTCAGAGAGAAGTGACTCTAGCTCCGGTAGGGGATGCTGGTTGGACCCTGGCAGTTACTGCCAGTGCAGAAGAGGCGCCGACCCCCAGAATCAGGCTGCGTTTGCCCGCCACGCCGATGACTTTGGCTGCACGAATGCTATCACACATGAGATACCGACGGGGGACACTCCACCAATTCGGGAGAGATATCGACAGATTCCGCCCAAGTTGTACCAGGAAGTGAAGACGCTATTGAAACTGATGATAGATTCCAGAGTGGTGCGGGGAAGCCAGAGCCCTTGGGCAGCCCCAGTGGTGCTTGTCAAGAAGAAGGACGGCACTATTCGATTTTGTGTGGATTACCGGCGGTTGAATGCTTGCACTGCGCGAGACTCATATCCTCTGCCACGCATCGAGGAGTCTCTGACGGCTCTAGGACGAGCCAAATACTTCTCCACCCTGGATCTAGCAAGTGGGTACTGGCAAGTACCAGTGGCTGAGCAGGACAAGGCAAAGACAGCATTCATACTCCCCATGGGGTTATTTGAATTCAACAGGATGCCATTCGGACTGACTAATGCCCCTGGAACCTTCCAGCGGCTGATGGAGAGATGCCTGGGAGACCTGAATTTTGAAGCCACTCTGATATACCTAGACGATATCATCGTATACTCTGCTACTTTTCAAGAACACTTGAATCGGCTAGGGCAGGTACTCGAGCGACTGCGATCTCATGGCCTGAAGGTAAAGCCAAAGAAGTGTCATCTCTTCAAGAGGGAGATCGAGTACCTGGGCCATAGGGTGTCCCAAGACGGAGTGCTACCGTCCCAAGACAAAGTGGCTGCAATACGACAATGGCTAGTGCCGAGAACACTGCGTGAGTTGAAGGCCTTCCTGGGACTGACTGGGTACTACCGGCGGTTCATCAAAGACTACGCAAAAATAGCGGGCCCTCTGAATGAGTTGTTGAGAGGAACGGCTGGGCAACCCAAGGGCCAAAGTATCCCCTGGGGACAGAAACAGGAAGAGGCCTTCCAGGCCCTGAAAGAAGCCCTGACATCGGCCCCCATCTTGGCTTATGCCGATTTTGATAAACCATTCATCTTAGCTACTGATGGCAGCCTCTACGGACTTGGGGCAGTCCTGTCGCAGGTACAGGATGGACATGAGAGAGTGATCGCTTATGCCAGTAGATCCTTGCGAGATACGGAGCGAAACCCCCATAACTACAGTTCCTTCCGGCTGGAACTCCTTGCCCTGGTGTGGGCTATGACGGAGAAATTTGCAGGATATCTGACAGGAGCTAAGATCTTCGTACGGACGGATAACAATCCCCTGGCCCATCTGGGTACGGCCAAGTTGGGAGCCCTGGAGCAACGCTGGGCGGCTCGCCTCGCAAAGTATGACTTCTCAATTCGCTACCGCTCCGCTACAGAGAACACTAATGCTGATGGTCTCTCGAGGGTTACTTTTGAAACTCCAGTAGGGGATATGGATGAACAAAAGGAAGAAGATGAAACTCCTGACTTCCGCAAGTTCGCTCCCCCAACAGTCGCGGCCCAGACAAGTGGGGAGGCCCGTAAGCTACCCAAAGCATTGGGGAGAACTAATGAAGAATGGGGCAGATTGCAAGATGAAGACATTGGACTGCAGCAAATGAAAAGCTGGGTAACCCAGTGCAGGAAACCCAACAAAGAAGAAAGGACTGATCTGGATGCCGAGATGAAGTCCGTTCTACATCAATGGGACAGACTGGAAGTGCATGGAGCTGTTTTGTTCCGCAAGTGGCAACAGCCTGCCGACCTAGAGGCGAGGTGGCAGGTAGTGATACCCAGAAGAATGGCACGGGAGATAGCCAAAGAGGCTCATGAGTTTGGAGCTCACTTCGGGCCAGTCAAGACATACCAGTGGCTGCAGCGTTATGTGTATTGTCCGCGACTGGAGGCCACAGTTGAAGAAGTTTGCCGACAGTGTCGAGTGTGTGAACTCACGAAGAGTACAGAACAGAGAGCACCCCTACAGTCCATCCAGACCACAGAACCGCTGGAAGTGTTGATGATAGACTATCTTCTTGTGGGACAATCGTCAAGAGGTCCACAGTATTGCCTGGTCATGATCGACCACTTCTCCAAGTTTGCAGTAGTCACCCCAACTCGGGACCAGACGGCCGAGTCCGCTGCACGAGCCATTTGTCAAGACTTCATTCGGGTCTATGGGTGTCCAAAGCGGATCCATTCAGATCAAGGGGCGTGCTTTCAAGGAAAAGTGATGGAAGAGCTACATCGACTGTACGGCATTGAAAAATCCAGGACAACTCCTTATCATCCCCAAGGAAACGGAGCCTGTGAGCGCTTTAACCGCACATTGCTGCAAATGCTGAGGACGCTAGAGGAAGACAAGAGGGCACACTGGCCTGACTACCTGCCAGAATTAGTCTGGGCTTACAATAATCGTGTCCACACCACCACCGGTTACACCCCATACATGTTACTGTTCGGTAGGGCTGGTCGAGAGATCGTGGAATTAAACCTAGAACAGCCAGAAGACCTAATAGAGCGATCAACCACCTCATGGGTGAAAGAACACCGTCGGCGTCTCCAGACCATTCGCCGGTTGGCAGGTCAGCGGTTACAGGAGAGAGCTCATACAGACCGTCCTCCAGTTCAGGAGGTTCCATTGCAGCCTGGGGATCGGGTACTGGTACGAGAGAAACGTCCCAGAGGCAAGTTGAGTGAGCGTTGGGAAGTACAGCCGTATAAAGTGATCAAGAGAGTGTACCCTAATGGTCCGGTCTACGAAGTGCAGGTTGAGAATGAGGAATTTGCTTCACGGACTCTACATAGGAATATGTTACGGCCATGCCGGTCCAAAGATCCCGCACCTGTTCAGAGGACACCTCCTCCTGCCCCATACTCAGAACTTGTTATCTCTGATGGAGATTATGGTGAAGACTGGTGGACTGCTCCCAACACTGAAGGAGCCTCCCAGGTTACAGGTGATGAAGGCACTGTCACAGAACCATTGCCAGCCCGTAATGGAGAGGGGCCCTCGGACACACCCGAACCTCCTATTGTGGTGGATGAATCCAGACTGGCAGTTCCTAGTGGAGAGAGTCAGGTCGTAACAGATAGCCAGGACCTCCGGAGATCCAGTAGGCTTACTGCAGGGGTTCCACCAAACAGGTACGCTGCTGATGAGTTCATTTGGTCCACCTGTATGTATTGTGGACAATGTTGTACTGCTGTATAAAAAGTTACATTAACCATTATTTCTATGGACTATATAGCAAGGCCGAGGACGGCCACCTTTAAGTGGGGAGGCATGTAAGAGGCAGCCCTGATCATCCAGCAACATTTCCAACACATATATATATAGCAGACTGTCATGTTTCCCTCCAGCCACCAGAGGCCACTGTGGCTGAGTAGGACAGTGAGAGGAGTTGTTTCCAGAGGACAAGGAGTTAAGTGTTTTTCCCGGGCTGAGCAGAGAGCCTGGGCTGAAGGTGTCTGAGTACACAGGAAGAAGGACGCTGTGCACTGAGAGGGAGATCCACAGGGAAGATTAGAGCGATTTCTCCCTGCCTGCTGTGACACAGTATCTGTGTGCTGTCTGCTGTAGTGTGAGGCACTTACCAGAGGAACTGTGAGTGAATTCCAGGCCCTGCCTGATTACACGTCCAGAGCTGCTGATTATCTCTAACCAGAGTTACAGAGACTACAAAGAGAGGCCAGAGCTGAGCCACGCTGAAGCAAGCAAGCAAGCAACCAGATCGGGACCCAGACTGTACCTGCCTGCATGTGCCGGACACCGAACTGTGAGTGCACTGATGCTAACCTGAGCTAGGACATAGTGGAATAGGATTTAGTTTAGTGCACCGTAGAGGTGCACCCCGGGTAGCGGGGACAGATAGGACTACCTAGAAGAGAGTAGCCTGCTATTGTCTGTACTTGTGTTTGTGATTCATTTGTGTTCTTTATGCAAATTTCCATTATCTTTATTGTGAATTCTCAAGCTGTTCATATTGTAAATCTGCTTCTCCGGCAGTTAGAGTTCTCTTTTAATAAAGCCGGTTTCTACTTCAGCCTCCTTGTCTGCTGCACTGTACTTGAGTCCTGCTCTACGGTCTCTTCCTCTGCTGACCGTTACAAGTGGCGCTGCGAGCAGGGTACAGTTACAGAGATGGAGGCGGCTGAAGGCAATGTGCATGATGTTAATGTGAGTACCTCAGGCAATGGTGGAACCCTTGCAAGGGCCCTTCCTATTGGCACGTTGTTCAACTTGCTACCCAAATTTGATGGCCAGAACATGACACTGTCAGACTGGGTGAAAAGGTTACAGAGTGCTGTTAGGATTTACAATGTCAGCCCAGAACTACAAGAAGAAATTGCTTTGGCCGCTCTCGAGGGTGAGCCCCGAAGAAATGTTCTCCTACAACCAGAAGCCACGCGCAATACATTGCAAGAGATGGTGAGATTCCTGGAAGAAATATATGGGGAAACAGCCAGTGCAGGGCACCTCCGGGCGAAGTTTTTTTACCGGATTCAACGGGAAGACGAAGGTGTCTCTCAGTACGCTACAGCCCTACAGGAAGTGTTGGCCGAGGTACAAAAAAAAGAGGCAGATGGGGTTACTGGCATGGGACCCATAGACCGGATACTGCGGGAACAATTTATTCTGGGGCTCTACAGCAATGCCCTGAAACAGGCTCTGCGGGAACGAGTCAGAGTAGACCCTACCCTAACCTTTCGACAAATTTTGGCAGAGGCCGTGACGCGAAACAAAGAAGACGGCTATGCTTCTGGAGTAATACGGACCCAGACCGTTACACCCCCCGGGGTTACAAGAAATGAGGAAGCCCTGGTCAGAGTGGTACAAGACTTGCAGAGCTCCCTGAGTGCCATGCATGAAAAGTTGACACACCTGGAGAAACGGATAGAGTCGCGCCATACTACTGAGGCTGCCTATCCAGCCCGACAACAAACCTATCAGGCGACTCCGTGGGTTCCTACACCCGAATGCCCTTATGCTAGTTTACCATACCATCAAGCCCCTCATTACCCTTCAGTGGGGCCATCCAGCCAAGCTCTGAGGGCACCTCCCACTCGCAGGCTAAAAGTGGGCCGTCAAGGGGCACAGTGTTGGCGGTGTGGAGATCTAGGACATTTCGCCAGAGAGTGTCGGAATAATCCAGCTGGATGCCAAGAACCGCCGTTAAACTACCGACCCCTGCAGTAGTGGGGCGTACTGCAGGGGAGGTGGAGAGCCAAGTTACCCAGCAAAGCTCCGAACACCTGGTCGCAGGGTGCCCCACTATACGAGCTGAGTTCGAAGGTGTTCCTGTCGACTGCTTAGTGGATACTGGGTCTCAGGTGACAACTATGCCCGAGTCATTCTTCTACCGTTACTTTCAAGCGCTGGCCAAGCCAGAACGAGAGACACTGGTCCGGGTTACAGCGGCTAACCAACAACAGATTCCTGTCACAGGGGTCGTGTGGATGAATGTACGGCTGTGTGGACAGGAAGTGGGGCGGAAAGGTATCTTGTTGGTCCCCGAAATGTTCAAAGAAGATGTGCCGGTGATAATGGGCATGAATATCCTGCGAGAATTGGATCAGATCATGTTCACCAAACGGGGGCCGGGTTACTGGAAACAAGCCACCCCGCACAAACCTACCCAGAAAGCATTTCAACGGCTAATCCGTTTTTGTGGAACACAGAAAAGTGTACCAGCACACCAGGCGGTGGGAACGATCCGAGCGCCAGGAAAGGCTACCTTCACCCTTCCCCCTGGTCGGGAGACCGTGCTGACGTTACCCGTGGGAACTTTCCGTAATCTTGAAGGCATGGAGGTGTTCGTTGAACCAACAGGCCTAGGAGAGCTGGGTCAGGACGTCCTGGTGGCCCGGACACTGGGAGTGGTCCAGAATGGACGAGTACCCATAAGAGCTGTGAATGTGGGATATCTAGAAGTTCCCTTGACGCCAGGGGTGGAACTGGCTCGTGTGTACCTACATCAGGGAGAAATCCTGAGTCAGAGAGAAGTGACTCTAGCTCCGGTAGGGGATGCTGGTTGGACCCTGGCAGTTACTGCCAGTGCAGAAGAGGCGCCGACCCCCAGAATCAGGCTGCGTTTGCCCGCCACGCCGATGACTTTGGCTGCACGAATGCTATCACACATGAGATACCGACGGGGGACACTCCACCAATTCGGGAGAGATATCGACAGATTCCGCCCAAGTTGTACCAGGAAGTGAAGACGCTATTGAAACTGATGATAGATTCCGGAGTGGTGCGGGGAAGCCAGAGCCCTTGGGCAGCCCCAGTGGTGCTTGTCAAGAAGAAGGACGGCACTATTCGATTTTGTGTGGATTACCGGCGGTTGAATGCTTGCACTGCGCGAGACTCATATCCTCTGCCACGCATCGAGGAGTCTCTGACGGCTCTAGGACGAGCCAAATACTTCTCCACCCTGGATCTAGCAAGTGGGTACTGGCAAGTACCAGTGGCTGAGCAGGACAAGGCAAAGACAGCATTCATACTCCCCATGGGGTTATTTGAATTCAACAGGATGCCATTCGGACTGACTAATGCCCCTGGAACCTTCCAGCGGCTGATGGAGAGATGCCTGGGAGACCTGAATTTTGAAGCCACTCTGATATACCTAGACGATATCATCGTATACTCTGCTACTTTTCAAGAACACTTGAATCGGCTAGGGCAGGTACTCGAGCGACTGCGATCTCATGGCCTGAAGGTAAAGCCAAAGAAGTGTCATCTCTTCAAGAGGGAGATCGAGTACCTGGGCCATAGGGTGTCCCAAGACGGAGTGCTACCGTCCCAAGACAAAGTGGCTGCAATACGACAATGGCTAGTGCCGAGAACACTGCGTGAGTTGAAGGCCTTCCTGGGACTGACTGGGTACTACCGGCGGTTCATCAAAGACTACGCAAAAATAGCGGGCCCTCTGAATGAGTTGTTGAGAGGAACGGCTGGGCAACCCAAGGGCCAAAGTATCCCCTGGGGACAGAAACAGGAAGAGGCCTTCCAGGCCCTGAAAGAAGCCCTGACATCGGCCCCCATCTTGGCTTATGCCGATTTTGATAAACCATTCATCTTAGCTACTGATGGCAGCCTCTACGGACTTGGGGCAGTCCTGTCGCAGGTACAGGATGGACATGAGAGAGTGATCGCTTATGCCAGTAGATCCTTGCGAGATACGGAGCGAAACCCCCATAACTACAGTTCCTTCCGGCTGGAACTCCTTGCCCTGGTGTGGGCTATGACGGAGAAATTTGCAGGATATCTGACAGGAGCTAAGATCTTCGTACGGACGGATAACAATCCCCTGGCCCATCTGGGTACGGCCAAGTTGGGAGCCCTGGAGCAACGCTGGGCGGCTCGCCTCGCAAAGTATGACTTCTCAATTCGCTACCGCTCCGCTACAGAGAACACTAATGCTGATGGTCTCTCGAGGGTTACTTTTGAAACTCCAGTAGGGGATATGGATGAACAAAAGGAAGAAGAGGAAACTCCTGACTTCCGCAAGTTCGCTCCCCCAACAGTCGCGGCCCAGACAAGTGGGGAGGCCCGTAAGCTACCCAAAGCATTGGGGAGAACTAATGAAGAATGGGGCAGATTGCAAGATGAAGACATTGGACTGCAGCAAATGAAAAGCTGGGTAACCCAGTGCAGGAAACCCAACAAAGAAGAAAGGACTGATCTGGATGCCGAGATGAAGTCCGTTCTACATCAATGGGACAGACTGGAAGTGCATGGAGCTGTTTTGTTCCGCAAGTGGCAACAGCCTGCCGACCTAGAGGCGAGGTGGCAGGTAGTGATACCCAGAAGAATGGCACGGGAGATAGCCAAAGAGGCTCATGAGTTTGGAGCTCACTTCGGGCCAGTCAAGACATACCAGTGGCTGCAGCGTTATGTGTATTGTCCGCGACTGGAGGCCACAGTTGAAGAAGTTTGCCGACAGTGTCGAGTGTGTGAACTCACGAAGAGTACAGAACAGAGAGCACCCCTACAGTCCATCCAGACCACAGAACTGCTGGAAGTGTTGATGATAGACTATCTTCTTGTGGGACAATCGTCAAGAGGTCCACAGTATTGCCTGGTCATGATCGACCACTTCTCCAAGTTTGCAGTAGTCACCCCAACTCGGGACCAGACGGCCGAGTCCGCTGCACGAGCCATTTGTCAAGACTTCATTCGGGTCTATGGGTGTCCAAAGCGGATCCATTCAGATCAAGGGGCGTGCTTTCAAGGAAAAGTGATGGAAGAGCTACATCGACTGTACGGCATTGAAAAATCCAGGACAACTCCTTATCATCCCCAAGGAAACGGAGCCTGTGAGCGCTTTAACCGCACATTGCTGCAAATGCTGAGGACGCTAGAGGAAGACAAGAGGGCACACTGGCCTGACTACCTGCCAGAATTAGTCTGGGCTTACAATAATCGTGTCCACACCACCACCGGTTACACCCCATACATGTTACTGTTCGGTAGGGCTGGTCGAGAGATCGTGGAATTAAACCTAGAACAGCCAGAAGACCTAATAGAGCGATCAACCACCTCATGGGTGAAAGAACACCGTCGGCGTCTCCAGACCATTCGCCGGTTGGCAGGTCAGCGGTTACAGGAGAGAGCTCATACAGACCGTCCTCCAGTTCAGGAGGTTCCATTGCAGCCTGGGGATCGGGTACTGGTACGAGAGAAACGTCCCAGAGGCAAGTTGAGTGAGCGTTGGGAAGTACAGCCGTATAAAGTGATCAAGAGAGTGTACCCTAATGGTCCGGTCTACGAAGTGCAGGTTGAGAATGAGGAATTTGCTTCACGGACTCTACATAGGAATATGTTACGGCCATGCCGGTCCAAAGATCCCGCACCTGTTCAGAGGACACCTCCTCCTGCCCCATACTCAGAACTTGTTATCTCTGATGGAGATTATGGTGAAGACTGGTGGACTGCTCCCAACACTGAAGGAGCCTCCCAGGTTACAGGTGATGAAGGCACTGTCACAGAACCATTGCCAGCCCGTAATGGAGAGGGGCCCTCGGACACACCCGAACCTCCTATTGTGGTGGATGAATCCAGACTGGCAGTTCCTAGTGGAGAGAGTCAGGTCGTAACAGATAGCCAGGACCTCCGGAGATCCAGTAGGCTTACTGCAGGGGTTCCACCAAACAGGTACGCTGCTGATGAGTTCATTTGGTCCACCTGTATGTATTGTGGACAATGTTGTACTGCTGTATAAAAAGTTACATTAACCATTATTTCTATGGACTATATAGCAAGGCCGAGGACGGCCACCTTTAAGTGGGGAGGCATGTAAGAGGCAGCCCTGATCATCCAGCAACATTTCCAACACATATATATATAGCAGACTGTCATGTTTCCCTCCAGCCACCAGAGGCCACTGTGGCTGAGTAGGACAGTGAGAGGAGTTGTTTCCAGAGGACAAGGAGTTAAGTGTTTTTCCCGGGCTGAGCAGAGAGCCTGGGCTGAAGGTGTCTGAGTACACAGGAAGAAGGACGCTGTGCACTGAGAGGGAGATCCACAGGGAAGATTAGAGCGATTTCTCCCTGCCTGCTGTGACACAGTATCTGTGTGCTGTCTGCTGTAGTGTGAGGCACTTACCAGAGGAACTGTGAGTGAATTCCAGGCCCTGCCTGATTACACGTCCAGAGCTGCTGATTATCTCTAACCAGAGTTACAGAGACTACAAAGAGAGGCCAGAGCTGAGCCACGCTGAAGCAAGCAAGCAAGCAAGCAAGCAACCAGATCGGGACCCAGACTGTACCTGCCTGCATGTGCCGGACACCGAACTGTGAGTGCACTGATGCTAACCTGAGCTAGGACATAGTGGAATAGGATTTAGTTTAGTGCACCATAGAGGTGCACCCCGGGTAGCGGGGACAGATAGGACTACCTAGAAGAGAGTAGCCTGCTATTGTCTGTACTTGTGTTTGTGATTCATTTGTGTTCTTTATGCAAATTTCCATTATCTTTATTGTGAATTCTCAAGCTGTTCATATTGTAAATCTGCTTCTCCGGCAGTTAGAGTTCTCTTTTAATAAAGCCGGTTTCTACTTCAGCCTCCTTGTCTGCTGCACTGTACTTGAGTCCTGCTCTACGGTCTCTTCCTCTGCTGACCGTTACACTTCCACTTGTCCTCCAGTGTCAGTCGGGAATGCTCTCAGGAGCGCGGCTACCAGCTTGCGCTTGTAGTAGCACATTAAGGATGGCACATTGGGAATTAAGGACGGCACATTGTCTTTGTAACGGGGATCCAGCAGGGTGGCCACCCAGTAGTCAGCACACGTTAAAATGTGGGCAACTCTGCAGTCGTTGTGCAGGCACTGCAGCATGTAGTCGCTCATGTGTGCCAGACTGCCCAGTGGTAAGTCCTCTGTGGGAGGCATATCATCTGCGTCCTCCGTATCCCCCCAGCCACGCACCAGTGATGGGCCCGAGCTGCATTGGATGCCAACCCGCTGTGAACATGCTTCATCCCCATCCTCCTCCTCATCCTCCAGTAGTGGGCCCTGGCTGGCCAAATTTGTACCTGGCCTCTGCTGTTGCAAAAATCCTCTTTCTGAGCAACTTCTAAAACACTGGCCTGAAAGTGTTAGAGATGACCCCTCTTCCTCCTCCTCCTCCTGTGCCACCTCCTCTTCCATCATCACCCTAAGTGTTTTTTAAAGGAGACATAGAAGTGGTATTGTAACGCTGATAACAGCGATGTTATCATCTCCACCATGTTGGTGGAGTACTCAAAACAGTGCGACAGGGCACACAGGTCTCGCATGGAGGCCTAGTCATTGGTGGTGAAGTGGTGCTGTTCCGCAGTGCGACTCAACCGTGCGTGCTGCAGCTGAAACTCCACTATGGCCTGTTGCTGTTCGCAAGGTCTCTCCAGCATGTGCAAGGTGGAGTTCCACCTGGTGGGCACGCACGTCGCATATGAGGCGGTGAGCGGGAAGGCCAATGTTACACTGTAGAGCAGACAGCCGAGGGGCAGCAGGATGAGAACGCCGGAAGTGCGCACAGATGGCCCGCACTTTATGCAGCAGCTCTGACATGTTGGGGTAGTTGTGAATGAATTTCTGCACCACCAAATTCCGCACATGCGCCAGTCAAGAGATGTGCGTCAAACCGGCTAGTCCCAGAGCTGCAACGGGATTTCGCCCATTATCGCACACCACCAGGCCGGGCTTGAGGCCCACTGGCAACAACCACTCGTCGGTCTGTTGTTCTATACCCCGCCACAACTCCTGCGCGGTGTGGGGCCTGTCCCCCAAACACATCAGCTTCAGAACGGCCTGCTGACGTTTACCCCTGGCTGTGCTGAAGTTGGTGGTTAAGGTCTGTCTGGGGCCCAGCCGCCACTACGATTACCCAGTGTGCAGTTAGGGAGATATAGCGTCCCTGACCGTGCTTACTGGTCCACGTATCTGTGGTTAGGTGGACCTTACCACAGATGGCGTTGCACAGTGCTCACTTGATTTTTTTCCTATACTTTGTTGTGTAGGGAGGGGGGAGGGCACGGCTCTCCTGGAGTAGTAGTGGTGGCTGGGAACGACGTACTGTGGGACAGCAAGCGACATGAGCTGTTTGAAGCTGTCTGTGTCCACCAGCCTGAATGACAGCATTTCAAAGGCCAGCAGTTTAGAAACGCTGGCATTCAGGGCCAGGGATGAAGGGTGGCTAGGTGGGAATTTATGCTTTCTCTCAAAAGGTTTGTGAGATGGAGAGCTGAACGCTTCCGTGTGACATGGTGGAGATGCTTGGTGACGGAGGTGGTGTTGTTGGTGGCACATCCTCTGTTTGCTGGGCGGCAGGTGCCAACGTTCCTCCAGAGGCAGAGGAAGAGGCCGAGGCAGCAGCAGAAGAGGGAGCAGGAGAGGCCTGAGACGTTTCTTGGTTTTGAAGGTGCTTACTCCACTGCAGCCCATGTCTTGCATGTAGATGCCTGGTCATGCAGGTTGTGCTAAGTTTCAGAACGTTAATGCCTCTCTTCAGGCTCTGATGGCACAGCGTGCAAACCACTCGGGTCTTGTCATCAGCACATAGTGTGAAGAAGTGCCATGCCAGGGAACTCCTTGAAGCTGCCTTTGGTGTGCTCGGTCCCTGGTGACAGGAGCCAGTAGCAAGCTAACTGTTTTGGCGACGGCTGCTCTGCTTTTGCACACTGCTCCCGCTTTTGCTACGCTGTTGGCTCGGTCTCACCACTGCCTCTTCCTCCGAACTCTGAAAGTCAGTGGCACGACTTTTATTCCCGGTGAGGTCTAGGACCTCATCGTCCCCTGCATCGTCTTCCACCCAGTCTTCCTCCCTGACCTCCTTTTCGGTCTGCACACTGCAGAAAGACGCAGCAGTTGGCACCTGTGTTTAGTCATCATCAGAGACTTACTGAGGTGGTATTCCCATGTCCTCATCAGGAAACATAAAAGTTGTTGTACGTCAGTGCATTCTATGTCTTCCACCCCTGGGGAAGGGCTAGGTGAATGCCCTTGGGAAACCCTGCCAGCAGAAGACTGGGTGGAGGATAATGTGAACGTGCTGGATCCACTGTCGGCCACCCAATTGACTAGCGCCTGTACTTGCTCAGGCCTTACCATCCTTAGAACGGCATTAGGCCCAATCAAATATCGCTGTAGATTCTGGAGGCTACTGGGACCTGAGGTAGTAGGTTCAGTAGGACGTGCAGCTGTGGCAGAACGGCCACGTCCTCTCCCTGCACCAGAGGCTCCACCTGACCGCGTCCTTTATTAGATGTTTGCCTCATAGTTAGCGTTTACAAAGCAAAGTAAAAAGTGGTTAAGTCTGTTAAAAATAATTAACCGCCAATAAAAACCCTGATGTAGGGTATTGCACAATTTTTTTTTTTTAAACTCTATAGGTCAGCGGTATTTGTGGCCTAAATGTGACACTCACTTATGCGTGTCTTATCCCAGATGTGCAGTATATCAGAGTTTTTTTTCACCCCAGTTACCAAAAAGCTGTATTTCTGGGCTAAATGTAACAGTCAATTATGGACGTGTAATCCCAGATATGCAGTATATCAGAGGCTTTTTTTTACCCCAGTAACCAAAAAGCTGTATTTCTGGCCTAAATGTGACAGTCACTTATGCATGTGTAATCCCAGATGTGCACTATATTTAACAGATGTATTTTTTTTAACCCCAGTAAGCAAAAAGCTGTATTTCTGGACTTGCAGACATGCAGATAGCCTGTGCTGGTGCACTATCGTTGCATAAAATGGCTGCCGATTATGTATTGATATTGACAAACTGAAGAAAAAAATAAAAAGTTAGTTTTCAGAAGTAGTTGGCTCAGGGCAGGCTTAAAAAAATTGTGCACTGTACCCACAAAACTCATTTGCTGTAGATCGCAGAGTACAAAAAAAAGTTCTTGATAAGATTTCTCCCTGATCTCTCCCTCACAGCAGCTGCAGCCTCTCCCTACACTAATCCGAGCAGAGTGACGGGTGGCGCTACGTGACTCCAGCTTAAATAGAGGCTGGGTCACATGCTGCAGTTGGCCAATCACAGCCATGCCAATAGTAGGATTGGCTGTGATGGCCTTTTAGGGCAAGTAGTATGACGCTTGTTGATTGGCTGCTATGTAGGACTGTTTATACAAATAATTTTAATATAGATCTCCATATACAGTGGATATAAAAAGTCTACACACCCCTGTTAAAATGCCCCAAAGCATGATGTGCTGCCACCACTATGCTTCACTGTGGGTATGGTGTTCTTTTGGTTATGTGCAGTGTTGTTTTTATGGCAAACATATCTTTTGGAATTATGGCCAAAAAGTTCAACCTTGGTTTCATCAGACCATAAGACCTTTTCCTACATACTTTTGGGAGACTTCAGATGTGTTTTTTCAGAATGTAGCCTGGCTTGGATGTTTTTCTTCGCAAGAAAAGGCTTTTGTCTTTCCACTCTACCCCATAGCCCAGACATATGAAGAATATGGGAGATTGTTGTCACATGTACCACACAGCCAGTACTTGTCAGATATTCCTGCAGCTCCTTTAACCACTACAGGACCGCCGTACGCAGGATTGCGTCCTGGCGGCGGCCCTGCTCTTCTGGGTGGACGCATATACGCGTCCTCCCGCGAGAGCCGAGATTTCCTGTGAACGCGCGCTCACAAGAACGGAAGGTAAGCGAGTGGATCTCCAGCCTGCCAGCGGCGATCGCTCGCTGGCAGGCTGGAGATGTGTTTTTTTTTTAACCCCTAACAGGTATATTAGATGCTGTTTTGATAACAGCGTCTAATATACCTGCTACCTGGTCCTCTGCGGGGCCCCTTTTGTTTGGATCGACCCCCAGAGGACACAGGCAGCTCAGTAAAGTAGCACCAAACACCACTACACTACACCCCCACTTGTCACTTATTAACCCTTTATGAACCACTGATCACCCCATATAGACTCCCTGATCACCCCCTGTCATTGATCACCCCCCTGTAAGGCTCCATTCAGAGGTCCGTATGATTTTTACGGATCCACAGATACATGGATTGGATACGCAAAACACATGCGGACGTCTGAATGGAGCCTTACAGTGATCAATGACAAGGGGGAGATCACGCATATAGACTTCCTGATCACCCCCTGTCATTGATCAACCCCCTGTAAGGCTCCATTCAGACATTTTTTTGGGCACAAGTTAGGCTACTTTCACACTAGCGTTCGATCGGATCCTTTCTGAACGGATCCGCTCATATTAATGCAGACGGTGGCTCCGTTCAGAACGGATCCGTCTGCATTATAACTTAGAAAAATTTTCTAAGTGTGAAAGTAGCCTGAGCAGATCCGTTCAGACTTTACATTGAAAGTCAAAGGGGGACGTATCCGCTTGAAGATTGAGCCATATGGTGTCATCTTCAAGCGGATCCGTCCCCATTGACTTCCATTATAAGTCGGAACGGATCCGCTCGCCTCCGCACGGCCAGGCGGACACCCGAACGCTGCTTGCAGCGTTCAGGTGTCCGCTCACTGAGCGGAGCGGAGGCTGAGCGCTGGCAGGCGGATGCATTCTCAGTGGATCCGCCTCCACTGAGAATGCATTAGGGCCAGACGGCTGCGTTCAGGGCCGCTTGTGAGCCCCTTCAAACGGAGCTCACCTGCGGACACCTGAACGCAGGTGTGAAAGGAGCCTTAGCGGAAATTTTTTGTTTGTTTTTTCTTACAAATTCTCATATTCCACTAACTTGTGTCAAAAAATAAAATCTCACATGAACTCACCATACCCCTCACGGAATCCAAATGCGTAAACATTTTTAGACATTTATATTCCAGACTTCTTCTCACGCTTTAGGGCCCCTAAAATGCCAGGGCAGTATAAATACCCCACATGTGACCCCATTTCGGAAAGAAGACACCCCAAGATATTCCGGGCATATTGAGTCCATGAAAGATTGAAATTTTTGTCCCAAGTTAGCGGAAAGGGAGACTTTGTGAGAAAATACAAAAAAAAAATCAATTTCCGCTAACTTGTGCCAAAAAAATAAAAAAATTCTAGGAACTCGCCATGCCCCTCACAGAATACCTTGGGGTGTCTTCTTTCCAAAATGGGGTCACATGTGGGGTATTTATATTGCCCTGGCATGTTAGGGGCCCGAAAGCGTGAGAAGAAGTCTGGCATCCAAATGTCTAAAAATGCCCTCCTAAAAGGAATTTGGGCCGCTTTGCGCATCTAGGCTGCAAAAAAGTGTCACACATGTGGTATCGCCGTACTCAGGAGAAGTTGAGGAATGTGTTTTGGGGTGTCATTTTACATATACCCATGCTGGGTGAGATAAATATCTTGGTCAAATGCCAACTTTGTATACAAAAATTGGAAAAGTTGTCTTTTGCCAAGATATTTCTCTCACCCAGCATGGGTATATGTAAAATGACACCCAAAAACACATTCCCCAACTTCTCCTGAGTACGGCGATACCAGATGTGTGACACTTTATTGCAGCCTAGGTGGGCAAAGGACACACATTCCAAAGAGCACCTTTCGGATTTCGCAGGCCATTTTTTTTACACATTTTGATTGCAAAGTACTTCTCACACATATGGGCCCCTAAATTGCCAGGGCAGTATAACTACGCCACAAGTGACCCCATTTTGGAAAGAAGACACCCCAAGGTATTCCGTGAGGGGCATGGAGAGTTCCTAGAATGTTTTATTTTTTGTCATAAGTTAGCGGAAAATGATGATTTATTTCTTTTTTCTTACAAACTTGTGACAAAAAATAAAAAGTTCTATGAACTCACTATGCCCATCAGCGAATACCTTAGGGTGTCTACTTTCCGAAATGGGGTAATTTATGGGGTGTTTGTACTGTCTGGGCATTGTAGAACCTCAGGAAACATGACAGGTGCTAAGAAAGTCAGAGCTGCTTCAAAAAGCGGAAATTCACATTTTTGTACCATAGTTTGTAAACGCTATAACTTTTACCCAAACCATTTTCTTTTGCCCAAACATTTTTTTTTTATTACAGACATGTAGAACAATAAATTTAGCGAAAAATTTATATATGGATGTCGTTTTTTTTGCAAAATTTTACAGCTGAAAGTGAAAAATGTCATTTTTTTGCAAAAAAATCGTTACATTTTGATTAATAACAAAAAAAGTAAAAATGTCAGCAGCAATGAAATACCACCAAATGAAAGCTCTATTAGTGAGAAGAAAAGGAGGTAAAATTCATTTGGGTGGTAAGTTGCATGACCGAGCAATAAACGGTGAAAGTAGTGTAGTGCAGAAGTGTAAAAAGTGGCCTGGTCATTAAGGGGGTTTTAGCTAGGGGGGTTGAAGTGGTTAATGTTACTGTAGGCCTCTTGGTAGCCTCCCAGACCAGTTTTTTTCTAGTCTTTTCATCAATTTTGGAGGGACGTCCAATTCTTGGTAATGTCACTGTTTTGCCATATTTCCTCCATTTGATGACTGTCTTAACTGTGTTCCATGGTGTATCTAATGCCTTGGAAATTTTTTTGTACCCTTCTCCTGACTGATACCTTTTAACAATGAGATCCCTCTGATGCTTTGGAAGCTCTCTGTGGACCATGGCTTTTGCTGTGGGATTCGACTAAGGGCCCTTTCACACCTGCGTTATAGTCTTCCGGCATAGAGTTCCGTCGTCGGGGCTCTATGCCGGAAGAATACTGATCAGGATTATCCTAATGCATTCTGAATGGACAGTCCGTCCTTCAGGATGCATCAGGATGTCTTCAGTTCCGGAACGGAACGTTTTTTGGCCGCAGCAAATAGCGCAGCATGCTGCGCTTTTTGCTCCGGCCAAAAATCCGGAACACTTGCCGCAAGGCCGGATCCGGAATGAATGCCCATTGAAAGGCATTGATCCGGATCCGGCCTTAAGCTAAACGTCGTTTCGGCGCATTGCCGGATGCGACGTTTAGCTTTTTCTCAATGGTTACCATGGCTGCCGGGACGCTAAAGTCCTGGCAGCCATGGTAAACTGTAGTGGGGAGCGGGGAGCAGCATACTTACCATCCGTGCGGCTCCCGGGGCGCTCCAGAGTGACGTCAGGGCGCCCCAGGCGCATGGATGACGTGATCGCATGGATCACATGATCCATGCGCATGGGGCGCTCTGACGTCACTCTGGAGCGCCCCGGGAGCCGCACGGACTGTAAGTATACCGCTCCCCCGCTCCCCACTACTACTATGGCAACCAGGACTTTAATAGCGTCCTGGGTGCCATAGTAACACTGAAAGCATTTTGAAGACGGATCCGTCTTCAAATGCTTTCAGTACACTTGCGTTTTTCCGGATCCGGCGTGTAATTCCGGCAAGTGGAGTACACGCCGGATCCGGACAACGCAAGTGTGAAAGAGGCCTAAGAAAATTTCAGGAAAAATCAACTAGAGTAGCTGAACTTTATTTGGGGTTAATCAGAGACACTGTAAACAATGGCAGGTGTATGCTGACTCCTATTTAACATGATTTTGAATGTGATTGCTTAATTCTGAACTACATCCCCAGTTATAAGACGGTGTGCACACTTATGCAACCACATTTTATTTTTTTTGTTTTCTTCCCGCCACCTAAAATATTTCAATTGAGTGGTACAGTTTATAGGTCACATTAAAGGTGGAAAAAGTTCTGAAATTATTTATCTTTGTCTCATTTTTTTAGGGGTGTGTAGACTTTTTATATCCACTGTACTTATCTCCCTATATCAAAATAATTCATTACCAATCACCTAACACCACTCGTCTGTCCTCTACTTGCTACCAGATATAGTGTGCCAGTCTATCCAGCAACATTTCAATTTCTCTCTTTTTCTGACTGGGTGAGTCAGTTAGACTTTGAGCACCTTGTTTGACAGTAGACGGGTGAGCAGCTATATTACATTGTGTTTAATCCTGCACATATTGTCTTCCTCCTTCCTAACCTTTGGGCACAAGTGTTGTTCACGATTGCAACTCATTGCATGTTGGTGTGCCCTTTTAAAAGATTCCTGAGGGTACCCACAATTCTTAAACCGGAAGTCACGTGATTGAATAGGCAATCAGTGACGCGCTGGTGTGCGCTATGTGATGCGTGTGACACCCTTTGATGATGTTTTAAGCATGCACAATTGTCGATAGCAATGGTCAACCGAGATGCTTGATGGATGTGCTCCCTTGGCTTCCGCCCCCCGTGAGGTAGCACACGTCCTTTTAATTGAACACAATTGTAAGTAATGTAATACTTGATTAAGATCACCATGGTATTGGAGGTTTTTAACTATGAGGCGTTGTGCTGTTTATTTGCTTGGCCTCTTTGAGGTATTGGGAGGTGTCCCATGCACTATATACATTTGTGTTTTGCCACTTGTAGTTATGCTTGACAAAGGCTACCTTATAGCCGAAACGTTGCATTTTTTGCTCTTTTTGTACACATTACTGTAAGTACTAAGAATATAAGGAATATCTGGGATGCTGCCACTACCTGTTTGCTTACTAACCGGTGGACTGCTGTGCATCTGTGGTCGTGGTTTGGCTGTTGCATTCCGGAAAGGTTGATTAGGCCCGTGCTTGTTGCTCTTCATAATTTTTTGTTCCCATTGATCCTAGAGGCTCATTTGCATATATTAAAACATTATTTTAATGCGGACACATATGGACATGGGACCAACACAAATGCCTTCAGCTGCCAAGCACACATGTAACAGGTCAGCCAGTGTCATAGGTACAAATCTGCTGACAGATGCCCTTTAACAACCAATGCTCTTAAATAAGATGGAAAAAATGAAAATATTTAATGTTCAAGGTAGAAAAACCACATTACACACTATGAAAATATTTTGACCATAATAGTGCCTCTTTGATTTTAATAGTCTTAATATTTTTTAATATATGGATCACAGTGATAGAAGGGGCGTCATCTTCCATCCATTAATTCAGAGTGACAATTTGTATCCAACCCTGGGTAGGAACGCCATCATGTCTCATATTGCTTGAATGCCCAGTTCTTGGAACTTTACCACCACTTCGTAAATGTAAATGAATGGGTAGATATACAATGAGAAGTAAAACACATAGTTATAGATAAATTGTGGGGTTATAGTCCATAAGATGAAAAGATAAAATCCATTGTTTGATATAACCCACAAAAGGCGCAAAAAAAGTTGAGAGTCGAACCTGAAAGATAGAGAACATAATATTGATTCCATCTGGGTCACACCTTCCTTATTTTTTGTGTCCTGTTTGCACAACGGAACAGACCGAATCCGGCATGAAAATTAATATAATTCATAAGTGCAAAATCTTGTTTTTTGTTAGCGAAAAAATAAATTAATGATCTAGTGCCCATTGAGCTACAGTGATTTTCATACCAGATCTGGTTTGTTCAGCTTGGATTTAATACAACCGGATCAGGCCGAAACAGATGCATCCAGATGAACACAAATAAAGAAAAATAGCTGCGCTAACCTGTGTCCCGCTTAATGGAGACACGGACCATAAAATCAGATCAGGCAAGATAAAAGTCCAAACAAAATGAAAACCTTCCAAAAAAAAACGTTACATCTTTAGGCTTCAAAAATCATGAATAATAAAATCCAAGTGTGACATCATACAGACAGGATAGTGTTATAGTCTACATGTTTCAGGTACCAAAATACTCATGACATTGTCATGACGTTTCGGATACTAAATTGACATGAGTAAGGATCACATTTTGGTATCCGAAACGTGTAAACTATAACTCTATCCTGTCTGCATGATGTCACACTTGGATTTTATTATTCATGATTTGAAGAATGAAGATGCAATGCTTTTTATTGGAAGCTGGACTCTTGTCATTTTTGGGGGAATTTATGATGCATCCAGATGTATTCAATGGCACAGATCCATTTAATTCCAGTTTTGAGATCCTGCGCCGGATCTTAAAACCGGAAAGCCACAACACAAATGTGAAACCAGCTTTAGTACTACACGCTCTCAAGAATTAAAGTGATTATTGTGCTCTTCAAAACTGATGATATCCTTAACATAAGAGATCAACGTTAGATAAGTGGGGGGGCTGAACTCGTGCCAAGTATTGCAGTTCAGTCCCTGAATCTGACTAAGCTTTACTGATACCAGGCACAGCTGCCACTAAAAGTACAGAGCTATGCCTGGTACACAGTGAAGTGGATGCTCATTAAAACAGAGTCGACCCCGACCAACCTAATATTGAAGGCCTGTCCTAAGGATAGGGCATCCATTTTAAAGAACCAGATAACCCTATAACAAATGAACAACATTACGTGGACCCCACCTTCTTAATGACACGGGTGTTTCTGGCGAAGACCATATGGACCATATCTAATATATAAAGCTGAGTGTATGTGCGTGTGACACACACTTGTGACAAAAAATAAAAACTTCCATGAACTCACTATGCCCATCACAAAATATCTTGGGGTGTCTTCTTTCCAAAATGGGGTCACATGTGGGGTATTTATACTGCCCTGGCATTTTAGGGGCCCTAAAGCGTGAGAAGAAGTCTCGGATCCAAAAACCAGGCCGCAACGCAATAAATTTTATTAACTTTATAATAACCTTTGAACAGAACATATAAACTTTATTTAACTTTTGGAACTGAACGTTAACTTTTTTGCTTACTGGTGTTTTTTTTTTTTGTTTTTTTTTACCTTTATAGGACAAACCTCTCCTTTCTCATGGGACAATGTGCAAAGCACAAATCGCCCAAAGATGCGGCGAAGTGCATTATGCACTTTGTCCCAGGTGAAAGGAGAGGTTTGCAGCAGCTGTGTGTGAATGGGCCCTAATAGCCCTGTGTGCCTGTCCTGCAAAATGTGATCCCTATGCTAAGTGTACCTGTGTGTGGTACTTCCGGAAACACTCCCCTAAGCATAGGGCAGGGTGGTCAGGGCAGTCAGGACAGAAATAGCGGGTGTCACGCCTTATTCCACTCCTGCTACAGACAAGACATCTTTTTCGGGGTGACGGTTGGGTTGAGGTACCAGCAACGACATTGGGGAAATGTCGCTCATGTAGATGGCTAACTACACTGGTGGATGGGGCCACGGAACCTCCTGGATACAGGAGGTTCTCGATGATCTCTTCCTGAAATTTGAGGAAGGATCCTGTTCTCCCAGCCTTACTGTAGAGAACAAAACTATTATACAGAGCCAATTGAATTAAAGGGGTTGTCCAGGTTCAGAGCTGAACCAGGACATACCTCCATTTTCACCCCGGCAGCCCCCCTGACATGAGCATCGGAGCAGTTCATGCTCCGAAGCTCTCCTTTGCCCTGCGCTAAATCGCGCAGGGCAAAGGCATTTTTCTGAGTTCCGGTGACGTACCGGGGCTCTCTATGGAGCTGACAGGCAGCCCGGTGATGTCACCGGCACTGATGGGCGGGATTTGGCTCTGCCCTAGCCAGTAAAACGGCTAGGGCAGAGCTAAAGCCCGCCCCTCAGAGCCGGTGACATCACCGAACACACTGCTGGGCGGAAGTTACCGCCCGGCAGTGTGTTATTGAAAACACAAGAGCCCATGCCCTGCGCGATCTAGCGCAGGGCACGGGAGCGCATCGGAGCATGAGATGCTCCGATGCCAGGCTCAGGAGGGCTGCCGGGGTGAAAATAAGGGTATGTCCGGGTTCACCTCTGAACCCGGACAACCCCTTTAAATATACAGACACCTTCTTATACCAGCGTCTGGTGCGTCAGGAAACTAAATACGGAGCCAACATCTGGTCATTGAAGTCCACCCCTCCCATGTGAAGGTTATAGTCGTGGACTGAGAGGGGCTTTTCAATGACACTGGTTGCTCTCTCAATTTGGATTGTCGTGTCTGCGTGAATGGAGGAGAGCATGTAAACATCACGCTTGTCTCTCCATTTCACCGCGAGCAGTTCTTGGTTAGACAAGGCAGCCCTCACCCCCCTTGCAAGACGGGTGGTAACGAGCCGTTGGGGGAAGCCCGCGCGAACTGCCAATCTGTTCTAGAAACAAATGCCTGAAGAGGGCCACACTTGTGTAGAAATTGTCCACATAAAGATGGTACCCCTTGCCAAATAAGGGTGACACCAAGTCCCAGACTTTCTTCCCACTGCTCCCCAGGTAGTCAGGGCAACGGACCAGCTCCAGGGTCTGATCTTTTCCCTCATAGATCCGAAATTTGTGGGTATAGCCTGTGGCCCTTTCACAGAGCTTATACAACTTGACCCCATACCGGGCGCGCTTGCTTGGGATGTATTGTTTGAAGCCAAGGCGCCCGGTAAAATGTATTAGGGACTCGTCTACGCAGATTTTTTGCTCAGGGGTATACAAATCTGCTAATTTCTGGTTGAAGTGGTCTATGAGGGGCCGAATTTTGTGGAGCCGGTCAAAAGCTGGGTGGCCTCTGGGACGGGAGGTAGTGTTGTCGCTAAAGAACAGGACATAGCAGCAGAGAACATGGGCATGTGATGAATTGGGTTCGTGGACCAATATGACCGCAATTCATGCTTTTTGGTTAGACCCATGTTGAGGAGAAGGCCCAGAATTTTTTTTATTTCAGAAACTTGGACTGGTTTCCACCGGAAAAGCTGGGCACAAAAGCTTCCCGGGATGGCGGATATAAATTGAGTGGCATACCGATTTGTTTCTGCCACAAGAGCTCCGCAGTCAAGAACAGCTCAAAAAATCCCAGGGCCGAACCGATCTGAGCTGTCTCAACCCGAACTCCAGACTGGGCGGTGAAAGGGGGAACTACTGGTGCGGCTGAAGTTGGGGACTGCCAATCAGGGTTTGCCAGCACCTCAGGGATTCTAAGGGCTCTACGGGCCTGTCTGTGCGGTGGCTGCGACGGGGTAACTACTGCACGTGCCACCGTACCAGCTTTAACTGCCCTTCTGGTGCTCGCCACTTCACCATGTTGTACGGCAGTGCTGGTACTAGGTCCAGGATGGGCTGCTCTGCTGGTGTTTGCCTCACCACGTAATCCGACAGCGCCAGCCCCACTCTGCTGCCCTTGAAGCGGATCCTGCGCAACCTGTGGTCTAGCAGCACGGGGCCGGGTTGTCACGGACAGTGTACAGGAAACAAGGCAAAGCAACATGTATAAACGACTCGCTGGATCCAAAAACTAAGGAACCAAGGGAGACCCCTGCAGAAGACCTGGCACTTTCCCTGGCTGCTCAGCCTATGCAAAGATCCGAATGGTGGAGGTTTGCATATCCACGAACCTTGACTATAAAGCCCTGAGCACCCTACAATAGTGAGGGGACACGACCACCGGCTCCCTACACAAGATACGGAGGGAGTCAGGGTCACCTGGGATCCAGCAAACAGAAAATAACAGATAAAGGTACAACACTTAGCTTTGAAGCAAACAGGAGGACAGAGTCAGCGTGCACACACACTCCAGGAAGTAGTATAAGCCGCCCAGAAAAGCCTTCTGGGGAAGAATTTAAAGGGAAGCAATTAGTCCAACACATGACAGCTGAGAGAGGCTAACGAGAGGAGGAGCTGAATACCACAACACAGAAACTCAAGGAGGAGGTTCTGAAAGGCCTCTGTCAGAGCTTCTCAGCTGTCTGGTTGTGACAGTACCCCTCCCACTACGAGTGGACTCCGGACACTCAGAACCCACCTTCTCAGGATGGGACCTATGGAAAGCCCTGATGAGACGAGAGGCCTTAATGTCCGTCACTGGGACCCACATCCTCTCCTCAGGACCATACCCCTCCCACTGAACAAGGTACTGAAGAGAACCGCGGACAAGACGAGAATCCACAATCCTAGAGACCTGAAATTCAAGATTCCCATCAACCATAATCGGAGGAGGAGGCAAAGGCGAGGGTACAATGGGTTGAACATAAGGTTTCAATAAGGACTTATGAAAAACATTATGGATCTCCCAAGTCTGAGGAAGATCAAGACGGTATGCAACAGGATTGATGACAGACAGGATTTTGTAAGGCCCAATAAACCTAGGACCCAACTTCCAGGAGGGAACCTTCAATTTGATATTCTTGGTAGACAACCACACCAGATCACCAACATTCAGGTCCGGACCAAGCACACGTCTCTTATCAGCCACACGCTTATATCTCTCACTCATGCTCTTTAGATTATCTTGAATCTTTTGCCAAATAGATGACAAAGACGAGGAGAATCTGTCCTCATCAGGTAAACCAGAAGACCCCTCTCCCGAGAAAGTCCCAAACTGTGGATGAAACCCATATGCACCAAAAAATGGTGACTTATCAGAGGACTCCTGACGACGGTTATTTAAAGCAAACTCAGCAAGGGACAAAAAAGAACACCAATCCTCTTGATTCTCCGCCACAAAACAACGCAGATATGTCTCCAGATTCTGATTGACGCGCTCTGTCTGGCCATTCGACTGCGGGTGGAAAGCAGAAGAGAATGACAACCGAACCCCCAAGCGAGAACAGAAAGCCTTCCAGAATCTGGAAACAAACTGCGTGCCCCTATCAGAGACTATGTCTGAAGGAATACCGTGCAATTTGACAATGTGATCAACAAATGCCTGCGCCAGCGTCTTAGCATTGGGCAAACCAGGAAAAGGGATGAAATGCACCATTTTGCTAAAACGGTCCACCACCACCAGAATCACAGTCTTCCCCGAGGAACGAGGCAGGTCCGTTATGAAGTCCATGGACAGATGTGTCCAAGGACGGGAAGGAATGGGTAAGGGAAGGAGAGGACCTGATGGCCGTGAATGAGGGACTTTGGCACGAGCGCAAGTCTCGCAGGCTGCCACAAAACCCTCAACCGACTTACGAAGCGCAGGCCACCAGAATCTCCGAGCGATGAGATCCAGTGTGGCTCTTACCCCCGGGTGCCCAGCAAGGACCGTATCGTTGTGTTCTTTAAAAATCTTGTGTCTTAAAGCGAGAGGCACAAACAACCTCCCAGGAGGACAAAGATCAGGAGCCTCTGACTGGGCTGCCTGCACCTCTGCCTACAATTCAGGAAAAAGAGCAGAGACCACCACACCTTCAGCCAAAATGGGACCCGGGTCTTCAAAATTCCCGCCTCCCGGAAAACAACGTGACAGGGCATCTGCCTTCACATTCTTAACTCCAGGGCGGAACGTGACAACAAAATTAAACCTAGAAAAGAACAACGACCATCTGGCCTGTCTCGGGTTCAGACGCTTGGCTGACTCCAAGTAGGCCAGATTTTTATGGTCAGTAAATACGGTAATAGGGTGTCTGGCTCCCTCTAGCCAATGGCGCCATTCCTCAAAAGCCAACTTGATGGCCAACAATTCCCTATCTCCCACATCGTAATTTCTCTCTGCGGAGGAGAGTTTTCTTGAGAAAAACGCACACGGTCGCCAATTGGCAGGAGAGGAACCCTGAGACAAGACCGCCCCCACACCCACCTCAGAAGCATCAACCTCAACTATGAAGGGTAAAGAAACATCAGGTTGCACCAAGATGGGAGCGGAAGCAAAACTCTCCTTGATATCATAAAAAGCCTTACGCGCCTCTACTGACCAAGAAGAAAAATCTACCCCCTTTCTGGTCATATCAGTGAGTGGTTTAACAATAGAAGAATAATTCAAAATTAACTTCCTGTAATAATTGGCAAAGCCCAAAAAACGCATCAGCGCCTTTTGATTCTCAGGAAGCTCCCACTCAAGCACAGCGCGGACCTTCTCGGGGTCCATGCGAAAACCAGAAGCGGAGAGAAGAAACCCTAGAAATTGAATTTCTGGAACCGCAAACACACATTTTTCCAGTTTCGCATATAATTTATTCTCCCGCAGGATGAGCAAGACCTGACGTAAATGTTCCTTATGAGTTTTGAAATCGGGAGAAAAAAATCAAAATGTCATCCAAATACACCAATACAAATTTTCCCATCAAATGATAAAAAATGCTGTTCACGAAATGCTGAAAAACGGCTGGGGCATTCATCAAACCAAAAGGCATAACCAAATTTTCAAAATGGCCCTCAGGGGTATTGAAGGCCGTCTTCCATTCGTCCCCTTCTCTGACCCTGACCAGGTTGTATGCTCCTCTTAAATCTAATTTGGAAAATACTTTAGCCCCAACAACCTGGTTAAATAGGTCCGGGATCAGAGGAAGCGGATAAGGGTCACGAATTGTGATATTGTTCAGCTCCCTGAAATCCAGACAAGGTCTTAAAGAACCATCTTTTTTCTTAACAAAGAAAAAACCAGCGGCAACAGGTGACTTCGAGGGTCGTATGTGTCCCTTTCTCAGACTCTCAGAGATATAAGCACGCATAGAGATCCTCTCAGGTTGGGAAAGATTGTATAAACGAGATTTAGGCAGCTTGGAGTCTGGGATGAGATTAATAGGGCAATCGTACTCCCTGTGCGGGGGCATATCCTGAACTCCACTCTCAGAGAAGACATCCGAAAATTCAGAGAGAAAAGATGGTACAGTCTTAGTAGCAACCTCAGAAACAGATGGCTGCCCCAGGGCAGCCCCAACACCAGAGGGGTGGGTAAACCGCTAAGGACGAAACATAACACATCCTCAACATGAGCATCACTCATAATTAAACGGATATTGTGAACTATGCCCTTTAATGATTTTTGAGAAAGTGGAGCGGAATCGATAGCAAAAACAGGAATATCCTTTCCCAAAGTGCGCACCTGGAAACCATGAGTTATCGCAAATTGATTATCAATGAGATTAACCGCTGCTCCACTATCCACAAAAATCTAACAAAAAATGTTCTTGCTCTCTAGCGCCACCCTAGCCGGCAGGACAAAACGGGAACTACAAGCAAATGGAAAACCTTCAATTTCCACCTCAACCCTGCCAATAGTAACAGACGGAACATTTTTAAAAGATTTTTTCCTGTTTGTTTCTTTATTACTCCCAGAAAACTGCCTGAATCTCCTAGAGGGACAAATATTTGCCAAATGATTTATACCTCCACAACAAAAACAAACCCTCCCATGCGGGCTGAATCTTCTATTGTCAGAAGCAATCAACCCCAGCTGCATGGGCTCCTGCTCAGAAGGGGCTGACGGCGACTGAGACCCCTGCGCACAGAACGGGACCGCTGCACTGTCCTGGGACTGAGTATGACAGGAAGGGGACATCTCTCCTCTCTCTCTAAGACGCCTGTCAATACGAACGGCCTGAGACATAGCAGAGTCCAAAGAACTAGGCCTCTCATGAAAGGCAAATGCATCTTTCAATCCCTCTGAAAGACCATGGCAAAATTGACTTCGGAGCGCAGGATCATTCCAACCAGTATCAACTGCCCATCTCCGAAATTCTGAGCAGTATATTTCTGCGGATTGTTTACCCTGGCATAATAGACGTAGTTTAGACTCAGCCAGAGCAATACGATCCGGATCATCATATATCTGACCCAGGGCTAAAAAGAATTCATCCACTGAACGGAGAGGCCGTGCCCCCTCCGGCAGCGAAAAGGCCCATGACTGAGCGTTACCTCTGAGCAGCGATATAATGATCCCCACCCTCCGTTCCTCATCACCAGAGGAGTGGGGAAGAAGGCGAAAATGGAGTTTGCAAGCCTCTCTAAAACGCACAAAATTCTCACTACCCCCGGAGAACGTATCCGGGAGCGAGATCTTAGGCTCAGAACAAACTCCATGAACGCAAGCTGAACCGGTCACTTGAAGCTGAGAAAAAGTCTTACGGAGATCAGCTACCTCCAATGAAAGACCCTGAAGGCGTTCAGCCAAAAGTGAAACCGGATCCATGCTTGAGACGGTTATGGCGGCTTATAATGTCTCGGACGGTGTACAGGAAACAAGGCAAAGCAACATGTATAAACGACTCGCTGGATCCAAAAACTAAGGAACCAAGGGAGACCCCTGCAGAAGACCTGGCACTTTCCCTGGCTGCTCAGCCTATGCAAAGATCCGAATGGTGGAGGTTTGCATATCCACGAACCTTGACTATAAAGCCCTGAGCACCCTACAATAGTGAGGGGACACGACCACCGGCTCCCTACACAAGATACGGAGGGAGTCAGGGTCACCTGGGATCCAGCAAACAGAAAATAACAGATAAAGGTACAACACTTAGCTTTGAAGCAAACAGGAGGACAGAGTCAGCGTGCACACACACTCCAGGAAGTAGTATAAGCCGCCCAGAAAAGCCTTCTGGGGAAGAATTTAAAGGGAAGCAATTAGTCCAACACATGACAGCTGAGAGAGGCTAACGAGAGGAGGAGCTGAATACCACAACACAGAAACTCAAGAAGGAGGTTCTGAAAGGCCTCTGTCAGAGCTTCTCAGCTGTCTGGTTGTGACACTCTGTCAGAGCTTCTCAGCTGTCTGGTTGTGACACGGGTATGCCTGGTGCTATCAGGGACCTCAACCTCCTCGTCCGAACTTTGAGTCAGACTGCCACTGCTTTCTACAGTTTCATATTCTGACCCGCTAGATTCATCAGATGAGGGTTCCCATTCCTCATCCGACTGGGTCAGAAGCCTGTAGGCCTCTTCAGAAGAATACCCCCTGTTTGACATTTGGGCTACTAAATTTAGGGGTATTCCCTGAGACTACCCAAGAAAAAAAGCAAGCCTGTCTTACAAATGGGAGGCTAGCGAAGTACCGGAGGCCGCTGCGGTTGATAAAAAATATCAAAACTGATTTTTTTTTATCGCCGCAGCGCTTGTAAAGTGATTATGCAGTGATAAAAAAAATAAAGAATGTTGTCACTGCGGCGGGGCGGGCGTGGGTGAACGCACGTGTGGGCGACCGATCAGGCCTGATCAGGCAAACACTGCGTTTTGGGTGGAGGGCGAACTAAGCTGACACTAATACTATTATAGATCTGACTGATCAGTTTTGATCACTTACAGATACTATAAAAGTACAAATGCTGATTAGCGATACGCTAATCAGCGAATAAGTGACTGCGGTGCGGTGGGCTGGGCGCTAAATGATCGCTAAACTACCTAACCAAGGGGCCTAAACTATCCCTAAAACCTAACAGTCAATACCAGTGAAAAAAAAAGTGACAGTTTAGGCCCCATGCACACGGCCGTTGTTCACGGCCGTGTGCGGGCCGTGGAACCGCGGCCTGGATCCCTCCTGAGAGCAGGAGCGCACGGCGTCACTGGTTGCTATGACGCCGTGCGCTCCCTGCTGCCGGCACAGTACAGTAATACACTGCTATAGATCATACCAGTGTATTACTGTACTGTGCCGGCAGCAGGGAGCGCACGGCGTCATAGCAACCAGTGACGCCGTGCGCTCCTGCTCTCAGGAGGGATCCAGGCCGCGGTTCCACGGCCCGCACACGGCCGTGTGCATGGGGCCTTACACTGATCACTTTTTTCCCTTTCACTAATGATTGACAGGGGCAAGAAGGGGGTGATCAAGGGGTTAATTGGGGTGCAGGGGGGTGATCTGGGGCTATGTGTAGTGTTTGGTGCTACTCACCGTGATGCCTGCTCCTCTGCTGAGACCAACCGACCAAAAGGACCAGCAGAGGAGCAGGGAAGCCATTTAACACCTTATATTTACAAATATAATGTGTTAAATGGCTTCTGATTTGAAATTTAAAAAATCGCCAGCCTGCCAGCCACGATCATTGGCTGGCAGGCTGGTGACGAAATTGTGCTTGAACTTTTGCCGGCCCGCGATGCGCATGCGCGGGCCGGCTCAGACCGAAATCTCGCGTCTCGCGAGATGACGCACAGATGCGTCCAGGAGGAATGAATCGACCGCCTCCCGGACGCATCCGTGCGTTAGACGGTCGGGAGGTAGTTAAGGGGGTTTAAGCTAGGGGAGCTGAGGTGGTTAAGGAATGGGGCACTGTGGGGGGGGGGGGGGGTCAGTCAGGGCTGTAGATATCAATGTTATAATGGAAAGTGTTTATCTTTTAACGACACACACATATACATTACATGAAATAGATTAAATATACCCGAGCGAAGCCGTGTACTTCAGCTAATATAAATAAATAAATATATATATATATATTTTTTTATTTATTTATATATATACTGCCTGTCTCCAATTAATTGTGATAATTATAAATTTGTATGCTTCCTGAAAACCCACCATCAACTTATGTGATCACTTACCATCTTTGTCTGTCCCTCCACAGTAAATAAAATGAATGTAACTCCCGTCTTGAATTAATCATGGCCTTTAGAATTATAAATCGAGAAGTCCAGTAATGTATTTCTAGCCAGTCCCATGCAAACTCAGCAAGAAGTAGATATGGAAGAAACACGTATTTGACAAGAAACTCACGCCACTGTGTCCATGTTGGATCCTGTAAATCCTGAAAACGGCATGAAGTACAGTTAATGTATGCAGGTCTATTTTGACAAATTAGCAGCAGACATGAGCTATCTTAAAACATTGTATGTCTGCTGACTGACTGGCTGAAAGGTATTTACATACTAAATGTTTTTTAAGCTACTGGGGTTTGTGTCCCTGTGTAGACGGGTATGCAATGTAACCACAGGGAAAAGTCTATAAGAAAATTAAAAGCCACACGGTGCATAAGCCTAGGCTATTCATGTACTTCAACAGGAAGTCAGACAGAAAACTATCCTAGTAAAAATGTAAAATTGATTATTTTGCGGTTATCCCAATCCATTTATTTATATTTGTTCTGCCCCAGCACAGGGAGATTCTTTTCAGATCACGTCTATTTAATTTCTAATTCATTCTCCTACAATTCTCGTATTTCTGTACTGATTAGTTAGGTAATAGCACCATCTAGCGGTCTTAAAAATGTATTGCACCTTGTTTTTCTGTTAATAAAGATTATTGTGTTTGTGGGTGTTGCAAGGCATTGTGGGAGTGTAATGCATTCTGGGAAATAGAAGCCCAGCCTCCAGTCTCCATGTTACAGGACATCAGCAGTGCTGTTTCCTGCAAATCTCCTTTTCAAACCCCACAATCCTTGTACAAGCATATCTGGTAAGACTTCTACCTTTGTTTCAGGGACATTATGTATGCAGTGCTGTTTAGCTAGGTATAAGTGTTACTTAGGGAAAGAGGTTGTAACTGCTAGATGCTAGACCTGCAATCCATGTATAGGCAGCCATTTTAGTCATGTGCTCTCTCTGTTAATGTTATATTATTGTACATGCCATTCTTTATGTTTTACTTATACAAGATATTTGTATTCCTATAGTTTTACCACAATTGATCAATCACATCAAATACTCCTGTTTTGCCAATAAACAAGTTAGACTACAGAAAACAGTCCTCATTTGGAAGGCAGGAATGGTTTATACTGAATGTCAGACTGTACATAGTGTGAACGTATATGAAGACAGAACAATATTTATAAACCTAAAATGTAATACAAGTTTTCTCTTCACATTCAGATCTCTTCATTGCCTCCTCTTTATAATCTGCCATACATTCTTTCTATGTTCTCTATTTTGTAAGCTTTTTATGTGCAGAAAACCCATCTCCTGATATATTTAGTTGTATTTTTCAGTCATCTATAGTAGTGATGAGCGGCAGGGGTCCTATTCGAATTCGCAATATTTTGTAGAATATTCACAAATACATATTTTTTTTATTTTTTTTACAAAAAAAAAATCGGCAAGGTAATGATTGTGTAATATGCAAATTTTTCAACTTACAACTATTAGACAAAGAAGATTATAGCACTATATTAGCCAAATTGCTCTATATTCGATTTTTTTCGAATATTCGCTATATTGCTATATATTCTTGTTTTAGAATATTACGAATATTCGAAAAACAAATATATAGCGAATATTCGAAAAAACGAATATAGAGCAATTTAGCTAATATAGTGCTATAATCTTCTTTGTCTAATAGTTGTAATTTTTTTCTCATGTGAAGTTCAGATTGGAAAAAAATTCCAACTATGAAAAAAAGAATTTAGTACTATATTAGCTAAATTGCTCTATATTTGTTTTTTTTTTCGAATATTCGCCATATTGCTCTAACTCTGTTTTTTCGAATATTCGTAATAATCTAAAAACAAGAATATATAGCAATATAGCGAATATTCGAAAAAATATTAATATAGAGCAAAATTCGCAAACACTACTACTCCTGAAGTCAAGTATATTGCAGCCTTCTTATTGACCCACAAGCTAGAAGCAGGAAGGGATCATGTGTACTGATTTAAAAACAAACAAAAAAAATACGAATATTCGAAATTACGAATATATATAACTTTATTCGAAATATTCGCGAATTTTCGAAGTACCTATATTCGTGATCAACACTAATCTAGTTATATTACAGAATTTGTATCATACAGAGTCATTATTACTACTAAAACTGGACAGGATGTGCCACGTAATAATGCTATCACCTTTCCACAGCAGTTAGACCCACCCAAAACTCTGCTTTCCCTGACTTTGGCCTGTTACTGACTACAAGCTTTGCCTGATCCCTTAGTGCTTTACACAGGTGTATCTGACCCCCATGGATCAGCTGTCAACCACACTGGGACTATTTAAGCAAAGAGTAGCCTAGTGGCTGTCCTGCAGCAAAGTCCAGATACCAGAATAGGGGTTAACGGGTGAGAATTAGGGGACTGCAAGAATAACACCCTTAGGTTTACCTAAAAGTCAAACCAGTCGGTTGACACAGTGGTTCCACACCCACTGCCTGCAACAACGTGCACCTTATCCATGGTTAAAAATCATTGATTCAATGACATGAGTGCATGTTTAGTAAAGGCATAAAGGTGCCTCCTTTAAGGATGGTGTGTAGGGATGAGCGAACCCGAACTGTATAGTTCGGGTTCGTACCGAATTTTGGAGTGTCCGTGACACGGACCCGAACCCGAACATTTTGGTAAAAGTCCGGGTTCGGTGTTCGGCGCTTTCTTGGCGCTTTTTGAAAGGCTGCAAAGCAGCCAATCAACAAGCGTTATACTACTTGCCCCAAGAGGCCATCACAGCCATGCCTACTATTGGCATGGCAGGGATTGGCCAGTGCAGCATGTGACCCAGCCTCTATTTAAGCTGGAGTCACGTAGCGCCGCACATTACTCTACTCTGATCAGTGTAGGGAGAGGATGCAGCTGCTGCTGTTAGGGCGAGATTAGGCAGGGCAGGGATTTACTCAGCAAAAACACTTAATGAAGTGATCGATCTACAGCTGTGGATCATTCAACTGCTGCTATTTAATTGCTAACTGTTTTTAGGCTGCCCAGAGCGTTTTTCTGTCACTTTTTTTCTGGGGTGATCGGCGGCCATTTTGTGTCTTGTGGTGCGCCAGCACAAGCTGCCACCAAATACATTTAACCATCAATAGTGTGTGTGTTTTTTTTTTTTTTTTTTGCTATATCCTACATCAAGTGCTTGGCTGTGCTTGCTATTTTATTGAGGGGTGAAATACAATTGTCAAAATAGCAGTACCCTAAATCTGGTGTTTCAGCTGTGGCCAGCCAATTGTAATACTGTCTGCTGTCTGGCAAAGGATATATTTTTGTTCTGGGTTGAAATACAGCAGAAACCACTGATTTGGGGAATTGTATCAGGCCAACTTTAAATCTATCCAAAAAAGGTATATTAGATTGACAGTGCGGATAGGGTCATCATCAATAACTTCACACTCTACTGTGCATTTCCAAGTCAAATTCTGTCCGTAAACGTATACCTGTCACCCAGCGCCTAAATAATAGGCCTACAATTTATATTCAGCTAAATCTGTGGTTATTGCTGTGGCTGGTCAAGTTATTTAGGGTCTGTCAAAGCACAGTTTTTGTTCTGGGTTGAAATACAATTCCCAACTTTTGCAATTCCCTAAATCAGTGGTTTCTGCTGTATCAGGACAACTTTAAATCTATCCATAAAAGGGTATATTAGATTGAAGGTGCTGATAGGGTCATTCTCAATAACTTCACACGCTGCCGTGCATTTCCAAGTCTAATTCTGTCCGTAAACGTATACCTGTCATTCAGGGCCTACAATTTATATTCAGCTAAATCTGTCGTTACTGCTGTGCCTGTATTAGTTTAATACGTTACCTAAATAGATAGCCAGATAGTGTTAGGTGTCTGTAAAAAAAAAAAAAAAAAAGGCCTGAATTTAAAATTCAATACATTGGGCCAAATAATTTTTTTCTTATTGTGGTGAACGATAACAATGAGGAAAACATCTAGTAAGGGACGCGGACATGGTCGTGGTGGTGTTAGTGGACCCTCTGGTGCTGGGAGAGGACGTGGCTAGGGACAAGCGAACTCGAACTGTATAGTTCGGGTTCGTACCGAATTTTGGGGTGTCCGTGACACGGACGCGAACCCGAACATTTTAGTAAAAGTCCGGGTTCGGTGTTCGTCGCTTTCTTGGCGCTTTTTGAAAGGCTGCAAAGCAGCCAATCAACAAGCGTCATACTACTTGCCCCAAAAGGCCGTCACAGCCATGCCTACTATTGGCATGGCTGTGAATGGCCAGTGCAGCATGTGACCCAGCCTCTATTTAAGCTGGAGTCACGTAGCGCCGCACGTCACTCTGCTCTGATCAGTGTAGGGAGAGGTTGCAGCTGCGACGTTAGGGTGAGATTAGGCAGTGATTAACTCCTCCAAAAGACTTCATTCAGTGATCGATCTACAGCTGTGGATCATTGAACTGCTGCTATTCAATAGCTCACTGTTTTTAGGCTGCCCAGAGTGTTTTTCATTCACTTTTTTCTGGGGTGATCGGCGGCCATTTTGTGTCTTGTGGTGCGCCAGCACAAGCTGTCACCAAGTGCATTTAACCATCAATAGTGTGGTTATTTTTTGGCTATATCCTACATCAGGGGCTTGGCTGTGCTTGCTATTTTATTGAAGGGTGAAATACAATTGCCAAAATAGCAGTACCCTAAATCTGGTGTTTCAGCTGTGGCCAGCCAATTGTAATACTGTCTGCTGTCTGGAAAAGGATATATTTTTGTTCAGGGTTGAAATACAATTCCCAACTTAGCAATTTCCTAAATTAGTGGTTTCTGCTGTATCAGGGCTACTTTAAATCTATTCATTAAAAGGGTATATAAGATTCAAGGTGCAGATAGGGTCATTCTCAATAACTTCACACACACGCTGCTGTGCATTTCCAAGTCTAATTCTGTCTGTAAACGTATAACTTTCACCCAGCGCCTAAATACTAGGCCTCAAATTTACATTCATCTAAATCTGTGGTTATTGCTGTGGCTGGTCAAGTTATTTAGTGTCCGTCAAAGCACAGTTTTTGTTCTGGGTTGAAATACAATTCCCAATTTAGCAATTTCCTAATTTAGTGGTTTCTGCTGTATCAGACCTACTTTAAATCTATCCCTAAAAGGGTATATAAGATTCAAGGTGCAGATAGGGTCATTCTCAATAACTTCACACACACGCTACTGTGCATTTTCAAGTCTAATTCTGTCTGTAAACGTATACCTTTCACCCAGCGCCTAAATAATAGGCCTCAAATTTACATTCATCTAAATCTGTCGTTACTGCTGTGCCTTTATTAGTGTAATACGGTACCTAAATACATAGCCAGATAGTGTTAGGTGTCTGTAAAAAAAGGCCTGAATTTGAATTCAATACATTGGGCCAAATAATATTTTTCTTATTGTGGTGAACGGTAACAATAAGGAAAACATCTAGTAAGGGCCACGGACATGGTCGTAGTGGTGTTACTGGACGCTTTGGTGCTGGGAGAGGATGTGGCCGTTCTGCCACAGCCACACGTCCTAGTGTACCAACTACCTCAGGTCCCAGTAGCCGCCAGAATTTACAGCAATATTTGGTGGGGCCCAATGCCGTTCTAAGGATGGTAAGGCCTGAGCAGGTACAGGCATTAGTCAATTGGGTGGCCGACAGTGGATCCAGCACGTTCACATTATCTCCCACCCAGTCTTCTGCAGAAAGCGCACAGATGGTGCCTGAAAACCAAGCCCATCAGTCTGTCACATCACCCCCATGCATACCAGAGAAACTGTCTGAGCCTCAAGTTATGCAGCAGTCTCTTATGCTGTTTGAAGACTCTGCTGGCAGGGTTTCCCAAGGGCATCCACCTAGCCCTTCCCCAGGGGTGGAAGACATAGAATGCACTGACGCACAACCACTTATGTTTCCTGATGATGAGGACATGGGAATACCACCTCAGCACGTCTCTGATGACAAAACACAGGTGCCAACTGCTGCGTCTTTCTGCAGTGTGCAGACTGAACAGGAGGTCAGGGATCAAGACTGGGTGGAAGATGATGCAGGGGACGATGAGGTCCTAGACCCCACATGGAATGAAGGTCGTGCCACTGACTTTCACAGTTCGGAGGAAGAGGCAGTGGTGAGACCGAGCCAACAGCGTAGCAAAAGAGGGAGCAGTGGGCAAAAGCAGAACACCCGCCGCCAAGAGACTCCGCCTGCTACTGACCGCCGCCATCTGGGACCGAGCACCCCAAAGGCAGCTTCAAGGAGTTCCCTGGCATGGCACTTCTTCAAACAATGTGCTGACGACAAGACCCGAGTGGTTTGCACGCTGTGCCATGAGAGCCTGAAGCGAGGCATTAATGTTCTAAACCTTAGCACAACCTGCATGACCAGGCACCTGCATGCAAAGCATGAACTGCAGTGGAGTAAACACCTTAAAAACAAGGAACTCACTCAGGCTCCCCCTGCTACCTCTTCTGCTGCTGCCGCCTCGGCCTCTTCCTCCGCCTCTGGAGGAACGTTGGCACCTGCCGCCCAGCAAACAGGGGATGTACCACCAACAGCACCACCTCCGTCACCAAGCATCTCAACCATGTCGCACGGCAGCGTTAAGCTCTCCATCTCACAAACATTTGAGAGAAAGCGTAAATTCCCACCTAGCCACCCTCGATCCCTGGCCCTGAATGCCAGCATTTCTAAACTACTAGCCTATGAAATGCTGTCATTCAGGCTGGTGGACACAGACTGCTTCAAACAGCTCATGTCGCTTGCTGTCCCACAGTATGTTGTTCCCAGCAGCCACTACTTCTCCAAGAGAGCCGTGCCTTCCCTGCACAACCAAGTATCCGATAAAATCAAGTGTTCACTGCGCAACGCCATCTGTGGCAAGGTCCACCTAACCACAGATACGTGTACCAGTAAGCACGGCCAGGGACGCTATATCTCCCTAACTGCACACTGGGTAAATGTAGTGGCGGCTGGGCCCCAGGCGGAGAGCTGTTTGGCGCACATCCTTCCGCCGCAGAAGTTCATTCACAACTTCCCCAACATGTCAGAGCTGCTGCATAAAGTGCGGGCTGTCTGTTCGCGCTTCCGGCGTTCACATCCTGCCGCTGCTCGCCTTCCCGCTCACCGCCTCGTATGCGACGTGCCCACCAGGTGGAACTCCACCTTGCACATGCTGGACAGACTGTGCGAGCAGCAGCAGGCCATAGTAGAGTTTCAGCTGCAGCACGCACGGATCAGTCGCACTGCGGAACAGCACCACTTCACCACCAATGACTGGGCCTCCATGCGAGACCTGTGTGCCCTGTGGCGCTGTTTCGAGTACTCCACCAACATGGCCAGTGGCGATGACGCCGTTATCAGCGTTACAATACCACTTCTATGTCAGGAGGAGGAGGAGGAATGTTCACAGCGGGGTGGCACCCAACTCAGCTCGGGCCCATCACTGGTGCATGACTGGGGGGAAACGCAGGACGATGACGATACGCCTCCCACAGAGGACAGCTTGTCCTAACCTCTGGGCAGCCTGGCACACATGAGCAACTACATGCTGCAGTGCCTGCGCAACAACAGCAGAGTTGCCCACATTTTAACGTGTGCGGACTACTGGGTTGCCACCCTGCTGGATCCACGGTACAAAGACAATGTGCCCACCTTACTTCCTGTACTGGAGCGTGATAGGAAGATGCGCGAGTACAAGCGCACATTGGTAGACGCGCTACTGAGAGCATTCCCAAATGTCACAGGGGAACAAGTGGAAGCCCAAGGCGAAGGCAAAGGAGGAGCAAGAGGTCGCCAACGCAGCTGTGTCACGGCCAGCTCCTCTGAGGGCAGGGTTAGATGTGGAAAAGTTTTGTCAACACGCCACAGCTAACTGCACCACCACCTGATACGGAACATGTTAGCAGGAGGCAACATTTCACTAACATGGTGGAACAGTACATGTGCACACCCCTCCACGTACTGACTGATGGTTCGGCCCCATTCAACTTCTGGGTCTCCAAATTGTCCACGTGGCCAGAGCTAGCCTTTTATGCCTTGGAGGTGCTGGCCTGCCTGGCGGCCATCGTTTTGTCTGAACGTGTATTCAGCACGGCAGGGGGCGTCATTACAGACAAACGCAGCCGCCTGTCTACAGCCAATGTGGACAAGCTGACGTTCATAAAAATGAACCAGGCATAGATCCCACAGGACCTGTCCATCCCTTGTGCAGATTAGACATTTATAACTACCTCCCCTTAACCATATATTATTGTACTCCAGGGCATTTCCTCATTCAATCCTCTCTTTTTTATTTTCATTTTACCATTATATTGCGGGGCAACCCAAAGTTGAATGAACCTCTCCTGTGTCTGGGTGCCGGGGCCTAAATATCTGACAATGGCCTGTTCCAATGGTGGGTGATGTGAAGCCTGATTCTCTGCTATGGGAACTCTTTTTTTTTTAATAAGAAAAATACAAAACTTTACAGACAAGAAAACAAAACAGAACAGCTTCTCAGCTGGCCCAGCCTCACTCATACTCACATTCATGCCAATACTCTATAAAAACTATATACAAACTATATACAAATGCTAAAAAAAAGAAATGAAACTTCCTTAGCCGGTTCAGCTGTAAAACCCAAAAAGAAAAACTTGACTACTTTTTTTTTTTTTTTTCCCCCATCACCTAATTTTTATTTTATTTTTTTATTATATTTATATTACCTTTTTACTAATATAACATAAAGCAAAACAAACCTTTTTACCTCCCTAATCTAGCCCTAACCCCCACTACCTACTCCATCACCCTTCACCCATCACCCAAGGCTGACCTCCGCCTCACGTCTTTCGTGTCCGCATAGTCCGAGGCCAGCCCTACCTCCACGACCAACATCTAGCCTCTCGCCCCATGTCCGCATAGTCCAGGGCTAGATGCAGGCCTCCCCACTTCAAAACACACATAAAAGCACAAATAAAAAAAACCTTCCCTCACCCACCCAACCTAACTAGCCCCAACTCATTCTATCCTAATAAACAACATAACTATTTAACACACACTGCAAAATATTCTAATATACAGAACTACCCGAAGGCCCAAGCTCGGTCTCTGTAAGCCTTTCTTCAAAGCTCAACATCCCACAAAACAAAAATCTACGGTGAAAGCATCAGCCCACCACCAGGAAACGTATGACTAGGCTAGGGTACGCTAAAAGCAAAGCCTCTCCAGAGGAGAGAGGCCCTACTGGTACCCAGTCTCTCATACTCCAAAGAACGCACCTTCACAAGGTCACCCAGAATGTTTCTACATACCTCGTCCACTGGGAGGACTTTCTGCTGCGCTGAAACTAAGCACCGTGCATTCCACGTGTAGAACCTAACCACTATACTGACTAAAAAAACATGTGCACAGGTTCCTTCTACAAATGTCTCTGAGCACTCCATAAGCCCACTCCGCGTAGGAGAGGCTGGCTAGCCTAGGCCAGCCAATGGAAGCTCCCACCCGTTGGTATACCTCCTGTATTAAAGGGACACTGAAGCAGGAAGTGATCCGTACTTTCCAGTATGGAGCCACACTCCTCCCGGGGACAACCCCTTTCATCAGAGTTCCTGTACTTCAAGTTGTCCCTCACATACAGCCTCCCATGAAAGCAGAGCCAAGCCAAGTCCCAAAACTTCAAGGGGATCCTTGCAGAATTTAGCAACTGTAACCCCTTGTCTAGATCCTGGCTTGGGCAATCCCTGAGGGCCAGGGGCTTCTGAAGGTGGGACAACAAGACCCTCTCGTCAAGGGACCTCCTTGACAGAGTCCTGATCTCCCTCACCTCCAAACCCCACCGGCGGATCGCCTTCAGAATCGGGGTGACGTAAGTCGGAAGATATCCGTGAGGCGTACGTAAGTCCTTCACTTGCCCTCCTGTCTCCCATTCCTGGAAGAAAGGCTGAAACCACCCCTGGCAGGAGACTACCCACGGAAAAGCCCTCTCCATCCAGATTCGCTTTAATAAAGGTGTTTACAAGAAACACCACGGGGTTGACCATAGATAACCCCCCTAGTCTCCTTGTGCGGTAAGTCACTTCTCTCTTGATCAGGTTCAGTCTATTCCCCCATAAGAGCTGGAAGAACAGACTATAAATCCGAGTCCAGAGAGGCTCTGGCAAGATACACACGCTACCCAAATAGATAAGCAAAGGGAGTAAGTAGGCCTTGATCAGGTTTACCCTTTCCCTGAGGGTCAAAGACCAACGCTTCCACTGGTCGACCTTCTGAGCGGCGATCTTAAGCCTGTCATCCCAATTTTGAGTGGGATAATCCCCATGGCCAAAATGGATGCCTAGGACTTTGGCTGACGACTTGGGCCCTGGGAGGGTGTCCGGGAGATCAAAAACTGGATCACCCCCTCCCAGCCAGAGACTCTCACACTTATCTCGATTGATCATGGACCCGGATGCCTCCGAGTAGCGATCCACTTCAGACATCACGTACTCCGCCTCCCCTCTCGAGGATACGAAAATGGTGACATAGTCAGCGTACGCTACTACCCTCAGAGTGGCTTCCGGCGCCGCCCGATCCATCCCGACTCCCGCCAATGGACCACGATCGATCCGCTTAAGAAAGGGATCAATCGCGAACACGTATAAAAGCGGGTTCAAAGGACAACCCTGGCGGACACCAGACCCAACCTCAAAAGAGCAGCCAGACCAACCGTTCACAAGCGGGAAACTCTCTGCCCCTGCATACAAGATCTTTAACCAATCGACAAACCCCCCTTCCCCCCCCGGCAGGCCATACTTCAGAAGGACCGACCAGAGCTACTCATGGTTCACCCGATCAAACGCCTTTGCTTGATCTAAGGACAGCATGTACCCCCTCCAGTAGCCTGCTCTACTCTGCTCCACTGCCTCTCGGACACAGAGTACAGCACTAAAAGTGCTGCGGCCTGGAACTGAGCAATGCTGAGCCACCAAAAGGAGTTGGGGTGCAAATTTTACCAGCCTATTAAAAAGTATCTTGGCCAGAATCTTTCTGTCCATATTAAGTGCTATGGGACGCCAGTTCTCAATACGGCTCGGATCTTTACCCTTTGATAGAAGGATCAGAGCTGACCTCCTCATTGACCGGGGTAGAGTGCCCAAGGATAAAAACTCCCCTCATACCTCAGTCAAGAGGGGGACATAAAGAGTCCTTAAAGGCCTTATAAAACTCGGATGTTAAGCCATCCGGGCCTGGCGACTTCTTCAGAGCTAACCCTTCCACCGCCAGGATAACTTCCTCCTTTCTGATCTCTTCTACCAAACTGTCGAAAGAGAGGTGAGCTCCTGACTCAGGGCCCCCAGGTGAGCTCCTGACTCAGATGACCCCAGCCAGGAAAGCCGACATCCTGTCCCAATCCAGATCCCTCCTCCCCAAGAGGCATGAGTAAAAGGATCTGACTACTTCCAGGATCCCTGATCTGGACCTGCTCAGAGATCCTGTACTATCGACCAGTCCTGTTATTAACATACTCTTCACTGACATCTTACAATTTCTGTAGGGGTCGGGCGAGCGGTACCTCCCGAAATCCCTCTCAAAAACTAAAGATGTGTGCCTATCATACTGGCACCTCTTGAGCAAAGATTTCACCCTGGAGATATCCTCGCGGCTACCACCAGTCGAGACCAGATGCTCGAGTTTCCTCCTCAGACCCTGATACAGGCGGTACCTGTCCAGGGACCTGAGTCTCGAGAGCCGGCGGAAGAACTTTGCAGCCCGATATTTGAATATCTCTGTCACGGCCACGGTTATGGCCGTGACTCCTTGGGAGCCGCATACAGTTGCCCGCGGTTGTGGTTGTTGTGTCAACCGCAGCTGAGGCATAATGTAGTTGGCCTCAGTGCGGTTGCCTCGGACAACAGCTTTGTGTGCGGTTCCCGGAGAGTTGTGTGCGTGTGTGGATGCACTGTGTTTTGTATGTCTGGTGTGCACTGTAGTTTGTTTGGTGCGCACGGACATCGTCCTTTCACTGTGGCTGCCCATGGCAACGTTTGGTATCATGTACATGTGGTGGCAGTGTCTCGGCCTTCAGGCTGTCTCCCGGGACGGCTGCCACCCATGTCGTTGTCAGCGGCAACAGCCACAGGGTGATCTTAGTTTGGTCACTTCCCCTGTATGTTTGGTGTTTTCCTTTCCTGTGGTGCTGGAAGGGTTAACCCTCTTCCCAGTGTGTGTGATGTCACTGGGTGTGTCTCTGTCCGGTAGGTGTGGCCATTTAGCCCTATAAAGCCTGTGTCTGGAGCACTGCTCAGTAGGTTGCTTTCAGTCATGCTTGGCTGAAGCAGCCTCCTGTGGATTCCATCCTTCTTGTAAGGGCCACCCTTCCGGTCATAAGATTCCTTTCCCTGATGTATGGTTGATGTCTTATCTCTTTGGTTTCTGTGCAGCTTATGGATCTGGATTCCTGTGTCCACAGGGATCCAGTCAGCAAGGCTATGGCAGGTAGGTGGAACTAGTTAGTTCACCTGCCATATCCATAAGACTGTTGATGTTCCCCCTTTCCTTGCTACTCGGCCCGTGAGACCCCTGTTCCTCCGTGTCCAGTAGGAACAGGCCGTCTTACCCCGACTCCTAGCTAGGGACCGGACGGAGGGTAAGTCAGGGCTCTTAGGTTCCGTCGCATGGGTCCTCCTACCTTTAAGGTCGGCCCATGTAGATAGGAGTTAGGGTCAGATTAGGGACGCTATAGGAGGTGACCAGCTCCCTAATTCTATTGCCCTGGACGAGCAGCAACCGGACATCAGCTGGCATCGCACGGCTGAGGATTTTCCCCATCCTCAGCCGTGACAATCTCCCACCACTCTGACTTAGTATCACAGAGATCCAGTAAAGGTACCCGACTCTGAAGGAAGTCCTCAAAGGATTGTCTCACCTCTGCTTCCTCCAAGACACCCGAATTCAGCTTCCAATAACCTCTTCCCATTTGGGGGGATTCTGAAATATTCAGAGAAAACAGTGATCGGAGAATTCCACCTCCACAACCCTTGAGGGCGAAAAGGTAGCCTCCTCCTTCAAATAAAACCTATTCTAGACCTGATCTGACTACCTCTATAGAAAGTGAAAACCCCGTGGCCTGGGGTATGCCTAATGTGGACATCCTCCAGACGAGCCTCACTAGCTACTCTATTCAGAAAAATACTATCATAAGTCAGCCGGTTTCTGGTGCCTCCCCTGTCTTGGGGCCTTGTGACAGTATTAAAGTCCCCACCAAAAACCACCTGCCGGCTTGTAAAAAGGAAAGGCTTAAATCCTCATAAAGAGACATTTCCTGTCCCACCTGGATTGGGGCCCGTAGATATTAATCAGGTACAGTTCCTGTCCCTTCATAAGGACATCCAAGATCAAACACCTCCCCATTTCTAATTCAATTACTCATCGGCATTCTACCGGTGCGGTAAAAAGGACCGCCACTCCGCTATACGGCTCAGCCGCAAGAGACCAGTAGGAGGGCCCTGGTCTCCACCCCCTCTTGGCTTTATAAATCGCTGCCAAATCTGGCAGCCTGGTCTCTTGCAAAAACAATGTCAGCTTCAACACGGCTCAGAAGATCGAAGGCTGTGAAACGAGCCGCATCCGACTTAATGCTGGCGACATTAATGGTCGCCAGAGTCAGCAGAGCGGGTACCGCCATAAAGAGTAGTTAAATTAGACTGCCTTCTTCCCATCCTTCTCCCCCCTCCCGGGGCTGCCTTCTAGAGCAGCACGACCTCTCTTGAGGGAGATAGTGGTATCCATCTCTGCCACCACCACCTCCCTCTGCGCACCACTCCTGGCTTTCTCAGTCTCAGGGCCCGGTTTTGCCACCCCTCCTGAGGACCTTGCATCCCCACCAGAGGGGGGCGCGGGGCCCCCTGAAGGCCCTTCGCCCCCGGCCCCTCACCTTCAACCCCCTCCTCAGCAGAGGAGGCAGAGGTCTCATCCAAGATGAGGTACTGGTTGGAGAGCTCCAGAGGGGAGCCGGTTACACCTTCCCTGGAAATTTTGGTCGGGCTAGATTTTTTTTTTTTTTGTACGCCGTTTGTCTACTTTGGGACTCTGCCCCACTACCCTATGCAGAACTTTCATAGTGCGAGGACAGAGTCTCTTCGGCCCGATCCAGTCTCTCAATCTCCTCCTCCAGCTCGCTGCCCCCTAGGGTCTCTGATTCAGGAGGGGCAGTCGTTTGGGAAGGAGCGGGCATCACCCCAGGACGGGGATCCTCCCCCTCCCTCGCCGCCTGACGCCTCTCTCTCTCCGCCTCTGCCGGGACGGGTTGTTCCGGTTCCTCACTGACCCCTTAACTCCACTGCCTTTGCCAGTACCCGCCTCAGCCGAAGGGACCTCCCGACCCGCTCCTGCATGAGTTCGGGCCGCATTGGCCTCAGAGAGGACAGCGACTGAAGGGGTGCCCGAGCTCCCCACACAGGTTGCATCTAATCTCCTCACAAGATGCAGCAAGATGACCTGTCCCCCCACACAATGCGCACTTCTGCACTTGGCAGCTGGCGCTGAAGTGTGTGGGGCTGCCGTACTTGTGACAGAGCTTAGGCTGCCCCCTGTAGAAAACCAAGATCCTGTCTCGGCCGATAAAGGCAGATGATGGAATGTGAGAAACTGTACTACCCAGACGCTTAAGCTTGATATTAAACATCCAGGCACCCGACCAAATGCCAAACTCGTCCAGGTTTTTAGCTGGTATTCCCTGGACCTCTCTGTACCTTCCCAGCCAGGTCATGATGTCAATACAAGAGAGCGACTCGTTACGGGTCAGCACAGTCACTCTCTTGACCTCACTCTGGCGGGTTATCACTTTTGCCACGAAACCACGCCAGTCCGGCATGTTCTTCACCAGCTCATACCCAGACCAGAAGAGCTCAAGCCCCTCCGGCCGGACAAAGCTGATGTCAAACTCCTTGGAGCCAAAAGGATGGATCAAGGCAAAGATGTCAGTTGCCCTGAAACCCATCCCAAGCAGGAGCTCCACTACCCTCTTTCTAGTAGGGCAAGCTTCGTCGCTACTCCACTTGAGACAGACCACATTCCGTCTGGCTCCAGGGCCGGTTGTGGGTGAAGACCAGGTGGGTTCTGTTCTCGGAAGGTCCGAACGCCATGTCTGTTGAACCAGAATGAACATTCCACCTTCTTCCCCTCTACGGAAAAGGAGCTCTCCCCCTTTTTGAGGGCCTCCAGCAGTCGCCGCTGCAAGTCACCATTACCAGAACCTGAGAGCGAGGAAGCCAAAGAAGTCAGCCCCCCCCCCTACAGCCGCAGCCACACTGGCATAACCCTACCTGTCACAAGTGTCGCACCGGATCCCCCTGAGGGGGGCACGCAGGGGGGCCTGCCACTTTTTCAGCAGCAGGACCAACCCCTGCATCCACCCCCCCACAAGGACCCCGAACGACCCCTGAACCTTCGCCTACCCCCAAACACACAACTGGGCCAACGACATTAACATTTTTCCTTTTATACACCTCAGCCTTAGTGGTCCCTACCACCACATCCTCGGCTTCATAGGCGTTTTCACGGGACTGCGACCTCTGCCACTATCCTCCCCATCCCCCCCCTCTTCTGAGGAGGACAGAGAGGACGCGGCGACGTCCACCCCCTGTATACCCTATGTACAGTCTTTGCAACTTTATTTGTTTTAATGTTCTCACAACGTCCCTCTTTCTTGCCTTTATCCATAACACTGGGGCTCCCTTTCCCCAGGGGACCCGGCTGGAGCAGGTGCTCTGCGGCACCACTGCTCCCAGCCATGTCAGCCCAGCACAAAGCCACTGCCGCAGGAGCCCCGCCCCTCTCATCCCTGCCCATGGACACGCGCCCATGGACACGCCCCCAGGCACTCCCAGGGGCATGTCCGCAGACTCCCCCCACCGCCCAGGCCCCGCCCCCTCCCACCGCTGGTACAATGACACCAGCAGGGGAAGGAGCAATGAGCATATGAGCAGCAGAAGAGGCAGGGGCAGAGAAGGAAGCCACAGGACACCCGTCACCTCGCACATGGCGACGGAAGTATGGACCCCGCCCTGGCCCCGCCCCCCTCCACCGCCGATGCACTAACACAGGCAGAAGGGGCGGCGGGAGACACAGGCACACGGGGGCCAACGGGGGCAGAGGAAGCAAGGACCACACCCCCATCCAAGGCAGGAGGGGTGGCGACAAAATAGTCACACCGCCGCACCTGCACCCCCGCCAAACACTTATCCAGCATTCCGGTGGAGGCAGCGGCGGTGGGCGGGGATACACCCAATGCAGCCACGCCCCCCCTCCTCTCTCTTTCGGCACCAGCTTGTGCAGCTTTTCAGCCGCTCCCACCTTGCAACCCCTGCTACTGCAAACAGGGTCCAACCCTTCCACCTCAGCTGCAGACACCAGACACGCCCAAGCCTGAATCTCTGCTATGGGACCTCTCTCCTCTGTCTGGGTGCCGGGGCCTAAATATCTGACAATGGCCTGTTCCAGTGGTGGGTGACGTGAAGCCTGATTCTCTGCTATGACATGAAGCCTGATTCTCTGCTATGACATGAAGCCTGATTCTCTGCTATGACATGAAGCCTGATTCTCTGCTATGGGACCTCTCTCCTCTGTCTGGGTGCCGGGGCCTAAATATCTGACAGTGGTCTGTTCCAGTGGTGGGTGACATGAGGCCTGATTCTCTGCCATGAGACCTCTCTCCAACTGATATTGGTTAATTTTAATTTATTTTATTTTTATTTTTATTCATTTCCCTATCCATATTTGTTTGCAGGGGATTTACCTAAATTTTGCTGCCTTTTGCAGCCCTCTAGCCCTTTCCTGGGCTATTTCACAGCCTTTTTAGTGCCGAAAAGTTAGGGTCCCCATTGACTTCAATGGGGTTCGGGGCGAAGTTCGGGTCGAGTTCGGATCCCGAACCCGAACATTTCCGGGAAGTTCGGCCGAACTTCTCGAACCCGAACATCCAGGTGTTCGCTCAACTCTAATCGTGTGTAAAGTTTATTTCTACCACAAATGATGACTAGCTGGATGTCCTCCTTGTAAATAATTGCTAAGGTCATGTGAGAAATGGTTGCCAAAAAGTGGACAACAACTTAAAAGGGTTTCCCTCTTGATTATTTAAAAATATCGATGAACTGTGGTATGTATGATTGGATTGGATTCAATCAATGGAACCTCTAATGATCCCTTAAAGGGACTCTGTCACCACTTTCTAACCCCCACTTTTTTAACTATCGTTTTATTCATGGTGCCCTTCTGATTACAGTTGTCATCTTATATGTTAGATCTGCGGTGCCGTTTAGGTAAAAAATCGATTTATATCACCTGTCAATCAGCTAGATAAGGTGCCCAGGGCGTTCCTCTCCTCTTGAATCTGCCGCCTGCCGCCGCCGCCGTTGGTGCCCAGCTCCTCCCCCGGTCTCGTCAGCGCTGCCTCAAACAACACAGATCCGCCTCCGGCTCTCCCTCAATGCCCCCTCCTTTTTTTCGGAAATCTCGCGTGTGCGCACAGGCCTGCGCCCGTGCGTACGCATCCTTTTCTCGCGCATGCGCATAACGCGAACTTAGAGCGATGATGCCGAAAGGATGCGTACGCACGGGCGAGATTTCCGAAAAAAAGGAGGGGGCATTGAGGGAGAGCCGGAGGCGGATCTGTGTTGTTTGAGGCAGCGCTGACGAGACCGGGGGAGGAGCTGGGCACCAACGGCGGCGGCGGCAGGCGGCAGATTCAAGAGGAGAGGAACGCCCTGGGCACCTTATCTAGCTGATTGACAGGTGATATAAATCGATTTTTTACCTAAACGGCACCGCAGATCTAACATATAAGATGACAACTGTAATCAGAAGGGCACCATGAATAAAACGATAGTTAAAAAAGTGGGGGTTAGAAAGTGGTGACAGAGTCCCTTTAAAGGGTTGTCTGAGAGTCTTAAAATCTTTAGGGTACAGAAAAAAGCTTAAGGCTACTTTCACACTTGCGTTCGGAGTGGATCCGTCTGGGGTCTGCACACACGGATCCGCAACTATAATGCAAACGCTTAGATCCGTTCAGAACGGATCAGTTTGCATTACCATGAAAACAACGTTTTGTTTTTTTTTTGTTTGTTTTTTTCATGATAGTGCAAACGGATCCGTTTTGACTGATCAATTTTTTTCTGGTATTGAGCCCCTAGGACGGAACTCTATACTGGAAAAGTTTAACACAAGTGTAAATGTACCCTAATTATCGCGATCGGCAATAATGGGAAGGAAGGAAGATAGGGAAGAAAAATTAAAATGCAAAAACAAAAAACCTCCGGTATCCTAATGGTTAAAGGGAACCAGTCATGTGGATATTTGATTTATAATCTAACTAATTATATATAATCATTAACTACTAAAAAGTACCTTAGATGTATTCACTTACTGGTGTGACAGATGGTTACCTCATAATATACACACAAAGATACCACATGCTAATGAGTTGATTCGAGTCCAGCGTGATGTCATTGAGTCTAGCGTATATTTAATTCAGAGCTATAGCCACTCCCCTGCATACCTGCTGCTGATTCATATGGAAACAAACTGTCATTCAGCAGCAGGTGGGTGGGGAGAGTCAGGAGCTCATGAATATTCATGACTAATCATTATCAGCTGGAGCTTTTCAATACAAGATATTGGCAGATTGACTGGGTCAATTAAAGAAAGTGACCCAGCATTGTGCTAAGAGAATCAGTCACTTAATTATGTTGCCCTTAGGGCTCTTTCACACTTGCGTTGGCCGGATCTGTCGTGTAGTCCATTTGCCGGAATTACACGCCGGATCCGGAAAAACGCGTGAGAACGCATCATTTTTTTTCATTCCGGATGCGTCTTTCCGGCTTTTTTCGGGAGATACGGATCCGGAAATCCTGAATGCAACGCTTGCGTTTTTTGTCCGGATCCGTCGCACGGATCCGGTATGTAGCCGGATCCGTCGTACGGATCCGTTGAAACAGCGGATCCATTGTGTATTTTAGAGCGGATCCGGTATGCAAAATAATTTCTTATCAGAAACTAATCCTATCACTAAAAATTAATCAGAAACTAATCTTATCACTGTTGTACAACTAATAAAATATGCAAATATTTTGGTCTATAAAAAGTAAACCTTTAAGGGACTAGCTCAGATTCTGCTTAGGATTGTCGCCAGGATGATGCCTGAACAAGAGTTTGCTTTCAAAGCCCTGATCTTGGTTTCAAGATGGAGGAAACAACAGCGAGATAGACGTCGGCGTCGTCTTCGTCGGTATTGGGTTCATCCAATTTCGTCAGCACGGATTACCGAAGGAGCATTTGAAGTCCTTTACCCGGAATTGCGCCATTATCCGGAAAAATGTAATAATTTTTTTCGCATGAACATGGCTAGCTTTGATGAGCTCCTAGACCGAGTATCACCAAGACTGGCCAGAATGGATACGTATTTCCACAGGAGTGTGTCACCTACAGAACGACTCCATCCGGCAAGATAATGAGATATATATATATATAATTAATTTTAATTATTTATGTGTTGTCTAGTATTTATATTTCATTAACAATTTTTTGGGAAGATTTTTATAGCAGCTATACTAATCTGCATGTATTTAATATAAATATTACAGGCAGTAAATATATATTGATGCTTTCAAGTATAGTAACATTTTACTCATAACGATATTTATGATAATTATTGTGATTCAGGCCATATCAAATTAGACGAATCCATAATCTAAAATTTTTAAGTATTTCAAATTATTAATCTATTATTTTCTTTATTTTTTCTTCAGCTTTCTGGCTACAGGTGACAGTTTTACGTCGCTACACTACCATTTCCGGCTTGGGATTTCAACGATTTCAACTATTGTAAAAGAAACATGTCAAGTTTTATGGGAGGAACTGCATGAGGAGTTCATACCTACTCCCAATCAGCAGAGATGGCTTCAAATTGAAAAACATTTTTATGAGGTCTGTCAATTTCCGCATTGTGTCGGCGCAGTGGACGGAAAACATATCCGTATTATAAAGCCACCAGGTACCGGATCAGAATTTTTTAATTATAAAAAGTATTTTTCAATTGTTTTAATGGCCATCGCTGATGCTGAGTACCGGTTTGTGGCAGTTGAAATTGGTGCATATGGCCGCACCAATGATTTTCAAAAACTCTTTCATGGGACGGAGCGTGTACAATCGGCGATTTTGACTTTTCACCTCCTGAACCTATGCCTGGAACCGACAGTCCACCACTGCCATAAGTCTTGGTGGGGGGATGAAGCTTTCCAAATGTCTGGAAACCTGATTAAACCCTACTCCAGCCGTGGATTGGATGCCACAAAACGCATTTTCAGTTATCGCTTAACAAGGGCACGAAGAATGGTCGAGTGCACCTTTGGGATCCTTGTCTCTAAATGGAGAGTTTTTGCTAAACCGATTCAATTGAAGATTGAAATAGTAGACGAAGTAGTAAAGTGTGGGGTAGTTCTTCACAATTTCATACGGACTAAAGAACCCGCAATTGAGCGAATAATCGAGGACAGCGAAATGTCTAGTATTGAAACTTTTGGACCACGTGGTACTGTGGCGGTGTCTGCCATGCGAGATTCATTTGCTGCCTACTTCAGCTCAGATCCTGGACGTTTACAGTGGCAGGACCAGAATGTTTAAAATTCAAATTTTGTACTGTTGCTGTTTTTTTTCTAAAAAAATATTCATTAATAAAGTTTAATAACTTTTTCAAATATAGTAGTATGGTGTTTCTTTTTAAATAATTTATATTATTTTTACTAAAAATCTTATCACCGCATGAGTAGCCACTATCATTGGCTGGCTCCCCAAGCGGTGTGAGAGCATGTCAGGCCTTTATCCACTACACCCTCTCCCACCGCCTGTAGAGCGACAGTTCCAGTGTCGCTTCACAAGCGGTGTGAGAGCATGTCAGGCCTTTATCCACTACACCCTCTCCCACCGCCTGTAGAGCGACAGTTCCAGTGTCGCTTCACAAGCGGTGTGAGAGCATGTCAGGCCTTTATCCACTACACCCTCTCCCACCGCCTGTAGAGCGACAGTTCCAGTGTCGCTCCACAAGCGGTGGGAGAGCATGTCAGGCCTTTATTTTTACATAAGTAAAAAAAACACAAGGACACATAAAAACTTTGAACAGAATTTTACTGAATTTTATAAAAAAAAAAAAATATATATATATATATATATAAATAAAACAATATTAATATAAAATTTAAAACAACAAAAATTACAAATCCTGGTATTGAGGATTTGGAGGAGGAGGTTGGGGGGTGGAAAGCCGTGCACGGCTTGATCCCTCTCCACCTTCGTATGTTCTGGTGGACACTGAAATGTGTGATGTGGGAGGAGAGATAGCGGGAGTATGCAACCGGGATGGGGGATTGGGTGAAGGAGTTGTCCGAGCCAGCGAAGGAGGAGTGGTGAAAGTTGATTGATGGAAATAGTTAGGAGGAGAGAGAGAACAGTGGTGAAAAGGCTCGGGGGTTGTAGAATGGGGAGGTGGTTGAGGTGGACGGGTTGGAGTTTGCGGAGGTTGGAAGGGGTGAGGAGGTTGGAAGGGGTGAGGAGGTTGGAAGGGGTGAGGAGGTTGTGGTGGGGGATAGGAATGGGAGGGGGGATAGGTTGGTGGTTGGGGGACAGAAGTTGTGCGGTGTCTCAAATCCCACACCGCATCCTCCACCGTACGTCTGAACTCCAACACCTGGTCGGGCGTGAAGTCCGCCACCAGCTGATTAACTGACGGCCAATAGGTTTGTAGCGGGCCCGGCTGAGAAAACTGCGCCACACACTCCCGCAGACTTCTCAGCTCGGCCTCCATGGCTACAATCCTATTGCTGTAACCACACAAGGTCTCATACAAGAGCCTTGTGAGGTCTTCATAATCAGCTTGGCGGCTTCTACCGGCCCTCTGGCGACGCATCAACGCCTCAAAAAAGTGGCGCCATAACGGCCATTGTTGCGTCACCAGAGGGCACCAGTAGAGGACGATTTGGGTCCTGACCAGGTGCTGGACGAGGTGGAGAGGGATCCGCGGGTGGCAGCTCAGCAGGGACCGCCTCATGATGACTTTCACAAGGAGGTTCTGGCGCCCGAGTACTGCTAGTTGTTCTGTAAAAAAGAAAGAAAAATTAGCATGTTTTTAAAATTGATTTCAACATTTTACCATTTTTTTTTTAGGGATTTTTTTTTTTACTTACCTTCGCAGCTCTAGGGTTCTACGTAGGAACCCTAGGGCAGCCGCATAGCGGTACGGCTGCCGGCGGGTTCCGCCAGACCCACTCGGGTGATTGACCTCCTCATTATAGTCTTTCTTATAGCGGTCCCTTATTGAGCGCCATCGCACCATGACTGCCGTCTCTGAAAAATATAAAAATAAACGTTACTCTCCAATTACTGGCATTACCAAACTGCAGCCCTACAGCTGTTGCAAAACTACTACTCCCAACATGCCTAGATAGGGCATGCTTGGAGTAGTAGTTTTGCAACAGCTGGAGGGCCGCAGTTTGGACATGACAGATAACTAATCAATTAAAAAAAATTAAGGATACTTACTGCAATCTTCCTGTTTGCCTTCACTGAGGTCGTCCCAATCAGTCAGCATTTTTCCGCAAATCTCCATCCACAGACTCCGGGTCAGGTGATGGTCTGCATGGCGGCGGTCGGTATGGTCCCAGAGTGGGATGCGTTCCTCCACCAGATGGATGAGGAGTTCATTGTCGCTATAGAAACCAGATAATTCCTCCTCATCCGTTCTGGCAGAGGCCCTTGAACCCTAAAAAAATGAGAAAATAAGGTATTAATTTTAAAAAATAATTTAATAATTTACACATATGATATAACAAGATTCAATACTGAGATATACTCACACGTCCCCGGCGCCTTGTGGGTGGTTGCTGACGACCTCTTGAGGCAACAGTAGGATTAGACTAAAATAAAAGAATATCAAACTTAACCAAAAATTTTCTGAATTAAGAATAAACATAATACATTTTTTATTTTATTTTTATTACCGATTCATGGTGTCCACCCCCGACTTCCTCCTCTCCCGTTGTCGGAGCAGGGTCGGAATACCTCTCCTCCGCTGACGATTGCTGTAAAAGAAAAAAAAATATTAATATTTTGGACATGGATGGGATAATAAAATAAAACTTTCAAACATGACATACCGTATCCAAGCGAACTCGTCGCCTTGGAGGAGAGTTCCCGGACTCACTTGAATAGCCTATTGAAACAATTAAAAATAATTAAACAATTGATTTTGAATTATTGAAAAAAATCCCTCAAAAATGATACTTACTGGACATTTTTTTTTTTATTTCTAAATCAGGTCTATCTCCCCAAAAATAAAACCTAAGAAAAATGAGAACAAAAAGATGAAAGTTAACACATTAATATTAAACAACAGTACCACCTTAGCCAGGGGACTACTACCCCCAACATCCACCATGCAGTCACCCCAGCCAGCTGCAGTCCCAAAGAAAAAGCACTTGGGACTGAAGCTGGGGTGACTGCATGGTGGGTGCTGGGGGCAGCATTCCCCAGGGGACTACTACCCCCAACATTCATTTGCTGCCTCCTACATGCATCTACTATGTCTAGGACATAGTAGATGTGTGTAGTTAATGTATTAAAAGACAAAACACACACTGAATACTCACCTCCAGGAGCTGAAGACACGACCTGTCCTCTCCCGCGCGGGTTGTCTGTGGAAGTTTGCACCAGCCAAGCCCTTCCTACTTCCTGGCGCAGGCGCAACTTCCGGATCCGTCGTTGCGTCTTAAAAACTGAAGATGTTAGGACGGATCCGGAACAATACATTTCAATGGGCTATTATTCCGGATCCGTCGATGCGGCAAGTGTTCCGGATTTTTGGCCGGAGCAAAAAGCGCAGCATGCTGCGGTATTTTCTCCGGCCAAAAAACGTTCCGTTCCGGAACTGAAGACATCCTGATGCATCCTGAATGGATTTCTCTCCATTCAGAATGCATTAGGATAAAACTGATCAGGATTCTTCCGGCATAGAGCCCCGACGATGGAACTCTATGCCGGAAGAAAAGAACGCAAGTGTGAAAAAGCCCTTAGTTAGGACACCATAAAACTGGTGACAGGTTCCCTTTAAAGAGAAGACACCCGGCACTAATGGAATTACCGCCGTTTGCAGACTTTTAACCCTTCAGATGCCATGATGATTGGTGTGCTCCGGCGTGTTTGAAGCAGCCTCTGTCCTCCTGTGTGATGGTACCAGAGATGGTACACAGTATTGAGGCCAGAAAACTTTCCTCAAAGCAATAAAATTGAGGGATCCACAACAGGGATTGCTATAATCCCACGTGGATCCCTCTATAAGGTCTGGGATCCCTCCATACTATGAAACTATTGGTATTTTCCGCTTAAAATTATTAGGGTTAAGACAAGGTGGCAGAACATGGGGGATGGATCAAACATGGCAGCTGGATTATTGAAGCAACACTGTCCCTAGCGCATAAGCGCTTGCCACGTCTCGCTATGCTGAGCTCACAGGAGAATGGCAGTTACCGCGGGGAATGAGGCTTTTATATGGCTCTGACATCATGGGGGATGGCTACCTGTGGATTGGCTGACTGCACGGCATTATGGGTGATCTTGCATTCCCAGGCTTCTCACTTTCACTTTTTAACACATGTAGCCTCAATTTTAGGAAAACCTGATTCATTACAACGAAGTAAAAGGAAATTCGGCTTTGCTGCAAATCAAAGTTTTCCTAAACTTCGGACCAAAGACTGAGTAAAGTAAATTAGGTAAAAATAGATTTAAAAACATGTTACAAATCAGTGAAAACTTACTATGAATTTTGTTATAATGTCTTCTTCATCCTCCTCCTGCAGAGGACATGTAGAGTGGATGAACGGTAAAAAAGTCTCTGTATAATCAAACAAATACATGCCTAACATGCTGAGCCGCGGTGAGGTCTCCAGGACATAAAACAGGAAATTGGATTTTCCAGGGTTTACATCCTAAGAGGAGTAGAAAGAAGAAAGTTTACTCTCATAGTAACAATAAACCAGCATAAACAATCATTCACTTTCCAGTAAATATATCTGAAACAAAATGATAGATGCAAAGTGATGCTGCAGGGGTAATGGCTGCCCCCCCCCCAGCTACAAAAGCTGATTTCAATTTCATGCATTAATGGTTTCCTCAGATTCCCCTAGATCAAGAGTGGGAAACTAAATTATAAAGCACTAGCAGAAGGACCCGGCTTCGCACGGGTATATTTCATCTATTTCATTTTATGTTTCCGTGTGTCGTAAAAGATAGACAGACAGTTTCCCCATAACAGTGACCTCTACTGTACCCGCCCCTTTAACATTGACCTCCACAGTGCCGACTCCTTTAACAGTGACCTCCACAGTGCCGACTCCTTTAACAGTGACTGCCCCTTTGGCATTAACCACCCCTTTAACAGTGACTTCCACAGTGCCCGCCCTTTAAAAGTGACTTTCATAGAGACCGCCCCTTTAACAGGGGCCACCCCTTTAACAGTGACTTTAACAATGACTGCCCCTTTAACAGTGACTTTCACAGTGACCACACCCTTTAACAGTGACTTTCACAGTGACCGCCCCTTTAACAGGGACCTTCATAATGCCAGCCCCTTTAATAACAGTGACCTCCACAGTGCCCACCCATTTAATAACAGTGACCTCCACTGTGCCAGCCCCTTTAAGCAGTAAAGAAAAATTACTGTGTTTTTATGGAAACCTGGAGTAAAACTGTGTTTATGGCAGTTGGGATTTGAAGAGAAAGACTTGCAGGCTTGTATTGGCTAATGTGGGTAATTTTTGGGTAATGTCGCAGGAACGGCAAATTCCTTGGTAGGACATGATGAACATATGTTTTTCATACGCATGACCTATGTAAGTATGCAAGGGGTACAGGAAGCAGGGCCCCTCGATCAGCCCATTACCAGTAGACCAAAGTGTTGTGCAAACTGGGCAATCACTTAAGTCCTAAGAGAATCCTTGAGCCTGTCTGCTCTCTGCTCTGTTATCTCTCTCTTTCTCTCCTGTCAACTCTTATAAGCAGGACAACCAACTTGTACCATCCATATTTTGATAAAACACATCCCCCAGTGGCTCTCATCCACATACAGTGGGATGCGAAAGTTTTGGCAACCTTGTTAATGGACATGATTTTCTTGTATAAATCGTTGGTTGTTACGATAAAAAAATGTCAGTTAAATATATCATATAGGAGACACAAACAGTGATATTTGAGAAGTGAAATGAAGTTTATTGGATTTACAGAAAATGTGCTATAATTGTTTAAACAAAATTAGGCAGGTGCATACATTTGGGCACTGTTGTCATTTTGTTGATTCCAAAACCTTTCGAACTAATTATTGGAACTTAAATTGGCTTGGTAAGCTCAGTGACCCCTGACCTACATACACAGGTGAATCCAATTATGAGAGAGTATTTAAGGGGTCAATTGTAAGTTTCCCTCCTATTTTTTTAATTTTCTCTGAAGAGTAGCAACATGGGGGTCTCAAAACAACTCCCAAATGACCTGAAGACCAAGATTGTTCACCATCATGGTTTAGGGGAAGGATACAGAAAGCTGTCTCAGAGATTTCAGCTGTCTGTTTCCACAGTTAGAAACATATTGAGGAAATGGAAGACCACAGGCTCAGTTCAAGTTAAGGCTCGAAGTGGCAGACTAAGAAAAATCTCGGATAGACAGAAGCGACGAATGGTGAGAACAGTCAGAGTCAACCCACAGACCAGCACCTAAGACCTACAACATCATCTTGCTGCAGATGGAGTCACTGTGCATCGTTCAACCATTCGGCGCACTTTACACAAGGAGATGCTGTATGCAAGAGTGATCCAGAGGAAGCCTTTTCTCCACCCACAGGACAAAAACTGCCGCTTGAGGTGGGCTAAAGCACATTTGGATAAGCCAGCTTCATTTTGGAATAAGGTGCTGTGGACTGATGAAACTAAAATTGAGTTATTTGGCCATAACAAGGGGCGTTATGCATGGAGGAAAAAGAACACAGCATTTCAAGAAAAACACCTGCTAGCTACAGTAAAATATGGTGGTGGTTCCATCATGCTGTGGGGCTGTGTGGCCAGTGCAGGGACTGGGAATCTTGTCAAAGTTGAGGGACGCATGGATTCCACTCAGTATCAGCAGATTCTGGAGACCAATGTCCAGGAATCGTGACAAAGCTGAAGCTGCGCCGGGGCTGGATCTTTCGACAAGACAACGACCCTAAACACTGCTCAAAATCCACTAAGGCATTTATGCAGAGGAACAAGTACAACGTTCTGGAATGGCCATCTCAGTCCCCAGACCTGAATATAATTGAAAATCTGTGGTGTGACTTAAAGGGACACTGACAGGCACAATAAGCATATTTAGGTATATATATCACAGTACAGGTCTTCTAAAGTGTATTAAAATCATCTAAGTATCCCCCCTGTCCACCTTATAAATACAGTAAACCAAAGTTTTATAACCTGGGTGAAGCGTCTTCAATCTGCCCAAGGAGCAGCGTTTCATCTCCACTTGCGCCCAGCCAGCCGCCCCCAACTGCTTCAAAACGGCAGTTGGGGGCGGCTGGCTGCAAGTGGAGATGAAACGCCGCCCCTTGGGCAGATTGAAGACGCTTCACTCAGGTTATAAAACTTCGGTTTACTGTATTTATAAGGTGGACAGGGGGGATACTGATTTTAATACACTTTAGAAGACCTGTACTGTGATATATATATACCTAAATATGCTTATTGTGCCTGTCAGTGTCCCTTTAAAGAGAGCTGTCCATGCTCGGAAGCCATCAAACCTGAATGAACTAAAGATGTTTTGTAAAGAGGAATGGTCCAAAATACCTTCAACCAGAATCCAGACTCTCATTGGAACCTACAGGAAGCGTTTAGAGGCAGCAATTTCTGCAAAAGGAGGATCTACTAAATATTGATTTAATTTCTTTTTTGTGGTGCCCAAATTTATGCACCTGACAAATTTTGTTTAAACAATTATAGCACACTTTCTGTAAATCCAATAAACTTAATTTAACTTCTCAAATATCACTGTGTGTGTCTCCTATATGATATATTTAACTGACATTTTTTATCGTAACAACCAACGATTTATACAGGAAAATCATGACGATTAACAAGCTTGCCCAAACTTTCGCATCCCACTGTATTTCACAAAGCCTGGGAGAAAGGTTCTCCCAAAACTTGGAAATATATTTTTTCTATTTTACTCTTTCTTTTAAGCAGTGTGAAGCTACATCCCACAGAAAACACTGGAGAGTCAGTACAGATAGTACAGACAGGCAATGTGAGCCAGGAGGTTTATATAACTGTAGCTAATCACTGTATACACTGTATCTACTACACATCTGCACTTCCGGTATTTTATATAGAGGAGACATTAAATCTTCAATAGAATACAGGAAGTCGGCCACAGGGAGAGACGGAGTTCCTGTTTACACATTACAGCAAGCTCTGGACTGCAATATACCGTTGTGTTCAAAATAATAGCAGTCAGACATCACTAACCTGATCAGTCACTGTTTTTGGTAGAAATGATATTTCTACATGGAAAATACTCTACTACACCTGCTAGTAAATTAATAGAAATCCAACAGACCCAACAGTCATGACATGCATGCTGCTGATTTTGTGTAATTGATTCACTAATTGAAAGGGGCATGTTCAAAATAATAGCAGTGTGGAGTTTAATTAGTGAGGTCATTCATTCTTTGAAAAACAGGTGGCAATTATTGTCCTTATTTAAGGAAGGAAGGCAGCAAATATTGTACATGCTGATTACAGTGCATTTCTCTCTGAAATTCTGTGGAAAATGAGTCATTCCAGACATTGTTCAGAAGAACAGTGTACCTTGATTAAAAAGTTGATTGGAGAGGGAAAAACATATAAAGAAGTGCAGAAAATGACAGGCTGCTCAGCTAAAATGATCGCAAATGCTTTAAAATGGCAACCAAAACCTGAAAGACCGGTAAAAAAGCGAAAAACGACCAAATGGATACAAGAAAAGCCAAAATGGCAAGGACTCGCCAACAATCAGCTCCAGGAAGATCAAAGAGGGTCTAAAGTTACCTGTGAGTACTGTTACAATTAGAAGATGCCTATGTGAAGCCAAGCTATCTGCAACAAACCCCGCAAAGTCCCACTGTTAAAAAAAAAAAGACATGTGCTGAAGAGGTTGAAGAGCACATTGACTGGCCTAAAGAGACATTTTGTGGACTGATGAAATTAAGATTGTTCTTTTGGGTCTAGTGGCCGGAGACAGTTTGTCAAGACGACAAACACTGAATTCAAGCCACAGTACACTCTGAAGACAGTGAAACATGGTGGCTCAAGCATCATGATATGGGGATGCTTCTAATACTAAGGTGTTGGGCCTATTTATCTCATACCAGGGCTCATGGATCAGTTTGAATACATCAGAATACTTGAAGAGGTCCTGCTGCATTATGCTGAATAGGAATTGCCCTTGAAATGGGTGTTCCAACAAGACAACGACCCCAAACACACCAGTAAACGTGCAACATCTTGGTTCCAGACCAACAAGATTGACGTTATGGAGTGGCCAGCTCAATCCCCGGATCTTAATCCAAAAGAAAACTTGTGGGGGTGACATCAAAAATGCAGTTTGAGGCAAAACCAAGAAATAGAGAAGAATTGTGGAATGTCGTCCAATCATCCTGGGCTGGAATACCTGTTCACAGGTAGTGGTGAGCGGCATAGGAAATATTTGAATTTGCAATATTTTGCAAATTTTTGGCCGAATATTCGCCATAAATTTGAGAATTTGTGATCTCCAGTCATTATTTACTTGATTGCGAAAATCGGCAATGTAATATATTTGCGATAAAAATTCCCGATTAGAATATTTGCGATCAACACTAAGGCGTAAGCAACTTTCCTATTGGTTGCTAGGGATGTTACTAAGTGCCGATATTCGCAATAAATTCGGGATAAATTCTCGATTAGAATATTCGCAATCAACACTATTCACAGGTGCCAGAAAACGTACTTTTATAATATGCTAATTACCTGTCTACCAGCAAGTAGGGCGTCTACTTGCTGGTAGCAGCCGCAGAAAACCGCCCCCTCCTGTTTACTTACAGGGCCAGCCGCGATCTCCTCCTCCGGCTGACCCTGTCAGCATTTAAAAAAATCGCGCGCCTGTGTTGATTCGGCGCAGGCGCTCTAAGGTAAGGAGGCTCGCCCCTCAGCACTCCCTCAGTGCGCCTGCGCCGATGACTTCTTCTCTTTCGGTGACGTCATCGGCGCAGGCGCACTGAGGGAGTGCTGAGGAGGCTCGCCTCCTTATCTCAGAGCGCACGATTTTTGAAATGCTGACAGGGCCAGCCGGAGGAGGAGATTGCGGCTGGCCCTGTCAATCAACAGGAGGAGGGGGTGGTTTTTTGCAGCTGCTACCAGCAAGTAGATGCCCTACTTGCTGGTAGACAGGTAATTAGCATATCATAAAAGTATGTTTTTTTACATATCTACAGAACGAAAATGATTAATAACATAATTTATAGCTATATCGCAGGATAGGGATTATAAGTGCCCCAAAAAAAAAAAATTAGTTTAGTGGGGTGACAGAAGCCCCTTTAAGTGATTCAAAGAAAAGCAAAACATTTTTCAGTTTATATAATTAATGTTTGAGTTTGTAAAGCAGAATAGAAACACAGCTACTTTTTTTTTTTTAACAGTCTAATATTATTTTTTTTTTAGAGGAACAACACACATTTAATATATTTTTCTTCATGTTTTGATTTGGAATAGAATGTGTAGTGTTCCCAATGCATTTGTGTGTATGGAAATAAAAGCTATTAGAAGGATTTTGAGCTTTGTTCATTTTTTTTTTAACACACTGCTATTATTTTGAACACAACTGTACATGAAAAGGTTCAAAATGTATGGCCATTCACACATCCACAACTGTTTTGCGGATCTGCAAAACACGGACACTGGCCATGTGCATTCCGCATTTTGCAGACCGCACATGGCCGGCCCTGTGATGGAAATGGCTGTTCTTGTCCGTAGCTGCGGAAAAAAATAGGACATGCTCTATTTTTTTGCAGGGCCATGGAACGAAAGTGAGGATGCGGACAGCATTGAAATAAATGCGAACCCATTATGCGGACGTGTGAATGGACCTTTAGGATGTAAGAAATTTTACTGCTAAAATATTCATGGCGAGTTAGCATTATATGTAAAAAAAGAGTGCTTCTTCAAACCCCAACTGTTACATACCAGTAGTTGCGAGTCTTCAGCTAGAATTTCCTGAAGAAGACCTGCCACTTCTCCCATAAAATTATAATTCTGAAGTATCTTTTCTTATAACACCACTTAGTGAAATTACTCTGTTATTCCTCATACAAATCTATGAATAAATTGACAACTGAATGTTACAAGTTTGGGGTTGTTTCCATACACAGTCCAACCAGTGCTGAAATTCTCAAACTGTGTAGGAACAAGCCCCTTTGACAAGTAGTTTAGTGCTCTTGTTAAGAGAAACAAAATATAAGTCTTGCAGGTATGATACCAGATAATGGTTATGACGGATCAAAATGGAATGCTTCTAACGGAAAGCAATAACAAAATTCATAAGGTTGACGTGAGCCCACTCTTTTAGAAAAACGTGTGACGGCTTCATGCTAGGTCATGTAGGCCCATAGAGATGACATTTTCTGGTATGTTTCAGTGACAAGCAGTGCGACTGACAGCTATGCCAGGAAACCTCCTCAAGCTGCACATCCTATAGTTGGTGAATAAAACTTGCTGCCGAGGTCCAGGAACCATTTGTCTTATACCAATCACAGAACACAACAGGCAACATTATCTCATATAGTAGAAGAACCTTCACTTGTGCCAATTACATCATATGACAGTGGACAAAGTGCTTTACCATATATTCCCAAAAATCTTGAGGTGGCTTCACCCCAAGCGTCTTCACTCTCTCCAGCTCCATGATGATGGCTTTCCGGTGACTGGTGCTCTCTATACTGTATGGCTCTTTGGAAAACTCATCCTCAGCCAGTGTCAGTAGAAGCCTGTTCATAGAAGTAGAACTTAGCAATTCGTTAAAGCCAAAAGTACAAGCTGTATCTACCCTCAAAAAGTTATAGCAATGATAACACAAGTGCACAAACTCCATGTAGGTTTCCCTATACAGCTTTAAATGTACAGTACACCTTAAAGGGAGTCTTTCACCTAATCTGAGCGTTTTAGACCGCTCAGATCAGGTTATAGACTCTTTAACCCTCATTACGATCATACCTGTCTCTTATGCGTCCCTCGCCCAGATAATGAAAATTCTTACTGTGCGATGTGCCCAGAAAAACACACCTCCAGCCGGCGGACGTCACAAGCGGCACCAGAGGACGGCGGGCCGGGAACTGGCCCGCGCCTGCGCACTGCTCTGCCCATTATGGGCAGAGGAACATCCTTTCATATTGCGCATGCGCCGGCCGGCTGTCTTTAGTTGGCCGGCGCATGCGCAATATGAAAAGCTGTTCATCTGCCCATAATGGGCAGAGCAGTGCGCAGGTGCGGGCCAGTTCCCAGCCCGCCGTCCTCTGGTGCCGCTCGTGACGTCCGCCGGCTGGAGGTGTGTTTTTCTGGGCACATCGCACAGTAATGCCGCCCCTGGGCACCTTCAGAAGGTAATTTGCATAAGTTTAAAAAGTGTTATTTTCATTATCTGGGCGAGGGACACATAAGAGAAGGGTATGATCGTAATGAGGGTTAAAGAGTCTATAACCTGATCTGAGCGGTCTAAAACGCTCAGATTAGGTGAAAGACTCCCTTTAAGAGGCAATTTTTTAGCAAGGCAGATTTTCTTTCACGGTAATCGCTAACGAGCGTTCGTAGTAACGCTTGTTAGCAATCATCTGGCAGTCTGAGGCCTCATGCACATGGCTGTTGTGTGCCTGTGGCCATATTGCGACCCACATACTGCCTGTTCGCAATACACTGCCACCGGCCCGTGTGCACTACGCATCACGAATGCAGACCCGTTCACTTAAATGGGTCCGGAATCACAGAGATGAGGAACGGAAGCATGGATAGAAGTGCTTCCGTGGTGTTTCTGGCCGTGCCTCCGCACCGCAAAAAATAGAACTTGTTCTATTTTTTTGCGGTGCGGACAGATCATGGACCCATTCAAGTTGAATGGGTCTCGAATCGATTCGTCCCGGCCGCCGCACGGACATTGCCCGTGCATTGGGGACCGCAAATTGCGGTTCCCAATGCACGGTACAGACGCACAACGGTCGTGTGCCTGAAGCCTAATACTGCCTCCAACTGCTCGTTCATTGGGCAATTTAGATCGTTCAGCATGCTGAAGATCTGGAGTTGCTGGCAGCAGATTGTGCTGTGTAATCATGATCTGCAGCCGGCACACGGCTGTCCTGCATGGTGACGAGCGCTGGCATAGCAAACACTCCTCCCCATGCTGCAGAGGACATCTCTGCATGTAATAACAGCAGTGTCCTCTGCTAGCTATCTGGCGACTGCCAACTTGCAGCATCGGGGTGTCTAATTCTATGATAACTTTCCCTTTGTGCTGGTCATCTAATAACCCTTATCTCTAATTTACTAAAAGGTCATAAACACTTATTTAAGCCACATTCTTATCTGTAAGATAATGATTGAGCTATAGTAGTATTTATAATGTCAGAGATCAGAGAGAATCCCCTCAGATTAGCTGGGTGACAGAGCAGAGAGAAAATTAATATCCCTCTATTAGAACATCTCAGCCCTGTACAGAAAAAGGGCTCCATATTTGTAATAAAGACCAATTTAAAAAAATATTTTTAGCTCACAATCAGATCTGGCCACATAAATCGTATCAAGTGGCCACATGTGGATTAGCCACATCGAATAGACCTAAATTTGTGTGCAGATCTGCGACATATGAAACTGTAAATCTGCAGCTGATTTTTTTTAGATGTAAATATCCACTGTGTGAACAAACCCTAAGGGAATCTGTCACCAGGCCGCAAGGAAAATAATCCAACAAGTGTACTAGTACTACCAGTGAGTGGAACCACAACATTTATTTCCAGTAATCTATACCAATATTCTCACCTTCCATTTACCCTTCCAGATAAAAATCTGTCTTTGTAATGGGACGTCCATGGACCCAACTGTTCAAGCCAAAGGACTACCTCTTCAGGGGTCCACTTGATCACTGGTTTGTGGACCAAGAAGTCATGTTCAGATTCGCGGTAGCACCAGTGATACAGCAGTAACATAATCTGAGACACAATCAATGAAAAACCATTAACAGAATACAGAATAACCTTTCCTTGGCAACATTGGCTTCACACAATGTGCTCCTTCCATATAAAATGGCAGGTTGAGTTAATAGTGTTATAAATATAAGAGACAACCCCTTTGAGAAAGCGGATGACTCAGGGCCTAGTCCCAGCACCATGACAAGTGGAATACTTCTTAGTGGCCAGTCTGATAACTGGCCGTCCTTATAATCTGAGGCCCAAGTCTGCCAGAATAGGAGATTGAGATTTGTGCTCACCAGGATAACAACCAGTTTTACAGAGGAGCCATCTGTTCTGGTTCAAAGAGATGTCCATATGGCCAACGCATTTAAGAGAGATGGTTCTAGGCAAGTAACATAGCCCTCTTTACTGCTGTGTATGAGCCCCTGAGGAGCTGGTGCAGAGGATGGGAGTGGTAGTGATCACTGGAGATCGGTGCAGTGGAAATGTAGTACTGAAAAGTAAATGAATAAAAGTCTCTTTTTACGTAGTGCAAAATGTAACTCGTGTCACTTGTAGTCACTTGTGGACAAAGGTGTCCAATCTGTGATACAGGATTGAAGTTAATATGGCCTGGTGGTTATTCTAGGTGATGAGTGTCTGACCTGTTTTCCCTCACCCAGCAACAGGGACTGTGAAGCTGTTGATCATTCTGCTGCTTTTGGGAAAGCTGTATCTTGACTATGGAAATCTTCCTGGAGTAAGGGTCTCACAGGAGAACTGGTTATGGTCCCTTGGAGAAGGAGCTCTGGCATGTGCTTCCTTTCTCCTTGCTCATTATTTTAAATCCCGCTCCTGGAAGTAGGATCAGCTCACTCCTACCAAGAGCAGAGGGACAGAGTGGTTACCCCTGTATCTTCCAACTTTTGCTGACCATACGTCTTTTTGTCCTAGGAGCAGGAGTAATTAGACATGCTTCCTCACTCCTCACTGTCCTAGCTAACACGTTCCTCTACTGGTAAGAAATAGGACCGGCCCACTTCTACCAAGAAGGGGGGAATAGGGTTGTTATTCCTATTCCTGATGCCAACCATACCTCACCTGCTGGTGTACAGTTCAAACATTACATAACATTATATAACAAACCAAACTTTGCAAATACACCCAGATCTGGGGTACTGCATACGCACAATACCAGATGGGATGTATATAAAGGCATTACAAACGACTGTTATACCGGAGGGTTACTTACTGCTACTTTACCAAATATAAATAGCACTATGAAGAAGAAACCATAGTGCCTCTGGTGGTTAGCCTGCTTTTCCCTGGAACACAACTGATTCTGTTCATTCCCATACTGATTGAAGACCTGCAGGGCTCTGACAATGTCAATGTTCTGCTCAACGGCCTCATATTTTTCTTTTATGGTATCAGGAAACAGTTTTTCAATGACGTCCCTGAAAAACAAAATATCAACCAAGAGTTTGTTACAAGATTCACAAAGAAAACGTAGCATTGTGCATTACAGTAGTCATTAAATAATCTGGTCTGTATTATATTTGAATATAAGACAAATTTTAACCTCTGGGTTCCAATATTATCCATACCTAGGTTCTGTCTCACAGAGATTTGCTGGAGTCCAAGTAATATTTTGTCATTTGTACTAATTGCCCCCTTAGCATTGGACTCCAACTATGTACATGTTAAAATGTTTAAGGCGACCCTCCGTTCACAATCCTGCTGGTCCAGCCCTGCATTTGATTGGCCAGAGTGCGCATGTAAGTAGTGCTGGCAAGTCTGAGGGCAGTAGAAAGTCAGACTAACTAATGCACAGCATACACCTGGCCAATGGCCTCATCCCACGTCTGTTTTTGACTGAGAAAAGTCACAAATCCACAAGATTTTTAACTTTTCAATGCATTTGTGACTTCTCTAGTCGCAATTCGCATTTTACTGTGCTCTTGCCAAGTCTACGGTGGCGAGGGCATGCAAAGGGCAGGGCCATTAATCATTACCAAAAACTGTGTAAATAACGACTGAAAACTACAGCAACTCCGAGCTGCCATATATTTTACTCCGACACATGGAGAGCCGGAGGAGGCAGGTAATTTATTAAGATGCCTGCCATTAGTTATAAATTACCTGCCTCCTCTTCTAGCAGGCTCCGGCCTTTATAAATCGAGGCCTAAATGTATTTGGCATCGCTGTAATTGTGTAGACCCAAAGAGTAAAAGTTATTTAAAGGTTTCTGTCATCAGAAAAATCGTTATGTATCTGGCTGACATTAGCGATGTGCTAATGTCAGCAGAACATAACTGTATGATTTTTACCTCCCTGCCTGCCGCCGTTTCCTCAAAATAAAGACTTTTATAATATGCTGATGAGCCTCTAGGTGCTACTGGGGCGTTGCTGCAGCACCTAGAGGCTCCGTCTGCTCAGCCTTTGGCACGCCCATGTCCAGTTGATTGACGTCCTAGTAATGCTCAGTGCTCTGTAAACCTTGCGCCGTCCCATTTTATATTCGGCGCAGGCGCAGTGAGTGAAGCCGGCAGCAGGAGAGCGTCCTTCACTCACTGCACCGAATACTGAATGGGACGGCGTGAAATTTACAGGGCACTGAGGAGAACTAGGACGTCAATCAACTGGACATGGGCGTGAGAAAATGGAGCCTCTAGGTGCTGTAGCAACGCCCCAGTAGCACCTAGAGGCTCATAAGCATATTATAAACGTCTTTATTTTGAGGGAACGGCGGCAGGCAGGTAAAAATCATACAGTTATGTTCTGCTGACATTAGCACATCGCTAATGTCAGCCAGATGCATTAAGATTTGGACAGAAATCCTTTAATGTTACTTAAGCTGAAAAATGAACACCGCAAAACTCAGTAGCATTGTTGCTGTTTTTTCCCCTCCCTTTTATACCCACAAAAAGAGCTAATAAAAGTTTATCAGTAAGTTATATCTACAGTTTTTGGAATGTGAAAATGAAAAAATGAAAAAAGAATTGCTTGGTGCAAAACAGGCTGGTCAGTAAGGGGTTAACCAGTCACGGCTAACCTCTGGCACTCCAGCTGTGGCAAAACTAGGACTCCCAAGCAAGTGTACATCTTAAAAGTTGTAGTTTTACCACAGCTGGAGTGCCGGAGGTTAGCCATAACTGGGATATACCCTTTTCATACCAGCACCATACATGTAGGGAAAACAGGTCAGACATCCATCACCTAGAATAACAGTCAGGCCATATTAACTATAAGCTTGTATCACACAGTGGACACCTACTGTATGTCCACAAGTGCCTACAAGTGACACAAGTTGTATTTTGCACTATGTAAAGATAGACTTTTGGCCTCGTTCTTCAATACATTTCCACTGCACTGATCTCCAGTGAGCAATGTCCTGAGGGAGTACACCGTGACACTACCACTCCCATCTTCTGCACCAGCTTCTCAGGGGCTGGCTGCAATTAAACACTGGCATCTTTAGAAGAATAACTACATCATATATTACAATATGGTAGCAATTAATAGTGCTGTAACCTAAAAAACAAGACTGGTGACGCGATGACGTAATCACTAGTGTTGGGCGAGCATGCTCGGCCGAACAGCAGTTTGGCTCGAGCATCACTATGCTTGGCACATTGCAGTGTTCAGCCGAACACAGTGTGTGCTCGAGCATCACTATGCTTGGCACATTGCAGTGTTCAGCCGAACACAGTGTGTGCTCGAGCGTGATGTCAGAGTCTCCTCCCCGCACGTTTGTTGGCTGGTACGCAGCCAATAAACGTGCGGGTAAGTACTGCCATTCACTGTAATACCATAGCCAGTGATTGGCTGGCCGGAACGAGTCATTGGGTGCTATATAGCACCCGATGACACGTGTTCGGCTTAGTCTTAGTCAAGGAGAGCTGTGCTGAAGAAGGGACAGATAGTGTAGGGAGTGCAATACTAATATTTTTGTTAGAGACCCAAAAGTCCTTTTAAGGAATATAGTTGTATCTGGCAGCACAATATATTTTTAGCGCAACCTGCGGTAAATAGCTTGCAATTGTTTGTCCGCTGCAGACAGAGACATTATCTGCGCTACATCTCCTGTGTAACGTGTGCGCAGCCTAAAAATATCTGTGACATCCAGTCTACTTTTTCTATAGATGATGTCCGCTAAGTCTCCTGTATAACGTTTGCGCTAAAATATCTGAAATATCAGTGACATTCAGTCAAATTTTTTTGCTGCTGGTGGCAGCGACATTACCTGCACTACATCTCCAGTATAACGTTTGCCCATCCTAAATATCAGTGACATCAATTCAGTGTAATTTTTTTATTAGCCGCTGGTGACAGTGACATTACCTGCGCTATACCTCCTGTATAACATTTGTGCAACCTAAATATCAGTGACATTCATTCAGTGTAATTTTTTACTAGGCGGTGGTGACAGCGACATTACTTGTGCTATGCCTCCTGTATAATGTTTGCCCATCCTAAATATCAGTGACATTCAGTGCAAATTTTTTATTAGCAAAGAAATCCCAGCGGGTGCTGATTCTTCAATTCATGTATCCTTTACTTCATCTTGGTAACAATGTAACAATGGAAGCGTTTCGGCCCGTTCAGCCTTCGTCAGCTCAAATTAATACAATGGTTTACCATTATAGCAGTAGAATCAATCACCTGTGGTGACGTCAGACGCCCACAAAAGTGGGCGGCATCCGAATCAATACTATCCAGTTCTCTTATACAATAGAACTATAAACAAATAATTAAAACAATAAAACAGTGAGATAATGCTGATGTAATTCAACTTGCAGCATTATCATTAAAGATTTGATATCATTTATTTAATTTGATATAATTTATTGATACAAATATATAATAAATAATATAATGGATACAATTAAAGACCGTGAAGGTGGGATGCTAAAGTTTGGGCAACCTTGTTAATCGTCATGATTTTCCTGTATAAGTCGTTGGTTGTTAGGATAAAAAATGTCAGTTAAATACAGTACAGACCAAAAGTTTGGACACACCTTCTCATTCAAAGAGTTTTCTTCATTTTCATGACTATGAAAATTGTAGATTCACACTGAAGGCATCAAAACTATGAATTATATATATACACGTAATTATATATTTTTATATATATTTATTTATGTATATATATATATATATATGTATATATATATATATAATTATATACACGTGGAATTATATGCAAAACAAAAAAGTGTGAAACAACTGAAAATATATCATATTCTAGGTTCTTCAAAGTAGCCACCTTTTGCTTTAATTACTGCTTTGCACACTCTTGGCATTCTCTTGATGAGCTTCAGAGAGGTAGTCACCTGAAATGGTTTTCACTTCACAGGTGTGCCCTGTCAGGTTTAATAAGTGGGATTTATTGCCTTATAAATGGGGTTGGGACCATCAGTTGCGTTGTGGAGAAGTCAGGTGGATACACAGCTGATAGTCCTACTGAAATAGACTGTTAGAATTTGTATTATGGCAAGAAAAAAAAAAAAGCAAAGAAGTAAAGTAAAGAAAAATGAGTGGCCATCATTACTTTAAGAAATGAAGGTCATTCAGTCCGAAAAATTGGGAAAACTTTGAAAGTGTCCAAGTGCAGTCACAAAAACCATCAAGCGCTACAAAGAAACTGGCTCACATGCGGACCGCCCCAGGAAAGGAAGACCAAGAGTCACCTCTGCTGTGGAGGATAAGTTCATCTGAGTCACCAGCCTCAGAAATAGCAGGTTAACAGCAGTTCAGATTAGAGACCAGGTCAATGCCACACAGAGTTCTAGCAGCAGACATCTCTAGAACAACTGTTAAGAGGAGACTGTGTGAATCAAGCCTTCATGGTAGAATATCTGCTAGGAAACCACTGCTAAGGACAGGCAACAAGCAGAAGAGACTTGTTTGGGCGAAAGAACACAAGGAATGAACATTAGACCAGTGGAAATCTGTGCTTTGGTCTGAGGAGTCCAAATTTGAGATCTTTGATTCCAACCACCGTGTCTTTGGGCGATGCAGAAAAGGTGAACGGATGGTGGTTCCCACCGTGAAGCATGGAGGAGGAGGTGTGATGGTGCTTTGCTGGTGACACTGTTGGGGATTTATTCAAAATTGAAGGCATACTGAACCAGCATGGCTACCACAGCATCTTGCAGCGGCATGCTATTCCATCCAGTTTGCGTTTAGTTGGACCATCATTTATTTTTCAACAGGACAATGACCCCAAACACACCTCCAGGCTGCGTAAGAGCCACTTGAGCATGAAGGAGAGTGATAGGGTGCTGCGCCAGATGACCTGGTTCCCACCGTGAAGCATGGAGGAGGAGGTGTGATGGTGCTTTGCTGGTGACACTGTTGGGGATTTATTCAAAATTGAAGGCATACTGAACCAGCATGGCTACCACAGCATCTTGCAGCGGCATGCTATTCCATCCAGTTTGCGTTTAGTTGGACCATCATTTATTTTTCAACAGGACAATGACCCCAAACACACCTCCAGGCTGCGTAAGAGCCACTTGAGCATGAAGGAGAGTGATAGGGTGCTGCGCCAGATGACCTGGCCTCCACAGTCACCGGACCTGAACCCAATCGAGATGGTTTGGGGTGAGCTGGACCGCAGAGTGAAGACAAAAGGGTCAACAAGTGCTAAGCATCTCTGGGAACTCCTTCAAGACTGTTGGAAGACCATTTCAGGTGACTACCTCTTGAAGCTCATCAAGAGAATGCCAAGACTGTGCAAAGCAGTAATCAAAGCAAAAAGGTGGCCACTTTGAAGAACCTAGAATATGACATTTTCAGTAGTTTCACACTTTTTTGTTATGTATATAATTCCACATGTGTTAATTCATAGTTGTGATGCCTTCAGTGTGAATATACACTTTTCATAGTCATGAAAATAAAGAAAACTCTTTGAATGAGATGGTGTGTCCAAAATGTTGGTCTGTACTGTATATCATATAGGAGACACACACAGTGATATTTGAGAAGTGAAATGAAGTTTATTGGATTTACAGAAAGTGTGCAATAATTGTTGAAACAAAATTAGGCAGGTGCATACATTTGGGCACTGTTGTCATTTTATTGATTCCAAAACCTTTAAAACTAATTATTGGAACTCAAATTGGCTTGGTAAGCTCAGCGACCCCTGACCGACATACACAGGTGAATCCAATTATGAGAAAGAGTATTCAAGGGGGTCAATTGTAAGTTTCCCTACTCTTTTAATTTTCTCTGAAGAGTAGCAACATGGGGGTCTCAAAACAACTCTCAAATGACTTGAAGACTAAGATTGTTCACCATCATGGTTTAGGGGAAGGATACAGAAAGCTGTCTCAGAGATTTCAGCTGTCTGTTTCCACAGTTAGGAACATATTGGGGAAATGGAAGACCACAGGCTCAGTTCAAGTTAAGGCTCGAAGTGGCAGACCAAGAAAAATCTCTGATAGACAGAAGCGTTGAATGGTGAGAACAGTCAGAGTCAACCCACAGACCAGCACCAAAGACCTACATCATCTTGCTGCAGATGGAGTCACTGTGCATCGTTCAACCATTCGGCGCACTTTACACAAGGAAATGCTGTATGCGAGAGTGATGCAGAGGAAGCCTTTTCTCTGCCCACAGCACAAAAAGTGCCGCTTGAGGTGGGCTAAAGCACATTTGGACAAGCCAGCTTCATTTTGGAATATAGTGATGTGGACTGATAAATCTAAAATTGAGTTATTTGGCCATAACAAGGGGCGTTATGCATGGAGGAAAAAGAAACACAGCATTCCAAGAAAAACACCTACTACCTACAGTAAAATATGGTAGTGGTTCCATGCTGTGAGACTGTGTGGCCAGTGCAGGGACTGGGAATCTTGTCAAAGTTGAGAGACGCATGGATTCCACTCGGTATCAGCAGATTCTGGAGACCAATGTCCAGGAATCGGTGACAAAGCTGAAGCTGCGCCGGGGCTGGATTTTTCAACAAGACAACGACCCTGAACACTGCTCAAAATCCACTAAGGCATTTATGCAGAGGAACAAGTACAATGTTCTGGAATGGCCATCTCCGTTCCCAGACCTGAATATAATTGAAAATCTGTGATGTGACTTAAAGAGAGCTGTCCATGCTCGGAAGCCAATAAACCTGAATGAACTAAAGATGTTTTGTAAAGAGGAATGGTCCAAAATACCTTCAACCAGAATCCAGACTCATTGGAACCTACAGGAAGCGTTTAGAGGCTGTAATTTCTGCAAAAGGAGGATCTACTAAATATTGATTTCATTTCTTTCTTGTGGTGCCCAAATTCATGCACCTGCCTAATTTTGTTTAAACAATTATAGCACACTTTTTGTAAATCCAATAAACTTCATTTCACTTCTCAAATATCACTGTGTCTCCTATATGATATATTTAACTGACTTTCGCACTGTATGTTCAATTTCAAGAGTACGCAAAACTGAAGCAATCCTATATTGTAAAATCCTCCAATGGTCATGAAAAGAGATCCTTATAAACCATACAGTGTATCTGTAAGTGCAAAGGTTGTATGTCTTATACTAAAAAACATCCAAAAGTAGTCCTCAAAAGGTAAAAGTACACCAATTTTTCATATGCGGCCATACATACAGATGCAGTTCATGTTAGACCCGTATAGTTTGTTGATATAATAAAAAATGCTGGAAATAAGTCAGCGGTGTCCCACTACACTGAATATACAAGCGGTGTCCCGCTTCACAGAAACTTACTGAATGGAGCTCCTATTGCTGGTCTTATCCTCATACAGCATAAGGTATAGTCTTTGCCAGAATGTCATGCAATATCTATTATTTCGTGAGACATGTTACACCTTGATATGACTGTTACAACTCACGAATTGGCGTCCTCACCGCTTCTCTCTCCCACCTTGGCTAGCACCGCACTCTGACCTCTATCTGTGTTCCGGTGCCGGTTCATGATGCGACCGATACCGTCTTACAAACAGGTAAATCTGTGTTAAGCGGTTGGGATGGCTCTCGATATCTTTAATTTGCAGATGATTCTTTTATGCAGTAGTGATGGACCAACAGTATTTAGTAATAAGGGTCTTCTTAGTCTTTCATGAGAGGTTGTACCAGACGCGTTTCGGGACTACTAATGTTCCCTTCCTCAGTGGTTACTTTTCTCCCATTATGCCCCCTTATTTATAGTGGGTTCGGTACTCTTCAAACTTTGACATGGATTTGATTGGTAATGTAATATTGATTAGAAAACTATTAAAGCAATCTTAAAATCAATCAAAAAGACATACAATTATGTGATGAGAGATATAATGTCCAAAGGAACATAAAACGCATCAGGTGTCAAGGTGCAGTTCTGGTGCGTTTATAGCATGTTTGTAATGCGATTTTGATAAAATCTTATATATAAAGTTTCTCAAATGTGATGAGAGATATAATGTCCAAAGGAACATAAAACGCATCAGGTGTCAAGGTGCAGTTCTGGTGCGTTTATAGCGTGTTTGTAATGCGATTTTGATAAAATCTTATATATAAAGTTTCTCAAATGTTTCCATTCACTAATAAGGAGTATTCTTTTCAATAAAATGTTAACAACAAGTACAGGAGACATAAATTGCAAAAAATATATATTTTTTAGTATAAAAAAATTGTATAGAAATATATATAAAATGTCCATAAAAGTTATTGTATATAAGAGAAAAATCAAAAAGTATATGAGGTATATAAAAAATGATATAAAAATAATATAAAAATCATATAATAGGTATAAAAAAAATGGCAGAGAGAAGTTTTCTCTCTCCGCTTTCTTCTTTTTCTTTATCAATATAGGGCAATTATCAGAACTGGATTGGAGGTATCATAGGTGGGGGCCTATTGTCAAGAGAGGATCGGTCATAATAAATGTGACACGGTCCACAGTCGGCAAATGGCGCCCACCTACTATCTACAGGAAACCAAAAAGTTCAAATTCCGCTTTTAATCCGGTGGGTAAGAGTATTTAACTCAAATATTCTTTTTGTTTCTAATCTTGACATTTTCCCTATGTAGTCTCCTTCTCTCCAATCCCTATGTATTTTATCAATCGCAGCAAATTTTAATCCCAATGGGTCTTGATTAGAGTTGAGCGAACACCTGGATGTTCGGGTTCGAGAAGTTCGGCCGAACATCCCGGAAATGTTCGGGTTCGGGATCCGAACCCGATCCGAACTTCGTCCCGAACCCGAACCCCATTGAAGTCAATGGGGACCCGAACTTTTCGGCACTAAAAAGGCTGTAAAACAGCCCAGGAAAGAGCTAGAGGGCTGCAAAAGGCAGCAACATGTAGGTAAATCCCCTGCAAACAAATGTGGATAGGGAAATGAATTAAAATAAAAATTAAATAAATAAAAATTAACCAAAATCAATTGGAGAGAGGTTCCATAGCAGAGAATCTGGCTTCCCGTCACCCACCACTGGAACAGTCCATTCTCAGATATTTAGGCCCCGGCACCCAGGCAGAGGAGAGAGGTCCCGTAACAGAGAATCTGTCTTCATGTCAGCAGAGAATTAGTCTGCATGTCATAGCAGAGAATGAGGCTTCACGTCAGCCACCACTGCAACAGTCCATTGGCATATATTTAGGCCCAGCACCCAGGCAGAGGAGGGAGGTCCCGTAACAGAGAATCTGTCTTCATGTCAGCAGAGAATTAGTCTGCATGTCATAGCAGAGAATGAGGCTTCACGTCAGCCACCACTGCAACAGTCCATTGGCATATATTTAGGCCCAGCACACACACAGGCAGAGGAGAGAGGTCCCGTAACAGAGAATCTGGCTTCATGTCAGCAGAGAATCAGTCTGCATGTCATAGCAGAGAATGAGGCTTCACGTCAGCCACCACTGCAACAGTCCATTGGCATATATTTAGGCCCAGCACACACACAGGCAGAGGAGAGAGGTCCCGTAACAGAGAATCTGGCTTCATGTCAGCAGAGAATCAGTCTGCATGTCATAGCAGAGAATGAGGCTTCACGTCAGCCACCACTGCAACAGTCCATTGGCATATATTTAGGCCCAGCACCCAGGCAGAGGAGGGAGGTCCCGTAACAGAGAATCTGGCTTCATGTCAGCAGAGAATCAGTCTTCATATCATAGCAGAGAATCAGGCTTCACGTCACCCACCACTGTAAGAGTCAATTTTCATAAATTTAGGCCCAGAACCCAGGCAGAGGAGAAAGGTCCCGTAACAGACAATCTGGCTTCATGTCAGCAGAGAATCAGTCTTCATATCATAGCAGAGAATCAGGCTTCACGTCACCCACCACTGTAAGAGTCAATTTTCAAAAATTTAGGCCCAGAACCCAGGCAGAGGAGAAAGGTCCCGTAACAGACAATCTGGCTTCATGTCAGCAGAGAATCAGTCTTCATATCATAGCAGAGAATCAGGCTTCACGTCACCCACCACTGTAAGAGTCAATTTTCATAAATTTAGGCCCAGAACCCAGGCAGAGGAGAAAGGTCCCGTAACAGACAATCTGGCTTCATGTCAGCAGAGAATCAGTCTTCATATCATAGCAGAGAATCAGGCTTCACGTCACCCACCACTGCAACAGTCCATTGGCATATATTTAGGCCTAGCACACAGGCAGAGCAGAGAGGTCCCGTAACAGACAATCTGGCTTCATGACAGCAGAGAATCAGTCTGCATGTCATAGCAGAGAATGAGGCTTCACGTCAGCCACCACTGCAACAGTCCATTGGCATATATTTAGGCCCAGCACCCAGGCAGAGGAGGGAGGTCCCGTAACAGAGAATCTGTCTTCATGTCAGCAGAGAATTAGTCTGCATGTCATAGCAGAGAATGAGGCTTCACGTCAGCCACCACTGCAACAGTCCATTGGCATATATTTAGGCCCAGCACCCAGGCAGAGGAGGGAGGTCCCGTAACAGAGAATCTGTCTTCATGTCAGCAGAGAATTAGTCTGCATGTCATAGCAGAGAATCAGGCTTCACGTCACCCACCACTGTAAGAGTCAATTTTCAAAAATTTAGGCCCAGAACCCAGGCAGAGGAGAAAGGTCCCGTAACAGACAATCTGGCTTCATGTCAGCAGAGAATCAGTCTTCATATCATAGCAGAGAATCAGGCTTCACGTCACCCACCACTGTAAGAGTCAATTTTCATAAATTTAGGCCCAGAACCCAGGCAGAGGAGAAAGGTCCCGTAACAGACAATCTGGCTTCATGTCAGCAGAGAATCAGTCTTCATATCATAGCAGAGAATCAGGCTTCACGTCACCCACCACTGCAACAGTCCATTGGCATATATTTAGGCCTAGCACACAGGCAGAGCAGAGAGGTCCCGTAACAGACAATCTGGCTTCATGACAGCAGAGAATCAGTCTGCATGTCATAGCAGAGAATGAGGCTTCACGTCAGCCACCACTGCAACAGTCCATTGGCATATATTTAGGCCCAGCACCCAGGCAGAGGAGGGAGGTCCCGTAACAGAGAATCTGTCTTCATGTCAGCAGAGAATTAGTCTGCATGTCATAGCAGAGAATGAGGCTTCACGTCAGCCACCACTGCAACAGTCCATTGGCATATATTTAGGCCCAGCACCCAGGCAGAGGAGGGAGGTCCCGTAAAAGAGAATCTGTCTTCATGTCAGCAGAGAATTAGTCTGCATGTCATAGCAGAGAATGAGGCTTCACGTCAGCCACCACTGCAACAGTCCATTGGCATATATTTAGGCCCAGCACCCAGGCAGAGGAGGGAGGTCCCGTAACAGACAATCTGGCTTCATGTCAGCAGAGAATCAGTCTTCATATCATAGCAGAGAATCAGGCTTCACGTCACCCACCACTGTAAGAGTCAATTTTCATAAATTTAGGCCCAGAACCCAGGCAGAGGAGAAAGGTCCCGTAACAGACAATCTGGCTTTATGTCAGCAGAGAATCAGTCTTCATATCATAGCAGAGAATCAGGCTTCACGTCACCCACCACTGCAACAGTCCATTGGCATATATTTAGGCCTAGCACACAGGCAGAGCAGAGAGGTCCCGTAACAGACAATCTGGCTTCATGACAGCAGAGAATCAGTCTGCATGTCATAGCAGAGAATGAGGCTTCACGTCAGCCACCACTGCAACAGTCCATTGGCATATATTTAGGCCCAGCACCCAGGCAGAGGAGGGAGGTCCCGTAACAGAGAATCTGTCTTCATGTCAGCAGAGAATTAGTCTGCATGTCATAGCAGAGAATGAGGCTTCACGTCAGCCACCACTGCAACAGTCCATTGGCATATATTTAGGCCCAGCACCCAGGCAGAGGAGGGAGGTCCCGTAACAGAGAATCTGTCTTCATGTCAGCAGAGAATTAGTCTGCATGTCATAGCAGAGAATGAGGCTTCACGTCAGCCACCACTGCAACAGTCCATTGGCATATATTTAGGCCCAGCACCCAGGCAGAGGAGGGAGGTCCCGTAACAGACAATCTGGCTTCATGTCAGCAGAGAATCAGTCTTCATATCATAGCAGAGAATCAGGCTTCACGTCACCCACCACTGCAACAGTCCATTGGCATATATTTAGGCCTAGCACACAGGCAGAGCAGAGAGGTCCCGTAACAGACAATCTGGCTTCATGACAGCAGAGAATCAGTCTGCATGTCATAGCAGAGAATGAGGCTTCACGTCAGCCACCACTGCAACAGTCCATTGGCATATATTTAGGCCCAGCACCCAGGCAGAGGAGGGAGGTCCCGTAACAGAGAATCTGTCTTCATGTCAGCAGAGAATTAGTCTGCATGTCATAGCAGAGAATGAGGCTTCACGTCAGCCACCACTGCAACAGTCCATTGGCATATATTTAGGCCCAGCACCCAGGCAGAGGAGGGAGGTCCCGTAACAGAGAATCTGTCTTCATGTCAGCAGAGAATTAGTCTGCATGTCATAGCAGAGAATGAGGCTTCACGTCAGCCACCACTGCAACAGTCCATTGGCATATATTTAGGCCCAGCACCCAGGCAGAGGAGGGAGGTCCCGTAACAGACAATCTGGCTTCATGTCAGCAGAGAATCAGTCTTCATATCATAGCAGAGAATCAGGCTTCACGTCACCCACCACTGCAACAGTCCATTGGCATATATTTAGGCCTAGCACACAGGCAGAGCAGAGAGGTCCCGTAACAGACAATCTGGCTTCATGACAGCAGAGAATCAGTCTTCATATCATAGCAGAGAATCAGGCTTCACGTCACCCACCACTGTAAGAGTCAATTTTCATAAATTTAGGCCCAGAACCCAGGCAGAGGAGAAAGGTCCCGTAACAGACAATCTGGCTTCATGTCAGCAGAGAATTAGTCTGCATGTCATAGCAGAGAATCAGGCTTCATGTCAGCCACCACTGCAACAGTCCATTGGCATATATTTAGGCCTAGCACACAGGCAGAGGAGAGGTTCATTCAACTTTGGGTAGCATCGCAATATAATGGTAAAATGAAAATAAAAATAGGATTGAATGAGGAAGTGCCCTGGAGTCCAATAATATATGGTTATGGGGAGGTAGTTAATGTCTAATCTGGACAAGGGACGGACAGGTCCTGTGGGATCCATGCCTGGTTCATTTTTATGAACGTCAGCTTGTCCACATTGGCTGTAGACAGGCGGCTGCGTTTGTCTGTAATGACGCCCCCTGCCGTGCTGAATACACGTTCAGACAAAACGCTGGCTGCCGGGCAGGCCAGCACCTCCAAGGCATAAAAGGCTAGCTCTGGCCACGTGGACAATTTAGAGACCCAGAAGTTGAATGGGGCCGAACCATCAGTCAGTACGTGGAGGGGTGTGCACACGTACTGTTCCACCATGTTAGTGAAATGTTGCCTCCTGCTAACACGTTGCGTATCAGGTGGTGGTGCAGTTAGCTGTGGCGTGTTGACAAAAGTTTTCCACATCTCTGCCATGCTAACCCTGCCCTCAGAGGAGCTGGCCGTGACACAGCTGCCTTGGCGACCTCTTGCTCCTCCTCTGCCTTGGCCTTGGGCTTCCACTTGTTCCCCTGTGACATTTGGGAATGCTCTCAGTAGCGCGTCTACCAACGTGCGCTTGTACTCGCGCATCTTCCTATCACGCTCCAGTGCAGGAAGTAAGGTGGGCACATTGTCTTTGTAGCGTGGATCCAGCAGGGTGGCAACCCAGTAGTCCGCACAGGTTAAAATGTGGGCAACTCTGCTGTCGTTGCGCAGGCACTGCAGCATGTAGTCGCTCATGTGTGCCAGGCTGCCCAGGGATAAGGACAAGCTGTCCTCTGTGGGAGGCGTATCGTCATCGTCCTGCCTTTCCCCCCAGCCACGCACCAGTGATGGACCCGAGCTGCGTTGGGTGCCACCCCGCTGTGACCATGCTTCATCCTCATCCTCCTCCACCTCCTCCTCATCCTCGTCCTCCTCGTCCTCCAGTAGTGGGCCCTGGCTGGCCACATTTGTACCTGGCCTCTGCTGTTGCAAAAAACCTCCCTCTGAGTCACTTCGAAGAGACTGGCCTGAAAGTGCTAAAAATGACCCCTCTTCCTCATCCTCCTCCTCCTCCTCCTGGGCCACCTCCTGTTCCATCATCGCCCTAAGTGTTTTCTCAAGGAGACATAGAAGTGGTATTGTAACGCTGATAACGGTGTCATCGCCACTGGCCATGTTGGTGGAGTACTCGAAACAGCGCAACAGGGCACACAGGTCTCGCATGGAGGCCCAGTCATTGGTGGTGAAGTGGTGCTGTTCTGTAGTGCGACTGACCCGTGCGTGCTGCAGCTGAAACTCCACTATGGCCTGCTGCTGCTCGCACAGTCTGTCCAGCATGTGCAAGGTGGAGTTCCACCTGGTGGGCACGTCGCATATGAGGCGGTGAGCGGGAAGGCCGAAGTTACGCTGTAGCGCAGACAGGCGAGCAGCGGCAGGATGTGAACGCCGGAAGCGCGAACAGACGGCCCGCACTTTATGCAGCAGCTCTGACATGTCGGGGTAGTTGTGAATGAACTTCTGCACCACCAAATTCAGCACATGCGCCAAGCAAGGGATGTGCGTCAAACTGGCTAGTCCCAGAGCTGCAACGAGATTTCGCCCATTATCACACACCACCAGGCCGGGCTTGAGGCTCACCGGCAGCAACCACTCGTCGGTCTGTTGTTCAATACCCCGCCACAACTCCTGTGCGGTGTGGGGCCTGTCCCCCAAACATATGAGTTTCAGAATGGCCTGCTGACGTTTACCCCGGGCTGTGCTGAAGTTGGTGGTGAAGGTGTGTGGCTGACTGGATGAGCAGGTGGAAGAAGAGGAGGAGGAAGCCGAGAAGGAGGAGGTGGCAACAGGAGGCAAAGAATGTTGCCCTGCGATCCTTGGCGGCGGCAGGACGTGCGCCAAACAGCTCTCCGCCTGGGGCCCAGCTGCCACTACATTTACCCAGTGTGCAGTTAGGGAGATATAGCGTCCCTGGCCGTGCTTACTGGTCCACGTATCTGTGGTTAGGTGGACCTTGCTACAGATGGCGTTGCGCAGTGCACACTTGATTTTATCGGATACTTGGTTGTGCAGGGAAGGCACGGCTCTCTTGGAGAAGTAGTGGCGGCTGGGAACAACATACTGTGGGACAGCAAGCGACATGAGCTGTTTGAAGCTGTCTGTGTCCACCAGCCTAAATGACAGCATTTCATAGGCCAGTAGTTTAGAAATGCTGGCATTCAGGGCCAGGGATCGAGGGTGGCTAGGTGGGAATTTACGCTTTCTATCAAATGTTTGTGAGATGGAGAGCTGAACGCTGGCGTGTGACATGGTTGAGACGCTTGGTGACGGAGGTGGTGGTGGTGGTGTTGGTGGTACATCCCCTGTTTGCTGGGCGGCAGGTGCCAACGTTCCTCCAGAGGCGGAGGAAGAGGCCGAGGCGGCAGCAGCAGAATAGGCCGAGGCGGCAGCAGCAGAAGAGGTAGCAGGGGGAGCCTGAGTGACTTCCTTGGTTTTAAGGTGTTTCCTCCACTGCAGTTCATGCTTTGCATGCAGGTGCCTGGTCATGCAGGTTGTGCTCAGGTTCAGAACGTTAATGCCTCGCTTCAGGCTCTGATGGCACAGCGTGCAAACCACTCGGGTCTTGTCGTCAGCACATTGTTTGAAGAAGTGCCATGCCAGGGAACTCCTTGAAGCTGCCTTTGGGGTGCTCGGTCCCAGATGGCGGCGGTCAGTAGCAGGCGGAGTCTCTTGGCGGCGGGTGTTCTGCTTTTGCCCACTGCTCCCTCTTTTGCTACGCTGTTGGCTCGGTCTCACCACTGCCTCTTCCTCCGAACTGTGAAAGTCAGTGGCACGACCTTCATTCCATGTGGGGTCTAGGACCTCATCGTCCCCTGCATCGTCTTCCACCCAGTCTTGATCCCTGACCTCCTGTTCAGTCTGCACACTGCAGAAAGACGCAGCAGTTGGCACCTGTGTTTCGTCATCATCAGAGACATGCTGAGGTGGTATTCCCATGTCCTCATCATCAGGAAACATAAGTGGTTGTGCGTCAGTGCATTCTATGTCTTTCACCGCTGGGGAAGGGCTAGGTGGATGCCCTTGGGAAACCCTGCCAGCGGAGTCTTCAAACAGCATAAGAGACTGCTGCATAACTTGAGGCTGAGACAGTTTCCCTGGTATGCATGGGGGTGATGTGACAGACTGATGGGGTTGGTTTTCAGGCGCCATCTGTGCGCTTTCTGCAGAAGACTGGGTGGGAGATAATGTGAACGTGCTGGATCCACTGTCGGCCACCCAATTGACTAATGCCTGTACCTGCTCAGGCCTTACCATCCTTAGAACGGCATTGGGCCCCACCATATATCGCTGTAAATTCTGGCGGCTACTGGGACCTGAGGTAGTTGGTACACTAGGACGTGTGGATGTGGCAGAACGGCCACGTCCTCTCCCAGCACCAGAGGGTCCACTAACACCACCACGACCATGTCCACGTCCGCGTCCCTTACTAGATGTTTTTCTCATTGTTATGGTTCACCACAACAACAAATATATTATTTGGCCCAATGTATTGTATTCAAATTCAGCGGGATATAAATTTGAGGCCTAGTATTTAGGCGCTGGGTGACCGGTATGGATTTAGTGACAGAATTAGACTTGGAAATGCACAGAAGCGTGTGTGTGAAGTTATTCTGAATGACCCAATGTGCACCTTGAATATTATATACCCTTTTAGGGATAGATTTCAAATAGCTCTGATATAGCAGAAACCACTAAATTATGAAATTGCTAAATTGGGAATTGTACTTCAACCCAGAACAAAAAATGTGCTTTGACGGGCACTAAATAACTTTCCCAGCTACAACAGGACAACGGTAACGAGAGATTTAGAGGGATTTAAATTTGAGGCCTAGTATTTAGGCGCTGGGTGACAGGTATGGGTTTAGTGACAGAATTAGACTTGGAAATACACAGTAGCGGGTGTGTGTGAAGTTATTCTGAATGACCCTATGTGCACCTTCAATATTATATACCCTTTTAGGGATAGATTTCAAATAGCTCTGATATAGCAGGAAACCACTAAATTATGAAATTGCTAAATTGGGAATTGTACTTCAACCCAGAACAAAAAATGTGCTTTGACGGGCACTAAATAACTTTCCCAGCTACAACAGGACAACGGTAACGAGAGATTTAGAGGGATTTAAATTTGAGGCCTAGTATTTAGGCGCTGGGTGACAGGTATGGGTTTAGTGACAGAATTAGACTTGGAAATACACAGTAGCGGGTGTGTGTGAAGTTATTCTGAATGACCCTATGTGCACCTTCAATATTATATACCCTTTTATGGATAGATTTCAAATAGCTCTGATATAGCAGGAACCACTAAATTATGAAATTGCTAAATTGGGAATTGTACTTCAACCCAGAACAAAAAATGTGCTTTGACGGGCACTAAATAACTTTCCCAGCTACAACAGGACAACGGTAACGAGAGATTTAGAGGGATTTAAATTTGAGGCCTAGTATTTAGGCGCTGGGTGACAGGTATGGGTTTAGTGACAGAATTAGACTTGGAAATACACAGTAGCGGGTGTGTGTGAAGTTATTCTGAATGACCCTATGTGCACCTTCAATATTATATACCCTTTTAGGGATAGATTTCAAATAGCTCTGATATAGCAGAAACCACTAAATTATGAAATTGCTAAATTGGGAATTGTACTTCAACCCAGAACAAAAAATGTGCTTTGACGGGCACTAAATAACTTTCCCAGCTACAACAGGACAACGGTAACGAGAGATTTAGAGGGATTTAAATTTGAGGCCTAGTATTTAGGCGCTGGGTGACAGGTATGGGTTTAGTGACAGAATTAGACTTGGAAATACACAGTAGCGGGTGTGTGTGAAGTTATTCTGAATGACCCTATGTGCACCTTCAATATTATATACCCTTTTATGGATAGATTTCAAATAGCTCTGATATAGCAGAAACCACTAAATTATGAAATTGCTAAATTGGGAATTGTACTTCAACCCAGAACAAAAAATGTGCTTTGACGGGCACTAAATAACTTTCCCAGCTACAACAGGACAACGGTAACGAGAGATTTAGAGGGATTTAAATTTGAGGCCTAGTATTTAGGCGCTGGGTGACAGGTATGGGTTTAGTGACAGAATTAGACTTGGAAATACACAGTAGCGGGTGTGTGTGAAGTTATTCTGAATGACCCTATGTGCACCTTCAATATTATATACCCTTTTAGGGATAGATTTCAAATAGCTCTGATATAGCAGAAACCACTAAATTATGAAATTGCTAAATTGGGAATTGTACTTCAACCCAGAACAAAAAATGTGCTTTGACGGACACTAAATATCTTGCCCAGCAACAACAGTACAGCGGTGGGTAACGAGAGATTTAGAGGGAATTAAATTTGAGGCCTAGTATTTAGGCGCTGGGTCACCGGTATGGATTTAGTGACAGAATTAGACTTGGAAATACACAGTAGCGGGTGTGTGTGAAGTTATTCTGAATGACCCTATGTGCACCTTCAATATTATATACCCTTTTTGGGATAGATTTCAAATAGCTCTGATATAGCAGGAACCACTAAATTATGAAATTGCTAAATTGGGAATTGTACTTCAACCCAGAACAAAAAATGTGCTTTGACGGGCACTAAATAACTTTCCCAGCTACAACAGGACAACGGTAACGAGAGATTTAGAGGGATTTAAATTTGAGGCCTAGTATTTAGGCGCTGGGTGACAGGTATGGGTTTAGTGACAGAATTAGACTTGGAAATACACAGTAGCGGGTGTGTGTGAAGTTATTCTGAATGACCCTATGTGCACCTTCAATATTATATACCCTTTTAGGGATAGATTTCAAATAGCTCTGATATAGCAGAAACCACTAAATTATGAAATTGCTAAATTGGGAATTGTACTTCAACCCAGAACAAAAAATGTGCTTTGACGGGCACTAAATAACTTTCCCAGCTACAACAGGACAACGGTAACGAGAGATTTAGAGGGATTAAATTTGAGGCCTAGTATTTAGGCGCTGGGTGACAGGTATGGGTTTAGTGACAGAATTAGACTTGGAAATACACAGTAGCGGGTGTGTGTGAAGTTATTCTGAATGACCCTATGTGCACCTTCAATATTATATACCCTTTTAGGGATAGATTTCAAATAGCTCTGATATAGCAGAAACCACTAAATTATGAAATTGCTAAATTGGGAATTGTACTTCAACCCAGAACAAAAAATGTGCTTTGACGGGCACTAAATAACTTTCCCAGCTACAACAGGACAACGGTAACGAGAGATTTAGAGGGATTTAAATTTGAGGCCTAGTATTTAGGCGCTGGGTGACAGGTATGGGTTTAGTGACAGAATTAGACTTGGAAATACACAGTAGCGGGTGTGTGTGAAGTTATTCTGAATGACCCTATGTGCACCTTCAATATTATATACCCTTTTAGGGATAGATTTCAAATAGCTCTGATATAGCAGAAACCACTAAATTATGAAATTGCTAAATTGGGAATTGTACTTCAACCCAGAACAAAAAATGTGCTTTGACGGGCACTAAATAACTTTCCCAGCTACAACAGGACAACGGTAACGAGAGATTTAGAGGGATTTAAATTTGAGGCCTAGTATTTAGGCGCTGGGTGACAGGTATGGGTTTAGTGACAGAATTAGACTTGGAAATACACAGTAGCGGGTGTGTGTGAAGTTATTCTGAATGACCCTATGTGCACCTTCAATATTATATACCCTTTTAGGGATAGATTTCAAATAGCTCTGATATAGCAGAAACCACTAAATTATGAAATTGCTAAATTGGGAATTGTACTTCAACCCAGAACAAAAAATGTGCTTTGACGGACACTAAATATCTTGCCCAGCAACAACAGTACAGCGGTGGGTAACGAGAGATTTAGAGGGAATTAAATTTGAGGCCTAGTATTTAGGCGCTGGGTGACAGGTATGGGTTTAGTGACAGAATTAGACTTGGAAATACACAGTAGCGGGTGTGTGTGAAGTTATTCTGAATGACCCTATGTGCACCTTCAATATTATATACCCTTTTAGGGATAGATTTCAAATAGCTCTGATATAGCAGAAACCACTAAATTATGAAATTGCTAAATTGGGAATTGTACTTCAACCCAGAACAAAAAATGTGCTTTGACGGGCACTAAATAACTTTCCCAGCTACAACAGGACAACGGTAACGAGAGATTTAGAGGGATTTAAATTTGAGGCCTAGTATTTAGGCGCTGGGTGACAGGTATGGGTTTAGTGACAGAATTAGACTTGGAAATACACAGTAGCGGGTGTGTGTGAAGTTATTCTGAATGACCCTATGTGCACCTTCAATATTATATACCCTTTTTGGGATAGATTTCAAATAGCTCTGATATAGCAGGAACCACTAAATTATGAAATTGCTAAATTGGGAATTGTATTTCAACCCAGAACAAGAAATGTGCTTGAACGGACACTAAATAACTCGCCCAGCTACAGCACTAGGGACAGATTTAGCTGGATATAAATTTGAGGCCTAGTATTTAGGCGCTGGGTGACCGGTATGGATTTAGTGACAGAATTAGACTGGGATATGGCCAAAAAATGAACAGACTATTGCTGGTTAAATGCACTTGGTGTGACAGCTTCACCCTGATGTAGGCTTTAGCCAAAAAACAACCACACCATTGAGGGTTAAATGCACTTGGTCGCAGCTTGTGCTGGCGCACCACAAGACACAAAATGGCCGCCGATCACCCCAGAAAAATGAGACTGACAAACGGTCTGTGCAGCCTAAAAACAGTGAGCAATTGAGGATCAGCAGCTCAATGGTCCACAGCTGCAGATCGATCAGTTAATCAAGTCCTTTGGAGGAGTTAATCTGCCTAATCTCGCCCTACTGTCGCAGCCGCAACCTCTCCCTACGCTAATCAGAGCAGAGTGACGGGCGGCGCTATGTGACTCCAGCTTAAATAGAGGCTGGGTCACATGGTGCTCTGGCCAATCACAGCCATGCCAATAGTAGGCATGGCTGTGATGGCCTCTTGGGGCAAGTAGTATGACGCTTGTTGATTGGCTGCTTTGCAGCCTTTCAAAAAGCGCCAAGAAAGCGTCACAAAAGCGCGAAGAAAGCGACGAACACCGAACCCGAACCCGGACTTTTACGAAAATGTCCGGGTTCGGGTCCGTGTCACGGACACCCCAAAATTCGGTACGAACCCGAACTATACAGTTCGAGTTCGCTCATCCCTAGTCTTGATTATGTACTAATCTAAAATGGTTAGATAAAGAATGATTTTCAAAGCCCTTCTTTATATTAGACACATGTTCAGCAATACGTATTTTGAGGATCTTTTCGTCCTACTAATATACTGATGTTTGCATGGACATTCAATAACATATATAACATCAATTGAACTACAGGTGAGGAATTAATTTATAATATGTTTGTGTTTGTTTGATATTAAAAACATTTCTATGTTTTTTTTGTGGAAAGAGGTCATTTTGCAGTTTTTACATTTTCCACACCTAAAGAAGCCTGTTATTTTTGCCCAATTTTGAACAGTGACCCATCTAATTTCTTAGGTATTTCTTGGAGTTTTTTTTTTTAAAACATACTATGTGTGTATTCCTGTTTTTAATGTCTTTGCTAATCGGATTTTTTGAACTCCTTTGAATAACCCAAAACACCATACGAAAAAAAAAACTTTATTGTAGTACATATATCAAGACAATAAATATGATAAAAAGCATATATAAGACGTGCAAGAATAGGAAAAAAACATATGTTCCCAGCAACCCCGGGACTAAATGCAATAAAATACCACAACTATACAGCTTATGTGTAGGGATGAGCGAACTCGAACTGTATAGTTCGGGTTCGTACCGAATTTTGGGGTGTCCGTGACACGGACCCGAACCCGGACATTTTCGTAAAAGTCCGGGTTCGGGTTCGGTGTTCGTCGCTTTCTTCGCGCTTTTGTGACGCTTTCTTGGCGCTTTTTGAAAGGCTGCAAAGCAGCCAATCAACAAGCGTCATACTACTTGCCCCAAGAGGCCATCACAGCCATGCCTACTATTGGCATGGCTGTGATTGGCCAGAGCACCATGTGACCCAGCCTCTATTTAAGCTGGAGTCACATAGCGCCGCCCGTCACTCTGCTCTGATTAGCGTAGGGAGAGGTTGCGGCTGCGACAGTAGGGCGAGATTAGGCAGATTAACTCCTCCAAAGGACTTGATTAACTGATCGATCTGCAGCTGTGGATCATTGAGCTGCTGATCCTCAATTGCTCACTGTTTTTAGGCTGCCCAGACCGTTTGTCAGTCACATTTTTCTGGGGTGATCGGCGGCCATTTTGTGTCTTGTGGTGCGCCAGCACAAGCTGCGACCAAGTGCATTTAACCCTCAATGGTGTGGTTGTTTTTTGGCTAAAGCCTACATCAGGGTGAAGCTGTCACACCAAGTGCATTTAACCAGCAATAGTCTGTTTATTTTTTGGCCATATACTACATCAGGGGCAAGCTGCGCCTGTCACCAAGTGCATTTAACCCTCAATGGTGCGTTTGTTTTTTGGCTAAAGCCTACATCAGGGTGAAGCTGTCACACCAAGTGCATTTAACCAGCAATAGTCTGTTTATTTTTTGGCCATATACTACATCAGGGGCAAGCTGCGCCCGTCACCAAGTGCATTTAACCCTCAGTAGTGTGGTTGGTCAAGCTATCACACCAAGTGCATTTAACCAGCAATAGTCTGTTCATTTTTTGGCCATATACTAAATCAGGGGCAAGCTGCGCCCGTCACCAAGTGCATTTAACCAGCAATAGTCTGTTCATTTTTTGGCCATATACTACATCAGGGGCAAGCTGCGCCCGTCACCAAGTGCATTTAACCCTCAGTAGTGTGGTTGGTCAAGCTGTGACACCAAGTGCATTTAACCAGCAATAGTCTGTTCATTTTTTGGCCATATACTACATCAGGGGCAAGCTGCGCCCATCACCAAGTGCATTTAACCAGCAATAGTGTGGTTATTTTTTGGCCATATCCCAGTCTAATTCTGTCACTAAATCCATACCGGTCACCCAGCGCCTAAATACTAGGCCTCAAATTTATATCCCGCTAAATCTCTCGTTACCGCTGTCCTGTTGTGGCTGGGAAAGTTATTTAGTGTCCGTCAAAGCACATTTTTTGTTCTGGGTTGAAATACAATTCCCAATTTAGCAATTTAAAAATGTTGTGGTTTCTGCTGTATCAGAGCTATTTGAAATCTATCCCTAAAAGGGTATATAATATTCAAGGTGCACATAGGGTCATTCAGAATAACTTCACACACCCGCTACTGTGCATTTCCAAGTCTAATTCTGTCACTAAACCCATACCTGTCACCCAGCGCCTAAATACTAGGCCTCAAATTCATATCCAGCTAAATCTGTCGTTAGTGCTGTAGCTGGGCGAGTTATTTAGTGTCCGTTCAAGCACATTTCTTGTTCTGGGTTGAAATACAATTCCCAATTTAGCAATTTAAAAATGTAGTGGTTTCTGCTATATCAGAGCTATTTGAAATCTATCCCTAAAAGGGTATATAATATTCAAGGTGCACATTGGGTCATTCAGAATAACTTCACACACACCCGCTACTGTGTATTTCCAAGTCTAATTCTGTCACTAAACCCATACCTGTCACCCAGCGCCTAAATACTAGGCCTCAAATTTATATCCAGCTAAATCTGTCCTTAGTGCTGTAGCTGGGCGAGTTATTTAGTGTCCGTTCAAGCACATTTCTTGTTCTGGGTTGAAATACAATTCCCAATTTAGCAATTTCATAATTTAGTGGTTTCTGCTATATCAGAGCTATTTGAAATCTATCCCTAAAAGGGTAGATCATATTGAAGGTGCACATAGGGACATTCAGAATAACTTCACACACCCGCTACTGTGCATTTCCAAGTCTAATTCTGTCACTAAACCCATACCTGTCACCCAGCGCCTAAATACTAGGCCTCAAATTTATATCCAGCTAAATCTGTCCTTAGTGCTGTAGCTGGGCGAGTTATTTAGTGTCCGTTCAAGCACATTTCTTGTTCTGGGTTGAAATACAATTCCCAATTTAGCAATTTCATAATTTAGTGGTTTCTGCTATATCAGAGCTATTTGAAATCTATCCCTAAAAGGGTAGATCATATTGAAGGTGCACATAGGGACATTCAGAATAACTTCACACACCCGCTACTGTGCATTTCCAAGTCTAATTCTGTCACTAAACCCATACCTGTCACCCAGCGCCTAAATACTAGGCCTCAAATTTATATCCAGCTAAATCTGTCCTTAGTGCTGTAGCTGGGCGAGTTATTTAGTGTCCGTTCAAGCACATTTCTTGTTCTGGGTTGAAATACAATTCCCAATTTAGCAATTTCATAATTTAGTGGTTTCTGCTATATCAGAGCTATTTGAAATCTATCCCTAAAAGGGTATATAATATTCAAGGTGCACATAGGGTCATTCAGAATAACTTCACACACACCCGCTACTGTGTATTTCCAAGTCTAATTCTGTCACTAAACCCATACCTGTCACCCAGCGCCTAAATACTAGGCCTCAAATTTATATCCAGCTAAATCTGTCCTTAGTGCTGTAGCTGGGCGAGTTATTTAGTGTCCGTTCAAGCACATTTCTTGTTCTGGGTTGAAATACAATTCCCAATTTAGCAATTTAAAAATGTAGTGGTTTCTGCTGTATCAGAGCTATTTGAAATCTATCCCTAAAAGGGTAGATCATATTGAAGGTGCACATAGGGACATTCAGAATAACTTCACACACCCGCTACTGTGCATTTCCAAGTCTAATTCTGTCACTAAACCCATACCTGTCACCCAGCGCCTAAATACTAGGCCTCAAATTTATATCCAGCTAAATCTGTCCTTAGTGCTGTAGCTGGGCGAGTTATTTAGTGTCCGTTCAAGCACATTTCTTGTTCTGGGTTGAAATACAATTCCCAATTTAGCAATTTCATAATTTAGTGGTTTCTGCTATATCAGAGCTATTTGAAATCTATCCCTAAAAGGGTATATAATATTCAAGGTGCACATAGGGTCATTCAGAATAACTTCACACACACGCTTCTGTGCATTTCCAAGTCTAATTCTGTCACTAAATCCATACCGGTCACCCAGCGCCTAAATACTAGGCCTCAAATTTATATCCCGCTGAATTTGAATACAATACATTGGGCCAAATAATATATTTGTTGTTGTGGTGAACCATAACAATGAGAAAAACATCTAGTAAGGGACGCGGACGTGGACATGGTCGTGGTGGTGTTAGTGGACCCTCTGGTGCTGGGAGAGGACGTGGCCGTTCTGCCACATCCACACGTCCTAGTGTACCAACTACCTCAGGTCCCAGTAGCCGCCAGAATTTACAGCGATATATGGTGGGGCCCAATGCCGTTCTAAGGATGGTAAGGCCTGAGCAGGTACAGGCATTAGTCAATTGGGTGGCCGACAGTGGATCCAGCACGTTCACATTATCTCCCACCCAGTCTTCTGCAGAAAGCGCACAGATGGCTCCTGAAAACCAACCCCATCAGTCTGTCACATCACCCCCATGCATACCAGGGAAACTGTCTCAGCCTCAAGTTATGCAGCAGTCTCTTATGCTGTTTGAAGACTCCGCTGGCAGGGTTTCCCAAGGGCATCCACCTAGCCCTTCCCCAGCGGTGAAAGACATAGAATGCACTGACGCACAACCACTTATGTTTCCTGATGATGAGGACATGGGAATACCACCTCAGCATGTCTCTGATGATGACGAAACACAGGTGCCAACTGCTGCGTCTTTCTGCAGTGTGCAGACTGAACAGGAGGTCAGGGATCAAGACTGGGTGGAAGACGATGCAGGGGACGATGAGGTCCTAGACCCCACATGGAATGAAGGTCGTGCCACTGACTTTCACAGTTCGGAGGAAGAGGCAGTGGTGAGACCGAGCCAACAGCGTAGCAAAAGAGGGAGCAGTGGGCAAAAGCAGAACACCCGCCGCCAAGAGACTCCGCCTGCTACTGACCGCCGCCATCTGGGACCGAGCACCCCAAAGGCAGCTTCAAGGAGTTCCCTGGCATGGCACTTCTTCAAACAATGTGCTGACGACAAGACCCGAGTGGTTTGCACGCTGTGCCATCAGAGCCTGAAGCGAGGCATTAACGTTCTGAACCTGAGCACAACCTGCATGACCAGGCACCTGCATGCAAAGCATGAACTGCAGTGGAGTAAACACCTTAAAACCAAGGAAGTCACTCAGGCTCCCCCTGCTACCTCTTCTGCTGCTGCCGCCTCGGCCTATTCTGCTGCTGCCGCCTCGGCCTCTTCCTCCGCCTCTGGAGGAACGTTGGCACCTGCCGCCCAGCAAACAGGGGATGTACCACCAACACCACCACCACCACCTCCGTCACCAAGCGTCTCAACCATGTCACACGCCAGCGTTCAGCTCTCCATCTCACAAACATTTGATAGAAAGCGTAAATTCCCACCTAGCCACCCTCGATCCCTGGCCCTGAATGCCAGCATTTCTAAACTACTGGCCTATGAAATGCTGTCATTTAGGCTGGTGGACACAGACAGCTTCAAACAGCTCATGTCGCTTGCTGTCCCACAGTATGTTGTTCCCAGCCGGCACTACTTCTCCAAGAGAGCCGTGCCTTCCCTGCACAACCAAGTATCCGATAAAATCAAGTGTGCACTGCGCAACGCCATCTGTAGCAAGGTCCACCTAACCACAGATACGTGGACCAGTAAGCACGGCCAGGGACGCTATATCTCCCTAACTGCACACTGGGTAAATGTAGTGGCAGCTGGGCCCCAGGCGGAGAGCTGTTTGGCGCACGTCCTTCCGCCGCCAAGGATCGCAGGGCAACATTCTTTGCCTCCTGTTGCCACCTCCTCCTTCTCGGCTTCCTCCTCCTCTTCTTCCACCTGCTCATCCAGTCAGCCACACACCTTCACCACCAACTTCAGCACAGCCCGGGGTAAACGTCAGCAGGCCATTCTGAAACTCATATGTTTGGGGGACAGGCCCCACACCGCACAGGAGTTGTGGCGGGGTATAGAACAACAGACCGACGAGTGGTTGCTGCCGGTGAGCCTCAAGCCCGGCCTGGTGGTGTGTGATAATGGGCGAAATCTCGTTGCAGCTCTGGGACTAGCCAATTTGACGCACATCCCTTGCTTGGCGCATGTGCTGAATTTGGTGGTGCAGAAGTTCATTCACAACTACCCCGACATGTCAGAGCTGCTGCATAAAGTGCGGGCCGTCTGTTCGCGCTTCCGGCGTTCACATCCTGCTGCTGCTCGCCTGTCTGCGCTACAGCGTAACTTCGGCCTTCCCGCTCACCGCCTCATATGCGACGTGCCCACCAGGTGGAACTCCACCTTGCACATGCTGGACAGACTGTGCGAGCAGCAGCAGGCCATAGTGGAGTTTCAGCTGCAGCACGCACGGGTCAGTCGCACTACAGAACAGCACCACTTCACCACCAATGACTGGGCCTCCATGCGAGACCTGTGTGCCCTGTTGCGCTGTTTCGAGTACTCCACCAACATGGCCAGTGGCGATGACACCGTTATCAGCGTTACAATACCACTTCTATGTCTCCTTGAGAAAACACTTAGGGCGATGATGGAAGAGGAGGTGGCCCAGGAGGAGGAGGAGGAGGAGGAGGAAGAGGGGTCATTTTTAGCACTTTCAGGCCAGTCTCTTCGAAGTGACTCAGAGGGAGGTTTTTGGCAACAGCAGAGGCCAGGTACAAATGTGGCCAGCCAGGGCCCACTACTGGAGGACGAGGAGGACGAGGATGAGGAGGAGGTGGAGGAGGATGAGGATGAAGCATGGTCACAGCGGGGTGGCACCCAACGCAGCTCGGGTCCATCACTGGTGCGTGGCTGGGGGGAAAGGCAGGACGATGACGATACGCCTCCCACAGAGGACAGCTTGTCCTTACCCCTGGGCAGCCTGGCACACATGAGCGACTACATGCTGCAGTGCCTGCGCAACGACAGCAGAGTTGCCCACATTTTAACCTGTGCGGACTACTGGGTTGCCACCCTGCTGGATCCACGCTACAAAGACAATGTGCCCACCTTACTTCCTGCACTGGAGCGTGATAGGAAGATGCGCGAGTACAAGCGCACGTTGGTAGACGCGCTACTGAGAGCATTCCCAAATGTCACAGGGGAACAAGTGGAAGCCCAAGGCCAAGGCAGAGGAGGAGCAAGAGGTCGCCAAGGCAGCTGTGTCACGGCCAGCTCCTCTGAGGGCAGGGTTAGCATGGCAGAGATGTGGAAAACTTTTGTCAACACGCCACAGCTAACTGCACCACCACCTGATACGCAACGTGTTAGCAGGAGGCAACATTTCACTAACATGGTGGAACAGTACGTGTGCACACCCCTCCACGTACTGACTGATGGTTCGGCCCCATTCAACTTCTGGGTCTCTAAATTGTCCACGTGGCCAGAGCTAGCCTTTTATGCCTTGGAGGTGCTGGCCTGCCCGGCAGCCAGCGTTTTGTCTGAACGTGTATTCAGCACGGCAGGGGGCGTCATTACAGACAAACGCAGCCGCCTGTCTACAGCCAATGTGGACAAGCTGACGTTCATAAAAATGAACCAGGCATGGATCCCACAGGACCTGTCCGTCCCTTGTCCAGATTAGACATTAACTACCTCCCCATAACCATATATTATTGGACTCCAGGGCACTTCCTCATTCAATCCTATTTTTATTTTCATTTTACCATTATATTGCGAGGCTTCCCAAAGTTGAATGAACCTCTCCTCTGCCTGTGTGCTAGGCCTAAATATATGCCAATGGACTGTTGCAGTGGTGGCTGACATGAAGCCTGATTCTCTGCTATGACATGCAGACTAATTCTCTGCTGACATGAAGCCAGATTGTCTGTTACGGGACCTCTCTCCTCTGCCTGGGTGCTGGGCCTAAATTTATGACAATGGACTGTTGCAGTGGTGGCTGACGTGAAGCCTGATTCTCTGCTATGACATGCAGACTGATTCTCTGCTGACATGAAGCCAGATCCTCTGTTACGGGACCTCTCTCCTCTGCCTGTGTGTGTGCTGGGCCTAAATATATGCCAATGGACTGTTGCAGTGGTGGCTGACGTGAAGCCTCATTCTCTGCTATGACATGCAGACTGATTCTCTGCTGACATGAAGCCAGATTCTCTGTTACGGGACCTCCCTCCTCTGCCTGGGTGCTGGGCCTAAATATATGCCAATGGACTGTTGCAGTGGTGGCTGACGTGAAGCCTCATTCTCTGCTATGACATGCAGACTAATTCTCTGCTGACATGAAGACAGATTCTCTGTTACGGGACCTCTCTCCTCTGCCTGTGTGTGTGCTGGGCCTAAATATATGCCAATGGACTGTTGCAGTGGTGGCTGACGTGAAGCCTCATTCTCTGCTATGACATGCAGACTGATTCTCTGCTGACATGAAGCCAGATTCTCTGTTACGGGACCTCTCTCCTCTGCCTGTGTGTGTGCTGGGCCTAAATATATGCCAATGGACTGTTGCAGTGGTGGCTGACGTGAAGCCTCATTCTCTGCTATGACATGCAGACTGATTCTCTGCTGACATGAAGCCAGATTCTCTGTTACGGGACCTCTCTCCTCTGCCTGTGTGTGTGCTGGGCCTAAATATATGCCAATGGACTGTTGCAGTGGTGGCTGACGTGAAGCCTCATTCTCTGCTATGACATGCAGACTGATTCTCTGCTGACATGAAGCCAGATTCTCTGTTACGGGACCTCTCTCCTCTGCCTGTGTGTGTGCTGGGCCTAAATATATGCCAATGGACTGTTGCAGTGGTGGCTGACGTGAAGCCTCATTCTCTGCTATGACATGCAGACTGATTCTCTGCTGACATGAAGCCAGATTCTCTGTTACGGGACCTCTCTCCTCTGCCTGTGTGTGTGCTGGGCCTAAATATATGCCAATGGACTGTTGCAGTGGTGGCTGACGTGAAGCCTCATTCTCTGCTATGACATGCAGACTGATTCTCTGCTGACATGAAGCCAGATTCTCTGTTACGGGACCTCTCTCCTCTGCCTGTGTGTGTGCTGGGCCTAAATATATGCCAATGGACTGTTGCAGTGGTGGCTGACGTGAAGCCTCATTCTCTGCTATGACATGCAGACTGATTCTCTGCTGACATGAAGCCAGATTCTCTGTTACGGGACCTCTCTCCTCTGCCTGTGTGTGTGCTGGGCCTAAATATATGCCAATGGACTGTTGCAGTGGTGGCTGACGTGAAGCCTCATTCTCTGCTATGACATGCAGACTAATTCTCTGCTGACATGAAGACAGATTCTCTGTTACGGGACCTCCCTCCTCTGCCTGGGTGCTGGGCCTAAATATATGCCAATGGACTGTTGCAGTGGTGGCTGACGTGAAGCCTCATTCTCTGCTATGACATGCAGACTAATTCTCTGCTGACATGAAGACAGATTCTCTGTTACGGGACCTCTCTCCTCTGCCTGTGTGTGTGCTGGGCCTAAATATATGCCAATGGACTGTTGCAGTGGTGGCTGACGTGAAGCCTCATTCTCTGCTATGACATGCAGACTGATTCTCTGCTGACATGAAGCCAGATTCTCTGTTACGGGACCTCTCTCCTCTGCCTGTGTGTGTGCTGGGCCTAAATATATGCCAATGGACTGTTGCAGTGGTGGCTGACGTGAAGCCTCATTCTCTGCTATGACATGCAGACTGATTCTCTGCTGACATGAAGCCAGATTCTCTGTTACGGGACCTCTCTCCTCTGCCTGTGTGTGTGCTGGGCCTAAATATATGCCAATGGACTGTTGCAGTGGTGGCTGACGTGAAGCCTCATTCTCTGCTATGACATGCAGACTGATTCTCTGCTGACATGAAGCCAGATTCTCGGTTACGGGACCTCTCTCCTCTGCCTGTGTGTGTGCTGGGCCTAAATATATGCCAATGGACTGTTGCAGTGGTGGCTGACGTGAAGCCTCATTCTCTGCTATGACATGCAGACTGATTCTCTGCTGACATGAAGCCAGATTCTCTGTTACGGGACCTCTCTCCTCTGCCTGTGTGTGTGCTGGGCCTAAATATATGCCAATGGACTGTTGCAGTGGTGGCTGACGTGAAGCCTCATTCTCTGCTATGACATGCAGACTAATTCTCTGCTGACATGAAGACAGATTCTCTGTTACGGGACCTCTCTCCTCTGCCTGGGTGCCGGGGCCTAAATATCTGATAATGGACTGTTCCAGTGGTGGGTGACGGGAAGCCAGATTCTCTGCTATGGAACCTCTCTCCAATTGATTTTGGTTAATTTTTATTTATTTAATTTTTATTTTAATTCATTTCCCTATCCACATTTGTTTGCAGGGGATTTACCTACATGTTGCTGCCTTTTGCAGCCCTCTAGCTCTTTCCTGGGCTGTTTTACAGCCTTTTTAGTGCCGAAAAGTTCGGGTCCCCATTGACTTCAATGGGGTTCGGGACGAAGTTCGGATCGGGTTCGGATCCCGAACCCGAACATTTCCGGGATGTTCGGCCGAACTTCTCGAACCCGAACATCCAGGTGTTCGCTCAACTCTACTTATGTGGACTAATGCCACCTCCCCATAATGTTGTAATAAATCGGTAGCCATTATGTTATATGGATGCCTGCTGGTACAGATTTATTACAACATTATGGGCAGGTGGCATTAGTCCACATAAGCTGTATAGCGGTGTTATTTTATTGCATTTAGTCCTGGGGTTGCTGGGTCATATGTTTTTTTTTTTTCTCTATTCTTGCACTTCTTATATATTTATTATCTTGAGATATGTACTACAATAAAGTTTTTCATGGTAATTTTCCATACGTGACATTGTGTTTTTTTACCTTAGATTTTTTATAAAAATATTTCTTAAGGCACAGACGTCTTATAAATTTCTCGACTCCTATAAAAGTGTCAAATTTAAGTTTCACTGTCGGGGCAAATTTTAGACCTATATTATATAAGCGGCTTTGTGTATCTGTAAGTGTGATTGAACTTAAATTAATAATTGAGTCATCCTTTATCTCATATGTACTTATCTGTGAAATTCTCTTCTTCTTCCTCCCTCCTCTACGTGTCTTTCTCTTCCTTCCTCGAATTTTATTGTTCTGGTTCGGTGTTCCTGTGAATTGTGGTAATTCTGATGTGAAAATTTCCTCTCTGATTTGTGATAGTGCTGTATCCTGAATTCTTGTTGTGGAATCTGGTGTCTGTTCCTTAAATTGTACTGGTGACTTATAGGGTAATGGGTATTGTGTGTCCGTGTTTCTAATTGTGGGGACCTGGGTGTTATGCGTGCTCTGTGGTGTGAGGGTGAGGGGGTTCTGTCAAAAAAATATTCCCGTTCTTCTAGTACTTCAAATTTATTTTGCACTGGCATGTGAAAACTAGTATTATTTATATGTGTGTCAATTTTATTAGTGTCATTAGTTTGTGTATTGTTACTAGTATTTGTATTCGTCATCTTTGTCTTATGTGCATTTCCATTTTTATAGCTACATTTTTTTTTTTATCGATAATATCTTGTTCAACTTTGTCTAAGTTCTTGCACAATCTTGATTGCCACATATCGAATTCGTCATTTTTAAGTAATTTATCTATAGTGCCCTTCATCTCATTGATTCTACTTGTGATTTCCTCTAATATTTCAGACCTTCTTCTAATTAAATTAATTAGAGTAATTGAATGTTGGTGTAGCAGTTGGTTCCATTCTTCATTAAAATTTGGCTCACAAAGATCTTGGGCAGGTGTTTTCATCAGTGTTAAACCCTTTGGGATTTTATAACACTATATATCTCCTCAAGGTTTGAATTTCCCATCTCTGTCTCAATTGTAGGATTAAACAAGTTTCCAAGTCTTTGAATATATCCTTCATGAGCGGCTCACTATCAATTGGACTATTATCCAATTAATTAAAAGTGAAGTTATCAACTTTGACGTTTGGTCTCAATATGACTCCAAATATCCATGGTATCTAGACACAGTGTGCTTGCTTCGCCGGGTGAAAAGATCAATAGGTAAAAAAATATATTGTGTAAAGCTGCACCAGTGTGTCAGATAACCAAATGTGTAGTGCTCACAGTTGAATAGTTTCACCCACTCTACCTAAAACTTGCATATAAAAGTAACATCTGGGCACTCACTGACATGTGTGTCAATTGAAAGCAATTTATTGATACAAATAGATAAATAATATAATAGATACAATTAAAAACTGAAGACTAGAAAAGCTACAATTTCTGGGGAAATTGTGTGAAGTGTTCTTGCCTCCACCAGTAGCTTACAACTGGAGTGGGCAGAGTAACTGGGTGGAGTGTAGACTCCGCCCACTTTTATACATTTTGACCTTTGTCTCACACTGACCCACCCTGCCGAGTTTGGGTGTTGTGGCTTAAATACTGTGAGAATTACAGCTGTTTAAAGGTTTCTGATTGAAGTCAATAGGGAAAATCTGATTGGTTGCTTGTGGCTCCGCCCACTTTTTAGCGTCCTTAAAATGAGATATACATTGGCACAGTCCTCCAGTGACCAACTGTGCCAAGTTTCAGAACCCTGCCATTAACAGTCTAAGAGCAGCGGCAGTTAGAATTTTTCACATTTAAATAAATGGCTGAAATTTGATAGGCCGTTGTAGACCCCGCCCACTTT